>NC_069073.1:16715000-17386610 GCF_025698485.1 Gossypium arboreum
GAATTGTATGAGCTGTTTAAGTAATGAATTAAGTCCGTTAACACCTCATGTTTGACTCCGGCAACGGTCTCGGGTACGGGGCGTTACAGGTATTTTACCTTAACGAGTTAGATGAAGTTAGGAATAATTGGCGAAATAGTGGAATGGGAAGATTGTTAAGGGATGACAAGGAAGCATGGCAGCGTCATGGAATTATATCGACTAGTTACTAAAACGACATCGTGATGACGGTCTATCAACTCTATGGAGTAACACCGGGACGAGGATTATCGACTGGCACATTAATGTGACACCGTGATGACGGTCCCTCAATTATATGGAGCAACATTGCGGCAACGATAATCAGATCCTTCAGGGCGACATCTCGAAAAAGGTTTAATGTGTAAGACCATAGCTTGACTATGAATAGATTCTATTAAGACAATAAACATGAAATTCGCAACGTGTAAGACCATAACTAGGCTATGGAATCAAAAGGAATCTGCTAGAACATTAAACATTGGTTCACACTCTATAAGACCATAGTTGGGTTACGACATCAGGTAAATTAAAATAGGAAGTTGACAGGACAAGGAAAGGGAGATTGTTGTCTGACTCGTACAGAGGGTAGTATGATCGGATGATTACGATGCATCTGAGGATGCGAGTAAACGAGACAATCCAAGGATCTACCAAATTTTGAAGATAAGAGAAGCGGATTGAAATGTCTTAAAATGTAGGTAAGTCTATTGAAGAGGGATTCCACCAAATTATTATGAAAAGGGAACTGAATAAGTGACATTTAATTGTACAAAGGAAATAAGAGGGCTAACTATGTTGAGGTATGAAGTATCTGCGGGTATAAGATCGCAAATATTGGCGAATAAATCGGGTTTGGAGTGATAATAGGATGATCATGCGAACCTAAGCCTAAGGGTTCGTGAATAAAAGGTCAGTTAGGAATAGGTAAATTCGTCAAAATTCACTTGGAGGTAATGATAGCTTCAATGGTCTAACTGGTAGCATCTACCAGAAGTCTACAGAGAGAAAATATGTTTGTCTAGGACTATGTAACGCAGGATAGACCACATGGGGCTAACAGTGGAAAAATTCCTCCAAGGGTTACTTTAGGCAGACAAACAGTTGGAAAGCAGTGAAGGAATATTAGAACAAAATGAATTAACAGCTTAGGACTAGATTTCAAAGTATGAATCCACCAGGATGATGAGGAGTCCAATTAGTTAGCTTATCAATGTGTTTAGAATTGTGAGATTAGACTAGAGGAAGTGTTAAGGATTAAATACTAAGTTTAATCTAGTGTTTGATGTACAGACCAGGGTAAGGATCCGAATTTATGGAGAACATAAGTGGGAGGATAATTGTGAGAGTTTAACATGCTAAGTTATAAAAAAAACTAGGATCAAGTAGAATAAAGCTAGGACCATAGAGAACCATTAACATAAAGGACACATTTAAGTCTAAGATGGAGAATAAGTTTACTAGAGGCGAACTACGGAAAATGGCAAGGCGTCAACCATGCCAACAAAATCTGTAAAAGGCCAAAGATAGACAAGGAGTTTGAAATCTCTGCTTCAAATTTTATTTTTCTAAATATTACGAAATGTTGTTGTTGCACTACTTCATAGGATATCACTAGGTTGATTTGAACTTATGGTATTACTTCGTATTTACAGGATAAATGTTTTAAGTTGGTAATCAAGTGGAGGGACCAAGCCAGACACCACAATATTTGAGGGTTAGATATGGAAGTCATCCATGTGTATAGAGTGGCTCCCTTAGAGGCCTTACCTCGGGGATTAAGTTGGTTGTAAAAGTTTTAAAGCTTTAATTTAAAAACTTGTAAACATTTATTTGGATCAAAGTTGTAATAATTTACCATTGAATCTTTATGGGACTTAATAACAACTAGATTTATATTTATATTTATATTTAATTTGATTAAGTGTGTAAATAGAGAAAATTCATAGATAGTTAAATTAATCGGTTCATTATATCATCTGGTACTCAGACTTGGTGACTGGTTCAGGCATAGGGTGTTATAGGAAGACGTCGTGCATGATGTTCCCAACTATAATAGAAAAGACCATTGTATGATTGTCAACCATCTTGAACCAAATTGTAAAATTCAACAATAGTCGGATTTAATCATGAAAATGTACATAGGCAGATACATGAGCAACATTTAGCGATGTCTTAATAGTTACTTGAATCTCATTATGGCTCAAATGAGATGTACTCGTAATACGATGATGATGATGGTTTAATTAATAGCTAATTCATATTAAAACCTAAATTCTAAAATTAGTTAATCTTTTTGTTTATTAATTAGGGATTTAATCGATATAAGTTAGAGGCTTGCATTTTCGACACTAGGACTAGGAAATTTCATTAGGTTAATTTAGGTTTATTTAATTTAATTAGTTTAATTAATACTTTCATTTGGATTCGCACTACTAATTCATGACTCGATTAGATTAGTAAATATTTTCTGTAAATAATTTAATAATAAATTTCTCCAATCTGCAATCTCGTGGGTATGATCTTCGAAATACTTACCAGTGTTTCGTTGTAAACTTTACTATATTACAATTTAAACTGTACGCTTGCGAACACCACTGATTTAATTTAATATATATTTTGTGTGATATTTATACTATAAACAATAACACATTTATAGGCGATCAAGTTCTTGGCACCGTTGCTGGGGATTGCCATGGTGAAATTTTTATTAGAATGATTACTGTAAAATAATATTAACCAAAAGATGAACGAGCTAGATAGTGTTATTGTAACAGTCAGAATAATGGTTTCAAGACCACAAATTCGAAGTAAAAAATTTTATTTTTATTATATTTTTATGGTCTACAATTTGATGGAATGATTTCAATAAAATTTTGTTCGAAAATTTTGATGTTTGGGCACCCAATTTGATCAAAAGGTCTAAATTGTAAAAAGTGCAAAACTTGAGTTCTACATGCTAGACGCGTCTAATTGCTATGAAATTTTAAACTGGAGGTCCTTAAATGGTAATTAGACCATTGGTTAAGTTGTTGGACAAAATGGACATGGTTAGGTATGTTTCTAAAGTTTTTCATTAAAGTTATTTTAGTAATTTGGTAATTAAATGAATTAAAAAGCCAAAATTAAAAGTCAATTTTTGTCCATCTTCCTCCATGGCCATATTTTACAATGAGAAACCATGGCTAGGGTTTTTCAAGCTTCCAAGCTCGATGTAAGTCCGTTCTAGCCCCGTTTTTACTGATTTTTATGTTTTTGAAATCCTCGTAACAAGATCTATTTATTTCGACCACTAATTTAAGACATAATCAAAGTCTAAAACTTTAACCATGATGCGTATTTGTGTATTTTGATTTCTAATGGAAGAAAATGTATGTTTGGTGTATGATAAACGACTTTTGCTAAGTGATTTTCGGTGAAAATGCCTAAAAGGACTTATTTGTAAAAGTTATAAAATAAGTAGTAAAAGTGTGATTTAATGAAAAATGTGGGCTGGTATGAGTACAATAAAGGTTTGGCTAGGCTTGGGTAATGAAGAAATTTGATGAAAATCATTTTACGAGCCTAGGGACTAAAATGTAAAAATGTGAAACTTTAAGGGAAGAAATATAATTTTTACCATAATGTGATATTGGGCTGATTTGAATAGTTTAATGATTAAATAACTTGAATGTGATAATATAGATCGAGAAAAAATACGGTTCGGACCTAGAACGAGGAAAAACGAGTATTTGACGGTTAATTCCTTTTCGCCATTTTTTATGTCGAGGTAAGTTCGTATGTTTAATAAGCATTAAATTATGTATGTATAATTGCTTAATTGATATGATTGTGCTAAACGCTATATTATTGAAATAAAATGTGAATGTTATTTAGTACGACACTACGAAAATGATTGATAGAGGTTCGACACAGAGAAAGTCCCAAGTTGAACCTTAGGAATAGATAAGATACAAATGTCAAGACATTAGGGTTACTAAGACTACATGCAAAATCATATATGAGATATGGCATCGTATGAGATTTCGTGTAAGACCATATCTGGGATATGATATCGATATGAGATTTCGTGTAAGACCATAGCTGGGCTATTGGCATCGATACGAGATTACATGTAAGACCATATATGGGATATGGCATTGGTATAGTACTGTGAGTACAAGATTCCTGAGTATCCTTTAGTATTCCAAGTGGTTCAACAAGAAATTCAGTGGGTATGTCAAAGAAGAGAAAGAGTATGTAAGTGTTACAAATTTGTACAGGTATGTACATAAGCTTATAAGCATTGACTTCATGATATTATGAGTTCATGGTTTCCATGAGAATGTTTTTGTGAAAGCCTTATGATTATTGGTCTATACTTGTGATGTATGAAATACATGGTAAATTTGGTTGGCAATTGTATAATTGGCTTTCGAGCCAAATTGAGTTATGATATAATATGTTTTATTCACACAAATTGTGATTTATCGGATATGAGAGAAAGGAATCTTTGGCATAATTTCCTATTAAAGTAGTAAATGAAGACTAATGAAGGTGAAATTGACATGAATGATTTATGGCATGACAAATGTTGTGTGTATGATAGATGTTGATATGGTATTGATATATGATGGTTATTTTGTAAATAGCCTTGGAAGTTGGCTAACGTTGATTATGAGTATATTTGTATTAATGTCATTTGTGAATGTGGAAACTTGCATAATTTGATGTGGAAAGGTTGATGTTTTAAGCATGTTTGAAAATGGTATGAGAATGACATGTTATTGTCTTGGTTGTGATTATTTGGTTGCTCTTCATGTTTGAGTTTGTGCCATGTGATGTTGAATAAATATGTGCAAGTGAGGGTGACAAAATGGCTTGGTAAATAGCCTTGTTTTTGTCCACACAGATAGACACACAGGCTTGTGTCTAGGCCGTGTGTGACATACGGTCAACCCCATGGGCATGTGATCCGGCCGTGTGTCCCCTGCACCTAAACTGTTGCAAAACAGAATCTCAGTATTGAGCACACGGGCAGAGACACAGGCATGTGTCTTTGCCGTGTGAAGGACATGACCTCAGGACACGGGCGTGTGTCTTGGCCGTATGACTTCAATTTGTTCTTAGGTGACAAACAGAGAGTTACATGGGTTAAGGACACGGGCGTGTGTGACCACAAGGCATGCCCACACGGGCATGTCCCAAGCCACATGGGCGTGTCACGCAAAACATATAGAATTTTTGTGTCGTGTCGCGCTATGTATTCTTTATGGTGCGACATACCCTTGATAGAAGCAAGAATAGGGGAAAAACTAGTGTTCTGTCGCGTCATGCCTATCCTATGGTGCGACATGCTAATCATTTCCAAAAACTTTCCATCCATGTTTCTGCGTGAAATTCAGATATATTCTCTAAGTTTGCACTACTACTCAAACCCTAGACAGCCTCTTTCTATTGTCTTTAGTAGCAGTTGCATCTTCGAAGCCTTAACAAGCAACTATGCAACCCTTTGCTTCTCTATGCTTTGAAATTCTACTAATTCTATGCTTTTCACTTGTTTCATAGTCCTAAAATGATGAGGAGCAACCTTTCAGATGTTAAACTAGGAGCTGATAATTTCAACGAACTTTGTAAAAGAGCTTGAAATTCATCTTCGATCCATTTGACAAAAATCTCCTCTTCAAGAGAAAGGTTTAAAGTCCTCGCTTTTGTTAAACAGTGAAACGAGAGAGACATTTCAGTTCAATAGATGAGGGAAGGTTTGTGCCATCCTAGAGGGACGAGCTTGTATGCCAATCATCCAAAAATTTTGCACTACCTTAAGGGATATTGAGACGACTCAACAATTGGATGTTCCATGGTTGTTGATCTTCATTCAAGGGAAAGAAATTTTCATCTCACCTCTCGAGGTAGTGAGGTATTATGATATCCTTTTATCTCTCAATGATTTTATGCAATGAATGGATCTCATGCATTCTCGAGAGAGAATAGGGAGGAGATACTTAACCTCCTAGTGGAAAGATGAGGAGAATGGAGACACCATCTAGGGAAAAATTTCCCAAAATCCTTCTACAAGAACAGCTAACTCCGAGGGCAAGAATGTGGTTACAATTTATCAGTACTCAAGTTTGCCCAACCTTGGACATGTCTAACGTAGATAGTTTCCAAGCTAAATTACTATATGCCATATTACAGAAAGAAAGAACCTGTGTCGGGACACGAATTTATCAGAGCATGTTGCATTGTACACGAAAAAAGAAGGTAGAGTTGCTTTTTCCACACTTAGTTACTGCTTTCTGTCTGCAAGCAAAGGTACCAATGGGACAAACCAAGCATTAATTACAACCAATGAAATATCCAATATGAGAACTTTGTGTGAAGCATTTGGTGGGAAATCACAAGTAGAAAAGAGCTATCAAAACAAAGCCACATCTAGGTGAGACAATGTTGCCACATTCAGAATGGATAATTAGATGGATGTAAGAAGTAGGACCAATCTACGAGGATTATGCACAAAAAAGTGAGTTAAGGTTGCCTCAATTCCCAATAGCAAAATACGAGCAAAGGTAGAGTCTAACAAGATAGAGGTAAGAGAAGATCTAGATGAAGATCCAGAGGAAGACCTCGAGGAAAACCTAGAAAAAGATCCCAAAGAAAATTCGGATTCAGAGGCCGACCCAGATGAAACTAACAAGGAATCGAAGCTTGATTGCAACTAGTTCTAAACATTTTTTAGGGGGGTTGATTTTTTTAGTTAGTTTAATTAGGATTTTATTTTATTATATATATATAGTTTGTCTTTCGTTTTTCTTTGTAGGAACCCCATATTTTTTACGGTACTACAATCTCAAATCAAAATCACAAGGAAGAGTAGTCCCACCAATTATGTTGAACGTACCATGCCAATCTGGTAAGCTCTTTCCTTTATCTTTTATTGCACATTCGGGACAATGTGTCGAATAAAGTGTGAGGTGACTTAGAAAATGTTTAAAATTTTTCTGTTATTTTTCTTTGTTTTTAATAGTTTTTAAAATTTTTATTGTGTGTTTTCTACGTGCTTCAGCTTGTAGAAATACATGTGATCGGTTAGGAGCATTTTAATAGGATTTTGTGAATAAACTGTAAATTTAGTTTGATAATAATTGATTATAAATTTTCTAATTTTAGACTAATTAGTTTGATTTATTACACTGGAAGAGATTTAAGATGTTGAGTATATCACATGATAAGTAAATATATAAATAGCATGCATGTTTAATTGAATTATAGGTTGTATAAATTTATAGATTTGGCCAATTTAGTCCATGTATTGAATTACCCAGGGACGACCTAAGGCATTGTTTGGTAGACATTTTCGAGCCAAAAAGTTATCCCGTACATATTTCCCTAGTACCGAATTTAAGCCTTAATCAATTTTTCTGATGAACCAAAAATGAAACCTTAAGCCTAAAGAATATTTTACTTGATCCTTTAATTCTTGGTCCTTGCATGAATTTAGATGTCTGGCCATTGATATTGAGGGATTAGGTGGAGATATCAAGGGGGTTTCAAAAGAGAAAAAATGAGTGAAACTAAGGAATTGTATGGTATAGTGAGTATAAGGTTTTTGAGCTTGTAGAAAAATAAGGCAAAATACCAAATCGAGAAAATCTTCAAGAAAAGAAAAAAAATACAAAAGCAAAGTGAGTTGGAAAAAAATACGCTCAAATTTGTTCTAAAAAATCAAGGTCAAATGATTGTACTCATTAATACTATTCTAGGCCTTAGTAAATAGACAGAAAAAGAAGGTGAGAGAAGTGGATATAAGGTGGTAAGATTATTCAAAATTGGAGGAGTATTGGAGCAATATAATGTGTCAAACTACATTCATGCTTAGCCATTTTGTCGAGCCTATTCGTTGAATTCCGAACCAACTTAAACTGCAGAACATTACAACTTGAAAAGTCCTATGTGATTTAGATAGTACTTTATATAGATGACGTTGTACCAAGTTTTGATGTTTTTACCACTTAAATTCATTTCAACATAATTATGTATTTGTATATCTATTTTGATGGATACATATACTTAATATTCTTTTATTTGTTTGCTTTGAAATTTATTGAATTAACCTGTCTAATTTTAGAAATTGTGAGTCAATTGTATATCACTCTAGACTTATATGTTTATTTACATTATCTTATTACTATATTTCTGTCAAATTTATTGTATCTAGCTAGCTCAAGTACATTTTCTTTTCTTTGCATGTTTATTTCTTGTTTTCAATTTAGTTAGTTTTTAGTTTTTATTTTATTTTCGTTTAGTTTGCTTGAAGGCAAGCAAAGAATTAAGTGTGGGGGTATTTGACCCGCCAACCAATGTAGTAGTAAATTCGATCTATTTTTGCAATTAGGCAATTTAGTATTTATTATTACGTTTTTGGAATTTAGTAGTTAGGATTAAATATTATTAAAAAAAGGAATTTTTTAACACATTTTTTAGTGTTGATGATCTATTAGAATGACATGGGCCTAGGTAGATTTAATTTGTGTATTTAAGTATGTAATAGACTTAATTTTAGGCCAAATTGAAGAAGAACTTGGGACAAGTGTTGCACAAGCTTTCCGAGCTGTGAAAGCACAAAAAAACGTCCAAAGCCATAAAATGATTGCTATGGTGCGACATATAAAGTCTATGGCTTGACATGCACGTTGTATTGAGCCATAGCAGCCTATGTTGAGTAATAGCCTGAACATGGGTTACAAGCAAGGATGACGTCAACAATCGTATTTTGGCAAATTCCTACAGATTTTATTTCTTACTTGCACCCAAACAATCAGGGGCATATCAGGCATAAAGTGCACATATTTTAGCTTATAAATAATAGGCTTTTGTACACAAACGAGGGCATTGATTGATCCATCAATTAAATACAGTTTTATTCAGTTTTTAATTTTCTTTTCTTTTATGTTCGCTTACTCAGAATTTTTCTATTCCAATTTGATAAAAATTACTGTAACACCCCTAACCCATATTCATCGCCAGATTATGGCTACGGAGTATTATCGGAGTATAACATCATGTAATGAACTTTTTATTATTACAAACAAACCATAATATAAATCATAGTAATATCAACAAAAATGATACATATGGTCCCTTTTACGAGCCTTCGAGGCCCCAAAAAGACGTTAGAAACGAATCGGGACTAAATTGGAAACATATGAAATTTTGGAAAAAGTTCAAATTTTTCAAACTGCAAGGGTCACACAGCCTAGGGACACGCTCATGTCTTAGGCCAGGTAGGCATTCGAAATAGGGACACACAGCCGTATTCCAGCTCGTGTCCGTGCCCATGTAACTTATTGACTTGGGTCACAAGGCCAAGGACACTCCCATGTTCCAGGCCGTGCACCCTTTGAAATAACCCCATACGCCCGTGTGCCAAGCCGTGTAACAGCCTAACTTGCAACCCTTTTAAAGCTACTAGGGCCACACAACCGTGTCACCTAGCCGTGTGTCACACACGACTGAGACACACGCCAATGTCTTTGCTTGTGTGGAAGAAACATAGGTCATTTCCAAGCTATTTTTCTCACCCAAACTCATACTACTTGCACAAGCCAATTGTACCTATAATCATGCACTTAAAACACATTTAACATATACATATACAAGCTTATACATTATAAAAACTAACTATTCAACCAATATGCCAACATGGCACCTCAATTTCAACCATCAAACTTGCCTACCAATCTATCAAATTCAATCAATTAGACCACCAATTGAACAATTTCAATATTACATTTTCCATGATGTTCATGTACCAAATATAAACACAACAAATACCATTTTGGCCATTTTCACATCTATCATGCACCTTACCATTTTGACCTAAAGCCAAACACATTCAAGCTACCAAATCTACCCATTAACCATATCATGAACTACTTTAATTTATACCAACCAAAAATTCATAATAGACCATTGATAGTACTATAAAGAACATATGTTTTCTCCCTACTTATTGGTTAATTTGTCCCCATTTAGTTATCTTTAGAACATATTTTAGCATTTTTAGTTCAGTAAATTGCATTTTATAACTCAATGGATCTTAACCTATTTATCCTTAATTTCATCATATATTGGTACCAATGTCGTTGCATGAGTATTTCTAGATTGTTCCAAGAATTATCACCGCACCTAACAACTGTCCGAATAAGAACAAAAAGGTGTGAGCTGTCTAGTCTGGTACAACCAACTTGTACGTACAAAGGCAACATTATTCTGATGAAAGGACACTTGTGCTATTTGGATAAATATTAATATTCATGGGAAAAGGAAAGGGAGAGGCTTTTTTAGGGTATTATCTTCTTCAACCCATCTTTTAAAGCTTTTCGGCTATGGTGGCTTAAGCGTCCTACGGGTGAATCAACGTGAAAAGGATGCAGATTAGCTCTGGACGAGGAGCCCTGAGTGTGACACAAGAGGGAATAGAGAGATTCAAGTCGAGATTATCTAGGAATAGTATTCTCCACTTGTTTTTTTTATATTTCTTTTCTAAACAATGGTGATTACTTTCTTTCATGTTTGTATGGAAGTACACATGATTTCTAGGTTAAATTTTATTTTATACAATCTTACTTCTACTATTTAACCTTTTGGTTTGAATGTTTTTAGCATGGAAGTGTTATTGCGGTCACTGACACTGGAAAGTGCAGCGATAGTTCAAGCTGACAAGCATGACAGCTGAAGTTGCTTAAGGATTAGAGGAATTTAATCCACTTGTTCTTAATGGTGTTTCATTTCCATCATCGGAAGGTGTGGTTAATGTGCATGTTTAATGCTTAGATTAAATATAGAAGCTAAGCTAGGTAAGATATTCATGGCAATTTAATGCATCGACAATCACCTATGCTTTTATACCTTGTGAGCACTTAGTATTCTGTTGAATATTCACGTTGGGGATCCCAGTTTATCATTATCATAGTTTATCTTATTATTTTCAAGTTATTTCTTCAACAACTACTCTCACAATTTATCTCGTTTCTATCTATTTATTGCACTGACATTGATAGACAAAAGACAAGCATCCTCGTAGGATTGATATCCTACAGACTTATATCTGTCTACTATACTTGCATCGACAATGTACACTTGCATATTACTGCTATGACATTAAACAGCCGATCAACCATTATAAACATCATTTAATTTCCATCATTTTAACCAACACCACATCAAAATAACAACATCACAAAATACCATATATTCATCATAACACACCAACTAGTTCATCAACCAAAACCACAAATATATACAAGCCACACATAATGGCTAAATTCATCAAACAAAAATACCCATACATGCCATATAACCATGACTCAAAATCATCAAACTATACTGATATAACTGAGGGATAGTGTGATGGATCTCTGACAAGCTTTCAACCCAAACGAACTTCTGATTATCTAGAAACACACAAGAAATAATATGAAGTAAACATGTAACGCTTAGTAAGTTCGTAATTCATAAACAAATCTTGCCATTTCAATATTTATATATAATCATAAAAAAAACAATTTGAGAAAATCCAACTTAGCTTGCCATTAGCCTAAGCAACAGAAACATTTCAAGTTTGATATACACATAACAACTCATAGCAAAACCTAATAGCTTTTATACATACAATATATAAACATTCATACTTCATTGCATATAGCTAAGTATATTTAAAGCATCATCATCTCATACCTTTGTCATACTTTTATAGCCTTACTTATCGAAGTATTTGTCGATCTTTCCCTATCGCATACGCTTTGAACCACTAGAATAATATCGGATACACAAGAATCTCCCACACTATGTGCCAACATGTGGTCGAAACCACAACGATCTCATATCTAATACAAATTATCTCTCTCAAGCCATAAGTAGGTCTGCTTATACAAGTTGTAAGTCAAGATGTAGCTACACAGTGTTTCTCACACAAACTGCCAAGTAACCACAACACATGCCGAAAACTCAGCCACCTGTAGGACGTATAAGACCAACACCCGAAACACGGTAATCCCTAATGATATGTCATGTGTATCCTATATATTCCTAAGGTTCAAACGGGACCTGAAAGTCGCAAAAACTTAGTTGGATATTTTCGTAGAGTCGTAATACCATAATATAAGATAAAAGAATATAAATCAAACATAATTCAACACTATTTGAAATGAATGAACTTACCTTAAACACGAATGGAGAAATATGATCGATTAATCCCACACTTTTTCTTTTCCTCGATCTAAATCTGTACATTGTTTGTAACATCCCGAATTAGGGCCTAGTCAGAACAGTGGTTTTGAGACCACAAATTCGAAGTAGAAATAATTATTTTATGATTATCAGGAGGTCTATGATATGATTCCATACTTGTGTGAAAATTTCATGAAGAAGTTTCATTGATAAGGTGTCAAACTTGACATTTAGGACTAAATTGCAAAAGTTGCAAAAAGTGAGTTCTAGAAGACTTAAGCGTGAAATCACCATGATCCTTAAATAGAAATTTTCCCAATTTCTATTTTTATGGACAAAAATGGGCTTGAATAGGAAAAATTTGAAAAAAAGGCCTTAAGGGCATTTTTGTCAATTGGTTAATAAAAGAATAAAAAGGGAAAAATAAGTCAAAATTGTGTCCATCTTCTCCCACCTTGGCCGAAAATCTCAATGGTTCCATAGCTAGGGTTCTTCAACTTTCAAGCTCAATAGTAAGTGCATCCTAGCCCCATTTTTAATGTTTTTTACATTTTTGAAACCCTCGTAACCCGATTTACCTATTTCTAGCCATATTTTTTAGTAAGTGTAACAGCCTAATTTTCAGTGGTATCGGGAATAGAGATTTGAGATTACTAAATCTGACGGGTGAGTTGAAAATTTAATAAATTAATACCTATGAGTCAAATGTGAATATAAAAGCATTTTTGAATTAGTGAATTTGGTGATTTAAAAGAATTAATTAGGTAAATTGGGTCGAGAATAAGGTATTGAGACCTCAACTTCATAAATCGAGCCATAAATATATTTAGAAATATTTATGGAGTGTTGGTGAGGTAGTAATAAAATTTAGTCAGAAAATTTTGACGTTTGGGTGATTAATTAAATAAAAAGGACTAAATTCAAAAGGGTGTAAAAGTTGCTAAAAGGATTAAATAGATCAATTGTCAAATGAGGAAGGACCTAAAGTGAAAATAAGCCCAAAGGAGATATTGTGGGCTGCAACAGCTGAGAAAAATCAGGAAATGGGTGAAATGAGGGCAAAATTGGAAAATTGACAAAATTGGCTAAATAAAAATGGTACTAAATTGGAATATCTAGAATTCTCTTCATTTCTCTTCATATTCATCAGCTGAAAAACAACCATGGAGGAGGGTTCAAGCTGGTTTTCATACTCTAGCTTCATGTAAGTTTAATTCTTGTTTTCTCCTTGACATTTTTATGTTTTTGGACTTTTACAATTGGGTCCAACTTACTATTTCATTAGTTTTTGATTCCATGTCTACTTTTTGAAGTTGTTATGGATGAGTGCTGGAATTATATGATGATTTGGCATGGAATTAGAGCTTTAAATTGTTTATATTCTGATTTTATTGAAAGAATTGAATAGAAAGTGAATGTTTGGGACCTAATTGTAAAAGAGTTTGAAGTTAGAGTTTTATGTAGAAATTCTGAATTTCAATAGTTATGAAATAACTTATAATGTCTATAAAAAGTATTAATTGAGAAAATTATCTTAATTGAGGGGTTAATTGAGCAAGGACTGAATTGTATGAATTGTGAAATTTGAGGTAAAATGGAAATCAACATTTTGCACTAAAACTGTTTTGGGCAACAGCAGTAATTTAACTTTGAAAAATCACAAAAAATTATAGAAATCTAATTAGAGGATGAATAAAATATTAAATTAAAGCTTATTTAGTCTAGTTTCTTATAAAATAAATTATGTAAACAATGGAATTGTAAATCATGAGATGCAATAACTTTTGTAAGACAAGGTCAGAATGATAAAAAATTGGATAAAAATAATTAGAGGCTTAAACGTATATTTTTAGAATCCTGAATGAGTCTATTTTCAAGAGAAACAAACGAGGACATCATTCGAATCTTTTACGAGAAGATAATTAATTTTTAGTGAAGAAGGGTCGGAACTGTCAAACAGCAGAACAGGGGAGACTTCAATGAATAAACTGTATTAATTGGCCCAACCAAAAATTATGAAATTTTTATGGTAAGAAGACATATGAGTCTAGTTTCTGGGAAAATTTATGGATCTTAATTTGGAGTTCTGTAGCTCAAGATAAAAATAATTTAGTGACTATGACACAGATGGACAGCTTGAATATTCACATAAGTAGATAGTGAAAATTATGGATAATGTTACTTACAAGTGTGTTGTTTATACTAAGGATGTGGATGGAGAGGAGGAGGAGGAAAATATACAAAAATATATGAATGACTTGTGTATAAATTGATCACATGCCCGATTATAATCGATAAGTGTTGGATTAGAAATGATATAATGTTTTATTTGGTATATTTATTATGAAATTATTATTATCGTTATAATACAAAAATTGAACTTGTGAGTTTATATGGCTAAATTTTAGTGATTATTTGTTAATTTTATGAATTTCATGATGTGTTATTTCATATGTATTGATGATAAAATCGTGAATAATGTAAAAGCATGAAAATTGAATAAATGATCAAATTCAACATTTCAGTTCAGTGACAAGATGAATTGAAGGAAAAGACCATGGTTGGACCATGGCAACAAGTGATAAGTGATAGCTTCGGCTACACTTATCTGATCAAGGAAAAGTGATAAGTGATAAGTGATAGCTTCGGCTACACTTATCTGATCAAGGAAAAGTGATAAGTGATAAGTGATAGCTTCGGCTACACTTATCTGATCAATGACAAGTGAAAAGTGGTAGCTTCAGCTACCTGATCAATGAAAAGTGGTAGCTTCGCACCGATCGATGAAAAGTGGTAGTTAGGCTACGATCGGTGAAAAGTGGTAGCTCGGCTACGATCGATGAAAATGGTAGCTCGGCTACCGATCGATGAATCGTGGTAGCTTCGGCTACAAGTGACAAGTGACAAGTGATTTCCGTATAAGACCATATCTGGGATATGGCATCGGTATGATATATGCTACTGTATAAGACCATATTTGGGATATGGCATCAGTGAGATATGTGATTCGTGTAAGACCATAGCTGGGCTATGGCATCGATATATGAATATGTGTAAGACCATAGTTGGGCTATGGCATCATTATGTGAAGATGTGTAAGACCATAGTTGAACTATGGCATCGAGAAAACGAAGTACTCAATTTCGTAAGACGTTCACTAATTTGACAAAGTTTGGTAAGTGTTACATGAAATTATGTGATACAAGGAAGTACGAGTTGATAAGATACGAGTATAGAACTTGATTGATAAATGAATTCATTTGTGATTATATAATTGTTCATCTTGAATGTATTGTCCATATGTATTGATAATTCAAATGTTTTAATGAATAAAATTCCGATATGGAATAAATTGAACACGAGACAAATAATTATGAAATTGAACTCGGAATTCATGAAAATGATGGTTATTGATATATGGAGACATGAGACATTGATATATGAATATGGAAAATGTTTGATAAATGTGTTTATTCATAATTATAGAATTATATACCTCATGTGTACTATTTGCATAAAGATGATATTTCAAATACTTTGGTTATTTAAGCTTAAATATGAAATAGTCGAAATCAAGATAAGTTGTTATGAAAATATATTTAGATTACGAGAGATATGGTGATATATGTTGTATGATTACATAACGTGAAATTGTGTATATATATGAGAAATTGAATGAGAATTAAGCTCATACACGTTTCTTGTTATTTATATGAAGTGTACGACTGACAAGGGTGATGAAGTTATAAACAGAGAGTTACACTGGTTGAAAACACGAGCATGTGACTCTCCAAAGTGTGAAAATTTTCTAAGTGTTGCAAAAGTTTCATACGTTTACGGTTTGGTCCCGAACCACCCTGAATGTATGTTTTGGGCCCCGTAGGCCCATATAAGGGACGTTAAACATATGTATGAAAGTTTTTAATTTAGAAAAAAAATTGGTTGATTTTTTTTACATGATTGATCATATTAATTTTGGTACTGCCTCGTACCCTATTCTAGCCTCGGAATACGGGTAGGGGTGTTACAGTAAGGTTCATGTTTGAAATTTGACCCATGTATGAAATGCATGTGTTTTGATGTTTAATGGAGGAATATGAATGTTTGATGTGTGATAAACATCTTTTACCAAGTGATTTCTAGTGAAATTGGTTAAAAAGGACTTATTTGTAAAGTTTGTAAAATAGGTAGTAAGATGTATGATTTAATGAGAAATCTGGGATTCTATAGTATGTTATAAGTTCGGCTAGGATTGGGTAACAATATGTTATAAGTTCGACTAGGATTGGGTAACAAAGAAAATGAACACATTTCATTTTACGAGCCTAACGACTAGTTTGTAAACACGTGAAAGTTTAGGGGCAAAATTGTAATTTTGTCTAAATATAGTTTTTGGACTGATTTGAATAATGTGATGATTAAATGAGATGAATTTTCTATTATATATTAAGAAAAACAGAGTCCGGACCTAGACCGGGGAAAGAATAAGATTTGGACTAAATCGAATTAATTGTCCATATTTTGTACCGAGGTAAGTTTATGTGTAAATAATGAATGATATATCATGTTTTAATATTTTATTAATGTATGAGTATCTATGTTTAATTGTTATGACTAGTGTATGAACGACGTTATAGTCTATGAGCATGACATCGTAAATGAGTTCGACGAATATGTGATATCGAGAAAGCCCCGTTTGAACCTTAGGAATAATTTAGGATACAATATGACATGTCACTAGGAACTATGTGATTATGAGCTCATGAGATTATGTGCATATGTGACTAAATGAATCTGGATGCTAGTCTTGTACGTTCTACTGGTGGTTGGGTAGCCTAGCATGTGTTGTGGGTACCTGTCAGCTTGTGTAAGCAGCCCAAGTAGTTACGTCCTGACTGTCAGCTTGTGTGAGCAGGCCCGTGATTAGCTCGAGAGCGGCAATGTGGGATTTTGATATGAGGTATCATGTGGCTATGTTTGGAGCACTATGTGCAAGTTTTTCGTGTTTCCGATAGTATTTCGAGTGTTCAATGGGTAAATCAGTGAGTTGTTCGACAAGTAAGTCATTAATGAGGAAATATGAGAATGTATTAGAGTTAGTACAGGTATGTACAAAAAACTCTTATGAATGAACTTCGTATGTGATGATCTTTCGATAAGATTGAAAATGTATAAGTTATGCCTCTGAATTTATGATGACGCATATGTAAACTATGTCATGTCAATAGTGTATATATATATTAATGATTATGTTGCTATTTATTTGCATGTGAACTTACTAAGTTTTATACTTACTCCCCTCTCTTTTCCATTTTCTTATAGTATCACCAAGCTAGCTCGGTATAATTAGTCTCAACATTTTGAGTATGGCATGTATAGGGACTTGGTCTTTTTCTTGTTATATGTCATATTGGGTTAGCCAAATGTGTTGGCTTATAATGATTTGATGATTCATTTTGTATATGGCCATGAGATATGGCTCATATTAATTATTGGGATGTAATTCTATTCATATATGCATGTTTATGCTAAGGTCATTCATGATGTGGTTAAATTCATTTTAGCATGGATGAATTGTGGATACGATCATTGATGTTTGACGATGGATTGTGAGTAAATGGCATAATAACAACTAAGACATAAATGTATAAAATGGAAGTAAATTGATGTTGTATATTGCATATGATTTGGTAAGCCTGGTTTAAATAAAATATGGAGTCTTAACAAGTATAAATTGATAAGAAATTGATATGCATGAGCTTAGTTTGGGAAGGTGTACGTACTCATTTATGCCTTGTAGGATGTCATTGAGATGTGTAAGTGTGCATGTAACATTAAGGGTGACAAAAAGCTTGGAAAATAGCCTCAAAGTTGTCTACATGGGTAGACACACAGACGTGTGTCTAGGCCGTGTGTGACACACGGTCTGCCTTATGGGCGTGTGCTCTGGCCGTGTGTCCCATGTACCCTAATTAATGCAAAATAGAATGTCCAATAGTAAACACACGGGCAGAGACACGGGCATGTGTCCCTGCCGTGTGAAGGGCACGGCTTTAGAACATGGGCATGTGCCCAGGCCGTGTGAAGTCTGCACCTGATTTTGGAATTTAATTCACCACACAGCCTAAGCATACGGGCGTGTGACTTGGCCGTGTGACCCTATTTGTGTTGATGACATCATAAACAGAGAGTTACACGGGCTGAGGACACGGGCGTATCCCAAGCCACATGGCCTACCCACACGTGCATTGTAACACCCCAAACCCGGCCCAGACGTTATGGCCAAATCTGATGTGCCACATTGGAGTTAAAAATCCGTGTTTCGTTTTAGTGTTTTAAAAGCCATATATTTTGCTGAGTTAGCAAAGTGTATGGAAGCTAGGCACCGGTAGGTATCCGAGGCGGAGGAGGTGAGCCATGAAGGTCGCTAAGTACCAAGCTCTTTGATTGGATCCAATCCTGACATGCCCACAACCATAGCCACACTTTGTTATATCGAGTTTAAATTTGTTTAAGTGAACGACTTTGTTAAATCGATTAATCGTGGTGTTGAACTCTTTTGGAAACAAGTATTATTTTGAAAACACGTCCTAAGTCTAACCCATTTGAATAATTATCAACCAGGTTTAAAGTTATTAAAGTTAAAATAATCCTAAAAAGAAATAAAAGAAAAGTTAAAATGGCCTTATTACAACCCCAAAAAAACTATAATAATAAATAATATTTAATGGAAATTTAAAGAAAACCAACGCTTATTTAAAAGTCCAAAGACAATCACCGTGGCCATTCTGAATCCCCTCCGGCCCAAGTCCCCACATCAAGGCTCACCTGCAAGGTTAAGGAAAGGGGGTGAGTTTGGAAACTCGATGTGCAACAAGCCCTTTTAGAGCCCAAAACAATAGCACTGTTGGGTCTAAGCCCAAATCCAATCTCAAACATATCTTGGGCCATAGCCCTTTTCATATTTCATATTTCATAACACTGGGCAAGCCTTTTCAAGTTTCATATTCTTGGGCGAAGCCTTTATCAGAAACGGTATGGCCCATAGGCCCATTTTATAACACATGTAATGTCAAATGAAAGAATGCAACCCATTTGGGAGACTACTCAACCCACCATCCGCTACTCTCCACCGTACCAACCAACACACCATGTGGGGATTAACTCGACCCACCCCGCCATAACTCTCCTTTGGCGGCTTATTTGCTTTATCATATAACTTGGAGGCCTAGCCTCTTTTTAATAATCGGGCAAAAGCCCTTTTTATAAGCTGGGGCATAAGCCCTTTAATAATCAGGGCATAAGCCCTTTAATAAGCGGGGCATAAGCCCTTTTGCACTTCCTCCATCCATATAAAACCCAACCCAATGCATTTATGAACATCTCATGTGCATATCATACATATCATGTGCATATCATACATGTCATGTGCATATCATACATATCATGTTTATCAAAATCCCATGCATTAAGTTCATATATAAACCCTAGGGTATAATGGTCACTTTTACCTAGGGCAAAGCGGTCATTTTCATGTTATAGGGGTAATCTCATAATTTTACCAAAAATTAGGGTTTCCATGTCCATTAATGGTTACAAACAATTCATAGGTGCAAACAAGTGATCTGGCCCATTTTTAGCGAAATCGAGTTATTGGGCCAAAAACCCTAATGGGCCCTACTCACCGATTCATCATCTAGGCCCATTTAGCCTTTATCCATAATGAAGATAACAGTTTTAACATGCAATTTAACAGATTTCCCATTTTCTACGAAATTTACCCAAATGGGCCCGAAAGCCTATTGGGCCCTATTTTAGCCTCTCGAGGCCCAACTTACCGTGAACGCCAAAAACACGTCCTTACCGTTTCCATTGTTCCCGATCATCATCTCATCAATTCTAACTAACTAGTGAGCGTTAATTGCTCACAAGTCCTCGAAATGCCGAATTTACGCATTTCGACTTTTAAACATTATCACTTTAAGCTATGAAAAGGGTTCGTTACACACGATTTGCGATATTCCTTGACGAGATCTCCTATGCGATTTCTCCTATAATCAACCACTTATAGATTAGACCATGTTATTATTAAACCAAATCGAAAACTACCTATTATCATCACTTACACATTCGCCACCATCCACAATGACCCTTGGGTTCATACCTTCTTAGAAGTTGATGACTAGATTTAGTCACTCCGATGATCCAAGCTTTTCACACACTCCTCGATCGGTAGCCTTTAATCCTCACTAGTACCAACAAACCAAATAACACCAAAAACCCTTTTAGCCTTAGTCGACGGAGGGTTTTCGACTTTTCTTAAACCACAAGATACAAATGGAAAGAAGGTTCGAATACTTACCAAGAGATCTACTCATTGAAGAACGTTCCAAATACCTTCCTACCCCATATCCGTTGTGAATCCAACTTAAACATGCGAGAAAATAGATCTAAATATTAATTCCGAATCACTAAAATATGAACCTTCGGCTTTTCAAAGAAATATTAATCTAAGCTATTTAGAGGTTAGTACACACTGTTATGGGTTGAAGTTGAAACGCTTCCAAAATCAATCGCCACGATAACCACCACCGTCACTCAAACTTAACTAATCCAATATCAATATATGTAAATCCTAAGCACATCGGTCATACGGAACATAAGGGCATATTCGTCATTTTACCATACGAGGTATTTTGGTAGTTTTACAAATTGAGGGTATTACGGTAATTTCACAAACCAAGGGTATTTTAGTAATTTTGTAAATCGAGGGTAAAACAAGAATTTCGTAAATCAAGGGTAAAATAGTAATTCTATAAATCGAGGTAAAATGGTAATTCTATAAATCGAGGGTAAAAGCAGTAATTACGTAAATCGAGGGTAAAACGATAATTATGTAAATCGGGGTAAAATGGTAATTATGTAAATTGGGGTAAAAGCGTAATTACGTAAATCGAGGGTAAAATAGTAATTACAGAACCGAGGGTAAAAGCGGTAATTACGTAAATCAAGGGTAAAAGCGGTAATTTTACAAATCGAGGTAAAACAAGAATTCTATAACCCGAGGGTAAAGCAGTAATTCGTAAATCGGAGTACTTTGGTAATTTTACAAGTCGAGGGCATTTCAATAATTGGTAAACTAAAGTATTCTAAACATGGATAACAATACGAATGGGCCTAAAGCCTATTCTCACCCAAATGTGCCCACACGCTCGTGTGGCCCTTTTAGCCCAAACCTAGCCACAGATATGCGATTCACCTAGCCTAGTCCAATATTTACTACACAATCAAACAACTTATCCAATTGGGCCCATTGGCCCACATGGCCCTTTCGCCCATCGCGGCCAAGTAGCCATCCAACAACAAGAGTAGTGATAAATACACACGATAGGAGACTGGAGTTAATCCACGCTCCGAGCACTCTTAGCCGACGCCAACCCAAACGAGCACGCCATACAATGAAAGGATCACCAAGAAAGGTACATTTACTCTCTTCACGGTTCCTCTATTTAAAGCCGACTTCACAACCACTCTTATATTAGCTTCGATGTGGGATCCTCCAACATTAGAGTTTAAATTCAACACCAACTCTTGCCGCCCCTGTTAGCAAAATAAATGCTCCTTGCTTGCCATGGGATTCGAACCTATGACTCCTTAAATGCTCCACACGCTACTTGCCACTAAGCCACAAGGCTTTTTGTGTCATATTTTATCCCCAATTAATTATAAGGTCTAAAGGCCAAAGTTCAGTTCCTTTAAAAAAACAAAATAAATTGCAAGAGCCAAGGCTTGAATCCAGGCTCCCATACAACCTTAATGACACCACAACCACTAGACTACAAGCTTCCTTGTATCATTTATTTAACACAATAATTTAAAAACCCTCATCCAAGCATCTAGGTTTTTTTTCACTTAATACCAAAATTTTTGCTAAAGCCCAAGTTTGAACCCAAGATTTCTCCAACACTTCTCAAAGCCATTAACCACTAATAGCAAACATTTAATTGTTTCATTTCATTGCACAATTAAATACCTATATACAACCTCCTTACGGACCCCTACTCAAGGCCCAATACTTCTAAGCCCAAATTCGGGGTGTTACAGGCATTTAACACTGTTTCTTAAAAAGTTTTCTAAGTTTTTCTCAAGTTCTTGAATTAGTCCCGAACTACTCCCTATGTATGTTTTGGGCCTCATAGGCCCATATAAGGGACAATTTACATATGTATGAATGGATTTAATTTGAACGAAATTTTATGGCCCGATTTTGTACGTTGCTTGTGATTAAGTACGGTAATGCCTCATATCCTGTCCCGGCATCAGACACGAGTAAGGGGTGTTACATTGTTTTTCTTGATCTATATAATCAAATTTAGCTCATTCAAATTTCATTCTATTCAGTTTAAGCCAAAAATCATATTTTGGCAAAATTATGTTTTTGCCCCTACAATTTTGAATTCATTACAATTTAATTTCTAGCTCATAAAAATGAAAATTAATGAATTTAGTAGCAACCCATCCTAGCCGAATAAAAGGAAGTCCCTAGCAAGCCCTATATTCCATTTATTTCACATTTTTACCATGAACATTTTTCTATCTTTCAATTAAATCCCTAAATGACAAACTCGTCAAAAATTCCTTTACAAAAGTTGCTCAACTATCATCAGACATTCTTTTTCATCCATCAAACATGAAAAAAAAAATAATATACATTCATGGTAAAACCCTAGACTTTTAACAATTTTGCAAATTAGTCCGAAAACATAAAAATCATTAAAAACGAGATGAAAAATACTTACATGCAAGAGAATAAAGGTTGGATGAATGTTTGAAGCTTTTTTAATGGCTTCCTTAGTGAATTTCAGCAATGGAGAAAGAAAAGAAAGATGATATCTTTCTTTTTCCTTAATTTAATTTATGTTATTTTATTCATTTACCAAATTAACCTTATTCATTAACTTATAATTTACATTTATGATGTCCATCTTTGTCCGCTAAATATAATAATGGTCTAATTACCATTTAAGGACACTCACATTCCAATTTCATAACAATTTGACACCTTTTACTTATAGAACTCAAATTTTACACCTTATGCAATTTAGTCTTTTTTATCAAATTAAGCATGCAAATGATAAAATTTCTTAACGAAATTTTTATAAGACAATACTAACATGTTGTAGACATTAAAATAATAATAAAATAAATATTTTGACATCAAATTTGTGGTCCCAAAACCACTATTCTGATTTCACTAAAAACTGACTGTTACAATTGCAAGCAGAGATTGCTTTGGATCTGCGCTTCAATATATTTATTAAAGAGCATTCTACCAAAATCAAGATTGAGAAAAGGAAACTAGGATCCTATAACACCCCTAACTCGTATCCGTCGCCAGATTAGGGTTACAAGGCATTACCAGACATAACATAACTCTGCATAGTCATTTATCATTTTTTATGCACATATAAAACACGTGACCGAATATAATCATTCATACTTAATTACCTATAATTCATAAACAAACTATGCTTTAAAATTCAATCACATCAATATCCTTGTCTCATCCAAATATTTCGAACCAATTTGTATACATCAAAGCTATGTTCACACGCTATATAATTTCAATATTCGAAAACATAATCAAGCATATATCATTCAATTCATATAACGAATATATATATCAAGCTGAATATCTAACATACCATTTCCTAGCTTCTGTATGAATGCATAATTAAAACATTTGAACATATTATACCAATTAATAAGCAATCACATGTGCGCCTTTAATAATAATACTACATGACCGAACCAAAAATTTTATGAACTTTTTACATGCTCCTGACACGGTAAAACAAAGCCATTTCTTAATACCATTACTAACATATGGTTAACAAAATTCTTTGACAAATTTTCATGTTATCAACTTGCGCAATTTAGATCAATTTGTACTCTTCCATATGGCATAATAAAAAATAATAATAAACACAAACAAGTATCACCAAAAGACCAAATTTCATTAATAAAAGTAAATAACCAATTTAATCACTTCTCATTAGATAAAAATATAGTTATCTCACAAATACAAATGCCGAATCAAGACATGCCAATTTCACAAAATATACCTCATACCAAAAATTTCACACACAAGACCAGTTTGTTTCTTATCAATTTGGGTAGCAAAATTAACCACAAAAATCATACCAATTCCATATGCTTTGTATTATGTCAAAACGTCACTTATAAAGCCAATTTGGTTTCATCATTTTAGTTAACAAAACCTACTCATTAAAAGATCATTATTTACCAATTGAAACCATACTTGAACAATCAATTCACATTCAATACATACTCATCATTTCACTTCAAACCAAGCCAAGTTATAAAAATCATATTTAGCATTTCTCATTGTCGAAACATATGATCAAACACCACAAAAATATATGCCATGTATTAAGCTTATCAACATGAACTAATTTATAAGTCATTCATATCATTACTCAACTAAGACATATAACCAAAACACCATTCATACATGTCATGGAACATACTTACCAAAATGTATTTATCCCATGCTAAAATTACAAAACCATCAACTAACTTATTAATCAAGTCGAACCATATAACCAAATACCACACATATATACACCATGAAATGTACTTTCATAATAAGTCTATGCCATAACTGAATGCATATAAGCATTAATATCAAGATGAAGCCATTTTCGCAAGGCTAAATATATACACATTTCAAGACCAAACATATCAAGCTAGACTATACATGCCATATATCTTAAACACAAGTTTTCTTTCAAAGTACCAAAATATATATCGATAGTGCGATGACATTCCTTAACGATCCCGAGCTCGAACTAGCTTTAAATATCTATAACATAGAGAAATAATACACAAAGTAAGCTTTAAAAGCCTAGTAAGTCATAAGCAAATAAATCATCTCAAGTTATTAGTAACTTAATTAAACTAGGCCGAAATTCAACAAATCTAAATCACATAAACACTCATCACACTTGGAAATTCATAAAATTTTAGGTACCTTACTTTCTTATACTTATCATAAAAATATAAACTTCACACATACCTGATTCATTTAGCTCAATTTCATATCCATTCTTAACTTTTCATTGCCAGTTGAATCATTCGGAATCAAATAGGATACTCAGATAGCTCAGAAAACTCGTACAATGCCAACGTCCCAGACGTGGTCTTACATGTAATTAAATATCGATGCCACTGTCCTAGACAAGGTCTTACACGAAATCATATACGATGCCAATGTCCCATACATGGTCTTACAGAAAAGCACATCTCGGAGTCCTATGTCATGACATATGTATCCTAACTATTCCTATGGTTCATACGGGGTTTTCAGACGTCATAACTCGATCAATTCCAGCTCTTAACTAATTCTCCAGTGCTTAATTCAATTCGGCATATACACATATATTTATTATGAATTAACTCGGCACATATTATACATATACATTCAAATTTGACAACATTTATTTACTTATGAACTTGCCTCGTATGGACACGAACGGACCAGAACGGCTATTCGACAACTTTCGACTTCCCCCAATCCAAATTCAATTTCTTTCTCACTGTATCTAAATTAATTAAAATTTGACTTGTTTAATAACACATTCATTCAATTTCATCCAAGAATACATATTTGAGCATTTTGCACTTTAGCCCTAACATTTCATATTTTCTCGATTTAGTCCCTATTTCAAAACAACTCAAAATATTCAAAATTTCAACATGCTCTAGTTAGGCTGAATTTACCTTAGGTCCCTAGCAGCCCATTTCTTTCATTTATTTCACATTTTGACCCCTCAATTTACAAAATTCACAATTTAATCCTAAATAGGCATTTTCACTAAAAATCACTTAATTAAACATGACAATCTAACAACATATATTTATTTTTCATCATCAAACACAAAAATCATCAAGCTATCAACAATGGAAAATCTCAAATTCATCATCAATTCTAAAAATTAAAGCATGGGCTAGCTAAAACACGAAGCAACGATGTCAAAAACGTAAAAATTATCAAAAATCGAACAAATTACATACCTCAATCAAGGAAAACAATGGTCGAACCTAGCTTGTTCTTTTTCTTTCTTTTTTTCTTTGTTAATTTTGATCAAAAGATGAACAAGTGCATGGCCATTTTAATTTATGTTTTATTATAATACATATTATTTCATATTTTACCTTTTTACACTTAATGAAATACTATAAAAGCTTTATAATGGTTGTCCATTACCGTCCATGCTATTATTTAATGGCCTAATTTCATTTTAAGGATTCCACATTAAAAAGAACATAGCAATATAGCACTTTAACAAATAGCATGCAACTTTTGCATTTATACGATTAAGCCGTTTTATCAAATTGAGCACACAAATGATAAAATTCTCATACGAAATTTTCACACATTTTAATTCACATACTGTAAACACCAAAAATAATATTAAAATAATTTTACGACTTCAGATTTGTGGTTTCGAAACCACTGTTTTGATTTAACTAAAATCGGGCAGTTACAGACCCCAGTTCCTGACCCGACTTTCTACCAAAATCAAGATCGAGAAAAGGAAGTTTTCCAATCATTGACTCAAACTCATTGGCTAAGTCCACTCAGCAGAATAATGGGGTATTTATGACAGAACGGGCCAATCTGGTATTTCACAATAAAGTGGTAGATGGAACTGCCATTAAACGGCTTATTAGCAAATTAATAGATCACTTCAGAATGGCATATACATCACACATCCTGGATCAAGTATACTCTTCTATTTTATTCATTTATTTATATTTCGTTAGCTTGACCAACTAATGTTTGAATGAATATTAGAATAATATCTTGTGCCTTATTCTTATCTTGCATGATTTGCTTATTGAACTAATTAATTGATTAAGTCAATTAATTGACAAAAGAATAAGGGTTCATAATAGGATTAGTTGGTATAGATTACACATTTCTAAACCTTAGGCTTGACAACTCTAGAAAGCAATCATAGGTTAAACAAGATTAAGAGATAAGTTTAGCTGAGTAAATAGTAGTTTATCTTGATTGAGAAAGTGAGGTCGGGAGATAAGCAAGTATCAATCAATCGATTAATTAATTAGTAGAGGCCGAGAGGTAATACTAGTTAATTAATAGCTAATTCATATTAAAACCCAAATTCTAAAATTAGTTAATCTTTTTTTTAATTAGGGATTTAATCGGTCATAAGCTAGAGGCTCGCATTGTCGACACTAGGAATAGGAAATTCCATTAGATTAATTTAGGTTTATTTAATTTAATTAATTTAATTAATACTTTAATTTGGATTTGCACTACTAATTTGTGACTCAATTATATTAGTAAATATTTTATGTAATTAATTTAATAATAAATTTCTCCAATCTGTAATTCCTTGGGTACGATCCTTAGAATACTTACCAATGTTTCGTTGTAAACTTTACTATATTATAATTTGACCTGTACGCTTGCGGATACCACCGATTTAATTTAATATATTTTTGGTATGATATTTATACTATAAACAATAACACATTTATAGGCGGCCACAACACAACTCTATTGTCTGTCTTCGAGAAGTGTTCGGCCATGTCAAATATGATGGGAAAAATGATGAAAATGCTTAAAGAAATATTAGAAGCATTGAGTCTATTGGAAGAGGTCATGCATGATGTTCCAAATTCAAATAATAAGGGCCACTGTAAAGTCATCAACCATCTTGAATTAGACAATAACAGCCAGGAAGAGTTTCGAACCAGTGACCAAAAGGATGAGTTGAACATGATTGAAGGTGTCGCCGATCCAATTGACATAAATATAGAAGTAGCAATAGACGAAATAGTAGACGTTGAAGTAGCGTTAACAACTAACATCAAGCTTAAACCATTTCTGATTGAAAGTGTAAACGAGCTGACACACTTTCTAGCCATAATAGAGGAGATGTCATATGAAGAAGTCGATGAATTCATTCTCGGTCGACAATGAAAAAGCTTGGGTTAATAGATTCTCACATGACATTGAGGTGAAAATGCTCGAGGTAATAATACCCCAGAAAATTATTTCGGGTTGGCATCAAATGGCTCGTGATGACAATGCTGCACCGGTCAAAAATAAGGCAACATCAATGGAGTCGACCAAGGGTGTTGGTTTACATCTCTATGGAGGAACAAATGACATATCAAAATGTCGAGAACCAGCTAGAAGTTCTTTTACGGGGGTGATATGGATCGCCCCAATTCTAAAAAAATACTTCTCGTTTAAATTTTTGTTAGTTTTAATTTTTTAATTACTGTTTAATTGTTTTTAATTATTTATTTAAAGTTTTAATTAGGGTATGTTTTCGTGTTTAACCAGTGGTTGTTGAACTTAAAAAGGGGAAAAATGAATGAATCAAGAAATCAAAATTTCTCGCGCAGAAAGTCGAAATAGCCCATGACATCATGATGAGGAAAACTGCATTGTCACGATGAGTCCTTCCATCGTCGTGATGAGGGATGTCACATCATCCCGACGAGAAACTCCACATCACAACGAAAAGGTGAGGGACCTTGCAATGAGTCATGACGTAACAACCTTAGAATTTGAACAAGTAGGCGACGTTGTGACGAGCCACAACTCTATGTCAGGACGTGGCGACGAATATAAAAGGGCCTCGTCACAACAATCCCTAGCCCGACTGCCCCAAACAATTTTCTCTCCTTTCCTCCATCGTTCTCCACTCCTCCAAACACTCAAACACCCATAGCTTTCCTAATTTTCTTTTCCTTAACATCAATTTTTCCTCTTTGGTTAAGTATGCTTTAAGATTTTTGTTTCATAAACTACACTCTCCCTTTCAAAAGGAAGCAAACTTCTCCAACAAAGACAAACACGGTGACCAATGAGGACACACTATGACGCGAAAGTTTCAACTTTAAAAAAAGCCCTGTGATATCACACCTTCCTCTAGTCTTATATATTTAAGTTGAATTTCGAATAGTAGATTAGAGAATTTGGACTTTTTGCACCAATTCTATTGTTCCCATTGATTATTGGAATTGTATAATTGGTTAGTATGGCCCCTCGTAAAAGACCAATGTCTCAAAAAATCAAGAAGTGCAATGCTCTTGATGAACCATGGAGACGATTTGTCTTCAATGACGTTGTGACCCAAGTCGATAATTTTTTGGATAAATTGCTAATACCTGAGCATGGATTCAATTTTTCCATGCAATTATTTCACAATCCGATCATAACCAAGGACGATCGCTTATGGTGGTTCCAATTTTGTCGAATACCTCTAAAATCGTTAGTTATATCAATTATGTAGGAATTCTACGTGAGTTTCCCTGAGGCGTAAGACAATAAAGTCTTCATGAGAGGCATTTTCGTAGAAGCCTCTCCTACTGCAATCAAGGTGATTTATAAAACACCTCACTATATCCCAGAATTTTATGAAAATTTACAAGAAAATGAGGTGGATTATGACGAAATTATAAACTCGTTAACTGAAGGTAAAGGCATCTAGACTTGTAAAGCAGTGACCAGAGAACTCTTACAATTCCAACGATCCATCATGACCTCTAAGGCTAAAATGTGTATGTACTTTATTATTGCAATTTTTTTTCCTGCTCAGCATGTCACAGACCCATGATCATGCTCTTTTCTTGTATGAGATTTTCCAGAGTTAAAAGATAAATTTGGGGGATCAGATCCATTACAAAATGCAAAAAATGTGCCAGAGGGCACACACAAGGACTTTCGTATCCACATATAATCATAGAGATGTGTAGGAGGGTCGGTGTTGTGATAGATCCCGAGGAATCGACTTGCCCACCAAAGGGTGTTCTAAACGATATTATTATTGAGTGGTTTTATAATCAACATACAATTCGAATGGAAAGGAAGAATGAACAAGTAGCTGCACATCGGGAGTACACCAGAGACCATGGGCTCCCGAAACCAATGGAAGAGCCCCAATCCAGCAAACCCGATGAATAAGGAAATTCTCATGTAGATATTGACCCATGTCGAGTACCAAACAAGGTGGATGGCCCGTTTTGCTGAGCAATCAAGCGTAAACAACTTCCGATGGCCCTATTTCTGGACCAGCCCAACGGATGTAGATCCTTCGATAACGCCACAAAGTGGTAGTGCACGATCTAGACCACAAGAAAGAGGGATCCCCGTCTGCGACATACCCGACACCTTCCAGCTCGCATAAGAAGGACCATCCACATCAAGAAGGAAAGAGACGAGGTTCGTCTTGGACGAGAATGGTGTGAGCTCAGAAAAGTTTGATAACGACACTATTGCAGACTTATGAGGGAATTTTTCAATTTATAACTTCTTTTCTTTTTACAAAAAAAAAAAATTCATACTGTTAGTTAGATTTTTATTTTATTTTAAAAAATTTAGCATAATTTCTATTTTCAAGCTTAATTAGATTTTTTTTAATTGTAAAAAAAAATTATGTGTAGGAACTCATAGTTTTTATGGCACAAAGTTTTTTAGAGCTAAACCGAAAAGTACGAAATGATCCAACAACATTCGCGACACTGACATGTTAAAATGGGTAATTTTGTTTCTTCATTATTATTGGAGAACATTAGGGACAATGTGTTAAATAAAGTGTGGGGTGATATAGTGTTTTTAATTTTTAAATGTTTTATTGGTATTTCTGTTAAATTTTTGTAATATTTTTAGTTGAATTTTTTCTTTATGTTGTGTTTGTGCTTGCGCTTATAGAAATACAAGTGATTGGTTAAGAGCATGTCCATAGGTTGTTTGATTAAACTGTAAATTTAGCTTGAAAATAAACAATTTTAGGTTATTTGCATTTAGACTAGTTTTTTTAATTTGTTAAATTGTAAAAAAGAAAAAGGAGTTAAATGTACCAAATGACATAGGTATATACGAGTAGGTATATATATTTGTTGAATAATAAGTTGTTTAAATTTGAATAATCAGTAATTAAATCCATAGTTATTGAAAAGGTACGGTATAATAAGTATAAAATCTTTACAAGTATGTGTTTAAATTAAAAATGAATCAGCGAACAAAAGCATTGTGAAGGTTAAAAGCAAAGCGAGTGTGATAAAAGCATAGAACAAATAAAAGCCAAGACAGTGAAAAGTGATCATAGTGAAATATATCAAAAAGTTGTCCACATGGTCTGGGGTGATCCGCACGCCCGTGTGTCACACACGAGCGTGTCATAGGTAGTGTGAATGCTGGAGCTAATTTTTCAGAATTATTTTTTGACCCTCACGGTCTTAGTGGAGGCACACGGCCTAAAGACACGATCATGTGACCCAGATGCCCATGTACACAAGCATGGGAGAAGCGAACAACAACAACACACAGTCTGAGTGATACCACACAGCATGGCCACACGGTCGTGTATGACACATAGCCTAGTCACACAGTCATGCAAAGGCCGTCTAGACACTAAAGCAAATTTTTAAAATTTTCTAATAAGCTACATGGCCTAGCCATATGACCATAGTTTGGCCATACGGCCATGTACCCTCTTTTAATACTAGGGGGTTTTCAATTTTTTTTCCTTCCCCCCAACACCAACGTGGGTACGCACCCGCCCTCTATTTTTTTGTTATTTTATTTATTATATTTGTTTTATTATAATATTATTATTTCTATTTTTATTCTGCTAAGTTTTTATTAAAATAGTATTAGATTTTTTATATTTTTATTTTATTTTAAATTGTTTAGATTTTATTTTGTTTTATGTTTTATTTCTTTTTCTTTTTCTTTTCTTTTCTTTTGTTATTTCTTTTTTATTTTATTTTTAGGCTTATATGTTCATTTTTATTTTTATTTTGAACTTTACTGTTATTTTTTAACAGATTCTTTTCTATTTTGTCATCTCTTCATCTTATTTATTTTTATCTATCTTCTTATTAATGTGCTCGAACATGAACTTCATTTAGAATCTCCTACGATTTCGAAGTTCACTATTCTGGCGAGTTCATCTAAATTCAGTGCAATTACAGTTCCCACCCTCCCTTATGATATTTTGTTTATAATTTTATATCTATTTGTACATTGAGGGCAATGTACATCTTAAATGTGGGGAAGATGTTTATGTAACAACCCGTTTTTGGTCAAATCGGAACAGTGGTTTCGGGACCACAAATCCAAAGTTGAAATATTTATTTTATTATTATTTTAATTTTTACGGCATGAAAATATGATTGTGTGAAAGTTTCATTTAGAAATTTTATCATTTGAATGCTTAATTCAGTGAAAAGGACTAAATCGCGTAAAGTGTAAAACTTGTGTGCTATTAGTTAAATGTGTCTAATAGCTATGGTTTATTAAAGTGAAGGTCCTTAAGTGGTAAATAACCATTAGTATGTTAGTGGACTTGTATGGTGATTGGTATTGTTGAAATTTGATTTATATTAAATGGGTAATTAGGTAAATTAATAAATTAGTGATGAATAGTTAAAACAAAACATAAAATTTTGTTTTCATTCATCTTCCTTAGCCGAATGAAGCATGAAGAAAATCCATTTTAGGTATTGAAGCTTTCGGTCATTTGCAAGTTCAATTGTAAGTCCATTTTTTTCTCGTTTTTCATTATTTTTACGTTTTTGATATCGTTGCAACTAGGTTTAGCTAGCCTAGGGACTATTTTGCAAAAATTTTAAATACTTTGAATGGTTCCATTGATGAATAAATGTGTGTTTTGATGTTTGATGATAGATTATGAATGTTTTTTGTGATTTATACAAGTTTTATAAAGTAATTTTTAGTGAAAATGCAAATTAGGGATTAATTTGTGAAATGTGGAAGCTTTGTGGTTAAAATGTGAAATAAATGAAAATAATAGGATACTAAGGGCATAATAGTAATTCGGCTAGCATGGGTTAATTTTGAATTTCATTAATTTGTGATTTTATGAAATAAGGACTAAATTGTGAAAAATGTGAACTATTAGGGGCAAAATGTGAATTATTAGGGGCAAAAGTGTAAGTTTGCTTAAATGTGAATTTTGGATTAAATTTAATTGAGAGATGATTAAATAAGTTAATTTTGACTATATTTAGATCAAGAAAAATGAAGTCTGGATCTAGATCGAGGGAAAAACAAAGTTTCTGATTAATCAGTCTATTTCATCGTTTTTACGTCCGAGGTAAGTTTGTATATTATAAGTTTTGATGCAAATGTATTTCATATGCTTAGATATTGCATAAATTGTGAATACGAGACTATGGATATGATTGATAATGATTTGACAACGATTCGGCATTCGAAATCCTAGTTGAACCTTAGGAATAGTTTAGGATACCAATGACATGTCATTAGAGGATACATTGAGTTGACTTCGAGCCATGATATTAGCACTTCAGGTGCAAGTTATAGCGATTTGGCTTCGGGCCATGAATATCGGCTGATTTGGCTTCAGGCCATGATATTAGTATATCGGATATAAGCTACCTTGATTTGGCTTCGGGCCATGATAGAGTACTTAGTGTACGAGACTCTTAAGTATTCGACTTCTATTCCGAATGGTTCATCAGGTAAATGAAAGATGTGATTGAGTATGAGAATGCTATGAGATGGTACAGGTGCGTACATGACATATATAAGCTTTGGTATGAAAAAACTTGTAAAAAATGTGATTAATATCATAATTGTGTATATGAAATGTTTGTTAGCTAATATATGCTAAATGTTAATATATTCAAATTGTTGATATATAATCTTGAGATTGAATTAAGTTTATGGTATACGAGCTTACTAAGCTTTATAACTTACTTTGTTTATTTTTCCGTGTTTTATAGTGTTATCAAGCTAGCTCAAATTCGGGGATCATCAGAGATCGCTTCACACTATCCACCTATCACTTGGTACCTATGAACTTTGGTATTTTAAGTATATAGCATGTATAGAGACTTGGTCTTTTTGGTATATGTATTTTGGCCATTTGTATTGGCTTGTAGATATTAAGTTTGGTTTTGTGTTTAGCCATAAGAGTTGGCTTATTCTGTCTAAGATGGTGATGTATATATATACATGTGTTAATACTCTTTATTAATGAGTTCATAATTGCTTGTGATAGGTAATATGGTTGTTAAATGGTTGATATTAGATATGAATTATGCTTGTGAATTGGTGCAAAATGATGTATGTTTGGGAAATGTTAGTTAGTTGTTTTTTATATGTGTTTTTGGTCTGTGTTGAATGAGTAAAACATGAGTTTATAAGTATGTTGGTTGCAAGTATGTTGGTTGCTAGTATTGGAAATGGTATGATTTAGCCTTGATTCTGGTTAAGTTAGATGTTCATTTATGCTATGAATTTGTACCATTTGGGTTGTGTAGGTGCATGCAAATTTGAGTGGCAAAAATGGCTTGGTAAATAACCTATTTTTGTCCACACGGACATGTGTCTTAGCCGTGTGTGACACACGGTTATCTTGTACGGCTGTATGTCCCTTGGTGTGGATTTAGAAACTAAGTCAGTATGCTCCACATGGCCTAACACATGGGCGTCTGAATGACCGTGGGACACAAGTCAGTATACCCTCTAGTTTTTGCACGGCCTAGCACACAATCTGGCACACAGGCATGTGTGGCCATTTCGAATAGTACACGAGTTAGACACACAGGCATGTGGTCTGGCCATGTAAGGTAATTAGAAAGTTACACAGGGTCAGACACGGGCTGGGACACGGCCATGTGATCCCATTTCAAATGTCCACACGGGCGTGTCTCTTGGCTGTGTGAGAGACACAGTTGGTGCATACAGGCGTGTGACCCCTACAGTTTGGAAAATTTTCTAAGTTTTGTAAAAATTTCTTGAGCTATCAGTTAGTCTCGAACCACTCTCAAAGTATGCTTAAGGCCTCATAGGCTCGTAATAGGGACAATGTGATTGTATTTGACTGGAATTACATTTGGTTGATGATTTTTTTTCAAATTGCATGGTTGTTTAAGTTGTAAGTCTGGTAATACTCCGTAACCCTATTCTGGCATTGAATACGGGTAAGGGGTGTTACAGTTTATATGCTTATACGATAAAGTCTCTAAATTATTGTTTATATTTGATAAACCGTAATTTATACATACTTTTATCCCATGATTAGCACATTTATGGGTAATTTCTCCTTAGATTTGGTGAATTCGATGCTCCTAATCCTTTTATTTCATGTTTTATACTTAAGTGAGCATAGGAGAGTAAAAGGAACGAGAAACGGGTCAAAAACGGAGAAAATGGGCCAACATGAGAAATCAACATGACCTGAACTTCCTTACACGGGTAGACCACACGTCCGTGCCTATTTAACAGCCTTGACCATGGTTTGAAGCAATCGCACACGGGCGTGTCCCTGTCAAGCCCAAGTATAGTTCTATTCGAAAAAGGCCACTCTTGAGGGCTTTTAGGCATTCTAAAACCTATTTAAACACCTGATGAGGCACCTAGAACACACACACGGAGTAGGAGGCAAGGAATTACTCAAGGAAAGCCGATTGATCCATCTTAAAAGCCGGATTCATCATCAAGACTGAAGATCTCCCTTCAATTTCCTTCAGGAGTTTTTTGGGTTTTCTTTATGTTTTGTTATCTTTATTCTTTTTAGATGTTTTCTTTCATAGTTATGAACTAAACCCCCTAAATACCTAAGGGGAATGAAACCTAAGACGGATCTTGTTATTATTATCTAAATTGTATGATAAATATTTGACTTGTTCTTAATTATGTGTTCTTAATTCTTGTTTTAATATTCCAGGATATTGATTCAAGTTAATGTGCTTATTCAGAGGAGCAAAAGTCCCTGTCTAAGAGTAAATTTGTCGTAATTAAGCGGAGTTCATTGCACACATAGAGATAGGGTGACAAGATTTTGCCGGATTAGGGTGAAACCTAATAAGGGAGTCCATAGATCGAGTTAATGCAACACTAGGGTGTTAATTAGAAAGAGATTTCTACGGATCAAGAGATAATAATATAACTTAGGAATTTCTACGGGTCAAGTCAAATGAATAAATCGTCTGATTCAGAGTCAAATAACAAGTGAAGTCTAGGTGGATTTTTCCTTGGGTATTGTCTTAATCAATCGAGTTTTCGCAAAAGCTTTTCCCAAATTTTTTCTGTGCACCCTTAGTTTAGTTAATTAGTTTAGATAAACAAATCCCTTAATTTTTAGGCTAGATAACAAAAAGAAAGTAATTATTAGTACTCTTGGTTCCTTTGGGTTCGACAATCCGGTCTTGCTAAAGCTATACTACTGTTCGATAGGTACACTTGCCTTCATCGTGATAATAGTTAGTTTCAAGAACGATTAATTATAAATTTTTAAAACCTGTCGCAAATATCACGTATCAAGTTTTTGGCGCCGTTGCCAGGGAACTAAAACATTAGGAACACTCGGCTTTTATTACTTTAGCCATTTTACTTTATTCGCAATTTAAATTTTTCTTTTCTTTTCTAATTTTCTCTTTATTCGTTTCTGGCAAGTTTTTTTTTGTGTCTAACTAGAAGATATCCATCGGGACCATTACTATTTGATAGTGAGACCGATCACACAGCTCGTAGAAACCGAAGAGAAATAAGGCAAAGCTTAAGATACACAAAGGGAGAGCAAAAAGACGATATTCAAACCACAACCGAGAAGATGGCCGAAAATCAGGAAAATCCGCTACCTCCTGTGATTGATGCCGATCCAGTAAATCAGAATCATGCTCCACGTACTATGTATGATTATGCTAAACCGAATTTAACAAGAACTACGTCAAGTATAGTTAGGCCTGCTATTGCTGCAAATAATTTTGAACTGAAACCTAACACGATTCAAATGATACAGCAATTTGTTCAGTTTGATGGTTTGCAGGATGAGGATCCAAACAATCACTTGGCGAATTTTCTGGAATTTTGTGACACATTTAAAATCAATGGCGTTTCTAACGATGCCATACGCCTTCGGTTATTTCCCTTTTCATTAAGGAATAAAGCTAAACAGTGGTTGAACTCGTTACCACGAGGGTCAATCACTACTTGGGAACAAATGACCGAAAAGTTTTTACTTAAATATTTTCCGCCAGCTAATACAGCTAAATTAAGGAATGATATCTCTTCTTTTGTGCAGATGGATTTAGAAACACTATATGATGTATGGGAGAGATACAAGGACCTGTTGAGAAGGTGCCCCTCACCATAGATTACTACTCTGGCTACAGGTTCAAACTTTTCACAATGGCCAAAATCCTTCAACTAGACAGATGGTTGACGCAACCGCTGGTGGGACTATCAATAATAAGACACCCAAAGATGCTTATGAATTTATAGAAGAGATATCACTGAATAATTATCAGTGGCAGGTCATGTGGAAAAGCCAACGAAAGCAGTCGGCGTTTTTAACGTCGGGTCGGTCACCATGCTCTCTAATCAGGTAGAACTTTTGAATAGAAAATTTGACTGTTTTCTTGGTCCTGCACAGGTTCACCCAGTAATGCAATGCAATGCAAGTGAAGGAGGAACGAACAATTCAAAATACCCACCTTATGGCCACAACATGGAAAACGAGCAATTAAATTATATGGGTAATAATCCTCGACCTCAAAATAATCCCTATAGTAACATTTACAATGCAGGATGAAGGAACCACCCAAATTTCTCATGGGGAGGCCAAGGGAATCAGAGACCACCACCACCTCTAGGCTTCCAACAACCACCTTATCAACAAGAGAAAAGGCTGAACCTTGAGGAGATGCTAACAAAATTCATCTTGGTGTCAGAAACTCATTTTTAAAATACCAAGACAGCACTTAAGAATCAACAAGCGTCGATCCAAGGGCTCGAAACTTAGATAGGCCAACTCGTTAAATTGATATCTGAACGACCACAAGGTAGCCTACCAAGTAACATTGAATCTAACCCAAGAGAGCAGCTCAATGTGATTACCATTCAAGATGAGGAAGGGTTAGTTGCACCTGAACCAGAATCGAAGCAAGAAACTATAGTAAGTAAAGGTAAAGGTGAGGTGGACCACAATGACCAAAAACAAGTAAGTAAAGAGTATAAACCACATGTACCATACCCTAATGCGACTAGGAAAGATAGCACAGATGAAAAATTTGGTAAATTCCTTAAACTATTAAAGAAATTGCACATTAACTTACTGTTTATTGAAACTCTTTCGCAAATGCCAAATGCAGTCAAATTCTTAAAGAAGCTTTTAGAAAATAAACGAAAGTTGGATGAAGCGTCGCATGTGGAGTTAAATGCAGTTTGCTCAACAATTCTACAGAACAAGCTAGCCAACAAATTGAAAGATCCAGGGAGTTTTACGATTCCTTGTTTAATTGGTAGCTTAAATGTTAAAAATGCTTTGGCTGATTTAGGGGTTAGTATCAATGTCATGCCTTACAAAATGTTTAAGCAACTAGGTCTTGGGAAACCCAAACAAACTAGGATGAGCATTTAATTAGCGGATAAAATAATCAGATTTCCTAGGGGTATTATTGAAGATGTATTCGTTAAAATTGACAAATTTATATTCCAGTTGATTTCGTTGTTCTAGACATAAAAGAGGACAGTAACGTGCCTTTAAATTTAGGGAGGCCCTTTTTAGCAACTGCTAGAACTATAATTGATGTTGGTACAGGTGAACTCACACTTTGTGTGGGTGAGGAAACAATCACCATTCAAGCTCGTAATTCAAGTAACACATTAAATATCGAGGGTGATTGTATAAATCGTATTACTAATACTGACCATGTGGTGCAACCTTCTTTACAAGAAACACATTTGAAGAGCACACATGAGCCTCGTTCAAGTAACAACATAGAGCCCATCTATGAAGAACGAAGGCTACAAATCGAAGAACTAGATGAATAGCGAACACATAAACCAAGGACACACAGTAAACCAAAATCACGCTATGACGAGCTCAATATTTCACCAAATCAACTTAAGATTGGAGACAAAGTACTACTAGATGCAGCAGACCCTCAGATTGCCACCTCTGAACCTAATGGAGAAATCTCTCTTACGGTACTTAGCATTTTTCCATACGGTACAGTCGAGGTAATACATCCCAAATTCGGTACGTTCAGGGTAAATAATACTCATCTAAAACTTTATTTTGATAAAATCGATAGTAGGGATGAGGAGTATAAACTCCTCGAACCACCATGACTATACGAAATAGAGGTAAGTCAAGCTTAGGCTATAAATAAGCGCTTCTCGGGAGGCAACCCGAGCACTAACGGAGTTAACTTCTTTAATTTTTAGTTTTTAACATTTAATCACTAACTGAGTACTTGGCCACAGGTTTTCCAGAACACACGGCCAGGCACACAGGCATGCCTTAGGTCGTGCTCACACCACGAGTGGAGACACAACCGTGCGATACAGCCGTGTGAAAATAGGGAAAAAATTTTCCCCAACACGGGATGCAATAACTTGCCATAGCCGTGCGATATGGCCATAGGCGAGCCTGTCAAAACGACACAGGTGTGTGACACGCTCGTGTCTAGAAACCGTGGTTGAAATTTAGAATTTATCATGCTCAAGACTAATAAAACAACATAGGCGTGGACCTATTTACACGGGTGTGGGAGAAGTGAATGAAGCAGGACACCGCCGTGCAACACGGTCGTGTGCACCAACACGCCCAAGGAACACGGGCGTGGGCCAAATCTTAGATGCGCCCAAATTTGAAAATCGCGAAACACATGGGCTAAAATAAGGACACGACCGTGTGCCCCAAAATCTGTATAAACCCCTCACTATTCATCATCTCCTTCCCAAAAATCCCTAACCATAGTTGCTGCAACTTCAACACACACCCTCCTTGCCACGCTGGTGCGTCGACCACAGCACCACCCTCGACGACCCCAGCTCTTCCATCTTACGTTTGTTTATTTTTTTCTCTCTATTCTCTTCAAATCTTTTACTTATTTCAATATTTTTATTGTTTCATTTGACTATTTTGAGTAAATATTCATGGTTATAATTATATTAATACTTATGCTCTTTGTTAGAAATTTATCATTTTAGTCAATACATTATGCTACATTTATCCATTTTTCTTGTTTACATGGATTTCATGCTCACCCACACCATATTTCATATTATCAAACCCACATACATTCATTCACTAGATATTTTATTTAGTACTATTCCCATGTTCCTATTGTTAATAATGATTTCCATTAAGATTTAGTTACTTTTCATTTACCTGTTACCTGTAATGCCCATGAAGTATTCTTCTTTAATTTTAACATACTAGCATACCTCTCCATGCTATTCTTGGGGATTATTGTTTTAACTTCGAATTTTCATTGCAGGTATACCATGTCAACCTCACGTGGTAAGAAGATCACCATCCCCACTTTGAAGAAGAGGAAAGGAGCAACGTCATCCTCGGGTCCTACCGCTGAGATTCGCCACCCTTTCCTTCAGTTTCCCATAGGACCCCAGGAAGAACTGTTTCAGATACTTCGGGCCCAACCCTTAGGTGTGGGCCACTGCATTGACTGGGCTGCACTTGAGCAAGTCTAACTAGCTGACGCGGTCAGAGCCCTTCTATCGACTGATCCATGGGAGCTCTTCTTTGGGATCATTGAGCCGACGTACCTCGAGCTCACCCTAAAACTCTGTTCGACCTTTCACTTCCAAATCGTTATGAAGAAGTTTAATGATTCAGGAACGGTCCAGTTTTGCCTCGGTGGTTTAGTTCGCCAGTTGAGTGTACCTGAGTTCGGAATTGCACTAGGGCTGTATACGGTGGAGTTCATGGATGACAACGAACTCGACACCCTTCATGCCATATCCACTATTCTTCTTCGATGTGTTGGAGAGCTTTAGTCCCTGACTTGGCCACCTATGACCCCAGTTGCTCCAAGGCATCGGCTCTTGCCCCGTCCCTGAGATACCTGCACGCTATCCTTGCTCACACCCTGACAAGAAGGCAGGAGAGCACTGGCGTCGTCAACACTCACGACGCCTACTTTTTATGGAGTAATACAATGTAGTTGTATTATTTACATAAAACTTACCTCGGTATACAAAATGTAGGCGACCAGTTCGGCTTAGTCCACTAGCTTTGTTTTTCCCCGGTTTAGGCCCGGATTTTGTAATTCTTGATCTAAAATGATAGAAATTCATTCATTTCATCAGCATGTTAATCTAGGCACTCGAAAATTCATAATTAGGCAAAATGACCATTTTGCCCTTAGACTTCCATAAAATGACCATTTTACCCCTAGGTCTGAAAATCGATTTTTATCACATTTTCTCACTAAAAAAACCTAGCCGAATACTTTTTATACTATAAGCAGCCCACAATTCTCATTATTACACACATGTAACATCTATTTCACAACTTATACAAAATGGTCCCTAGTTAGGATTTCCATGAAAACTATTTCACAAAAGTTGTTTATTTAACAACCACGATTCATTTTCTTTGTAACAGTCCAGTTTCGACCCTGGTCGGAATAGTGGTTTCAGGACCACAAATCTGAGTTTGAAAAAAATATTTTTTTAAATATTATTTTCTATGTCTGTGATCTGTATATTTAGATCTGTGAAATTTCTGTAATTTAATTTGTCTATTTCTGTGCTCGATTTGCAAAAAGGACCAAATCGCGTAAGTTGTAAAAGTTGCCTATTAGTTGCTAAAGTGCTTAAGTGCTATGGTTTGTTAAAGTTGAAGCCCTTGCATGTCAATAGGACCATTACATGATAATGTGAGACATGGTTTGGCAATATAGTAAATAGATAAATTTTTAAAGGATGGTTAGGTAATTACGTAATATATGTTAATTATAATAAAAGAAATCATGAAAATGAAGCCATTCTTCATACATGTTCAGTAGAAAGTTGATGAAGGGAAAGCCATTGAAGCTTTAAGGTATTCGGCCATTGCATGGGTGAATAGGTTAGTCTATTTTGTTCGGTTTTTGATAATTTCTACGTTTCTGTGATCATTGCTTCATGTTCTTCAAAACCCGTGTGTAAATTTCTGTTTTTTTTTTTGGAGATTATAAAATGTACCATTGATGATTATATGAGCTATGTAGTACTCTTATACGGATTATGAAATATATATGTTGAATTATCATGTTTTGTTTTTGAATATTTGATGAAATGAGCTATTTGGGCTAATTTGTGAAAATGAGGTTTTAAGGGACTAAATTATGAATTAAACATGTTGTATGGGCTTATATAGAAGCCATGAAAATTTGGCTAGCCCATTTTGCAAAGAAATTTTGCATATTGATGATTTTGTGAAAAATAGACTAAATTGTCAAAGTGTGAAAATGTAAGGGCTAAAGTGAAAAGTGCCCAAAATATGTGTATATGGATTAAATTGAATGAAATGAATGATTGAATGGTTGAATTGTATTGTGTTAGATCAAGAACAAAGAAAATTGGACTTAGATCAGGGGAAGTCCAAAATAGTTGAATAGTCGACTTGTTTTATCCGAAACCCGTCCGAGGTAAGTCAAATTACAATTACATGTTAATTGAAAAAATTCTATGTATATAAATTGTAATCTGTATTGAACGACCATGAGAGCCTAATGAATAGATTTTGAGTAACTCTGATAATATGATTATATCTGAAAAGTTCTATATGCTTCTAGGAAAAGTTGACATCTGTAGGAGACATCGTGTAAGACCGTGTCTGGGACACAGGCCTCGATTGAGATTTATGTATAAGACCCTGTCTGGGACATCGGCATCGTATTTGATTTTATGTAAGACCCTGTCTGGGACAGAGGCATCGATAATGAATTACATGTAAAACAACGTTCGGGATGTTGGCATTGTACTTGGTTATGAGCATCTGTATCGTTTCTGACCCGTCTGATTATAAGCGTATGAAATCTGAGCTTGAGTATATGAATTGTATGACTTATACAGGTACATTTGTATCGTACTAAATCTCTGAGTATGAAAAACTCTGTCTCTGGGTTATATGTATGGAATTGTAATTGAAGCATAACATGTATACAAGCAGATGAGCATGGTTAAGTTTATGAACTACTAAGAGAAATAGCTATGAATTTTTATGGTTGTTTTGTTACTATATATGCTTTAGTAATTAGACCAATTGTATTTGGCTTACTAAGCTCTTGTAGCTTACTCTGTGTGATTTCTGTCTGTTTTTCAGTTTTGTAGCTACTGAAGGCTCGGGATAGTCGAGGATTGTCATCACACCATCAATCTCATTTTTGGTACTTTTGCAATGTGCATATTCTTAAGTATGGCATGTATAGGCTAGATTGGGTTAGTTTGTTATGTATATATATGTTATGCTATAGGCTAGATTGGGTTAGTTTGTTATGTATATATATGTTATGCCATATGAATTGGCTAGTAAATGATAAGTTTGTGCATAGTTGTGGTGTATTTTTGTAATGTGCCATGTTCTAATATGAATTACTCATCTTTAAGCATGGAAATGGGTTGAAAATGTTAGTATGAATGTTTTATATTGTTGCTTGTAGGATTGGACCCAAAAAAGGGATGGCAAATCAGCTTAAACCAAGCCTGCATTGTGCCACACGGTCAGGGAACACGGGCATGCTTTGTGGCCATGTGAAAAAGTCAGTAGCTAGCTAAATTTTACACAGTCATGGCATACAGCCGTGTCTGTTGGCCATGTTAAAAAGTCAGTATAGGACCTATTTTTGGCACGGTTGGACCACATGGGCGTGTCTTTTGCCTGTGTGAGTCACACGGCCTAGTCACACGGCCTAGTCACACGGGCATGTGACTTTGTCAGTTTTGAAAAGTTTGTTCAAGCTTTGAAAATTCTGAATGAGTTTGGTTTAGTTCCGATCACTCCTGAATGTATGTTGTTGGTCTCGTAAACCATTTTAATGGATGAATTGTTGTTGAATGCTTATGTATTAAGGTTATATGATATATGTGATTTGGTATTGTTCTGGTATGCTCTGTCTGTCTGGTGATGCACCTTACCTATTCCGCCAATAGTTACGGGATAAGGGTGTTACATTCTTCCATAAAATTTCAGAATTCAACATGTTTAATATCATGGAAAAACCCTAAATTTTTAACCATTTTGCAAAATAGTCCCCTCATTTGAAAGCTCATGTTACAAGGGGTCCAAAAATATAAAAATCGTCAAGAAAAACTATCAAAATCACTTACTTGTGAAGGTAAAGAGTGGCTGAAATTTTTCAAGCTTCCAAACCCCTATTTTTGATGGTATTTTTGGTGGTGAAGAGGGTGAGAAAAAGATGATATCTTTTCTTCTTTATTTTATTTCATTTTGGTCAAATAAATTACCAAATTTCCACCTAATCTTGACTTTCTTTATCTTTTGTCTCCTATGGCCGGCCACCTCTATTTTAAGGGTCTATTTACCCTTTCAAGACCCCCAATTTTGGTTCTCTAGCTATTTGATACCCTTAGCTATCAAAATAGGACTTTTGCGCTTTATGTGATTTAGTCCTTTCTTCACAATTGGGCTCACAATCGCTAAAATTAATTCACCAAAATTTTCATGCACCTATATAATCATGCTATAACACATAAAATAATATTAAAAAATAATAAAATAGTTTCTATAACTTTAGATTTGGGGTCTCGAAACAACTGTTCCGACTAAACCCAAAATCAGACTGTTACAATTCTCCCCCTTAGAAATTTTCGTCCCCGAAAATCTTACCGATGAATAGGTTCGGGTTGATCTCTCATTGTCCCCTCGGGTTCCCATGTGGCTTCTTCGACCCCATGTCTATGCCATAATAATTTAACAAGTGCTATGCTCTTATTCTTCAATTACTTAATTTCCCAAGCCAAAATCTTAACCGGTTCTTCGCCATAAGTCATATCCGGCTGAATCTCAACCTCAGTCGACAAAATCACATGCGAAGGAGCAGATCTATATTGACGTATTCTAACTCTGAGGGCAAAGCCAATCAGTAGGCAACGGGCCCTATTCTCCCAATAATCTCATAAGGTCCTATCAAACGAAGACTCAGCTTGCCTTTTTTACCAAATTTGAAGACTTTCCTCCACGGGGATACTTTCAAAAACACCCTATCACCGACTTGAAACTCAATTTCCTTTCATTTCAAATCTGATGGATTTCTATCTATACGAAGCGGCCTTCAAACAGTCACGAATCACCTTAACTTTCTCTTCGGTCTCTCTAACTAAATCGACCCCATGAATCTGATCCTCTCTCAACTCAGTCCAAAATAAAGGCGTTCGGCACTTAGGCCAATACAAAGCCTCATAAGTGTCATTTTCAGACTTGATTGATAATTGTTGTTATAGGCGAATTCGACTAGCGATAAATAGTTTTCCCGACTTCCTTGAAACTCGAGAACACAACACCGCAACATGTCTTCCAATATCTAAATTACTCTTTCCGACTGACCGTCAGTTTTCGGGTGGAAAGTTATGCTAAAATTCAATTTTTTCCCCAAAGCTTCTTGCTACTTCTTCCAAAACCTCGAGGTAAACCTTAGGTCCCTATCCGAAATAATCGACAATGGCACTCCATGAAGTCTCACGATCTTAGAAACATATAGATCGACCAATTTCTCAAGGGAATAGTCAGTACGATATGGTATAAAGTGCGTCGACTTTGTAAGCCTATCGACAACAACTCAAATGGCATCCTTTTTCTTTGGAATTAAAGGTAACCCTGATACGAAATCCATGGTTACACAGTCCCATTTTCACTCAGGAACCATTACGGGTTGAAGCAAACTCAAAGGTACTTCATGTTCGACCTTCACTTGTTGACAAACTAGACACTTAGAAACAAACTCAGAAACCCGACCACCTGTACATTTTCTTTAAGTCGTTATACATTTTTACACTACCTAGATGGATAGAAAAGCAACCACTATGTGCCTTTCGTTAAATCCTCTGAATCAGCTCATTATTCTTGGGTACACAAACTCTGTCTCGGTACATCATACAACCATAGGTTCTAATAGTAAATTCTGATTCATTTCCCATCTCACACTGAGCCATCTTTGCTTACAAGTCCTTATCATCTTTCTGAGCTTCACAAATCTCTTTAATGAACGTCGGTCTAGCTCTTATCTCAGCCAGAATAAAACCATCATCAGTCACAGACAACTGAGCTTTCATAGCCCTCAAGACGAATAATGACTTTCTACTAAGAGCGTCGGCAACTACATTCGCCTTTCCCAAGTGGTAGTCTATTATTAACTCGTAATCTTTTATCAGTTCTAACCATCACCGTTGTCGTAAGTTCAACTCTTTTTGAGTTATCAAATACTTTAAGCTTTTATGGTCGGTGAACACCCGACATTTCTCGCCATATAAATGGTGTCTCCAAATCTTTAATGTGAACAATATAGCCGCTAGCTTCAAATCGTGGGTCGGGTAATTTTTGTCGTGCGGCTTTAGTTGTCTCGAGGCATATGCTATCACCCTGCCTTCTTGCATAAGCACGCACCCCAATCCATTCAAGGAGGCATAGCTATACACCACGAATTCTTTGCCTGATTCTGGTTGCACTAAAACTAGAGCTTTGGTCAACGAAGCCTTTAATTTCTCAAAACTCTGTTGGCACTTCTCTGACTATTCGAACTTGACATCCTTTTGTAACAACCTTGTCATCGGAGTGGCTATCATAGAGAATCCATTCACAGATCTTCTATAGTATCTAGCCAAACCCAGAAAGCTTTAAACCTCTATCACATTCCTCGACAGTTTCTACTCAACGATAGCCGAGATCTTACTCGGGTCAAATCTGATCCCGTCACCCGACACAATGTGTCCCAAGAATCTGACCTCTCGTAGCCTAAATTTGCTCTTACTGAACTTGGCGTATAACTGCTTATCTTTCAAGGTTTGTAGAACCGTTCTCAAATACTCCGCATGCTCGTTCTCATCACACGAATAAATCAATATGTCGTCGATAAAAGCGACGACGAACTTATCCAAATATGGTCAGAAAATGCGGTTCATTAAATCCATAAATACTGCAGGGGCATTCGTTAAACCAAAGGGCATGACGAGGAACTCATAATGGTCGTACCTCGTCCGAAAAGTAGTTTTCGGTACGTCTTGCTCCTTAACCCTTAACTGGCAGTAGCCTGACCTTAAATCTATCTTAGAAAACACGGTGGCTCCCTTCAACTGATCGAACAGATCATTGATTCCTGGCAAGGGATACTTGTTCTTCACGGTCACTTTGTTGAGCTATCGGTAGCCTATGCACAATCTTATCGACTCGTCTTTCTTTTTCACAAAAAGTACTGGAGCACCCCACGGTGAATAGCTCGGTCTTGCAAAACCTTTATCCGTTAACTCTTGTAATTGAGTCTTCAACTCCTTTAACACCTTTGGAGCCATTCTATATGGAGCAATCGAGATAGGTTCCGTACCAGGGACTAACTCGATACCAAACACAACTTCTCTAGTTGGAGGCAACCTAGGCAACTCTTCCAAAAATACATCCGGGTACTCGCATACCATAGGTACTGTCTCAATTTTCACTTTAGACTCTTTGGTGTTCAACACAATTGCTAGGTAGGACTCATACCATTTTCTCAAATATTTCTCGGCAGTCAAAGACGAGATCAATACTGGTGAGTTATCCGGTTCACCTGATTCAACTCGAATAATATCCCCATTCTCACATTTCATTTCAATGAACTTGCTACCACAATTCACTATCACATCATTAGCAGTCAACCAATCCATGCCAAGAATGAGATCAAATTTATCAAACGGTAGTAGCATGAGGTTAGCAGGAAAACAATAACCTCTAATCATCAATGAACAAACTCTACACACTTTATTAACTATCACATGCCTACCTAATGGGTTTGACACTTTTATCACAAATTCGGTAGACTTAACAGACATATTCATACTGGGTACTAATTTCATGCATACATAAGAATGAGTAGACCCCGAATCACTCAAAACAATAACAAAAATATCGTGAAGACAAAAAGTACCCGTAATCACATCTGGTGAAGATGCCTCTTTACTAGTGCGAATGGCATAAGTCCTTGCAGGCGCACGACCCTCAGACCTCACAGCTGAATCTCTAGGAGCACCTCTACTGCTAGCCCCACTGCCCGGATTCTTTTGTGGTCTACCCCTCAAAGGAGCACTACTCGCCCTCACCTCTTACTTTTTCTTTTTCTTATCTAATTTAGGGTAGCCTCAGATGAAGTGGTCTAATGACCCACATTTGAAACAGCCTCTTTCATTCCCTTGGCACTCACCGAAATGACGCCTACCACACTGCGAACACTTCGGCCTATTTGGTCGGGCACTACCAACACTTGCGATGGAAGTGGTTTGGTCTTTAAACGTCATGTATTGCTTGTTCTTTTTTTTACTAGAGAATCCCCGTGAAGCATTCGATCAAGTAGTGAATTCCCTCGATCTTTTAGATAAGGACTGATGTGACTTTCCAATCTATCTCTTCTTCAAATCACGTGACTCAATAGCCGTCTTTCTCTTCACTTTAACCAACTCTTCTGCTTTGCAAGCTCTCTCAACCAGTACTACAAATTCCATTAGCTCTAACATACCGACAAATAATCAGATATCTTTATTCAGGCCATCCTCGAACCTCTTACAAATTATGGCCTCGGTAAATACGTACTCTCGGGCATACTTGCTAAATCTTACAAACTCACGTTCATATTCCATCACTGTCATATGGCCTCACTTCAGCTCTAAAAATTCCTTCCTCTTCTGGTCTATAAATCTCTAGCTAATGTACTTCTTCTGGAACTCTTCCTAGAAGAATTCCCAAGTTATCCCTTCTCTAAGTATAACGGGCACGATTGTATTCCACCATTAGTAGGCTGAGTCTCGTAGGAGTGACACTACACACTTTACGCACTCCTCAGGTGTACACGATAGCTCATCAAATACCCTAATGGTATTTTATAACCAGAACTCTGCTCTATCTGGGTCATCATCAATATTAGCCCAGAATTCCTCGACCCCTTGCATTCGAATCTTGCATTCGAATTCGCGTGAACAAACTCCGTATACCAAGCATCTATCATACGGAGGTAGGCTTCTCTAGCCCCTCCATCCTGGCCCATTGTCACGGGCTCGCTTTTGAAAAGCGCGATCCCTTCAACGGGAGCCAGCGCATTACTCTCCACATCATCCGCCGTAGCTCTATCGGGATCCACTTACTATATGGAAACATAATTTATAATCGTCAGAAGTCGTCATACTATTAATATACAACTATGGCATGTATAGCTAGACTCATACTTACACTAGGTTAGTCTTAGAACTGACTAAACCATAGCTCTAATACCACTAAATGTAACACCCAACGCCCGAACCCTACGCTGGGACGGGATACGAGGCGTCACCACACTTAATCGCATGCATACAATCATTTCGATGTCATTAAGACTCAGTCAAATTAAAAAAAATTTTGAACTTTGTCTAAACTCCTTAATATGGGCCTACGAGGCCCCAAACATCCATTGGAAATCATTCGGGACCAACCCAGGTCCTTTAACTAACTTTAAAAAAATAGCTCTTGAAACAAGGCACACGCCCATGTGGAAGGGCAACATGCCCGTGTGGTCATATAACATGGTCGTACTGACGGCCCGTGTGACACACACGGCCTAAGCATCTAGGGACACGCCCGTGTCCCATGCTCTTGTGAATTAAATTCTAAATTCGAACCTACAGGGGTTTTCATATGGCCTGACACATGCCCGTGTCTATGGCCCGTGTCCCTCACACGGCCATGACACGCTCATGTCCTAACCCTTATCTAAAAACCTTGACATTCTATTGCTGACATTAGCATCCAATAAGGGGCACACGGTCAAGGCACACGCCCATGGCCAGAGGCCTTTTTTGCCATCCTTGTTTCATCAACCTACATAACATCTAACATGACAAATCTATACAACAGCACAAAGTCCAATCAGCCACACAAGGCATTAACTCATTCATGAATTCATCATTTGTATATATCAATAATGAATATTAGCCATTATCCAAGGCTTTATACAAAATGGAGGGATTTATCCCAAGCCAACACATTTGGCCAAATGAACATTGACACAAAACTCAAAATTCTAAGCCCTATACATGCCATATTCAAAATAATAAAACCAACTATATCAGGTGCTTCGGTTGATAGTGTGATCGATGCCTCTGACGTCCGATGATTCTCGAGCTAATTAGGCGGCACCATAAGAAAATAGAAAAGAGAGGGAGTAAGCACAAAGCTTAGTAAGTTGCATGCAAATAAATATAACAACTTTATCATTCATCATCATGCTCAAAATACAAAAGTAGGCATAAACACAACTTACTCATCACTATCTAATACAATTCACATAGTATATATTGAGCTCACATCTCATACATTTCAAATAGGTACCTGTAACACTCACAACATGGTTATACTTTTCTCGTTTAACTTAAACTGTAACTCTCACCATTGAACCATTTGGAATGCTATCGGATATTCACTAAGCCTCAAACATAGGGTATAACACCAATGCCATGTCCCAGACATGGTCTTACGCTAGCTCTCACATACCAGTGCCGATGCCCTGTCCTAGACATGGTCTTACACTGACACATCTCGTAGCCGATGCATGTCCCAGACATGTCTTACACTGGCTTACATCTCGAGGCCGATGCATGTCCCAGACATGTCTTACACTAGCTCTCGTCTTAATACCAATGACATGTCCCAGACATGATCTTAGATTGGCTCTCATAATGTGGGTGATGCATGTCCCAGACATGTCTTACACTAGCACACAAATAACCCGAATGTCATGGCATAAATATCTGATTTATTTCCTAAGGTTCAAACGGAGTTCTACTATCTCAATTATCATCATACATCATCATTTCCATAATCAAACAACTCATATTATATCAATTCAAACACATACAATACAATGTAGTTGTGTTATTTACATACAACTTACCTCGGTATACAAAATCTAGGCGACCAGTTCGGCTTAGTCCACTAGCTTTGTTTTTCCCCGGTCTAGGCCTGGATTTTGTAATTCTTGATCTAAAATTATATATATTCATTCATTTCATCAACATATTAATCTAGACACTCAAAAATTCATAATTGGGTAAAATGACCATTTTGCCCCTAGACTTCTACAAGATAACCATTTTACCCTTAGGTCCAAAAATCGATTTTTATCATATTTTCTCACTAACCAAGCCTAGCTGAATACTTTTTGTACTAGAAGCAGCCTACAATTCTCATTATTACACACATGTAACATCTATTTCACAACTTATGCAACATGGTCCCTAGTTAGGGTTTCCATGAAAACTACTTCACAAAAGTTGTTTATTTAACAACCATGATTCATTTTCTTCCATAAAATTTCAAAATTAAACATGTTTACTATCATGTCAAAACCTTAAAATTTCAACCATTTTGCAAAATAGTCCCCTCATTTGAAAGCTCATGCTACAAGGGGTCCAAAAATACAAAAATCATCAAGAAAAACTATCAAAATCACTTACTTGTGAAGGTAAAGAGTGGCTGAAATTTTTCAAGCTTCCAAACCCCTATTTTTACTGGTATTTTCATGGTGAAGAGGGTGAGAAAAAGATGATATCCTTTCCTCTTTATTTTATTTCATTTTGGTCAAATAACTTACCAAATTTCCACCTAATCTTGACTTTATCTATCTTTTGTCTCCTATGGCCGGCCACCTCTATTTTAAGGTCTATTTGCCCTTTAAAGACCCCCAATTTTGGTTCTCTAGCTATTTGACACCCTTAGCTATCAAAATAGGACTTTTGCACTTTATGCGATTTAGCTCATTTTCATAATTGGGCTTACAATCGCTAAAATTAATTCACCAAAATTTTCATGCACCTATATAATTATGCTATAATACATAAAATAATATTAAAAAATAATAAAATAGTTTCTCTAACTTTATATTTGTGGTCTCGAAACCACTGTTCTGACTAAACCCAAAATCGGGTTGTTACAAATATATTATAATTTGACTCGTAAACTTGCGGACACGCTTCTTTATTATTTGTCTTTTTGTTACAGTATTTTTAGTCTAAACGTTTGCACATCTGGCGGCGATCAAGTTACCAGTCCAAGCTAAACCTGTGTCACATGTACTTTCGAGTTCGCAACAATTGTTAGATCTCGATAATCATCAGTAATCAATCCGTACAAGTGTGCAAAAAGCTTTATTAAGCTCATCCAAGCAGTTTCAACTCATATTATCTTTCTTTACAATTTAATCCATAACTCACATTTTATATCAATTCGTAAACAATTCAATTTATAACCAAATATACACCTATTTATAATTCAAATACATAATAATTTAAACAAAATCATACCATATAAACGTACCTAGTCAAATCAGCCAACAAGTTGAATTTGCAAAGACTAATCGATAATTTTGACTTTTCCCCAATTATCTTCGGTTGGGTTAAATTCCTTATCTATACAATTACTCAATTTGATTTATCAATATCAAATATTTTAATATCACCCCATAATATGCATGAACCATTTTAATTTTATTTTCTGAAAACCCTTAAAGTTTTGCATTTATTCAATTTAGTTCCTAAAACCGAAATAGACATAACTTTCAATTTTGAGTTTCGATTTCAAAATTGGTCTCAATCACATCCTTCTGTGGCCTTCTATTATCTATTATTATAGGAATTTCACATCAATTTCACAATTTATACACTTTAGTCCTTATGTTAAAAAAACTAACAATTAAACATTACAATCTAGTCCTTTTTCACATCTAAGCTTAAAATCTAACAATTTAACACCAATTTTTTCAAGAAATCAACAATGAAAACTTTCAAAAACTTTAACAATTTTGCAAATTGGTACATTATCTAACTAAATCAAGCTCCCACGACCTCAAAAACATAACAAATACAATAGTTGAAGGACCAATTGTTGAACCCTACAAAAGCTTTTTCCCCTTTTTGTTTCTTGAAGTTTCGGTGAAGGAGATGAAGAAATAATTAACATCCATTTTTTTTAACTTTTTATATTTTGTTTAATAATTAATTAAATTAATCATACTTTTAACTAATTAATTCACCATTAAACAAGAACTATTGATTTCTTACATCATTTCCCACAAACATACTTTATAATTTTGTTTAATTGTCATTTTGGACCTCTAGCTATTTAAAAATCTATAGCGATTGGACTTTTACAATTTTTTTTATACCTTAATTAACTATCAATTCGACAAAATTACTAGATCAAACTTTAATTTTTACATTGCCCTCATAAATATTAATATTTAATATTTACAAACTCGATTTATGGAAATGGAGTTCAACTGTCATTTTCAACACCACTAAAAATCGGACTGTTACAAAATAACCTCATCAATTCTTGCTTAAACTCAAATTAAGCCACCCCGGTGAGAATGTTTTTAATTGAAGGACCCATGACCAAGTCTATGTCTTCTAATGTGATTGATGCTTCAATTGAAAAGTGAAAGGTAAGTGTGTTTGGTCTCCTTTCCACCAAGGTTGTGAACAATGGCGATCGCAATGGAATAGGAGGTATTTCGACCACTTAAAAAATACTCATTGCCTCTAGAAAATTTGTAAATTAAGTATACTCTCCGTACAACATGAGATAATCTATGTTACTCTAAATTTAAAGGTTTCATTTGTCGACTTAGTAAATAAACGAAAAAGAAAAAATATTCTAAATTTAATATTAATTAAATTTAATACCAAAATTAAATATACACAACAAATAAACACTTGCTTAACTAATAATATAATAAAAAAATTTCATTTCAATGGCTACTAAAGTTATATGATTCGCTTCCCTCAAGAGAGCCATGATAGAGTTTAAAAGATTGAATTTAAGGTGAAAATGAAGGATTTGGAGAGATTTTTTTTTTCTTAAGAAGTAAAAAATGATGGGGCAGCTTTAGCTTTGTTGGAAAAAAAAAAAAAAACCAAAATGGGAAAGGGAGTATTTATAGGCACGGTAATTTTCTTTCCAAAGAAGTCGATGCTCTTAAGTAGGTGAATCCATAAATTCTTTTAGGGGACAAATTTGAATTATAAATTTTTAAGAGGTCAAAATATAAATTTATCATGTATTAATTTATGATTTTATTATTTTCTGAAAGAACTTAATAGAATTTTTTTAAGAGGCCAAAATGTAATTTAATCATAGATCAATTTATAAATTAAATATTTCTTAAGGGGCCTAATAGCAATTTTTTTATTTTAATTGGCCAAGGACCTTGCCTGTCCCCTCTAAAGTCACCCTGCTCATGGGTGCCGACATCAATTTATGAGAGAATTAGTTTAAGCTAAATAGTTAAAATTCAATTTCAAGCTAAACTCATATACATGCATCTAAGGTTTGGTGAATGGTAAATGGTGAAAACATAAATACATAAAAGATTGACACTCATTGGTATTGAGATCTACATAATATATTTATTAAGGTTAGATTTACAATAAATGATGAAAGCTTAAATATATATAAACTTACACCTATGGACGTCAAGCTCAATATAATTCATATATCAAAGTTAGGTTTAAGATAAATAGTAAAAAAATTTAACATCCACAAATGTCGAGTTTAGTTCCATATTTTAATTAGGGTTTAACTCCCAATGAAAAATATTAATTTCTTATCTCTTGCGTATTTATGTAACTCAACATCCATAGCATCATCATTGCACACTTATTACTCAAAATTTATTGAGGTGATAAGATTTTGTGGCGCAGATTTCATAATTGAACTTGATATTTGTAGAAAAAAAGTTAGAGATACATATTAGAGAATAATAAATATTTTGACTATATTAAAATCAAAACATCAGATAAATAATAAAATATAAATATAATTAATTTAATCTCGATTCCTATTAAATTAAAAGTAAATTAAATAAATTAATTTATATTTTATTATATAATACATGTCAAATTTTCAAAAATGGCGGATAGGCTGTTCATATAGAAAACTTTTCCTTTTCCAGAAACTTTGGTTATACGTATGAGACTCTCTATATTAATTAATGATTTTCTTAAATGCTTATTTTTGAAATAATGATACACAAATATAGTACAATGGATGCTTTAAAAATTACAGTATATAATTATTAACAAAATGTTAGATTATATCATTAGATTCAAATGCAATTTTATTATTTTAATATCTAAGTTTGTTTCTAGATGATTTAAGAAACATAATTTTCTTACCAATACAATGTTTTAAAATTTTATTTATTAATAATTAGGAAAATTAAAACTTTTATAAGTAGGATTCGAATCTTCAACTATATTTTAAAATATAAAAAAGTAAATAAATGAGACTTATCACCATTCTATTTCTGTTTTTGAAATTTTTACTTTTCACCTATCCTCTACTTAAGAATAATTCTTACTAATTTTGAATATTCAATTTAATTCTTACTAATTTTGAATATTCAATTTAAACATAAAAAATAAATAAGTATAAGTAATTTTTTTCTTTATATCTATTTTAAGGTACATGCTCAAGGTTTGTGATTATTCTTTCTAATAATATTATTTTTAAAATTTAAAATTTTTTTAAGAATGTAGTGTGTCTACCCACTTGTTGGTAGTAGATATAATTTATTATATAGAGTAATCTATTTTCCAAAATAAATTAAAGTTTAAAAGGTATAAAATTCTTTCGAACTTTAAAAAAAAGACAATTAAGTTATTGTATTTTTTACTCAATTAAGTATTTAAATTATCAAAATATACCAAAAAATCCTTTGACCATTAACACGTTATGATTGGCTATTAAAATTAACAACACCCGTTATTTTTTTCTTTTTCAATTATCTCTGCCATGTGTCACGTCATGATTGACGTGTAGCAAAAAATTATTAAAATAAATAAAAATATTAAAATAGATAAAAATTTAGAAAATAAAATAAAATAAATAAATTTAGAGTTAATATCTTCATCACGTGTCATGCCGTGGTTGTGATACGTAAAAAAAAACATTATTTAAAAAACTATAAAGGAATGTAATAAAAATTACCTTGGTTTTGGGAGCAAGACCATCCATAAGGACGGCGGCGGCAGCAGCATTACAAGAATTGTTTTTTCAATGAGACAGATGCTAGAGTTAATCACCAACAGCCAAACGATACTGACGAAGTCTTGCGAATCCAGCGGCTTCCCGTCACCGTTGGCTAAAGCAATGGCCATGATTGCAGCAGCTTCCATAACCCATGAGAAGCGATTCCACATGAACCCCCAAAACTTGAGAATTTTGTTCATTTTGAAAACATAATTTTAACATCTATTATGATTCGGACGTAATTAATATCGAAATTAAATCCGTGGGAAAGACCTTTGTCTCTTCGGGCTTGTGTGGGCAGAAAACCTGAAGCCTGTTGGCACCCTCGTCCGAGCTTAATCCTTCTCTGGTACATTTCAGCTGTTCAAACACTTCCTCGATGGGGATTTTTTTTCCTATAAACAAAGTATATTTCATGGCATTTAAATGAAAATTTATTAATACTTTTTCTCAAAATTTGAGATTAATAAATTCATTCCATCATTCATAATATGTTTTTACGAACAAAGGGAATTTTTATTTTTTAAAAATTGGTAAAAATGTTTTTCTATTTTCTAAATAATTTGTAATAATTTTTAAAATTTTCTAATAAATTTTAAATTTTTCTACATTATATATATATATATATATATATTATTTTAATAATTTTAGCATTTTCCGTTATGTGTCACAATCATAATGTGATACATGATAAAAATAACTGAAAAGATTATTAATAACTTTTAACAGTCAACTATTTAATTTTAACAACTAATCGTTAAATTTAACAACCAAAAATCTTTTAATGCTTTAATAATTCAAATATTCAATTAAATGTAAAAATAAAATCTTAATTACTAACTTTTTTAAATTAAAAATTTTACATCCTTAAACCTTAAATAATTATATAACACATCACAGTTTTAATATTATGCACATATGGCAATATTAAGTCATGTATCAAGGAGATTCCCTTTTTCCTATCCAAAACGTTGTTCTTATCCGCTAGATCTGAAAAAAGAAATGTTGATCTTAAAAATATTTAGGTAAATGTAACATTTTTTTTGATATTTAAAGAAATAAACCGATTTTAAAAACAAAATTAAAAACACATATTATAAGGTGCACTTTTGACTTTTTAATATATTAATTTTTTGATTAGATGTTTAAATGTTAATAATTTTGTCTTTAAGTCTCGAGTTCAATTCTTCTCTTACCTATATATATATATATATATATATATATATATATATTTCACGTTGTTTTGAGTTTTACTTTTATTTTTAATTATTATTTTTAACACATTAGCTTTTTTTGTTTAGATGGTTAAATAATAGTAATTTTAACCTTAAGTTCTAGGGCTGATTCCTCTTCTAAAGCTCATTTGTATTTTTTATTTCATGTTATTTCAAATTTTTTAAATTAATGTTTTTAATCAATAAATATATATATTTTAAGTTCTTTATATTTTTAATTCATTTTAATTAATAAATCTTTTATTTATAAAATCAAAAATTATTTTCAATTATATAATAATATATATTTTTATGAAATTGATATTTATCATTATATTAAATATATTTTATTTTTAAAAATCAACTAAATTTTTATATTATCAAATATTTATCTCCACCTATATTGTGAGTAAGGTGAATTCTAATATTATCAAATCTAATAATTATTTCAAATTGTCATTATTGTTTTTATAAGTAAAATATTTCAAATTTCAGTGCTTTTTCATTTATATTGTGGATATGATATTTCAAATATTTTTATATTTGAAATATTTCAATTAATTATTTCAAATGCACATACAAAAATATATAATACTAAAATTTACTACACTCATGATATGGATTGAAAAATAAATATTACATATAAAATTATATTTACTAAAAATAATGATATTTGTCAATAATTATTTGAATTTATAAATATAATTAAAAGATGAAATAAAAAATTGAAAACAAAATATTTATTAATTAAAATATTAATTAAAATAATAATAAAAAGTTTGAAACAAACATAAAACAAAAAATACAATTATACTTAGTAGAGGAATCAAAGCTAAGACTCAATGATAAAATGACTATTATATAATCATTTAACCAAAGAAGCTAATATTTTAAAATAGTAATTAAAAATAAAAGTAAATGTTGAAACAACATGAAATAAAAATACAAATATAAGTAAGAAATCAAATCAGAGACTCAAAAACAAAATCACTAACATTTAACAATCTAATAAAAGAAACTAATGTATTAAAAGAATAAAAAATACGTCCTATAAAATGCGTTTTCAGCAAAAAAATACTTCATGCAATATACATTTTTATTTCTCTCTAAAAAATTAATCTATTTCCATAAATATAAAAGAAAAAGTTTACGTTTCCCTAAATATATTTTAAAATCTAACATTCTTCGTTTCAAATGTTTTGTAGGCGGAGAAGTCAACAAAATATTACTGACCATAAATAAATAAATACATACATGGATGCATATATGATGTGAAAGTAATTAAACAGAATTCCTTTCTTTTCTTTTTGGTTCATTATACCAAAATTCGTCAGCACCTTAGTCAAATAATTTGAATGGGAATTAAATTTGGCACGTTTTTCAATTCCTCTGTAATTAAATTGTCTTTAATATATTACAATATATAAAGATTGTGTAATATTATATATAAGAATTTAATTTAATTTTAAAAATCATTAATATAATTATCAAATGTAACATCATATTACACATGAAATACATAAATAATTATTTTTATTTAATATAAAATTAATTTATTTATTGCTTTAGATGTATATAATTGAATGTAAACCCAAGTTTGAGTTGATATTAATTTTATTAAAAACCAAAATGTAATAATTATATTGGGTAGGACAATTGTTTTCAAAAGTGAGGAGGAATGTATAAATTCAAAAAAGGGCAAGAGTTGTTCAAATTCGCTTTTCTTTTGTGGAAGAAAAAAAGGCTATTATTGGGATGGTGGGGGCATGTATGAGCGGCAGCAATGTGAATTTAGGCAGAGTTTACAACTATTTTTGTTTAGGTACACGTACGTATGTATATCTATTGTTGACTTGAAAACAAAATAATAATGGAGGGCAGCTATGACGACAACCAATAATATATGTTAGCTTAAGTCCATTAAGAAAAAGTATTATCATAAAAGATTTGGTCCAATTTAGTAAGCTTTAAAGGGAGCTTTTGTCACCTATGGGCTTCTAATGCCTAATTTCTTATTTGTAATGGGCCAAATGAGCAATAAGGAAAGTGTGGCAGCTACAAATAACGATTCTGAATTTATATCCAATTTTCTAACATTCCGAAGAGATTCTCTTTTCAAAATCCACACCTACTAATTTCAAAGGTAAAACAATCCTAAGATTATAGAATTTCTTCTTTCACATAAACTTTTATAATCTGATTTTTAGTGATTTTGTTAATTTAGTTGCTCTAATTAGAATAGTTGTTTAAATTTATCTTTGTTGTTAAAAATTCCGTTAATTTATTAACAAATTATTGATGATATTTTTTTACTTTTGACTAAAGCTAAAGATCTCTTTATAATTAATTCAAAATACTTTTTATTTATTTATTTGCAACATGAATATTTCAATTATGACATCATCAACCTTTAAATCCTCTTTAAAAATAATAAATCGAACAACAATAATAAACCATGATCATGATCCAACTCTCTTCAGTCAACCCACCTGTCTAACATAACACCACCTCCCTGTAGAATGACTACCCACGAGATGAATATAAGCATTTCGCAGTTTGGGTAAAATTTTGAGGGTGGCCGCATGGGGAGGTGAGAAGAACTTTATTTCAATAATTGTATATTTGGTGAATAATCATTGAGTCAAAGTGTTATGTCTTGAATTTATTGTAATGGTTAGGATTTTCTCAATTACTTAATTTTAAAACTAGGGAAAGTAGTGAAAGGTCTAACACCTTAGCTAAGGTTAAAGTAGTTGAGGAATTGCATTTTGGAGAACTTTACTTAAAGTGTGATCAATGAATTCTTACTTAGATTGCATGCTTATTTATTTATGTGTATTTAATTAGCACATAAATTAAATTGATAGTAATAGGGAGATTTAATGACAATAACCACTAATTGAATGGAATTTTAATTAGTTATATTGTTTAAAATTAAGAATCATTGCCTTGGTTAATAATAAATATTAAGTCAAGTGTTATGATTTTAATGATCTTATTATTCACCTTATTTATGATATTTAGTCATGGAAGCCTTAGTAAGATAAGTTTTAAGGTAAGTGAATTGATATACATTATTTACCTTAAATTGTCATTGTATTGCGATTTGTTGACATTGATTTTATTGAATAGCGTGAGAATGAAATGAATAAATTAAATTTAGTAAATAAATTGTAACCTAATAAGAATTACTAATAAATTAATGAAAGTCACTTTGAATCTTTGTAAGCAAGTCTAGTTGGATATAGTTAGCATGTTATAAGATAGCAGTACTATGTTTTTATAGTGATTGTGGTTGCGAGGCTGCTTTATGTGCTTGAGAGTTATTGTTGAGTGCTTTGCACTTGGGAGTTTGGTTGATTATCATTCGCAATTTATACACACCAAAATTATTATTATCGTTATCGCTTATGCTTTACATATATTAGTGTGTGGACTGGATCCGTATATTTAACCTTGACTTTCACTAGAGTTTACATATGTCGAGAACTATCGAATTACTATTAATAAGGTAAATATAGAATTGTCAATAGATATTATAAGTTTATACGATTGTTGAAATATAAATCGAATCAAATGCTACGTGCATGACAGATTTAAAATGTTATTGCTTATATAAATATGTTATGCTCTGCAAGCTAAAATGAAGATTTGAGTCATGGTAATGTTTTTAAGTGACAAACCTACTAATGGCTAATTGAAAATGCATTTTGAATCCAACTGGAAACTAATCAAAACTCTAAATTATTTAATTTAGAATTTAATTTGTATAAAGCATCAGAGTAATGAACTAACATTGTTTCTAACTGTACTGAGTTATAGATGACTAAATTGATTAGAGAATAAGATTATGCTACTAAATTGCACATTGTGCATATTGATTTTTTTTTTTTATAGTTTTAATGTTGGTTCATAAAAATCAATAATGACTCTTATTTTATAGTTAGTTCTCAATAAATCATAGATCTATTTAAGTTATGTTGGTTGTTTTTATAAAATAATCTGAAATTGTTTTATTAATTAAAAAATTATCTATTTTTTTATTAGGTACATAAATGACTTAAAATGAATAGTGAAAGTTGACAGAGCCAAAGAGATTGGCGCCACTCAATTGCCACGTCAGCCAATCATTAGCTGCTAGAATTAAAAAATCAAATCTTTTGAGTGGAGCCAATATATTTGGCATGACATGTATAAATACTACTCTAATACCAGTATTTTTAAATAATTTGGGGGCCAGAAAATAACTAATAGTGGTGGAGCCAAATAGATTGACACCACCACCTTTATTATGTCAGAATTTTTTAAAAGTGATTTTTATTTTTATTTTTATTTTTATTTTTATTTTAAAATTAAAATTATTATTTTATTTGATAGAGTCATAGAAATGGCGTGACCACCATGCTGCCATTAATTATTTTGAGTTTTTTTAAATTGTTTGTTAATAATTTTTTTTTTAAATTTTGATGGAGCCATTCTCTTTGGCATGACCACTTTGATGGTGCCAGTGAGAATGGTGTGACAACCATAAAAATGATTTTTTTCCAAAATATTGGTAGAGACATTCTATTTGACTTGACCACATTGGTGGTGCTACATATGTAGATTTTTCTTGACACTCTTGTAATAGTTGAACCGGAAAAGAAGAAAAGAGAGAAATAATTGTGTTTAGTAGGAGAGCTTAGAAATTATGGTGAAAACGAATAACTCAGTGTTTTTTTGTGTACGCTCTTTTTTATGGAGAAATTGTAGAAGGTGATGTTGGTTGTGAATTTCAAGGTCGACAAAGAGTAGGGTTTTGATTCAATAAATCTGTGAAGTTGGAAGAAATGAAAAGAAAGATTAGCGCTAAAAGAAAGATTAGTGCGAAAATAGTTATCCTTTGTAGAAGGGCAATGTCTAGATTATTTTACAAGTTTCCAATCTCTACAGATCCGTGGAAATTTATGAAAATGCAACTGTTAGATGATGATGCCTTGGGCACTATGATAGCAATATGGTTGTCAACTGGGAATGAAAACCCCTAACCAGTTGAATTATTTGCCTAGTTAATCGATTTAGAACCCGTTGAGAATGTCAGTCCAATAAGTTAACATCGTGGGTTTGACTTTGATCTTAATTTCGGATGGACAAATCAGCTAGACTGTGGAAGGACATTGCAAATGCCTGAAAATCCAATTAATGCTGGGAGTTCGTATAACAACCCTATCTCAGGTCCCCATCTACAAATACATCCGGAAGTGATAGGTACCGATGCAACGTCGAAGAAGGGTTCGATAATGATAAAGATTCTAATCACGATGTTGAAGATTTTAATGATCCCGATCTTGATGAGGTTCTAGATAATATCGACGATAAAGGCCCGGAAGAGGTTGAAGATGTTCACTCCCTTCTTTCAAGAACTCGAGTCGTGGCATTATTTTATGGAATGACTGTAGGACCCACATGTTGAGCGTAGATCCAGATGCAGTGCATGAGTTCCCGAGTACACCAATATAGTCTCTGCTTACAGATTGGCGTCAAGTTCGTAATTGGAAGAGTTGTTCATTAGGTAACGGTTTGAGAACAAGCCAGACTATGTGTTTGCCATCAAATAGTACAACATGAAGATGTCGATTGATTACAAGGCTGTAAAGTCTACACTGACATTATATGTTAAAGAATGTTGGAGGGCTAACGAAGGGTGCGACTGGTGGGTTCAAGTTGCAGTTATACAGAAGACTCAACGGTGGCAAATACAAAAATTAGAAGGGCACCATACATGCATCATTACAGGTATGATGCAATACCCCAGGAAACTAGATGCTAAAAGTATCTACAATTGCTTCAAGCTGTTAGTGAAAGGTATGCCAACCATTTCTGTATTGGTCCTAATTACGGACATGCAAGCTTAGTTCCACTATAGTATGCTATACAGGAAAGCATGGTGGGCGAAACAAATGGCCATGGAGTAGTTGTATGGCAACTGGGATGAGTCATACAATGAAATTTAGGGGTGGATTTCCAAGATGTTGGAGTACGTGCTAGGTACTGTTGTGGACTTGCAAACGTTGCCTTACAGAGGCTCTAATAGGAAACTTGAATCGGGGAGAAAAGTTTTTCACCGATTGTTCCAGACGTTCAATCCATGTGTTAGGGCTTTCTCTTATTGCAAACCTTGGTGTAGGTTGATGTAACGTGGCTTTATGGAAAATACACGCAAATACTACTGATTGTGGTTGCACAAGACGGTAACCAAAATATACTACTGATTGTCTTCTTCGTCGTGGAGTCTGTAACAGTCTGATTTAGACCCTAGTCGGAACAATGGTTTCGAGACCACGTAATCGATTCTGAAAAATATTTTAATATTATTTTCTGTGTCTGTGATATGTGAATTTTTATCTGCGAAGTTTCTGTAATTTAATTTGTCTGCTTCTGTGCTTAATTATGAAAAAGGATTTAAAATTAGCATGCTACATGTTTAATGTATATATTTGAAATGGTTTTGGACTAATAGGTCCTTATGTGGTTATTTGACCATGTAATGTATTAAATGACTTTGTTGAACATTAGTTAATGGTTTATTAATGTTTAAATGCAAGGGTATTTTAGTAAAATGTTTATTATATGTTGTTTAATCAAATGAAAACATGAAATTGGCCATTATTATCATGCATATAGCAGGTTATATCAAGAAAATATAAATAAGAAGACCATCCTAGGGTTCGGTCATTGATTTGGTTAATTAAGATATGTACTTTTGTCCCTTTTTTATAATTTCTACGTTTCTGTAATCGTTGCTTCGTGTTCTTCAAAACCCATGTCTGAATTTCTGTTTCTATTGAAGATTATGAATTGTGCCATTGATGATTATATGAGCTTTGTAATGTTTTTATCTGGATTATGAAAGATATATGTGAGATTATCATGTTTTGTTCTTGAATTTTTGATGGAATAGAGATATTTGGGCTAATTTGTGAAAATGAGGTTTTGAAGGACTAAATTGTGAATTAAATATGTTATTTGGGCTTGTATGGAAGCTATGTATATTCGGCCAAGCTATAGTCTTGATGAATTTTTGCATATTTGTGATTTTGTGAAAAATAAACTAAATTGTCAATGTGTGAAAATGTAAGAGCTAAATTACAAAGCGCCCTAAATGTGTGTATATGGATTGAATTGAATGAAATGAATGGTTGAATGGTTTAATAAGACTTATATTAGATCAAGAACAAAAGGAAATCAGACTTAGATCGAGAGAAGTCCAAAATAGTCGAATAGTCGACTCGTTTCCGTCCAAAATTTGTATGAGGTAAGTCAAATTACAATTACGTGTTAAATTGACTAAATTCTGCGCAAACAAACTGTAATCTGTGTTGGACGGCCTTGAGAGTCTGATGAATAAATTTCGAGTAAACTCCAATAATATGCTAGTATCTGAAAAGCTCTGTATGTTTCTAAAAGAACGTTGACATTAATCTGAAATATCGTGTAAGACCTGTTTGGGACACGGGCCTCGATTTGAGATTTACGTGTAAGACCATGTCGGGACATAGACATCGTATCTGAAATATCGTGTAAGACCCTGTCTAGGACAGAGGCATCGATATTGAAGTACATGTAAGACCACGTCCCAGACATCGACATTGTACTCGTTTATGAGTATCTATATCGTTTCTGAACCATTTGATGATAGAGTACGAGATATGAGAATGAATATATGAAATGTATAATCATACAGATATGTCGGTATTATACTAAATTTCTGAATATGAAAGACTCTATTTCTGTGAAATAATGAATGTAAAGTATGTACGAAATCATTAAAGATGAAACATAACATGTATACAAGCAAATGAGCATAGCTAGGCTCATGAATTACTCTGTGAATGGCTATGAGTTCTTGCTATTGACTTTTATTTTATATGATTTAATAGTTAAACCAACTGTATTTGGCTTTCTAAGCTCTTTGTAGCTTACTCTGTGTGATTTCTGTCTGTTTTACAGTTATCGTAGCTACTGAAGGCTCAGGGATAGTCGAGGATTGTCACCATACTATTGAACTCATTTTGATACTTTTGAAAGTGTAAATATTTTTAAGTATGGCATGTATAGGCTAGAATGTCTATGTATTTAAGCTTTGAGATGTATATATGTTATGCCATTAGAGTTGGCTAGAAAATGGTATGTTCGTGCTTAGTTTTGGTAAATGGTTTGTGATGCCAAATTGTGCATGCTTGTAATGGTTATATGGCCTTGTATGTAGTGGTCATTTTGAAATATGCCAAGTTAAGGAAATGGTAAGTTTAAGCATGTTTTGAGCATGAAATTGGCTGAAAATTTTAGTATAAATGTTGTTTAATATTGCTTGTAGGAATGACCCAAAAAAAGGGGTGGCAAGTTGGCTTAAACCAAGCCTACATTGTGCCACACGGTCAGTGAACACGGGCGTACCTTGTGGCCGTGTATGCAAAGCAGTAACCTCTTAAGACCACAAGATTAAGACACATGGCGTGTCATATGGCCGTGAGCTTAAGTCAGTAGCTAGCTAAGTATCACACGGCCGTGTCTGTTGGCCGTGTGTAAAAGTCAGTATATATACTCTGTTTTGGCATGGCTTGGTGACACGTATGTGTGACTTCAACAGAATTGAAAATTTTTTCTAAGTTCTCAAAATTCTGAATGTGTCCAGTTTAGTCCCGACTTTTCTAAAAGTATGTCTTAGGTCTTAGAGACCTCTATAAGGGATGAATTGTTGATTTGCTTATGCAATAATACTATGTGATATCTGTGATTCTGTATTTATCTGAAATGTTTTGTCTGTCTGGTAATGCCCTTTACCTATTCCGGCGACGGTTACGGGATAGGGGTGTTACAAAGTCGGAGAACTTCGAATTGTAGGAATGTTTCCTTAGGAATTTACAGAGGCATGTTGTTAGGCAAGATAACATTTGTATTGTCTCTGATATATCCAAGGGTCTTCTTACTATGATTCGAAGTTCCGAGGTTTCGTGGTGGTTCGGCTACTACATTCGCCACATCATTGTCAACTTCCACAATGAGTAAAGGAACAAAGACTGGAGCAAACAAATCATGAACTTGTGCAAAAATATCGTATTTGAAATTGTATTTGTAAATATATATAGCTAATTTTCCATGACCCAATCCACTCCATTTTTTCCCCCTTTTGGTCTTACCATAGACATCATCAAATCGTAGTGGAACGTTTAGCACAAATTGTTTGCATCCAAACTATCACATAACCCGATCGACGTTGTACCACTCAATGGTTGAAAAGTTAAGCACCGACGCATTGATGCACCACACATTGGCTTTGGCGTGAACCCATTGTGGAATAAGGGTCACAACGTTCGGTGCGGAATACGACATCCAAAGGAACTGCACAATATAATTGAATGGGTAAGTTAAACGAGTCAAGTAACATCCTGCAATTAAATAAGTTAAATTAATGTTACATAATTAAATTTATATATATTACTTTGTCCCGGCGGATGCCTCTATCATTTGAAGGTACACTATAGTGTCTTGCTCGTGCCAATACCTAGAGACGTGGCCCATCTGAAATCAGAACAAACACGTTAACACATACACCACAAAATATTATCCACACTTATGAGTCGTTAAATGTTAAGTATAATTTTTTCTTTACCTATTTATAAGTGGCCACATATATGGTTGCTACCTAATGGACGCTAGAAATGACATCCTATACAACGCCCAGGATTGCAACAATACCAAACAATCGGCCATGTTATGTACGCCTTGATTTGTTGCCCGACAAAGCTCTCGAACAATGTTGTCAATACTACTGATCCCCAGCTGTAAATACCAGTACAGGTGAAATCTCTAATAGAGGTAAGTACATTAAGTGGACCTTATTAGATGTTCTGTCCTGCATAAGTACCCCCTCTAACAGCTGCAAAATATAGGCTTGAGCAACGCACATTAACTCGTTCTTAGTGGCGGTGCTCAATAAGTTCTTGAAATTCACACTTAACCATGAGAATTTCAAGGTCATGAAGTTCTCTTCCCCATCACCAAGGGTCTATCCAAGCAAGTTGTTACATACCACTAAAGGTTCCAACACTCTGCTTTATCCTGTGACCGCATCACCTTCAACTCATAGCCCAAGTTGCATAGCGAAGTCCTCCAACGTGATCCTATAGTCCCCGCATGGGATACGGAAAGTGTGGGTTTTCGTGCGTCATTACTCAACCAAGGTAGATATTAGGTCTACCCTTAGGTCGAACTTCCGGACCAATGCCACGTCTCCAAATCTTGCCAACTGTAAAGCATGATCCGCTCGTTCGCACGGTACTTGGGAAAATGGATCCCCGACCTTAATACTCGATACTCATCCTGTATGGTAATTTTTTTTTTATAAAAAATGATAATCAAAAATCTAAAAAATTAAAATTTATGGTAAAATAAAAAATTAATATCTCAATTAAGTATAACTTAATATATATTTTAGATGAAATATTTTTCAAATTTTACAATTTCTAAATTTTTTTCAAATTTTAAATATTGATGCAATTTCAATTATAAAATAAATTTTAATTAAAATATATTTAAATTTGATTATTAAAATTTCATACCAAAATTTAACAAATAAATATAATATCTTTAAATTATAGATAAATATTTTTCTAAAAAACAAGTTGAATTGAAAAAAGAAGAATTTTCAAAACAAAACCGAAAAACTAATTTTAACATGTATATAATGTAGTATTATATTTAAATTATTAGGCATAACAAATTACATAATATAAAACACAATCAAAATTCTTAAATGCTGAATCCAAAATTCAATCTAAGCCTAATGAAGTAGGTAGTAAGATAATTAATTCAAAATTGTAAGCATAATGATAATACCATCAATTAATATCAACCATCGATTTAATACGAAATAGGTAGTAAGATAATGATAATAAATTGCGTAATAAAGTGTTAAAACATATCATACTCTATAAATAAATATCATTTATAACATGCAAATAATTAATTTGTGATTTAACAATTTTACGGTTTTGTTGACCTTTGATGCAATATGATCCACGTTCTTGGAGAAGACATTCGATATTTACATAATTTTTACAAAATTTAACCACCACTTGATAAATTAAATTAAATTAAATATTACATTACAATAACTACTTTTAATATAATACATGCACATCAAAATATATAATTTACATACCTTAATCGTATTTATTAACTTCGAATTTCAAATAACACCAACTAAAACAAACACAACAAACTTATATTAGAACTAATAAAAAAATAATTTAACTTCCCTCTCCTCTTCTCTATTATTTGAAATCTTTGTTCTAAAATATGGGGACCAAACTAGAAGCCCACCCCCTTTTATATATAATGAGTCGTTGAGGGAGGTAGCCTCAAATTAGGTAAGTGTTTTTTTTTTTAAACGTTAAAAGTCAAGTCGGCCTCCAGACCTATCACGTCACTGACATCATTGACACGGTTGACATGATGTGACCGGTCAATCAAATTTCTTTATATTTATTTTTTGAGTCCTCTCTTTTCTTTTATTTGTTTAAAAATACCCCAATATTTTTTATTTTATGTGTAAATACCCTTTTTCATTCTTTTTTTCAGTCAACTCCCTCTCCCACTTTTTTTTGTTTCTCATTTTTTCCCAAACTTTCTTTTTTTTTTCTTTATCCTTTTTAGTTCCACCCCTTATATTTCTATTTTGTTAGTTATGCCCCTTATCAAACGGTTAATTCACATTGCATAAATAATTTAAAATGAAAAGTATTTTACATTGCCAACATTTCAAATAACAATTAATTTACATAATTCAGAAATTATATTTTACAAAATATAATTTTACATTGGCAACATTCCAAAATAATTTTACATAACTTACTTTAGTACGTGATTTACATTTTCCTACATTTAAAAAATGTTGAAATTTCAAACATAAAAATTACAAAGTAACATAAACGACCAATTTTAATGACAACACGAGCAACTTTCTCAATACTAATAAAACATAATTAAATGATGATTTCAATTTTGTTCAAGATCGAAAATATTGTGTCTTACAAATTGAAAAATACCATGTTTAATCGCAACACGAGCAAGTCGACCGAACAAGTTTATCAGTGCTAAAATTTTGTAGCTCGAACGCTACTAATATTGATAATTTCACCTATGCGATTTGGTTTGGGATTCCAATGGACCGTCAAACATCTCGATGACCCAGAGAATCTCAAATAATCCACTCATTGGATGCATAACCAATTTGAACCCATTGCCAAATAAATCATTGGCAACTGAGACCCCTATTTTTACTTGAAATTGTCACCGCATATGAAATTAAGGAATCAAATCTAGACTCCCGAAAAGGACCATTAAATTTCTCGGTGTCAAAGCTCCACCGAATTATCGTTAAATAAAACATACCTTCAAATTATAAAATTTTCTAAATAAACATAAACACAAAAACATAAAAATCTGTCCTAATCTCCCTCCCTTTCATCCTTTGACTTAATAAAATTTTAAAAAAATATTCACCTTAGGCTGAACTGCCAATGGGTATATATAGCCATTTTGCCATGCCAAAGATAATGGCTCCACCAAAATAAAAAATTCATTTTTTACTAAAAAAATAATTTAAAAAAAAACTCAAAAGAAAAATGGCAGTATAGTGGTCAGTGGTCACGCCATTCTCTATGGAACCACCGAATAAAATAATAATTTTAGTTTTAAAATAAAAATAAAAATAAAAATCACTTAAAAAAATTTTCTAACATAATAAAGGTGGTGGTCCCAATCTATTTGGCTCTACCACTATTACCTATTTGGTGCCAGTTATGTTGTTTTACATTTCATTTGGATTTATAACATCACATTGAGCACTCATACTTAGCATACGGTTGTTGTCTTTCATACGCATGTGCAACGTGTTGGAACTGAAGCTTGAAAGGTTGCATTGCCTTCTACAAGTCACGACTATCATATGTAACTTTTGTTTTGTAGACTATTACTTACCCTCAGTGGCATATACATAGATGAATATAAGTATATGTCCTTTAGGTATTTTTGAGGTTTATATATGTATATATGTGTGTGTTTTTATGTGTATATATATATATATATGTGTGGGGTGTGCTTCGCATTTATTAGACATTTTGCAGGCACTTAGAAAAAATTTTTGATAAGCAGCCAAAGAAGGCCCAAAAGAGGCCCGACATCATGATGAGGAGCATCGTTGGGATGAAAAACGACAACATAAAATAGCAAAGTAGAGATGACGTTGCGACAAGGCAATATTCCACATCACGACATCACAACATGTTCTCTTATTTGGAAGCTACAGTTTAAACTTCAAGTAGGACTACTTCTTCGAGTTGGACTCTAATTATTCCAGTGATATTTTAGTATGATTAGAACTCTAATCTAAGCCTATTTAAATAGTTCATTGTATCCCTATTTTAAGACGCCAATCAGCAAGTGCTTTTCTTGAAGGCAACAAAACGTAGTCACATATGAGTTTTGGTGAGAGCTTCGTGGTATCTATAAAGAGAATTTTGTTCCTGAGTTAGGACTTTATTTTCGAGGTTCGGGATTGTACGTTTAGTAATTTTAGGTTTATTTTTCAATATTGTAGTCTCTTTTGTTTACTCAGTTAGTGAAAAGTCGATACCTCATATGCCCATGTTTTTCCCTCTTTGAGGGATTTCCACGTAAAATATGTGTTTATTTCTCCACTTTGACTATCTCATTGTTTATATAGATCGATCCCAATAAATTGGTATCAGAGTCTGGTTCAGCTTCCGTAGATTGACTCGTCGGTGACACAACAACGATCTTGAATATTGAGAAGTTCGACGTATCACAAATTTTTGTTTATGACAGTTTTGGATAATTACGGAGGTAGTTAAAGGTGGAGTCATTTCAGATGTCTGGCATGTACCTGATTTAGAGAAGAATCTAATCCCCTTTTGGTCTTTAGGACTCGAATGCTTTGCAGAGTGTTTGAGGTAATGTTGGTCACAGGGGTTATAGTCAGGTGGAGAGAGTTGATTTTTTTTCTCCTGCTTGGTATCACTGGCCCTTGTTTCATTATACAAATTTGATTTAAAGATTAAGAGTCTTTCAGTTTACAAGTTCGAGCACTGCTTGAGCTTGTTTGGTATTTTGCAAAATTTGAGTTAGGCTCGTGACTTGAGCATGGAAAAGGAGGCATGATAAATATAAAGCAAGGTGAAGATTTGTCGGGAGTGCCTCGTATTTATTAGATGTTTTTCAGGCACTTAGAAAGACGTTTTGACGACCAACTGAAGAAGACCCAAAATAGGCCCGATGTCACGACGTTGCGACGAGGCGATATGCCTTGTCACGATATCAAGATGTGTTCTCTTATTTGGCAGCTGTGTTTTAGATTTCAAGTAGGTCTGCTTCTCCCAATTGGACTCTAACTATTCTGGGGATATATTAGTATGATTAGAACTCTAATCTAAGCCTATTTAAAGGGGTCATTGTATCCCTGTTTTGAGACCCCAATTAGTAAGGGCTTTTCTTGAGGGCAACAAGATGTAGTCGCATATGAGTTTTGGTGAGAGTTTCTTAGCATCTATGAAGATAATTTTGTTCCCGAGTTAGAACTTTTTTTTCGAGGTTTGGGATTTTACGTTTAGTACTTTTAAGTTTATTTTTCCGTATTTTACTCTCTTTTATTTACTCATTTAGTGAAAATTTGATACCTCATTTGCCCGTGACTTTTCCCTCTTTGAGGGTTTTCCACATAAAATAATTGTATTCGTTCATCTCCACTTTTACTATCTCATTGATTATATGGATCTATCCCCAACAATATATATGATATGTCTTATGCTCTCTCATAAATAGGAGTTGATGGTTGAATGCATGCTAGGTATAATTGATTTTGATTAATAGGTCTTTGTGTTTGGAGAATGAAATTTAAACTAACTATTAAGCTTGTGTATTGTGATATGTAGGTTGGTTGGAGATTAGAAATTGATTTGGTAAAGCTTTAAATGGGCATTTAGGCTTAGACTATTAATCAACTAGTTAGAATGTTACCCAAATAAAAGTAAGGCTTTCTTACAAGTAAAGAAACCATAGATTGACCTAACTTGTGCAATTTTGTATCTAAGTTTTGATACCTAAGGTGATAATATCGAGACTCTCAGATTTTTAGTAGCCAAAAAAAAAAAAAGGGGAACTTTAGTTTTGAGACTCATCAACTAAGTTTCGATACCTATAATGCTAGTTTTTATATTCACTCTTTAATGTATTGATACTTCATAGCTTCAAACTTTAAGAATAGATAACTCAAATAACGGACTTAGAAACACAAAGTAACACCATAAGCCGACTTTATGTCAGAGGATTGATTAATAAAACTCATATATAATCATCGACAATCAACCAAATTGCTAGAAATGTTTACGAATATCAAATGTGGCGTCGTTTGATAGAGGCCGTTACAAGCTTGGATTAAGAGTGCTACATGAAAACATAAATAGAGAAATAGATACACATAAAGAAATATCTCAATCTTATCATAGAGAAAGCATAAAAAAAAAAAATCTTATCATAGAGAACTATCCCCTTTTACATAAATTCTCACATACTACAAGACCTTATCTAGATATAATCTTATTTTATCCACGTCTATATATCCTTATAATATATTAATAAAATAAATAATAACAAAAATATTTCAAAAACTAAAATTCTTCAATTTTTTCTTTCACTGTCAAAAGCTTATCAACCCTAAACCTATAAAATAAATAAAAGAATCCAATTCCATCACTCATTTTAAATCGTAAGATCCACATATTCATGCACACAAAATCCCCTATAAATACTCCACAGTTCTCAAAACTCAAAACCCAAAAGAAGGTAAAAAAAAACCCAGACGTTAAAAACCAAAACAATGCCTTCTTCTCCATTGATTCATGTCTCAAAATCAACCATTTTCCCAGACCGAAAATCAAATTTAAGAGACCTCAAACTCTCTGTTTCAGATCTCCCAATGTTGTCTTGCCATTACATTCAAAAAGGTTGTCTCTTCCCTCGCCCTTCAATTCCCATCCACTTACTCCTTTCCCTTCTCAAACAATCCCTCTCCAAAACGCTGTCGTTTTTCCCTCCCCTCGCCGGTCGTCTTTACACCGACCCCAACGGTTCCATCTACATAGCTTGCAACGATGCTGGCGTTGAGTTCCATCACTCCAAATTTGCCACCTCGTTCATTCGTGATGTCATTGCTCCTGTTTATGTCCCCGAGCTGGTTAACGAGTTTTTCTCCTTCGACAAAACCGTTAGTTATCAGGGGCATTTTAAACCAATCATGGCCATCCAGTTTACTGAGCTCCCCGACGGAATCTTCATCGGATGTTCCATTAACCATGCGGTGACCGACGGCACGTCCTTTTGGAATTTCTTCAACACTTACGCTGAAATTTGCAGAAAAATTAGTAACAATGACCCCAGTATTGAAAAAATCTCAAGGCAACCGGAATTTTCACGGGACTCAGTTTTGGTTTCATCGGCGATTTTAAAAGTTCCGAAAGGTGGACCTAAAGTTACGTTTAACGTCAACGAGCCGTTACGGGAGAGAATCTTCAGTTTCTGCAGAGAAGCCATTTTGGAACTCAAAGCTAAAGTTAACAGCAACAACAAAGATAAGCTTCTTGTTAACGAAGACTTCAACGCCTTTGAAAAATACTACTTCGATAAGAGCGTAAACTTGAATGGGATTTTTGAAAATTGGTTGTTTAAATCATCCAACATTGCGAATACGGCGGAGATTTCGTCATTCCAATCACTTTCCGCTCTTCTCTGGCGAGCGGTGACACGTGCGAGGAAGCTTCCGATTTCCAAAACGACGACGTTCAGGATGGCGGTAAATTGTCGTCACCGGCTGAACCCAAAGCTGGATCCTTTATATTTCGGGAACGCGATTCAAAGCATTCCAACTTACGCACTAGCAGGTGACGTGACGTCACGTGACTTGCGTTGGTGCGCCGAGAGATTAAACGAAAGCGTGGAAGCTCACAAGGACGAAAGGGTGCGTGGTTACGTTAAGGAGTGGGAGAAGGACCCGCGGTGTTTCCCACTGGGGAACTTTGACGGAGCGTCGATGACGATGGGGAGTTCACCGAGGTTTCCAATGTACGAAAATGATTTTGGATGGGGACGGCCATTGGCGATTAGGAGTGGTGGCGCCAATAAATTTGATGGGAAGATCTCCGCTTTTCCTGGGCGGGAAGGGATGGGAAGCGTTGATCTAGAGGTAGTTTTTGTGCCGGAAACAATGGCAGCTATTGAGTCCGATCCCGAGTTCATGCAATATGTAATGAATTAAAATCAGGGGGGTTTTTAATGCTGTAGCTGCGTTTTAACAAATATACCTATATTTAATTTATACCACAAAGAATCCATTTATATTAATATAATTAAGTTACAATTTGTGCAGGACTAAGGTTGACTAACTCCAACATTCTACATTTCTTTTCCCTCCTTTTTTTTTTAAATTGATAAAAATAAAAATAAAATACTTGTGGTGTATTTAACTATTGAAAGTTGTGTACCACGCAATTAGAATACGAAATATTCAACAATGATGTGTTGTATAAAAAAATATAAACCTTATATAAAAATGTATAATAAATGGACTTGATGGCGAACTCTCTGACCGACGACAGTGGAAATGCGTAACATCCCCATTTTGGGTTAGAAGTATCAAGCTTTACTTGGGAGTGAAAACATTCAATTAAGCTTATATATATGCGTTTTAAAAATAAAATAAACATATTGATTCAGTAATAAGATGTCAAGCTACTTTTAGGTCTGGTGTTTGTAACCTCTATGTGAGTAATGAAGTTTGTTCGTTTTTTGTTAATTTGAGAAAAAAATTTTGTTTATTTTGTTGTATTAACTTCCTATAAATTTAAAATATTTTTATAATTATAATTAAATATTTATTTTATTTCCCAAAACCCTCTCACATTTCCCCACCCCGGTCACGTCAAGTCCCTTTTTCGCATTTGTTCTTTCAGTTTCGATTTTGACCATTTGGGGCTATTGCAGCTTCTTCTTTTTATTTTGTTTTTGTTTTTGTTTTTTCTTTCTTTTGGTTTTCATTTCTCATCTTTGTTTCTTTATTGTTCATATTTGTATTGCTTACAGTGCTCATAAATTGAGCAATCCCGCGTCATTTCCTCTTTGCCAAACTCGTTGTCGGTCGTCATTCTCTTTGAGGGAGAAAGTTTGTCTTCCTTTTCGTATTTTCTATCAATTGGATGTTAGTATAAGCATAAGTTTGTTTTGTGTGGTGATTTGTTTCCTATTAGTTTATCTTTGTCGTTTTTGATCGGTTTTTCCTCCTCGGGTTAATATATTTGTGTAATCAAGTTTCAAATCAATTTTGGGAAGGTGCTTTGGTCGATCCTTAGTGTCTCCACGGTGCATTGCTAGTGTGTTTCTTAAACACTCATATTTGGGGATGTTCGCGGTGTTTAATTTTTGTGTTTGCAGCAATTTTAGGTGTGATTTTCGTATCACAAATTTTATAACATTTTTGCAAAATGTTATGTTTAAGCTCTGTAGGAGTGTGTGAGTCATTAATTTAGTTTAAATTTAATTATGAGTAGGCATTCATTAGATTTAAATTTTGTGATTTGCATAAATGCAGTTGTGGTATGGTAAATTAGTTTTGACCTTCGTATGAGTTTGGGATGTGATAATTGTGACATTGTGATTAGCATGTCTGCTACATTATAACTAAATACAAGTTTTTTTTATTCTGTTCAATCGAATATGTGTTCCTGTTTCTGTATGTCCATTTGCATATTGTGTGCATTTTTGCATTTGCATAAAAATTTGGGGTTTTAGTTGTGAAAAGAAGGAAGTTTGTTTTGACAGTCAAACTACAAATTAATCTGATAGCAGTACATCCGCAATATATATATGTCAGCTTATCTGCATATTTCTATTTGAGTAGCTTAGATCTACTATCGTAGTGTGTAGGGTGGATGAAACTACCATGGCCCTTTGTGGTGTGCAGGTTGGATGGTCCTACCATAGCCCAGTTGTGGTGTATAGGGCAGTTGGAGTGGTGTTTTGGCTGGTTGGGTGAGATTTTTACTTGTTGCATTCATTCTGCATCAGAGTATATGTTTGTTTGTGTGAAAGTTGGGATATTTGGGATATTTGTAACATGTGTGTTTAAAATATTGTATTCATGTTTTGTATGTTAATGGAAATTTTTCTTATATCTGATTGTTAGTTCGAGATTTTTGTATATTGTCTGTATATTTGTTTAGTTCTTCGTCATTTGTCTTTTACTTTTGTTTTGGACTTACACTGAGATCATGTAGCTTACCTTCCTTAGGTTTCGTCTTTCAAGTAATTCAAGTAGCTAAGTCTCGGATTCAGCAAAGCAGAGGTCTTGGAGTTTCTCCGATTGGTTTGATTTCAAATAAATTTTATTATTAATTATTAAAATTATGCACTTTTATTTTTGCAAATAAGTCTAAGTGCATTGTGGTATGGGGATTTTTTAGATAATTTGATTTGAAGTTTTGAATGCGGTTTTCACATTAAATTTTGGTATAACATTTTCGTACGTGGTTTTTGATTACTAAAAGCATTGGTTTTACTTTGTTACAATGCAATTGTTTAAATACTCAGTACTAGTTTATGTTTTGCATTTAAACGTAAAATACAATAGTTTCTACTGCAAATTACTTTTGTAACGTTAGTCTTTAAAATTAATAAATCTGATTTGATTACAAAATATATGTATAAATTGTTAAACAATTTAGCTTAAATTAAGCAAAGTGTATTTGGATTGAGTTTTAAGAAATTATTTTGTAAATTGTTTTAGGATCACTTCGGAGATTAAAGTGACCTCTAAGATCTAGTTGAAACTTCTAAGCCGGGTTTCGGGGTGTTACAAAATGAATCTTGATTTTTTGAGGGCTGAAATATTAAGAAAGTAAGATTTAAGGAAGGTCACGGCGAGGCAGAGGTTGATCTGGTTATGGATTTAAAACCATCTTCGAATATGTCTTGGAAGGATAAATTTTTAGGGTTAGGCTTAGCCAGTTCTGGCAAGGAACATATGGAATCTAGCGATGGAAGCGGTGGAGATCTTGTTTTACTTGAAGGCGATGCGATAAGATCTATCGTTAAAATGATCCCGATAATAGATTTTTTAGACCGAATCAAGCAAATTTTTTTGTAATTAGATTGAGTCGGCGGTAATCTTAAAGCTTCTGGGTTATAGTATTGGTTATGATTCCCTCCATAATAGGATTAGTAGCCTCTAGAAGCCGTTAAAATCATTTCAACTTATGGACATAGAAAACGATTATTATTTGGCTAAGTTCTAGAATATTAAAGATTATGAAAGAGTTTTGACTCAGGGACCATGGGTTATCTATGGCAAGTACTTGACTGTCTAGTTATGGACCAAAGATTTTTCTCCACTGCAACCATACCTGAGCATGGTCATGGCTTGGATCAAGTTGTCGAGACTATCGGTATTCATGTATAAAATGAGGATTCTCGAGGGAATTGGGAGCATAGTAGGCAATGTGGCAAAATTCGACTTTAAGATAGATAGTAGGACCAGAGGTCACTTTGTCAAAATGGCTGTGTTCATCAACCTTGATAGGCCACTTGTTTCTCAGGTGTTGGTGAATGAAGAAATTCAATGTGTGGACTATGAAGCTCTTTCGTCGATGTGCTTCTCTTGTGGTAAGTACAGACATGTCAAATAGTTGTGTCATTTGGTGTTCGTGGATCTGTTTAGTGAGAGTGGAAAGGAGCCAACGATTGTTAAACTAAGAGAGGTCAAGATCGGAGTAAGAGGAGAGGTTGGAATGACGTATGGGCCATGGATGATGGTGGAATGGAAATCTCAACATGGCAAGAGCGATTCACGAGTTTCCAAGGACAGGATTACAGAAAAGGCAAGCTCAGGCTCAAGACTTTTGACTCTAAATGGAGTGGGAGAAATGGTAGGCGATAAAGGTGGAAGTAGTGAGCTTTCTTCGGGTAAGTTGGTAAAAGAAAAACAAAGTATTGCAGCAGTTTCTAAGGGTTCTAGGGTTGAGGAAAAATTTAAAAAAATTTTGGGTATTGAGTCTAAGATAGGTCGGGGCTTTGATGCAGGTTTCGAGGCCCAAGTAGGGTCTGTTAAGTCGGTGGGGTGTGTGTTGGTGGATAGGTTGGTTTAGGCCATAGTTATGTTGGGCCAGTGTCTAGGAAATTAAGGAAGAGGCATGTACAGGATTTTGGTTCTATCCCTGATAGCTTTGGGCCTGATGCAATAGACAAATTTATTTCTAACCTACATTTTAAGCTTATTTCAGTAGGTGACAGATACGCATGTTCTTCCAGTGAACTAGTGGATTTGGAGGTTATTGATAGAGTTGTTAGTATGCAAAAAGATGGCTTGGGCTATGTTACTGTTACACATTTTAATCCCACTTTTAAAAATACTGACGATTCAAATGTAACTTTGGATGATGCGGTGCTTGATTCGGGGAAACATTTAGCAATGACTTTTAAAGAAAATACTGATCCAAATAAGGATGAAGCTTTGAGTGAGGTTGATTTTTCTAATGGATATACCGACAATTCTAGTTCTAAAAGCAGAGGTGGTAAAGCTGCCCTAGTTTGTATTCTTCAAAAACTTAAACGAACTATCAGAGATCGTAGGGACAAGTTTAAATTAGCAAGAACTGCTCATATTTCCTTGTCTAATTTTATGAATTCCATGGTCAAGTTAATCAACGCTCAACTTAGCAATGAGGTGGGCAAAGATTCATCACCTTTAGATGGAAAATGGTTGGAGAAGGTTGGGCTTCCTAAGCAGTAAGGTTGGTTTTCTTTTCTTTATCTATTTAGTTTTATGGATTTGTCTTTTTTCTTGGATTGGTCAAGAATGTGCCAACATCAAGTTTCCTTGAATTTTTAACAAATACAATAGAGAATACAAGCTTGATATTGTTAGTTTGCTTGAGACAATGATCAATGGAGGCAAAGCAAATAAAATCAATTCTAGTTTGAGATTTCATTATTCTCACAGGGTGGAGGTTGTTGAATTTTCTGGAGGCATTTGGGTTGGATGGAAGGACTCGTCTACAGTTAAGGTAATTCATAGCCATCTCCAATTCATTTACGTTCAGGTTCTTACGGGGATTTATTCTCCAGCTATCCACATTATCTTTGTTTATGAAAGTCCTGATAGATAGAAAATGAGGAAGCTTTGGAAGGATATTTATTCAGCTTTACCATCTAGAGATATTCTTTAGGCAGCCAAGAGATTTTAATGCTTTTATTTCATCTAACGATAAAAAAAAAAGAGGTAGTCAGATTGGATTTAAGTCCAGCATTCACTTGGCATCAGGGTGGGACCTTTGAGAGACTTGATAGGGCGAATGGAAATGATGCTTGAATTAGAGCCTTTCCTAGTTGTCCTATTACTCATATTCCCAAGCCTAAGTCTGATCATAGGTTGTTGTTCTTCTTCTCTCTTAATCTAGTAGTTAATTCATTAGGTTTCTAGCCAATTGGGTAGTGCATCCGAATTTTTTGAATTTCGTCAAAGATAATTGGTGTTTCAATGGTAATATGGTTGAGACTCTACAACATTTGACCTCGAACATCAAAGACTAGAACAAGTTTGTCTATGGTCATATTGGTACCTATTAAATGTTTCTGCTATAGAAATTGTCAAAGGTTTAAAGGGCTTCGGAAAATTCAGATACTGTCGCCTTAAGATAATTAGAATTGTAAGTTAGAGAGGAATTAGAGTGTGTTCTTCACCACGAGGAGTTGCTATGGAAATAAAAAGGTCGATGTGATTGACTATATTTTGGATATCGTAAAACCAAGTTTTTTCACTTTCACACTATTTAGAGGAGGAAACATAACCGAACTTCTGCTTTGAAAATAAGGATGGTGATTGGATCCATGATGAAGGGAGCTTCAATCAAAGGTGATTAAATTTTTCTAGAAATTGTACGGTGAACAGTCGAAATGAATGATGGATTCACCTTCAAGCTCATTTCCTAAATTTGATCGTAGTGATGTGCTATTCTTGAGTAAAGAGGTTTCAAAGAAAGAGATTAAGGCTGTACTGTTTGATATGGCTCCATTGAAAGTACTAGGTAGTGATGACTTTCACGCCCTATTTTTTTAGAGTCAGTGGGATCAGATTAGTAGAGCCATTTGTGCATGGGTTAAGAGAGTTTTTGTTAGACAAGCTACAGATAGGGAGCTCAATAATACTTTGATTGTTCTAATTCCTAAATCTTGAGTCCCGAAAGTTTTTCTCATTTTTGCCCGATCAGTTTGTGCTCAGTTCTCCACAAACTGGTCATGAAGGTTATAGCTAATCGCTTCAACGTGATCTTTATTATGATTATTGGTTTAGAGCTGGCATGATTCATCATTGGGATAAGTATCACAGATAACATTATCCTGACACAATAAGTGATTCATTCCATGATGAGTACAAGAAAAAGAGCAAGAGATGGATGGAAATCAAAATTGGCTTGGAAAAGGTGTATGATAGGGTGCATTGAGAGTTTATTAAAGCTTCCCTACAGGTGACCATATCCCAGAATTCCTTCGAAAGGTTATTATATCGACAATCACGGATGCAAATATGTAGATCTTGTGGAATAGGGTTCCAACGTAGATGTTTAGTCTAGTTAGGGGAATAAGACAGAGGTGTCCTTTGTCACCGTATCTTTTTGTCTTATGCATAGAATGGCTTGGGCATATCATTCATTTTTTTATTAACTTAGGTCAATAGATTCCTATTTCATTGTCAAGATCAAGGTTGACTATTTCTCATTTGTTTTTTGTAGATGATCTGTTTATGCAGAGCTGATTTGGAATAGGCCAAACTTATTAAGTCAATTTTGGATAAATTTTGTTCCTTTTCTGAACATTAGATCAATACTCACAGGATGAATGTATTCTTTTCTAAAGGGTTGATGAAGAATTTGGGGCGTGATTATGTAGAGTTCTTGGCTTCTATAAAGCCCATAATCTAGGTTCATATCTGGGTGTTTCTCTCTTTCATGAAAGATCACTAACAACTCCCTGAGGTTTATGGTGGATAAAGTTAAAGCCAAACTCCAACAGTGGGATGTGATACAACTTTCCTTAACTAGCAAATTCACTCAAGCACAATCACTTCTTTTCACAATCCCTAGTTATTTTATGTAACCCATGATGATTCTTCAAGGAATTTGTGAGGAGATTGAATGCATTGCTAGACAATTTATTTAAGGGAGTTCTAGAGAAAGAAAAAAGATGACCCTTGTCAATTGGCAGTTAATTTGTCAACCCAAAGCTTGTGGCGGACTTGGACTTCGATAGTTGAAGGATCAAAATACTTATTTTATGTTGAAATTGAGGTATAACATCGTGATTAACATTGATTATTTATGGGTTAATGTACTCCAATTAAAATACAAGATGGAGGAAGACATTTTAAATAGTATTTATCGAGGGAACTGTTCTTTTTTGTGAGGAGCTCTTTCTAAGATCTGGCCTTTTCTTCGTGAGAACATTTTTTAGTTAGTAGGAAACAGCACTAGCATAAGATATTGAAAGGACAATTGGATTCCAGGAATTGGACCCCTAATCTATCTTATTCTAGCTTGAAACAATATAGATGTTGACTGCTTTCTCAGGGAAATGGTCACGAAGAAAGGATCATGGAACTTAGACTTCTTTTGGATTTGGCTACCAGATAAGAACATTAATCACATTGTCAGTGTTGCACCTTTACATCTTTCTATCGGTTTAGACTTAGTAGCTTGGGTAGGCACCTTATCAAGTTCCTTTTCTATTAGTGTTTATAGGATGCTTAAGGAGGATTTGTGGTGTTTGAAGGATGAAGTCTAAAAATTGGCATGGAAATATCAGGGACTTTAGAGGGTGTGGTTCTTTATTTGGTTGGTTCTTAAGCAACATTTGCTTACAAAAGTAGAGAGGCGAAGGCAAGGTATTGTGTAAGATAACCATTGTTTAGTCTATGGGTTAGAGTCAGAGGATATTATTCATGCTATTAGAGACTGTTGTGCGGCAAAAGATGTTTGGGCTCAAATAGTTCCAGTTAAGGGACACCTATTTTTTTCGGGAACCTGTAAAAGTGGCTAGTGTCCAATTTGTAAAACAGTCAAAAATTCGCATTTAAGGGGACTAGTTAGCCGATTTTCTTTGGTCTAGTTACTTAGTGAATTTGGAAGAACAAAAATCTCCTTATTTTTCAAGGAGCACCTTAAAGTGCAGAATAAATTATCAAAAGCTCATTTACTTGGGCTAAGTAATATGTGTCTATTTACAAGGATAATTCCACCATGAGACAAATTAGAATAAATGAGTTTAACTGGGGTGGCAATTGGGTGAGATTATGAACTAATAGTGCGGTTAAGGTAGAATCCAGATATGCTGATGTAAGGGGTTCTGAGAGATAAGTAGGGGGAGAGGATTCTTGGTTTCAATAGGCGTTTGGGAAAATGCTCAATTTTTTATACTGAATTATAGGGTATTTTAGATGAATTGTCAATTTTGCAAGGAAAACAATGTAATAGAGTCTTGATATAGACGAATAGTTTGGAGGTCCTTAAAACTATTCAGGAATCTAATTTGAAGTCTTCATCTTCAACATTAATCAGGCGTATTCATCAACTTCTGGACATTGTAAGGAATTGGATACTAGAACAGATCCTTAGAGAAGATAACAAAGAAGCAGATCAAATGGCTAAAATAGTTTTTGACAGAGGGGAAGAGTTGCAGTTGTTTGCATAAAGTCCTTTTCTTGGTTTAGTTTAATTGGTTGTAATTTTTTTTCTATTCACTAAAAACATATAATAAATGAAGCTATTTATGCTCAATTCATGTCATTATTTATGATTGAATATTAAATTTTTATCAAGTCCCTTTCGTTTTGTTCTTTAGAAAATGAGCATTATTGCTCCTGCCGACCAAGGTCATCCATCAATAGCTCTTCAACTCCTCTACAACCTTTTTCAATCAATTGGTCCTTAACCTTCCTCTGCTCCTTAAAATTTTGACTTTCTCCTTTAAGAAAGCCCTCAATTTTTCTCTTCTGACGACCACTCGTCTGGTCTAAGCATCTCTACTATCTCCTTCCAATGTCACACTTCACCCAAGTCATAACAAGTGGTGGATCCGACCTCTCCCACACTTGTGCCACTATTGATCTAGCCAACCATTGCCTACTCTTCTGTGCTCCACCCTCATTGCTGCTCTTCCATCTAGGTCATCAGTCCACTTGGATTTCAAATCAAAGATCCTAAGCGACGGTGGTTTAGATTTTTTAGTCTAGAATTTGTTATTAAACAGTTAGCGACTAACCCCCTTATTGTCCTTGGTTATGTTCCCATGCTTGCCAATTTTTCTAACAGGAATAGGAAAAGCCAACAGAATAATACCATTATGTCATGTGGTGTTTGTGGTGAAGCTTGAGTCATTTGATGATTTATTTTCTTTAAGTTCTCAATGACTTATGATCTGTGGAATTTCTATAGAAACTCGATTTTCTCTAGGGTTCCATTGCATGCCATTAACTAAGAAGATCGTGATAACATTTTCTTTGTTTCCTATTTAGGTAGAGAGGCATGAGTCAAGCAATGTAATCTCTTTTCTTCTACCATAAAGTTTAGGTTTACTAGTATTTTGAGACTTTGTTTCATATGGGTCTGAGGTTTTCTTTACTTTTTTTGTTCATTGTAATTAGGTTTGTGGTTTTGTTGGCCTTCTTTTGTTTCAATTTTGATTGTACTTATTTTATAGTTGTAATCAACTTTAGATAAAAACACGTAATTTCAAACAAAAATAAAGGGTAAAAGTTCTCCTAATATTCCGATGGTGCATTTCAGTTATTACTTTTGCTATTTGTTAAAAAATGCTTTTAGGATGTACTTTAAAGTTAATTGATACATATTATTTATAGTAATAATTATGGTAGTTGGTATTGTATTAGTACCATTCATACTACTTGATATGTTCTGTTTCGATCTTAAATTGATATCAAATAGGCTAAGTTTTGTTTGGTTAAAATTTAGGTGCATTTTAGCTATTTCGAAGTGGTTCAGTCAATATCGGCTTATATTGGTGCGTACTAAAATTTTGATTTTTTTTAACTAACTTTAACACATTAAAAATTTTATAATTACATTTAAGACTAAAATATAAGTATTAAATTAAGGGCTATTGTACAAGAAAAGGCCTATTTCCTAAATTATTTACGAAAATGGGCCACTAAAAAAATTATTTACTAGAATGGTCCGAAAATAGTAAAATGCTCTAACGTGGACACATTTTCATAGGAAAATGCAGAAAAGCGCGCTGACATGGGCACGCTTTACCCGTATTTTTCCTCTAACGATCACCTCTAACGGCAATTTAAAAATTTAATAGTTAAACGGTCAGGAAAAAAATTATAAACCCCTACCTATTTTTTTCACACAAAATTTCTTCCAAATTTCTTTCTAAATTTCTCAAAAATGCTGCCAAAGCTCTCTAAATTTTTAATTTTTGTCTAAATTAGTATTATTTTTTTTTATAATTTCTAATAAATTTAATCGTGTTAGCTATTATCCGACAATTAATTTGTCTTGGCGATAAACATATCACCGTCGACCAAATGAAAATGGTAAGGGTTAATTTCAAATTTTTAATATTATTTAATATTTTTATTTCATTTTTTTAATTTAATTAATATCTTTTATAATTGTATAATAGTTGATAGATTGAGTGTTAAAATATTTTATTCGTAATATGTCTGATCCTCCATCACCGTTGATTGAAAATTACTTGAGGGAAGCGGGTTTTTGGCACGATGTCAATATAGGTCGAAGGTGCAAGTTGGACCCGAAACTCACCAGCACGTTTGTGGAGAGGTGGATACCCGAGACGCACATAATTCATCTTCCATGCGGGGAGTGTACCATCACTTTGGAGGGCGTACACTTACAGTTAGGGTATCGGTGGATGGGTCCATACTCACCGAGTCCGCTCAATTTGCTGACTAGGGAATCATATGCTAGATCTTTTGAGTTCGATTTTGAATATTATTTAAGGAGGTCGTATCGATATGGGTTAGTTACTAGACACATTCCCAGAGCCGAGGGATGATTCGACTGAAGTAGAAACAGTACGATACCCTCAAGCATACATCCTTTAGATCCTCAGAGGTTATCTGATGCCGGACAAGTCACGAAACCTCATACATCTGAGGTGGCTGCTGAAACTCATTGATTTTAGAGTAGTTGTCGAACTCAATTGGGGTCTATCGTGTTGTTGACATTATACTGAGAGATGTGTCGGGCGACGCAACACAATAAAATCAAAATCAAAGGTTGCCTCTCACTGCTACAATCATGGGCTCGATTTCACTTTCCATTTTTATGTCCTCGAGTGAACCAGCTGTATACATTCCTACTCTTAACAAGATAAAATTTATATTAGATTATACAATTATTACATAGATTTAAGATATAATTTTATGCTAAAATTTTATTTAAATAAGTGGAACCATTCGGTGAGTTATGAAAGAATACCTACCGCTCTTGAACATATACGGCTTCTATTAAACCAACAATCGAAAACGCATATAAGTATTTATTTCATTTTGAACTATATATACATAACATAGTCGATTTTGTATTTAGTATTTAGTATTATTTATATAAATAATATTTTTATCACGTTCATATAGTTTCAATAGACATCATACGGAAATTCGACAATTCGGACAGTAATTCTAAATGAATTCTTACAAACTCCGAACATCTGACACGCTAAGCTTCTATTGGTCAACTATGCTACCGTCGAGATGCAGCAGATGGATAGAATATTGCGGCAATTTAGATTTTGACAACCAATTCTCATAACACCTGAGGTGCTCGATGATGAGTACAAAATCGACTTACGGCGACCGAATACGCATTGACTAGTCTTCCATTTGAAATATATCGAAATGTGGGAAAATCGGTATGATAATATACCTACTCGTGAATCAATTATAGTTTCGGAGTCAGCGTGCGATCCGTATTACATGCCATGGTTTAGAATCTATGGCAAGTCATATTTTCTTTCGAAAGAGTAGAGGCATCGTTAATTCCATGTTAAAAGGGAATGACAAGGCCCTTTAAGTCCAAAGAAAATGGCGAGGCGAGCCCATCAACAACGCCTACGCAATCACCGACCCCAATAGAGCAAGCAATGATGCCTATACTGTACCACTTTCAGATTATGCCAGGTATGTATTCTAACCCTTATATGTATTCTAACCTTTATATGTTTCCTTTTTCCACTCCTATACAAGGTTGGAATGCATAGCCCAGTGCATCTCATTTCCCGATGACTCTGACTCAACTAATAATATATAGGCCATCATCGTAGGAGGGGCCGCACGAGGCACCATCAGGGAGCTCATCTCATTTCCAATCCATATCGCCTTATATGATTCAAACAACTTCGTCATGGGTGATGCAAACACCTTTGCAATCTTTGTTCTATTAAGGTAAGTCATCCTCCCAATACCCACAACCAAAAATTGATCCCGAACAACCACAACCCTGACTAGAAGTTGAACTAAGAAGGAATCTAGTGTGTAACCGTCGACCACCCCCATGTGGCACTGATTTCGACCGGCACATGCATTGATTTATTTTTGAATATATTTGTACAAATTTTTTTTATATTGTTTCATTTAATAAAACAGAAGTTCTTTTGAATATTTTTGTACAAATTATTTTTATATTGTTTCATTTAATAAAATATAAGTTATTTTGAATATGTTTGTACAAATTTTTTTTTCATTGTTTCATTTAATAAATTAGGAGTTATTTCGATTTGGACATGTTAGCATTGTATAAGCCAGGTTCCTACACCACCTGCACAACTTTTGTTGGTTCATTCTTTTCCGGATATCCATATTATCAAGTATTCTAGTCGAGTATGGTCGACCTTTTGGTTTGCGACACAATTCTCTATCTAGTAACAACTTAAACGGAGCAAGCGATATAGACAGCTACTTACGTACATCTGGGACTGATGGGAATACATGTCTCCACACGTTGTACATGTATTCTAATTTGTACACTTCGTCGACATAGCTCATGGGATGCAAACAGAGATTCTAACAAGCTGTAATTACATGAGCGCATGGATAACGAAGTGCGTCAAACTTCCCACAGTCGCAAGTCCTATTTCTCAAGTGTACACGATATTGTCCACCAGGAATACCTTGGTTCGGTCTGTCGAACTTCGTCACACAAAACCATAGGTTGTCGTAATCGTGACACACTGTATGTATAGAGTTGGCCCGCGCCTTAGCCTTATTAATTTCTTGCACTACCTTCCAGCACCATACATGGCTTCCTTGTATTTGGCCTTTATAACTGGCTGCTCGCTTTGGAAACAGTGCCGCCAAACAGTAGTATGTCTCCCGCACAACCAAGGTTACCAATAAATGACACAATCATTTTAAAACAAAGTTGATGCATTCAGCTAGGTTTGAGGTCAACTGACCATATCTTATGCCACCTTCATATAATTGTATCTGTTGATCGAAAGGTATGTTACAGAGGCAGTTTAAGTCTTGATTGTTAATTGACCATAAAATCACCAACATCTCATGAAGACAGTTCTTATTGATCTCGTAACCTGTCAATATAAGTGGATAGCAATAATTACATACCACTCTTCCATTCAGAACAAATTGAATATTACAAACCAAATAATATTGGAGGTGATTAAATACCCATGTTGGTCACTTGTTGTCATTCAGTGGTAGACCAATATTGCCCATAGTAGTTAGATACAACGTACCTTAGACAATACCAATAGTGTGTGTGATTTCAAAGGCTTTCCTGTCACTCAATTGCGACTAGTATTCTAGTGCCCAGATTTGATATAACGCAGATATCAGGTTAGGGGCAAACATGCCTCCTCAACCTAGAAAGAAAGAAATCTCATTCGTCACCTGACTCCTCCGATGTTATTGCAAATGCAATTGGAATGATCCTTCCATCACTATCCTGTGCCATAGTTACCAATAGTCGATGGGTATATCTACCATACATAAAAGTACCGTCAATTTGTACTAATGGCTTGCAGTACTAAAATGCGTCCCAACATTACTTAAAGCTCTAAAACATACGCTTAAACACTTGGCATCCATGGAGCAAGCGGTCGTTATAGTACATAGGAAATGTTTCAAGGTCTGTTACGTAATATGGGACGTACCTCTCCAGCACTTGACACCACTGCCACACCCCATTGTGTGAAGCATCCCACCCACTATGCATCTTCTTCAACGCCTTCTGCTTAACTATCCAGGCATTGTGGTAAGAAGACGTGTTCTTGAATTGGCTATGAATATTGGCAATTAAGACTGACACAACATTCCTAGGATCCACTTTCACCATCCGTAGTATTAAGCTCGCTATCATCTCTGAATCCAGCTTTGGATGATCTTGTGAAACACCTATCAACCCTTGAGTATATTAAATAATAAATCATTAAATAATAACAGTAATATTCAAAAACCCTAAACACCCAGTAATGTTTTACCGGCAACACACGTATGCAGACCTTTGAACTTCTTTATCTCCCACAACCTTGTCCTCTTTTGAACCAAAGCCATGATTTTTCATGAACATGTACTATCTTGCACTGCACATTTGGCCTCGAACTTCTCGGATTTGGATTTAACCATATGGTAGTTAACCCGTTCATGATGCTATATTGCTTCAATGCACCGAGAAAACCATCCTTACTGGAAAACTCCTTACCAACTTCCAATTTACCCGAATCTAACAATGAAATTATGTGGCCACGCCTCATGTATGGTAGATCTAGAAACTCCAATGTATCATCTGCCGATAGATTGACATTATGTATGTAAGCTGGAGGCGAGTACACCGTGAATCGCAGATCTTCTTCTTCATCTGAACCCCATTCACCGTCTTCAAGTTCAATTAGAACAGGCTCTAGTTCAGAAAATAATACAACTTCTGTACCATCAGAACCGAGCTCTTAGGGTGGATCCATATCGACTCATCATCTGACCCACCAACATCTGCAATGTAGGAATTCCCCTCTCCGGTGGACGTTGTAGGGAGTACATCATCCCTTCTTGTGTACGTTTCATAACTTCCCCAATCAGATGTGGATTGCTAACCACTAGAAGTTGATGACATTCTCCAGTAAGTATTTCTAGCATTGAAAATCGATCCACAGATATGCATGTCCCATCCACTAACGGAGTGTCGGGCAGAGGTCGTGTATTCCTCTCGAACAGTAGTAGATGTTGAAGTCACAAGTGCTTCATTTGGCATTAAAAATTCTACATATAACTAGTACCTTTGATATCAAATGAGTCATATGTTATGAAATCAACTGAAACACAAAATTGATACTTAATAGACGAAACTCTCATTGACGTCATTTCAAAAATTTTGCGCCTAATTCTTTTACGAAGTTTTGCCAATTCTATGTTTTGGTTAAAAACTAGTTGCGCTGTATTTTCCGATAAAAAAACAATGTTGTTCTCAATGTCACGGACCTCATCGTCGTAGTAAATAACATCGCTAATATGTTCACTCATTTTCAACAAAATTATCTATAGAAAGAAATTTTAAACAAAAAATATTACGCAAAAATATAATGATTCGTATAAATATTAAAACGATAAATCAATTATACATTTTCAACTTCTTCAATTTCTATTCTTCTGAACTTTTTCAATTTCTCTTGTTATAACTTACGCAACAATAGAATGAAATTTGACTCATTTATAGCTTAAGGGATAATGGGATACACTATCACCAACACTATTGAAAAAAGCATCCAGTTGGGAGCTTTTTTAGTACTTTTGCTGACAGTGCATCTTGTTTGAAGCGTTTTTCAACCCCAACTATCAGATTTTTCGTGAATCCTGAGATATTTTTTCAGAACCATATTCTCAAAATTATTTTTTCAGAATCAACAGTACAAAATGAGCATCCAGCTGTGAGCTTTTTCAATACTTTTGCTGACAGTGCATCTTGCTTGAAGCGTTTTTCAACTCCAACGATCAAATTTCTCGAGAATCCCAGGATGTTTTTGCAGAACCATCTTCTCAAAATTATTTTTCAGAATCAACGTACAAAAAAAGTCCAGCTAAAAGCTTTTTCAGTACTTTTGCTGACAGTACATCCTACTTGAAGCGTTTTTCAACCCCAACTATCAAATTTCCTGGGAATCCCAGGATATTTTTTCAGAATCATCTCAAAATTATTTTTTCAGAATCAGCAGTAAAAAAAAAGTCCAACTGGAAGTTTTTTCTGTAAATTACTAATTTTACAAAAATAAAATAAAATTCATCTCGTCAAAATGATTTTTCCAAAACGCATCATGTCAAATTTATTTTTTTTATATCCCATCTTGTCAAATTTATTTATTCCGGAACAATACTTACCAATTAAAAAAATTTAAACCCTAAAATAATAGACCATAAACCCTAATTTATTTTTTCAAAAACACTAACCCTAAGCCATAATATGCTAATAACCCAAAAATCCTAATCAAGCACGAGGTAAAGCGCGCCCACGTCAGCGCGCCCATGTCAGCGCGCTTTTGCTGACATGGGATAAAGCACTCTCACGTCTACGTGCTTTTGCTGACACGAGGTAAAACACATCCCCGTTAGCGCGCTTTGCTATGTTTTCCCTGAAAATGCGTACACGTCGGAGTGTTTTATTATTTTCGGACCAATCCAGTAAATAAAATTTTTAGTGGCCCATTTCCTTAAATAATTTAGGAAATAGGCCTTTTCTTGTATAATGGCCTTAAATTAAGTTATTAAACATAATTAATAATTTTATATATGCATGTAATTAAAATATATTTACATCTGTATATAATATATAATTTATTAAAAATTAAACTATATGTGAGAAAATATTTAAATGCATGTATAATATATCAAAACACACTAATATTAGTACACACGGTCATTAATACGGTACATACCAAGATTGAATGTGTTGAGAGTCGGACCGAAGTCCAATCCTCAACAATGTCGTTTTTTATTTAATTATTTAAGTAATTTAAAAATTATATTAAATTTCATAATTAAATTTAAAATCAAGTAATAATAATTTCGGAGTTTTAAACAAATTATGGTCCAACTGAACCTTACATTTTGCCCTGTGCGTGTTTTGGAGGTATATAGAGAATCAAAGTGTTTGTGGTTGACTAACTTGGTAATAGAATTCAGCCATTTCCATTTCATCTCACCCTATATGCAGTATGAACAATTATTATGAATTAAAGGCTATTTCTCTTTTCCATCCTTTCTGTCTCTTAATTAACTCCACAATCTAATCTCATACTTCCTAATTTTACAAACCATATGATTAAAATGCCAAAAATGAATATAAAATTACATATATCAGTACATTAAAATTTATAAATATACTAAATAAATATTAAGTGTAATGATAACATTATTGAAAAAAGTAATTACGGATTAATTTTTATAAAATATTTTTTTAAAATGATGAATTATTATAAATGCTAAAACAGCCCAGCAAAAACAGCCCAGCCAAGTTTTTGTTGGTTGTGGCATGCATTTTTAGCTTGACAAAGTCAACCATATCGTCACCCTGGTTGTACTTTTCATGTGGTCATTTAAATTCAAATGAAATTTTCAACATACCTTTTTTTTTTGTTTGTTTGTTTCCACTGAAAATTGCCGACATAACAAAATAAAGGTTTTTTTTTTTTTTTCCATAAGTTGCAAGTATATTACGTGCTAATTTTATAGGTTTTTATGCAATATATCTACAAAATGATTTATAATACAAAACCAAAAAAGGAAAAGAAGCTTAACAGAAAATGAAATAATAAATAAAATAGAAATGAATCCGTATTTAGTTATTGGATTTGGTTAATGGCATTTGATTAAAGAAAGTAAAGTTGGAATAACATGGAGAATTACAACAATCCGTGATTATTTTTAAGTAATAAAAAAAAAATAGAAGGTATCCAGCCGGAATGTATTGTTAAGTGGAAAAAAATATGTAGGCTAATAATAAAATAAGATGAAATATGAAATCAACGTAGGTAAGATGAATGAGGCTAATTTCCCCCTTCATTATCTAAACACCAAACTCATTATTTTGATTATAATATTAATTAGGTGCATTTCATGAATGCATTAAATACGAATCCATCAATCATGCATATAATAAAAACCATTACGTGATGCCTCTAAATTATTTTATAAAGCAAATGTTTTGAATTAATGTTGGTCTCTAATTAGACTTTGTCTAGTTTGAATAATCTGTGGTATTTTTTTTAAATCGGTTTAGTAGATTAATTTATAGTAAAATAATATTTTCCTTTGTTATAGTGTTGAAATTGATACAAGTATGTTTTAGCCCAAAAATATATTGGGCTTTAACTTTCTACAAAACTCATTTGATAAGCCTAAAGCATCACGTAACTTGAGGCTCAATTTTGGATGGGATTTAGACATCTTTGAAGTTAAAGAATGATTATTAAGATTTTGAATATTAATTTTAAGAAAATCAAGATTTAACTTTTAGAAATCTTGATTCAAAAACATATTTATTGAATTAGAAGTTGCTTGGGTGATCATCTAAAGTTTAATAGAGTTAAAAAGGCAAAAAATCAAAACGAGTTCAAACAATCCATATTAACCTCCTTGAAGTTTCGGTCCAGTTTGAGACCCTTCAACATTACTAAACTTAGTTTATTTTTAGAACAGATTATTTCGGCATAGTTTGTTATTGGCCCATTGTGAACAATTATATTAAAGTTAATTTGCTTATTTACTTAGTTAAAATTCGGTCCATGTCCACACTAAGTAGGCTGGCCGAATTTCCCCTATTAGGTGAGTTTGTACACTTAGTTCTTTTTTTTCTTCATTGAGTACTAAATGGGCAAACAATCCTATTCCAATTAAGGTTAGTTTAGACGGTGCTATGTGTTTACTTTCAACGAGGTTTAAAATAGTGATGGTGGTGAGATTAATTATTGTAGCGATAAGATTAGATATTGTAGCAATGAAATTAGAAACAAAGGTGGTGTGCGTTTTGATTCAAATGCAATTATAGCGAGAAGAAGAGAATAGAAAATAACTATTAAAGAAATTAGATTAAAAACACTAAAATATCTAGTTAAATATAATAGATAACTAAATTTTATTAAAATTATATTGACATTAATTAATAAAAATATAATTTTAAAATATATGTTAAATAATAATTAAAATATATTAAATATATATTAAGTATATATATCAAAATTATATTTATGTTAAACAATAATCATTAAAACTTAATAAATAATATTTATATTTGGAAAAAATCATATTTATTTTAAATAATAATCATTAAAATTTATTAGCATTATTTTTGTATTAAAATAAATATTAAAAACGTTAAGAAATTATTAATTAAAACAAATGAAAATGAAATGGGTTAAGTGGACTTTTTTCACTTTCACTAGGGTTTCAATTTTCCTACTGCAGCATCTCTATCTAGTATAATTTAGGGCTCTAGTGCAATTAGAATTTCAACTCAAGTGTTACCCAAACACATCTCTAGTGGAAGCCAAACTGAGCCATGTTTCAATTAGAGTAAATTTTGGCTTGGAAACTAAATGCACTGAAGGATCAGTTGCATCCAAAAGGGGCCTAAGACTCTTTGTGGATGCCATCCATAGGCTTTTAGTTTCATTTAGAGTGTTTTCTTTGCAAGATTCTTCTCTAGGGAATATTAGATGGTACTTTCAAATAAATGTTGGGATCTAGTGCTCTTAGTGTAGTTTTCGCTACATATATACTTATAATTTTTGAAAAGATTGGTTTAATAAAATTTTATCATTTACATTCTTATCTTTTGTATGTATGTCCTCAAATGGTTTTTGCATGCAAAGTAAATTGTATAAGCAAATATTGGCTCACTAATTACCTTACGTTTAAAGAATATTAAGTTGCATTATGTGATCGGATCATAATGCAAAAAGACAACTTATATTAGTAAGTAATCTAAATGGTTCGTAGTCTAATGAATCGAAATTGAACAAATTGATTCAAGGACCATTATGTTGTCTATCAAGTCCAATTAGGGAGATACCTTGTCTTGGACATTGAAGTAGATGACTCCAAAAAGATAGATATAAGTGTTATTGTCTGGACTGACAATACATCGGACGTGACTCAAGTTGAACTTATCCTAAATTTGTTTATGAATTTCTTTGCTTGTGATGTTCATAGTGTGGCCTACCTCATTCTTGAGTAATTGATTGACTATGCATTCTTGACTCGTATACTTTGATGTATTAAAAGCCTGAGTTTAATTGGAAATAGAGCTGAAAGTTGGAACTTCAGTATACCTCTTATGCATGGCAAAACTTCATTTACAATAGTGAAATTCATAGCTTGATAAAGGGTAAATAGTATCCTCCCATTGATATTACATGGTTGATGAAAAGGTAATAAGGCCACGGGTCATTTGTCATAAGACAAATGATTTAATTACTATGTATTAATAATTGATATTTTTTTTTATATTGGAAGATGTAATAGGAGCCATGAAGAGAAAACAGGATTATGTAGGGAGAATGAATTTTATCCTAAAGAGATTAATGATACATTATGAGCGTAACGCATTTATGACAAGGTCATTGAATGTGCACTTAATAAATAGCTTTCGTAATGGTCTATAATAAAGATTTTATGCAACCTTAAATTTTTAGTGGAACCCAAAAAAGTGTGACAAACCCATAACCCAAACCGGACAGCGATAAGATGACTAATGGCAAACCGCTATGGGTGGCGACCAACATGAGATGGCATGCTTAAACCCACCGAGAATGTCAAATTGTGTGTGGCCAGAAGGCATAAGGCACACGAATGACTAGAGCTTTATGTAACACTCCCTAACCCCAAATCGTCTTTGGAACAGGGTTACGGAGCATTACCGGACCTATCAGACAATTTACAATTAATATACACATAATTACCAAACATAGCATAAAATACCTATATTTAACCAATCGAAACACATTTAAATAAACTCAAAACTTTCCAAATTTAGACATTTTATGTATTATCCAATACTTAATTCTATTCACTTATCATATATGATCAAATAGTTCAGATTCATACTTATTATCCTAATTCTATCATATACCATTGCCAGGCTTAATTCTACTTATTTCATTAATACATTAACAATCCAAAACGACACACACGTAAAACACCCTAGGCATATGCCATTACCAACTATTAACACGTTTTACCTCATTGAATTCAGGATCGGCCTGGGATGCTGATTCAACGTTCTAGCTTTAATTTAACCTGCGCATGGAAGCAAACCGTATGCTGAGTATGAACTCAGTGGTATTTCTATAATCCAAACACTTAATAATATAACATACACTTAAAAACATATATTGATCATAAATATTCAATTATTCATTCCATGGGTAAATTCTTTATAACTCATTCAATTCTTATCATCTATTAATCCGATTATTCTTCAGTTCACTATTCAGTAACATTAAATAACATTCAACTATCACATTTCAATTAGTATTCTGTACTTATCCATTTCAGTAACAATCAGTCATCAGTAATAATTAGTAATTCAGTAACAGTCAAATATTCAGTAGCAATCAATTATTCAGTACATTTATTTACCCCTATTAACATGAATCAGACCTGGAGGGATATACGGATCCAACCCAAACACCGGGATAGCATATAGTGTTTCATCGGCGGAATAGAATACACGAATCTTGATAAAGATGTGATAGCGGTACACGAATACCTCATCGGAACAAATTGAACGAGAATGAAATGATGAGTCTGAAGTACCTCTTGAACAATTCGAACAGTAACAATAGTCGACACTTATAGTGTCTCAACGACACAAAGCCGGAGTATCCCTGAACACTTCCAATCCTATGGCATGCCAATTATATCCGACTTAGTTCGATACAGTTAATAGGGTTTCTAATTCATTTCCAGTTTCCAATCATTACACATCTCAACAATCATATATATTCATAATTCGATATAATTCATTTCACTTTTTCAATAACAAATATTCAATTTTCACAATAATCACATATATCTGTATAAATTCAATAAATTTAACACATACCTAATCAATCCATTTCAATTATAAAACACAATATTTCTCACCTCAATTACTATCATAATATTCAATCAAAATTCAACAATGAATAAATAATTTCACTTTTCAATTTTAACCAATATCTATTCTAATTCAAATATTCATCTCAAAGCACTTTCTATATATATTAAGTAATAAACTCAATAATTAAATATTAAGTTCGGATTATAGAAATACAAACCATAATTTTCGAACTGACCCTCGTTGACTTTGTCTTTTCCTTTATTAGCCGAGGTTTTCCGGCACAACGTTAACTATTTAAATTCCAAGCTTTAAAATCCCTATTTCTCCCTTTTCTTTCTTTCCCTTTTTCCTTTCTTTCTTTCTCCCCTATTTTTCGTTTCTATTCTCTGATCTTTTTTTTTTGTTTTGTTTCATTTCTTATATATAATAATAATAATAATAATAATAATAATAATAATAATAATAATAATAAATATCTTTTTATTAACAAATATTTATATTACATTTGTCACCTTTTAATTAGTTTGTCATATAAAATCTTATATAATAATTATTAATATCTTTTACTTAATAACAATAAATAAATAATAAATATCTATTTTAATAAACAATACATGTATTACAATTATATTATACATATTATTACACATGTATTTTATCTCCACCCTACATTTGTCATAATTCAATTTATTTGATAATAATAATAATAAGAACAATAATTTAATAAATATCTATTTAATACACAAATACATATATTACAAATGCACACTTATAAATATTTTTACATTTGTATGTTATCATGACCATCCATTTGTCTTTCTTTTATATTTTTATCATACAAAATATTATAAATAATTAATATAAGTTATAATTTATTTTAATAACAAGTATAATACGACAATTGTACACATATTTTTGTACATTTGTACAATATCAATACCATACAATTGTCATACTTTCAATTTATTTACTAATAAAAATCTCCTAATATAATATTATTTAATTAGTAATTATCTTTTACTTAATTTTAAGTAAATAAATAAATATAATACAAATGTATATATTCACATTATTACAAATGTCACTATCTAATTTGTTCATTACACAAAAATCTCACAATTTAATTATTTTATCTAATAAATATCTTTTACTAATTAAATAAAATATCACAAATATATATATTTCTATTAATACACTTGTATTAAATCACTACCATACATTTGTCTTTATTTAACTTATTTCATAATATAATAATAATAATAATAATAATAATAATAATAATAATAATCTAAATTAAGTCATACAAAAAATCTTTAGATTTTTACATTGCTTTACCACCTCATTTATGCTAAATGGCTTAATTGTCATTTTAGTCCTTTTTTACTTTCTTTTAATCTATAATTAGACTTTTACCTTTTATTCAATTTAATCCTTATACCTAATTAACATTTATTCACCTATGTAAAATCTAATTAACCTCACAATTATCTTCGTAAATATTTCTAATAAATATTTACGAATTTATTTTTCAGAAACGGAGATCTAAAAATATATTTTTCTGATAACCGTAAAATTCGAGTCGTTACACTTTATGCCTCTGTTGCACAGCTAGGCATGCAAGAGCCCCTGAGCATCGTGCCCTAGCGTGACATGTGCATGTGTGAAGTAGGCTAAGCATTGCACCAAGCCTAGCGGTCGAATAAGATAGGGGCTTTAGCATCGCAACACAGCCAATTGACATCTTTAGTATAAAAACCAAGGCATGAGAGGTAGTTGGGCAACGCACAAAGCTACGTACATGACAAACAAGCAAGGCCAAGAGTCCATCATCATTTGGTACAAGTCCAACAAGGTTGCAACTTTTACATCTTCAAGTCCTAAGCATTAACATTGGGAAATATTGAGATTAAGGAAATCTTCGAATAATATTATATCATCGAAAGAATCAACGCACTTGGATAATTGGAAAATTTGTATCCATCATGAACATCTTTGAGTTCTGCTAACAACTCAATTGCAAGATCACCACTTCACTGTGTCCAAGCACCATCATTTTGACAATTTCATGATCATTAAGATCCACTACATCATACTTAACACCTCTTCTATAACACCTCACTAATCTATACTTCAAATTGGATATTCTCTTAGTATCTCCAACATGGATTTTCCCAAGAATCCTCGCTTTCATTTCCTCCAAAGTGATCATTCCTAAATGTCATGTTAAAGGGAGATTCCAATTGAAATATAACACCTATTTCAGTCAAAATAATTGACCCATTCAAATGAATTAGGTGTATAAATAGATTTGTCATCTTATCAATTTAGGCTATAAAATATTAAATTACTAACATTTGAGTAATGCCAACAAATTTATTAATTCTTAATAACAAAACATTTAACAAAAACAATCACAATCGAATTAAGTCAAGCTAAATTCTGACGCGGCAGTAAAAATGGGGAACTCTTGGGTGGCAATTGGCAACATGATTCATGACATGTTTGGTAATGGACTAGTCGGGTGTTATCAACGTGTGGGGGTTGGTACTATTATAGAGGCGGAGTTGTGGGCGGTTTTTCATGGTTTGTCGATAGCCTGAGATCGATGTTTTAAGAAGGTTATTGTTGAGTGTGATATCCTTTTGGTAATTCAACTATTGAACGATGGCATGGTGGATTTTAGCTTGCTAGCATTGGTTCAGAACAAAATTGAGCTACAGTGTCGAGAAAGGAAGGTTCGCGTGTCTAATATTTATTGAGAGGCTAATCAAGTAGTTGACTAAATGATTAAACGGGGACTTGCCATCGGATTTGCTAATTCAAGTTACTATGGACAAGAATAATGTTTAATTTGTTGGAATAAATATCTTTAATAACAAAAGAATAACATGTAACTTTTTTTTTTATATATATTCTTTGATGTTTGTTTTATAATTCATGTTCAGGGTTACCACTTTTAATAATGTCGTCTGTCGAAATCATTTTTTTTGAAATTGACTTTTATTTAAAAAACGAAAAAATAGGCGTCGCCACCAATCCTTTTTTTTGTGAGGTGTGATCGGATCATATCGTAATTTGATTGTTTTAATAAAATATTTGATTTACTAAAACAATGATTTTTGGTCTACAAAATTTAGAAAATGGGTTCGGGAGTCGGTTACGCACGAGGAAGGATTAGCACCCTCGTGACACCCAAAATTGGTACCTAGTTGATTACTTGATGTCTTAGTGTCGAAAGTTGAAAACTCGAAAAGAATTTTAAAATTTGATCCCTCTTTATTAATGTTATTTTTACTAAAAAAAATTCTTGAATAAATCGAAATGATTATTAAAGACCCTTTCGTCTCGAGATAACAAAATGTCACATCCCGTGAGTTAGGACACGACATCTTGAATCTTTGAGAATAAGCTTGTCTTTTATTTTTTTGTATTTAAATCTCATGTATTTTAATTTTAAAAGGATATTCAATCACTTAGGTTCAACAATAAAATCGAACCCCGTAAGTTAGGGTACGACTTTCTCGAATCTCCAAATACGAAACATTGTCTATTTTAAATTTTCTTTTTGAAAAATAACAAGCGTTATATTTAAAACAATAGGTATTTATCTTATTTAAAACGATGATATGCAAATAAAATTGTCGAGCTAGTAAATAGCAATAATATGAATATACTAATAAAAAAATTCACGATAATCACATAATATATATTACTTTAATACTAATATGAACAATCAAAGAAAAAAATAACTAATAAAATGAATAATAACAATAATAATAAAATCTAAATTTTAAATATATTGAAAATATTAAATAAATAAATAAATAAAAGGCACAATAAAAGAATATATAAAAAAAGTCAATTGTAAAAATAAAATAAAGGAAATATCAAGTAAATAAATAAATAAGTGAATATCAATCAAACATTTGACTAAAATTGAAAATAAATAAATAAATTGAACAAAATATACATGAAACAGTTTAAAATAATAAAAATTTCAAGTTAAATAGACTAAGGATTGAATTGAAATTAAAAGGGAGTTTTGGGCTTAAATTATAATAAAATAAATGCAAAAAGGACTAAATTGAAGTTTAAACGGAATTTTAGGGACAAATCGAGATAAAACAAAAATAAAGGACTACATTGTAGTGCGCGAAAATGAGACAGGGACCGAATGGGAGAATATCTCAACTTCCCTTTGCACATTGTTCAGGAGGATCCAAAAAAAAAAAATTAAATTAAACGGGGTAAATTTTAAAAGAAAAAAAAGAAATAGGACCATATTGTAAATCGTCAGAAAAGCGGAAGGGTCACAAGCGCAAATAGACCATGTTTTAAAAAACATACGGGTCCTAGCTCTCGGGTTGGGTCGAACGTGGGTCAAAGGCCAAAACGACGCAGTTTTGACGTCTGAAAATGAAACCCAAAATGACGCCGTTTTGAAATGCTATAAAAGCAGAAATTTTAAGCAAAAAAAAAAAATCATTTGCTTCTCTTTTAGAAAAAAAATTTCTTTCTCTTCTTTTCTCTCTAGGCACTGCCCAAGATTCGGCCATCGACGCCTCTGTGGACCGCCATGGCCACCGACGACGACGACCGCCGTCTTCGGTGGCTAAAAATTTCCAGAAAAACCCTCATTTGATCCTTTCGACCCTCGGAATCCAAATCTAGGGTCGATTTTTTTAGAAAAGTGGCCAAAAAATTTCCAAAAGGGGATAGGACCCTTCAGCTCCCAACGACGAAGAACAAAACCAGGTAAATTTTTACTGTATTTTATATATATAATATATTCAAAAGAAAATTGAAGGAAAAGACCACCTTTGAAAATTTGACCACTTTTTATTTCGATTTTTTTGTGTATTTCTCCATGTAAGAAAATTACAACTTGAATTCGGCCTTTATAGCCAATTTACATATTTTCTTTTTATTATATCTATTGTTCATCTTCTTCTTCTCTTTTCATTCTTTCCGTTTTTGCGGGGGTGGTGGAGTCAACGATGATGAAAGAAGCAGGCCTTTGTCGTTTTAGTGCAAGGGCGACAGAAGAGGCGTTAGGCTTTAGGGCATGAGTCTTGAGTGACGTGATTGAGGAGAAACGGCAAAGGGGGCTAGGGTTTCTTTTGTTTTACTGAAAAATGTTTAGGTTATTAGGCCATTAGGGTTTTTTTATTTTGGGCTATTTTGGGCTTGCAATTTTGGACTGTTATTATTATTTTTTTTATTCTTGGTTTGTTTTTTTTGTTGGACCTGGCAAAAATGGCTTATTACAGCTGCCTCTCTTTGCTCGTTGACGTGTAATAGGAACGAAGCAAAGACCTTAAAAAGGGCCAGTTTTGCCTGGCCTTGCCTTATCTTGACTTCTTTGGTGTTTATCTTTTCCAAGTAACCTTGTTCTAACCCTACAACTTCAGGGGTATAAGAATTGTCACTTCGATATGCTCCACTACAACTTCAGGGAGATAAGATTAGTAGCTTCAATCTACTCTACTGTAACTTCAGGGAAGTAATATTCACATTTTCAATCTGCTTCACTGCAACTTCAAGGATATAAGATTTGTAACTTGTAGCTTTAATTTGTTCCACTGCAACTTCAGGGAAATAAGATTTATAACTTGTAGCTTTAATTCATTCCATTGCAACTTTAGGGAAATAATATTAACATCTTCAATCTACTCCACTGCAACTTTAGGGAGATAAGATTTATAGCTTGTAGCTTTAGTCATTCCACTGCAACTTTAAGGAGATTAGACTTGCTATGGTAGATTTAATCCGACCTAGTGCAACTTTAGAGGTATAGGACTTATTGTTTCAATCTACTCCATTGCAACTTCATGGAGATAAGATTAGTAGCTTCAATCTGTTCCACTGCAACTTCAAGGAGATAAGATTTGTAGCTTCAATCTGCTCAACTGTAGCTTTAGAGAGATAAGATTTGCTATATTCGATCTACTCCATTGCAACTTTAGGGAGATAAGATCTGTAACTTTAATTTACTCCACTGTAACTTCAGGGAGATAAGATTTGTAATTTGTAGCTTTAATATGTTCCACTGTAACTTCAGGGAAATAAGATTCTCTATCTTCAGTTTGCTCCACTGCTACTTCAGGGAGATAAGACTTGTAACTTCGACTTGCTCCACTGTAACTTCAGGGAGATAAGGTTTATAACTTTAATCTGCTCTACTACAATTTTAGAGAGATAAGATTTACTATCTTCAATCTACTCCACTGCAACTTTAGGGAGATAAGATTTGTGGCTTTAATCTGCTCCATTGCAACTTCAGGGAGATAAGATGACTTCAATCTGTCCCACTGTAACTTCAGGGGTATAGGATTTCTAATTTCACTGATCTGTTACACCATTCTCTAAGGAACATGACCTGTGTAGGAGATCTAAAGTACTCTGTTGATACCCCAAGATATAAAGTTTCTCCTCGTTGTAATTTCTGAGGGAACAAGACTACTACATGCCCCATTTTCAATCAAAATTTGAGTTGCCCCTTTTTGGGTTTTCGACTCAAAACCCTTTTGGTCTCAAAACTCCCTTTGCGAGTTTTCTCCTTGGCCTCTTCTCTTTTTTTTTAGGTGAAGTATTTCTTAACTGAATCCAAACTCATAGGATTAGGCAAGTTTTTGTTTTCCATCTCGGTCAAAATCAAAGCTCCTCTAAAAAAATCCTTCTTTACCATATAAGATCCTTTCCAGTTTGACATCCATTTTCCTCTAAAGTCTATTTCTATAGGAAAGATCTTTTTCAATACCAGGTCTCCCTCATGGAATTCTCTAGGGCGAACATTTTTTGTCATAAGCTCGCATCATTAGTTTTTATTACATTTGACCATGACGGATAGCTTTCAGCTTCTTCTTTTCAATCAAGTTCAGCTGATCATTTCGAGATTGGATCTATCTAATTTCAACTATGAAAAAACTCGAAAAGAAAGAATCTCGACTTCAATGGGCCTAAACCGCCTCTATTCCATAAACTAATGAGAAAGGCGTTGCCCTATTGGAGGTCTTGGCAGACGTTCGATAACATAGAGGGCAAATGGTAACTTCTCATACCAATCTTTATAAGTCTCAGTTATTTTTCTCATGATCTTCTTAATGTTCTTATTGGTTGCCTCCACTGCACCATTCATTTTTTGGGCGATATAGTGACGAGTTGTAGTACTTGATCTTGAACTGACTGCAGACTTCTAATATCATGCTGTTGTTCAAATTTAATACATTATCAGATATGATCTTTTCTGGCATTTCATACCGACATATGATCTCTTTCTTCAATAATTTGCTGACTGCTAACTTTGTGACATTAGCGTAAGAAGTGGCTTCTACCCACTTAGTGAAGTAGTCGATGACTACAAAGATGAATCGATGCCTATTGGAAGCTTTTGGTGAAATCGACCCAATGACAGTCATGCCCCACATAGAGAAAAGGCTATGAAAAAGTCACAACATGAAGTGAATAGGGCATATGAATTTTGTCACCATAAATTTGACACTTATGACATCTCTTGGCATAACTGATACAATCCCCTTCCATGGTGGACCAATAATACCTAAATTTCAATATTTGCATGGCCATTGTAAAACCATTAGCATGCGTTCCGCAAACACCCTCATGGACCTTTTTCAAGATTTTTTTAGCCTCAATAGCGTCCACACATCTTAGTAGCACCTGATCCTTTCTTCTTTTATACAGGATCTCCCCATCTAAGACATAGTCATTAGCTAGTCTCCCCAGTGTCCTTTTATCATTCTGGGTCACTTGATCAAGGTATATACGGTTCTTTACATATCTCAGTACATCGTGGTACCAAGGGTGATCCTCCTTTTCTTCTTTCTCGATGTTGTAACAATGGGGTAGAGCCTCATAAATACTTATCTAGATAGGTCTTACATCCTCTTATTTATTTATTTTGATCATGGAAGCTAAAGTAGCCAAGGCGTCAACCACCTGATTTTCATCTCGCGGGAGGCAGCAGAAGGTGATGTCATCAAACTCCTCAATTAACTCAAGAACCAACCTTATAATTGATTAATTTGGGGTTTCTCATCTTCCATTCACCTTTGATTTGATAGATCACTAGTGCAAAATCCCTATATACTTCTAGTACTTGATCTTGCGTTCTATGGCTGCACGGATACCCATAATGTGTGCTTTGTATTCTGCCATATTGTTTGTGCAATCAAAATCCAATTTACTAGTGAATGGATAATGATTTCCGTTTGGGGATACCAGGACTACCTCGATTTCATTACCTATAGCGTTTGAGGCTCTATTGAAGTTTAGCTTCCAAGGATGACCTTCTTGAGAGTCTTCTTTAGTGGTTGCAACATACATTAGATCTTTATTTAGGAAATCAAAATTTAAAGGCTCGTAATTTTTTGGAGCTCTACTGGCCAGAAAATATGCTATTGCACTTCCTTTTACTACTTTTTGGTTCACATTATATCAAATTCGGAAAGCAAAATTATCCACCGAACCATTCTTCTATTCTAGGAGGTCGACTCCATCATGTACTTAAGAGGGTCTATTTTTGAGATTAGTCAAGTTGTATGGTACAGCATATACTGTCTCAGTCTTCGGGTTGTCAAGATGAAAGCGCAACACAACTTCTCAATTAGTGAGTATCTCACCTTATATTCAGTGAACTTCTTACTGAGGTAGTATATCACCCTTTTTTCTTCCTGACTCATCATGTTGACCAAGCACGCATCCCATGAAATTCCCTAATACTGCCAAGTACAAAATCAGTGGCTTATCTAGGCTAAGAGGCATCTGCACTAGGCATTGGATAGGTAATGTTTAACCTTGTCCAAAGGTTTTTGGCACTCCTCGTCCCACACACTTGGATTGTATTTCTTAAAGAGACGGAATATGGGGTCGCATTTTTTCGTTAGTTGTGAAATGAAACAGACGATGTAATTTAATCTCCCTAAGAAACCTCAAACTTCTTTTTTAGTACACGGCAGATGCAGCTCCTGTATAGCCTTGACTTTATCTGGGTCGATCTTGATCCCCTTTTCGCTGATTATGAACCTTAGCAATTTTCCCGACCTAGTCCCGAAGGTACATTTTGTTGGATTGAGCTTTAGTTGGAATTTTCTCAACCTCAAGAACAATTTCCTCAAGACTTGTATATGCTCTTTTTCTATTCGGGACTTTGCAATCATATTGTCGACATAGGCCTCGATTTCTTTGTGCATCATATCATGAAACAAAGTTACTATGGCTCTTTGATACGTCGCTTCTATATTTTTCAATCCTAATGGCATCACTTTATAGAAAAATATTCCCTACATGGTTACGAATGTCGTCTTTTCCATATATTCAAGATGCATTTTAATCTAGTTGTATCCGGAGAAACTATCCACGAAGGAGAATAGTGAGTAACCTGACATATTATCCACTAAAGTGTCAATATGAGGCAATGAGAAATTTTCTTTTGGGTTGGCTTTGTTTAAATCCCTATAGTCTACACACATTCATACCTTCCTATCTTTTTTAGGAATGGGGACAATATTGGCTACCCATTCTGAATATTTAACCACTTGTAGAAAACTAGCGTCAAATTGCTTCTTGACATTTTCTTTTATTTTTAACATGGCGTCGGGCCTCATCCTTCTGAGTTTTTGTTGAACTGGCTTGCATTCTTCTTTTATGGGGAGCCAGTGTACCACGATATCAGTAAAAATAAAGGATAAAATGCAATGAAGGGATCGTAAATTTAAATCAAATCATCAATTTTTGACAAAAAGACAAAAAGTAATCAACTCACGGCTTGACTCTCTTATTTTGTTCCCAGTGGAGTCGCCAAAATTATTTTTTTTGAAATTGACTTTTATTTAAAAAAAACGAAAAAAAGGGAGTTGGCCACCAATCCTTTTTTTTTGTGAGGTGTGATCGGATCACCTCGTAATTTGATCGTTTTAATTAAAGGTTTGATTTACTAAAACAATAAATTTTGGTCTACAAAATTTAGAAAATGGGTTCAAGAGTCGGTTATGCAAGAGAAAGGATTAGTACCCTCGTGACACCCAAAATTGGTACCTAGTTGATTACTTGATGTCTTAGTGTCGAAAGTTGAAAACTCGAAAAGAATTTTAAAATATGATCCCTCTTTATTAATGTTATTTTTACTAAAAAAATTCTTGAATAAATCAAAATGAATATTAAAGACCCTCTTGTCTTGAGATAACAAAATGTCACATCCTGTAAGTTAGGACACGACATCTTGAATCTTTGAAAATAAGCTTGTCTTTTATTTTTTTTGTATTTAAATCTCATGTATTTTAATTTTAAAAAGGATATTCGGTCACTTAGGTTCAACGATAAAATCGAACCCTGTAAGTTAGGGTACGACTTTCTCAAATCTCCAAACACGAAACATTGCCTATTTTTGAATTTTCCTTTTTGAAAAATAACAAACGTTATATTTAAAACAATGGGTATTTATCTCATTTAAAACGATGATATGCGAATAAAATTGTCGCGCTAGTAAATAGCAATAATATGAATATACTAATAAAAACAATTCCGATAATCACATAATATTTTATACTACTTTAATACTAATATGAACAATCAAAGAAAAATAAAATAAAATAACTAATAAAATGAATAATAGCAATAATAATAATAATAAATTTAAAGTTGAAATATATTGAAAATAGTAAATAAATAAATAATGCACAAAAAGAAAATATAAAAAGCCAATTGTAAAAATAAAATAAAGGAAATATTAAGTAAATAAATAAATAAGTGAATATTAATAAAACATTTGATTAAAATTAAAATAAATAAATAAATCAAACAAAATATACATGAAATAGTTTAAAATAATAAAAATTTTGAAGTAAATAGACTAAGGATTGAATTGAAATTAAAAGGAGTTTGGGCTTAAATTATAATAAAATCAATGCAAAAAGGACTAAATTGAAGTTTAAACGAAATTTTAAGGACAAATAGAGATAAAACAAAAATAAAGGACTACATTGTAGTGCGCGAAAATGAGACAGGGACCGAATGGGAGAATATCCCAACTTCCCTATGCGCATCGTTCAGGAGGACTCAAATAAAAAATTAAATTAAACGGGGTAAATTTTAAAAGAAAAAAAAGAAATAGGACCATATTGTAAATCGTCAAAAAAGCAGAAGGGTCACAAGTGCAAATAGCCCATGTTTTAAAAAACACTTGGATCCTATCTCTCGGGTCGAGTTGGATGTGGGTCAAAGGCCAAAATGACCCCGTTTTGGCGTATGGAAAGGAAACCCAAAATGACGCCATTTTAGAATGCTATAAAAGTAGAAATTGTAAGGAAAAAATAATCATTTGCTTCTTTTGGAAAAAAAAATTTATTTCTCTTCTTTTCTCTCTGGGCACTGTCTAAGATCAAGCCATGGCTCCGCCCATCGATGCCATTGTGGACCATGGTATACCGGTACTGTCAAATGACCATAACCGTGCCTCTGTGGCAAAAATTTCCAGAAAAACCATCCTTTGATCCTCTCGACCCCCAGAATCCAAATCTGGGGTCGGTTTTTTAGAAAAATGGCCAAAAAATTGCCAAAAGGGAATAGGACCCTTCGGCTCTCGACGACGGAAAACAAAACCATGTAATTTTTTACTGTATTATATATATAATATATTCAAAAGAAAAATGAAGGAAAAGACCACATTTGAAAATTTGACTGCTTTTTATTTCAATTTTTTTTTGTGTATTTCTCCATGTAAGAAAATTACAACTTGAATTCGGCCTTTATAGCCGATTTACATATTATCTTTTTATTATATCTACTGTTCATCTGTTTCTTGTCTTTTCATTCTTTCTGTTTTTGCAGGGGCGGTGGAGTCAACGACAATGAGAGAAGCAGGCCTTTGCCGGTTTAGTGCAAGGGCGATGGAAGAGGCATTAGGCTTTGGGGCGCGAGTCTCAGGTGACATGATCGAGTAAAAGCAGCAAAGGAGGCTAGGGTTTCTTTTGTTTTATTGAAAAATGTTTAGGTTATTAGGTCATTGGGCCATTAGGGTTTTTTTTTATTTTGGACTATTTTGGGCTTGCAAATTTGGACTGTTATTATTATTATTATTATTTTTATTCTTGGTTTGTTTTTTTGTTGGGCCGGACAAAAATGGCGTATTACATCATCTCCAATGTTTAAATGTAAATCCTTCTTTTAAGGGTACAATATATCTTATCATTACATCTAATGTTAGTGAAATAATATATAACATATTCAACCATTGGTAACAACAATAACAATATAATATTGATTAAAAAACACTTACAAATTTACTTTTTTTAATTTACTAATATATAAAAGTTGATTTTTTATATTAAAGCAAGCAAAAACCTTACGGATTAAAATAATTGTGAGTTTTGATGAACAGTGTGTTTACCTTAACATAAGTAACTTTAAAAACAATAAATATTTTGAGAAATCTATTATTACTACTAGAGAAATAATTTTTAATTTTACAGTAATTGAATAATAAAAAAGGTCTCAGTTTGTGATGTGGTCAATTTCCCCTCCCCTTCAGCAAGTGAGGAGCACGACGATGTTTTGAAATAAGGATGGTGATGGCTCTGAAATAGGAATGGAGCAACAAGACACACACAAAGGACATTGTAGTTTGTTTATCTGTCACTACCTCTACTACAAGTTCAACATCATCTACCTTAACGGACATATCATCATAATTATATGGCTAGCTTCTATGCCCATTTTATGGGTCCATGGTGGGCCTACTCCATCCAATTAAAACAAACAGCTTCTGTTTGGCCCATATACGATTTGTGTAAAGTACAAGTTTAGAATTAATTTTAAATTAACGAAAATATTATTTATTTTCAATTATATTACTAAATTGATATTTAAAAATAATTATAATACTTAATTTAAAGTTATTAGTTAAAAAATTAACCTAAAATAAAAGTTAGGATAATTATAATTTAATAAAGTTGTGATAATTACATATTTAAAAATAATTATAATTTAATTTACAAATAATAACTAAAATTTTAATATAAAAATATATTTTTAAATTTTAAGATAGATTTATTACTTGAATAGAACTTTAAGCATAAAATACAAGTGAAAATTGTGATTTATATAATTTAATTTACAATTATTAGTTAAAATAGTTATAATTTAATTTTGACCGTATTATAAAAAAATTGATGTAAAAATTGATAGTAAAAAATTGAGCTAATTTAATTAATGTGAAATAGAGTTATTATATGTATAGAACTTTAAGCATCTTATTTATTTCTTAATTAATATTAGAGTTATATACTAATTAAAATTTATATTTAGTTTTACAAGTAACATTCATTTAGTTAGGTATATCCAAGTAAGTAGCATATAAGAAAAGTTACCAGTAAAAAAAAAAGAAGAAATTTGTTAGCATTAATAAGTTAAAATTATATAAAAGAAAATGAAACATCGAGTAATGGTTATTCGAAAATTCAATATCGAATCATATTTAAACAAGAATGACATCGAAAGAGATTGAAGATATTATATTAATTGATTGTGAGGTAATTTATTATTAAGATATTTTCTTTTAAAATTGTAAGATGTTTATAGTAAGCGAACCAAGCATTATTAAAAATGTTTTTATTTATTTATTTATGTATTATTTGTTTGATAGTGGTGGAAAAAGTTTTGCCAGTTTGCTTTGAAACAAAGTCAAATTTTAAAAATTATTTTTTAATCATTATTACTAAATATGTTTATTAATTTAGTAAAAATATCTTTCATATTTTTTTTGGTGGAAAATAAATACAACTCAAATAATCAACATTAACATGAAGTCATCTGGATAGGATCTTCCATTAAACATAAACCGGTTCTTCTATCTCATAACGCCTTAACGATCTTGTATGCTAGCTTATTATCTTCCTGGGAGATATGTTTTATAGTCCATTGTCTTAAGAGCTTCAATAATGCATGTATTCTTCTTATCAAAGCAGAATTGGAGACTTCGCTAATTCCTTCTTGAATGATGTTGATAGCTTCAATACTATCTATCTGAATTACGACTCTGTCAATTCTCCGGTCTGCACAAGTTTCAACCCATCAAAAATATCCCAAAGCTCAGAATCCAAAACTGTACAGTTGCCCAAGTATCTGTTGAAGCCAATAATCTACCCTCCATTTCGATCTTGAAGAAGCCCTCCAGCTACAGTGAACGTGTCTTCTGATCTGACCGAGCCATCTTTATTCAGACAAACCCAACTATTTGGAACAGTAGAGTCGATATTTGGACCTGAAGATTTGTGAAAGCAAGAATTTAAAACCGAAGCATATTGCTTTGCCCAACTTAAAAAAGTTTTTATAATTGCATCATAACTCGAAGACAATCCTTGAAAGATGAAAATGTTGCGATTCTTCCAAATACGCTAGATTAGAATTTTGAACAGCCCGTGCCAATTGATCCCTCCTCCTAGAATAGCCGATTGTTGGTTGCGGAGATTAAACTACATCCATAAATAGAAAGATGTTTACCTGTTGGGATTAACTGATTCCAAATACCTCTAGTTGCAGTACAATCTCGAAGAACATGTAGCACATGTAGCACCCCAAACCCGACCCAGAAGTTATGGCCGGATCCGGCATGCCACATCAAAAACGTTAAAAAAAATTTCCATTCTAAGTCCAGAAAATCGTACTTGATGTTCAAAAGATTAATTCATTAAGGGTTAAAGTGAATGGAAGTCGTGCACCGGTAGGAAACCGGAAAAGAGGTGGTGAGTCCATCGGATCGCTAAGTACCAAGCTCCTTCGGATCTAATCCTAGACATGCATACCGCCATTGCCACACCTTAACGTCATGGATATTTCTAGAAATCGATTTGATTAAGTCATTTTAGGAAAAGTGATTAATTTTGGAAAATACTTTCATTGCGGAAGCTTTGCTTATTGTCGTGTTATTTTGAAATCAACTGTTGTTTTTGAAAACGCGCCCTAAAGCTATCCAATTTCAACAGTTAAAATAAGTATTACCTATCTTAGTAATACATATTAAAAACCATCAAAAATAAATAAGCGGACTTATTACATTTAAAAACCCAAAACTTCAAACGTAAATAAAAGGATGTCTAGTTCACCAGAAGAAAATCAAACTTTCAGAACGGGTGGCCACTCCGAATTCCCTCACAGCTCCAAGCCCACTATGGTTGGAGATTTCCTGCGTGGATGAAAATAAAAGGGGTGAGTTTGGGGAAACTCAGTGTGTAAGGAAAACCCATTCAAAGTCCAAGTCAGCTCAAGCCTATTGGGCCTAAACCCATTCAGGTAACAGTGGTACTAGGCCAGAGCCCTTTTCAGATTACAATAAACTGGGCCTTAGCCCCTTATTCAGATAACAGTATGGCCCATAGGCCCATTTCAAAATACATGTAACATCAAGAAACATATGCAAGCCCATTTGGGTAATAGTGGTCTTGGGCGAGCCCTTTCAGATTACAATAAACGGGCCTTAGCCCTTATTCAGATAATGAGTATGGCCCATAGGCCCATTTCAAAATACATGCAACATCAAGAAACATATGCAAGCCCATTTGGGAGACTACTCAACCCACCAACCACTACACTCCACCGTACCAGCCATACACTCCATGTGGGAATAGCTCAACCCACCCACCCAACACTCCACAGATTGCTGACCTTGTTGCTCGATTAACGAGAAGTTGAGGCAAAGCCTCCAAGACGTGGACAAGCCACTTTCAGTACTTCCTCCGTTAATATCCCAATCCCATGCATCGATAATAACAACATGGCATGCGATAAATAACAACGATCAAACATGCATTTAGGTCAATTTAACCCTAAAGGTATTTGGTAATTTATCTACTAGGGGTAAAGCGTAAATTTTCCACTTTTAAAGGTATTTCAGTAATTTATCTATTTTAGGGTTTTCATGCATATTCCTACTTTTCACGTACTAACAGAATCACGCATCGAGGGTTCTTACGAATTGGGCCGTTGGCCCATCATTCCAATTTTGGCCCATTAAGCCCAAAAATATCGAGGCACGAAATCATGCGCTTTGCGGTCCAAACATTGCAGCTTACCAAAAACATTAATCGATTTACCTCACGAGCATTTGCACACTCGCAAATCTATAAAATACCAGTTTTCGGCATTTCGGCTTTTGCCGATCTAGACTAAGAAAGAGGGTGTTAGTTACACACCTGTTTGTGACGATATGCTGACGAGATCCACACATGAACCGCCTACAATTGGATTACTAACACGTTAATCTAACTATTCAAATACAAACTACGTATTAACCCCTTACAATATTCGGCCAACCACACCTACAGATCATAGTAAGCTTATAAGAAAACAATAAGCAACTCATTAACAAATTTTTGTCAATGTTTACCACATAATCATAATTTCACTGCAAGCTGTCTTCCTGAGCAACAGTCACTAAATCATTTATAACTGGAGCTACAAAACTCCAAATCAAGTTCTGTTAATTTTCCCTGAAAATAGACTCATATATCTTCTATCCATAAAATTTTCAGAAGTTTTGGTTTAGCCAATTAATACCAGATTTTTCTCAAAGTTTCCCATGTTTCACTGTTTGACTAATCTGACCACTCTTCATTATGAATCAAATTTCTCATTGTACAGAATTCAAAATATGTTCTTGTTTATTTCATTAGAAGCTAGACTCAATAAGCTTTAATACATAATTTATTCAGCTTCTAATTCATCTCCCACAATTTATGGTGATTTTCCAAAGTCACATTACTGCTGCTGTCCCAAGCAGATTTATTACCAAATCACTCTTTCATACACCTATCTTGCATGCATGTTATTTAAACATGTATATCACCAATCAATCATCACATATCTATGATTTTTACTTAAGCATAATCTCCATTTCATCATTTTAAAGCACAACATGTTAGCCGATTTTTCCCTTTAGCATCTAAGGCACATGCATGCTCATTTGTTTGGCTCAACTTCACATATCTTCCATTTTTCATCAAAAGAACATGAAACAACAACCATTTCCTTCATTTTAATTCATGACCAAATGCTCACAACACAACTAAAAATCAAAATATATTTCAAGAGTTAAGGTAGAATCAAGAAGAACTCATGAACCTCAAAATAGAAGCAAGGTACCAAGAACTTACCTTCAATTTTCCTCCTCCTAATGACCGAATACTCAAGAGCTTTCTCCTCTCCTTTCTCTTCTCTAACTTTCAGCTATGATGAACAAAGATGGACAAACTTTGTTCTTTTCACCCCTTTTTCTTTTAATAAAACTTCATATTTTATCCATTTAATTCTTTAATACAAAAGACATGAAATTCTTATCATGAAACATTTACCTAACCCATTATCATGAAACATTTACCTAACCAATTATCATGGAACATTTACCTAACCTATTATCATGGAATATTTACCTAACCTATTATCAATTTGTATCAATTTGTACCATAAATTATGGATATCAAGTGCACATTTTGTCTACAACAACATGATGGCTGACCACTTCATGTAAAATGGGAGGTTTGTCATGCAAATCCTCCTATTTTGCACTCCTATTTATTTGGCCACTTCAATTTAGCTTATAGCATTTTCAAACATTTTCACATAGGTCCTATTTCATAATTTCACCCCCTTTTTCTTATGGAACAAAAATTAACTAAAATTGTCGGGTTCTACCTTAAGTTTGGGCTTTCTAGAGGCCCACTAACATAATTAAACCTATGCCAACATTCACAGGGTTTCCGAAAATTGGGGCGTTACAGCACATCTTCATAAACATGACCACAAATTCCACAAGTAGTACCCAAACCTATTCCTCTACTTGTTCTCTCCACATTAGTAAGTAACTTCTCTTTCAAAGCAAGCCATATAAAAAATCTCCACCCTTTGAGGTCTTTGGAATTTCCACGGAATCTGTCAAACTACTTCATTTGAATTCCAATCCCCTTCTTGAAGCTGCTTATAAGCACTTTTAATGGAGAACGAATCAGACATTTATTTTAATAGTTTATGTATTAAGTCAATAATTGATCTTTGTTTAGTTAAATAATGATTTTACATATGATTTAAATTATTTCAGAAACTAAAACTCAAGCGGTGATATTTAATTATATATGATAAAATTCAAAAATAATTTTGCAAAAAATTATACCATTACAAATAGTGTAATATAAAATCCCTACGATAAATTTATTAAATTCATAATAAATGTAATAAGCAACTTCTTTAATGATATGATAAACATTTATAATTTTATTTTTAACTACAATATATTATTATTTTTCACTAAGTATTAATTATTTTTACTTGGCATAATTTAAAGTTGTCGAACAAAACACATATTAGCAAACATATAACTAATTATAAATAAACACATATGAAATAAAATATAAATATAATTATTTATAATTAATTTATCAAATACTAAAATCAAATAAATCATAATAAAAAGTTGAAATAAAGAAGAATCGAGATTTTACGAAACATAGAGGCCTGTGAAACACAATTTCCTTAAGACAGATTCGGTTGCTCATACGGTACTTGGAGAAACGTAGGTCAAATGTCTTCCAGGATACAACAACAACAGTGATCAAGGTAGTAGCACCTCTACAATGATCAACGAACGAACTCTGTTGAGGAAAAATAAATTTGTGTTGCGTTTAAAATATCTATAGGCCCATTTGGGCTCGACCAGTTTAGACGTTTCGCATCACCCACGTCGTGTAAGTGTGCCCCAACCCTGTTGGGTTTAAACCTGCACCCCTTGCGCACAATGCAAAGTTACAAGCTTAGTCATTCAATTACCTTTCAAGAGGGTTCACATATGTAAACACATCTCACACTTTGGTATTTAACCAATGTGGGATCTAAGCCTTTACTTTTCCTTGACAATATTCCAAGTAGCTTACTTTGAGCATCAATTTCTCATTCATCACTCAACCATTTTGAGCATATGATATACCGTTGTAAAGGTCTCATGGAGTAGAATATGAAACCATAATTTTGTGATTCAACTCTCCACCTTTACCTATTGAGAATATGCCTCAAAGTTCCTATAAAAATGCAATTTTTCCAATAATCTCCAACATGAATGAAAATTGATAGTTTTATCGAAAAAACATTGACTTAATGTAGTGATAGAATCTACGATCGATAGTTACATAAGATAGGTAGGTATCCAACCTTGAACCTTCCTTTGCAAAAGTATATCTACTTTACTAGCTGACCAGTAGACGTAATGTCCTCGAACTGTTCTACCTTTTATGTAAATGATGATATACCTCACACAACTACCTCCTTGGAAAAGTTTTAGTTCCCATGGGTATATTAATATAGACGTGAACATCTCCTAGTTTTGTAAGAGTTTGAGAGAACTATGCCCCAACAGTCTCCTTGAAGCGGCTCTACTTCACTCTCACATAGGTGACTTATGCTGTTCAGCTTCCTGAAACATATAATGGTCATTAAAAGCATTGTTTAACCTCTCCCATTTTTAGTCACTATTTACATCATAGGAACGGACTTAAGATAAGTACCCTTATAGTAACCTTACGAGGTCTATGCAATTAGGTTGTCCCTTTGATTTTCTACAGTGTTATTTTTTGATTTTCCAAAATCAATAGAGATAACTCCGTCTGAGATCAGTTATAAATGGTATTGTGTCGACGACATATATGTCTCGACTTACCATTATACGTTACGCTAACAAGACACCCCCACACTTTCAAGTGGTTGTAGGATGGTTTTCTACTTTTCTGTAACTCATATAGTGTCTTGTCCCTTTTCTTGTGGGGCACATTATATGAAAGGTAATTAGCTCATAGAAGCGCTCCCCCCCAACATTTCCTGTGATAACCCTGAGCTTTTTTAGCATTAAGTTTATATTTTCCTTTAGAGTTTGATTTTCTGCTCGGCTACTCTATTTGAGGAAAGCATGGTAGTGTTATTAAATTGTGTACAATATTGAAATGATTCAATATATCCACCACCACGACCACTTAGTCTTTTTATTAAGTTGGTTTTCAACTTCTTGCTTATAGAGAATAAATTCTCTTCGTCTTAGCTCGTAGCAATGAAGGTAATAAACATTTTTATTCTTTTCTCTCGCTTAAACAAGTTTTACAAGCATTGCCATGTATTAGATCAAGTGGTTTTTCACCTTTGTTAATTTTGCTTCAACACATGTTTCATATTTATAATTATAATTATTATGAAACAAAGGAATATGCTCTAAGTTAATTTATGTACGTAAAGTATCATAATTAACATGTTTGAGCCTACTATGGCATAAATTAAATGACTTAAGCATATAAACAGAAAATGAATAAAATTCTTATTCATAGTTTTGCTTTTACAGAGATAACATTTAGATGAGTACATATCATTTTCCTACAAACATTCCTCCTTCTTAAAGAACATTCTTATTCATAATTCTTGCGTATGTTAGGCACATAATTTCATATTGGACACTTCCTTGGAAATTTCGTCCACAGCATTAGCCTCTTTAGTTCTAACTTTCTTTGGAATCCTATAGTCGGATGACATGTGCCCCATCTTGTTGCAATTGAAGCATTTTCCTTGAAATTTTTGCTTCTTGGAAACACCACTTTTGGTCCCAATTTAGACTCATTCTGTAGTTTTTTTCCCTTCTTGAAGTCTTTTTTGACTTCTATAACGTTTGCCCTAGCAATATTGTCATTTGCTGCTTTGTTGAGCCTCTTTTCCGTACCTCTATTTTTTTCTTCAATCTGAAGTCTGACAATTAGGTCTTCCATTGACATTTCCTTTCTTTTGTGCTTTAGGTAATTCTTGATGTCATTCCAAGTAGAAGGCAACTTCTTAATAATGGCTGCCACTTGGAAGGATTCACTTATTATCATCCTTTTAGCAAGAATTTCGTAAATGATCAGTTGAAGTTCCTGCACTTGATTCACAACTAATATAGAATCAACCATTACAAAATTCAAGAATTTAGAAACTAAGAACTTTTTAGTTCCAGCATGTTTGACTTTATATTTATGGTCCGACGATGTCCATAATTCCTTAGCTGTTTTCTTAACACTATACACTTCATACAGTACATCCGACAATCCATTTAGGATGTAGTTTCAACATAGGAAATCTGAATGTTTCCAAGCTTCGATAGCAGTGAAAGTCGTAACTTCATCTACTTCGCCCTCTTTAACAGTAGGAGGGTCATCTTTCAAAATTTTGGCCAAGTTTAACATAGTCAAATAAAACAATATTTTCTGTTCTCAAGTCTTGAAATTCTGTCCCAAGAATTTTGAAGGTTTCTCGTTGTGGCTTACAGTAGTCATCATCAGCAATACTGAGTTTTGGATCAAGGATTGCGTTTGAACCAAAGCTTCAAATTGTGAATTGATTAAATTGGTGGGAGTCTCCATTTTTCTGTTACAAAACAAAACTAGAATTAGAAAACTTATCAACTTGTGTTAGACAGTAGGAATCTAGTAAAACCTGAAACAAAAGTTTATACGGTTTTATAAAAAATACAATAAAACCAGGTAGGTAACCCTAAAAGAGAGGTGGTGCGCTCGGCACACTTAAATATCAAGTCTTTCAAAGAACCAATCTATGCATTCTCATATTGTCTTTTTAATTCATCATTGATATATTTCTTTTAATTCAATTTAAAGCCACAATTAAGGCCACTATAAACGGAAAAAAATCCTTTTGATTTGTTAAACGGCAGAATAAAAATTCTAAAACGAAAAAAAAAAAACAATTTTGTTAAATGGCAGGATTAAATCTTGAAACAAAATTACATTATTAAATCAAAATAAAATCTGTTAAACGGTGGGAATAAATCCAAAAATAGAATTATTTGATTACTTCTTTGTTTGGAAACAAAACAATATCGAATAAAATCCTGTTAAACGGCAGTAATAAATCCCAAAACAAATTTTATTTAATTCAATTAGAATTTGGAAACAAAATAAAATAAAATAAAATCTTGTTAAACAACGAGAATAAATCTCGAAACATATTTTATTTAATTTAATTTCTCGCTTTTTGTAACAAACTCAAATCAAATAAATCTTATTAAACGGCAAGAATAAATCCTGAAATAGATTTTATTTAATTTAATTTCTCGTTTTTGACAACAAAATAAAATCAAATAAATCTTATTAAACGGCAGGAATAAATCCCGAAACAGATTTTATTTTATTTAATTTCTCATTTTTTACAGCAAAATCAAAATGTAATAAATCCGTTGAACAACGAGAATCAATCCCGAAATGGGTTTTATTTTACTCTTTTTTGGAAATAAAAAAAAATTTGGAATAAAATTGTTGAACCGTGGAAATCAATCCCGAAACAGATTTTATTTTACTCGCTTTTGGAAATAAAACAAAATTTGGAATAAAATTGTTGAACGGTGGGAATTAATCCCGAAACGGATTTTATTTTACTCTTTTTTAGAAATAAAACAAAATTTGGAATAAAATCGTTAAACGACGGGAATCAATCCCGAAACGGATTTTATTTACCTTTAATTTCCCGTTTGCAAATAAAATCAAACTAATGGGATAAAATCTGTTGAACGGCGGGAATAAATCCCAAAACGGATTTTATTTACTTTTAATTTTAGAAACAAAATCAAATAAAATCTTTTAAACGACGAGAAAAACCCCGAAATAGATTTTATTAGTTTTAATATTTATTTGGAAATAAAACAAAAATAGAGGAAAAAGAAATCTATTGAACAACGGGAAAAATCTTGAAACAGATTTATTTAATTTTTTTAAAAAAAATTATTTTCGAAAAATAATTTTTTTCTTCGCCTTGGTGTCTCGTTTGTCTCGGATTAGAAAAATGCAAAAATAATCAATTCTGTCTTAAGATTGTTGGACAAAACACATGTTAACAAACATATAACTAATTATAAATAAACACATATGAAATAAAATATAAATATAATTATTTATAATTAATTTATCAAATATGAAAATCAAATAAAACCATAATAAAAAGTTGAAATAAAAAAGAATCGAGATTTTACGAAACGTTGAGGCCTGTGAAACACAATTTCCTTAAAACAGATTCGGCTGCTCTTATAGTACTTGGAGAAACATTGGTCGAATGTCTCCCAGGATATAACAATAACAGTGATCAAAATAGTAGCACCTTTACAACGATCAACGAATAAACTTTGCCTTTTTCTATCACTGGAACATTTGTAAAAATATGGAGAGGAAAAGGATGAATTTTGAGAGTAAAAGAGTTTCAGTGTGAGTATTAGTGTGTAAATTACTACAGAATACAGTCTTTTTATAGGCATTTAAGATGGTGGAAAATTTAGAAATAACCACAAAATCTGCCATTAAGGAGCTAAAAATTAATTTGTTTTAAAAATTAAATCAAATCAGATACTGTCCATATAGATTATGTCTGTTGGGCTTAAAATGTTTGCAGGTCCATTTGGGTTCAACCGGTCCAGATATTTTGCGTCGCCCACATCATGTAGATGCGCCCTAACCTTGTTGAGTTTGGACCTACAACCCCTTGCACATGAGGCAATGTTACAAGCTTAATCATTCACTTGTACTTTAAGAGGGTTCATATATATAAACATATCTCACACTTTGGTATTTAACCAATGTGGGATCTAAGCATTTACTTTCCCTCAACAATATTTTCAAGTAGCTTACTTTGAGCATCAATTTTTTTAGAGCATATGATATACCGTTGTAAATGTTTCATGGAATAGAATATAAAATCATAATTTTATGATTCAACTCTCTACCTTTACCAATTGAGAATGTGCCTCAAAGTTCCCATAAAAATACAATTTTTCCAACAATATATTATTATTTTTACTTAGTATTAATTATTTTTACTTTGCATAATTTAAAGTTTTTATTTTTTACTTGGTATTATTTTTTGCTAGATTTTAATTATATATAATTTATAAACTATTATGATAAACTTTTTACTATTAAGAAAATAAAAAAATTAAATAGTGAACAGCTTAATTTATAATATATTAATTTTATAATTTGTTGAATTGCTTTAATAATAGAAATTTTTATTAACACAATATTTGAATTATTGAAATAATTAATATATTTTAAGGATGTTTATTAGTTACTACTTTAAATAATGTTGTTTTCCATTAACTATATTTCGTATTGAAAATGATATAAATGTTTTAATTATAGTTTAATTTTTATTAATGTTATTAAAAGTTATTGCCTACAAATTATCAATCTTTTAAAGTGGTATTTGAAAGTTTCTTCTTATTACATTTAATTGTTAAATAAATTAATATATTTTAATTATATTTAATAATTTAAATAATAAATTAAAAATTAATTAGAATAATTAGAATATATTATTTAAAAATAAACATGTAAAATCACATGCAATATATATAATTTTTAAAAGTATGAAATTGACATGAAATATATATGTTTTTGAAATTATATCCAATGAGAAATTAAATATATTAATAGAATGGGCTGCAAGTCCCACCCATACTAATATGATGACTAGATTTGTCAATGGCTGGATAGTTCATCTGGCCCGATAGGCTTTGTCTGATTTGGGTCGGATATACACTAGAATTTCTATGACTCAAGTCATTTTAACCTAATTTGAATATAATTTAAATAATAAAAATATTTTTAAATTTAAATTTAGTTATAAAAATAATATTAATTTTTAAAATTTTATTATTTCTGAATAGTGAAATGATTTTTTGACAAGTCAAGATTAAAATGGTCTAGATTTTATTTTATTTTTGAAATCAAATTGCAACCCGATTGAAATCATAAAAAAAAAAATGTCACTCATTTTATTAGTAAAAACTAATAACATATTGCGATTATTTATTTTTATAATAAAATAGTAATTCAATTAACACAAAATTGAAAATCTTATATCCAAATATACATAAATTAGCATAAGAATCCAAGGAGTTGTGATTTATACGCGGAAGACGCCTCAGCATGACTTGGGCTAAGTCTTAAACAAACTTTACTACTTCTACAACAAAACAAAAAATATCTTCCACCAAAACAAATAAGTCCTCAAAAATATCAACAAATTTGCCTTTTTTCCTTTTTGTCAAACACAACTTGTTTAAATTCATCGAAGAAAAAGCGAGTGATATCACTTTGAACGAACATTTATTGATCCAATCAACTACTAATATTCGTATATATTATATTTAATTGCATTTAAATAGATAATATATTTGGAATTATATATGTATATATATCTCCGCCCCGCTAGCTAGAAGATTGTTGATATATTCGTCACCTCTCTTATTTTACATTATCATCAGTATTTTGAATTGGTCTGGTGCCATCAACATCTAAATAAGTCATTGATTTCAATCAAATTTCTATGGAAATAAGAGTATTATTAAAATTTTGGATTAAGTCAAACCAATATAATTGTTGTTATACTCTGCTATTTGGCCCTCGTTAAGTCATTCAACAACCCCGCAAAGCACGGTCTTATGTATGGTAAGGTGCAGCCTCAAGGCCTCACCAAACAGACAATACTCTTCGTCTAAACATCACACTCGGTAGGCTTACATGATCCTAAAAGATATACAAAAAGTTTCTTATGATATCCATAAATTTTTCATCTCTTTTTGACCAGCACCTTGTTTAGTCTCTTTTTAAGTCAATTCCAATAGTATCTTAATTGACATCCACCACCTTACTACAACACTCGGGAACTCTATTGTTGAGACCCATGTCTAGTCACTTCTCTCTTATAAATATCTCGTTAGGATTGAAGTAAGAAGGGGAGACCATCCAGATAGTCTTTACTCAACAAGAACTTGACCCCAAACTCTTTCAAACCATCAATATTAGCGGTTTTATGCACCACCCATCATCTGAACCACCTTCGTTCTAGCAGTTTTCTAAACACCTTATGATGTAAACCTACCTTGTTGTAGTAACAAACACCTTTTATAACTTTAATGGTACAACAATTGGCACCGTCTGTAAAAACCTAATAGGAAACTTTGTCTCTACCTTCTAAAGGTTACAATTATCAGGAACAAGAAGATAAAAATGAAACCTGTGACCAACATCAAAATGAATTTAATGGCCAGGGGTAGAATGAAGTGGTAGAGGCCCTGATAAACTGCTTGAGACAGGAATACTATCATAATTTTAGGAAAGGAAAAGATTCTCAAGACACTGTCTAACAATATCAAGTACTACAAGCCCCAAAACAATTTTTTTTACCTCAAATCCAGGAATATATTTGAGAATAAGCTCAAGGGGGCAAGGAGTAGCCAAGAAACAAAGAAGAAGATTTATATTGGGACTAGAGACAACCCTTGGAAAGGCAGCACAACCTTAACTTAGGGGGGTACTAAAATTGTTGCTTCACTTAGTGGAGGAAAATTCAAGTTGTAGTAGGGTGTCGTAACTATAATCGGTCAAAACACTTAAAACAGGTTTCACCCGCTCCCTTTTACGATCATACCCCTTTAAACACCTCACAAGCATAAATCTTCCATGAGAATATATGGATATTAGAGGCAACACCCCTTTTGCAATTTGATCCATAAAAGAGGAAATCAATGGTGGAATGCTTATATTACAATTATATATGCTACGCAAACCAACAATTGCCTTAGGTTAAAAGATTCCATCGATGAGGCCATGAAATATGGATAGAGGGAAGAATTCAAAGAAAATGCATCACACTCTTAAGAAAAATGAGTAGAAAGAATATCATGATTGAAGATGTCTTAGAAGTCTCAAAATATTAGTTAAAAAAAAGGGAAAATCTCAGAGTGCAGATGTGTGAAGACTGACCCCTTTAGAGAACAAATATCGTGAGGAGGAAAAGGTAGCTATGTTTCCCTTAAGATCAACCACATGGAAAAGCCAAGCCATCAACTCCTTTGTGTGGGCAAAGACAATGCATATTGCTTGAGTGAAGGAATTGGCTAGTTAATGTGACACCACCATCCAAGCGAGGGCTGCAACAACTTTGTAAGAAAAAAAGGGAATCTTAGCACACCCTTTTTCAAAGCATTTGAAGAAAATATGGTCTCACGCCAAGTTTAGTAAAGGAACAAAAAAAGCTTACGCATCAAATGATAGAATAAAAGGCATCCAACAATACCTTTTCCTCAAATTTCCTTATTGGAACAAAAACGCCTAACAACACATTGAGAAGCAATTTGATAAAAGAAAAAGATAATCACTAATAAGATCAATTTCTAGGGTTTATAAAGGTGATTTCCTTCCCTCAATGGGATGCAACTGGGAATCATGTGGTGATTCTTTCATTTGAAAAGGTGTCTCCTTACTAGGTAAAAGTGTGGATGTAACACCCCTAACTCGTTTCCGTCGTCGAATTAGGGTTATAGAGTATTACTGTACAAAACAAAACATTCAATTTCAAAATAGAATAATTATGCAATTTAAATATTATCAATTAATAACTCAATCTAATTATGGTAAAAAAAAACACCTATGGGTTTTAAATTGAGCTTATGGGGCCCTAAAAATAGTTTGGGAACATTCTTCTTCAATTAGAAACAAAATAGAAAATTTTAGGAAAAATTGAAAATTTTGGAAACAGGGGATCAGACGGCCGTGTGATATAACCCAGACTGTGTGGACATTTGAAGTCTGGACACACGGTTATGTCCCAGCCCGTGTGTCCATCCGTGTAGGTATTCGAAGTGGGGCCACACAGTTGTATCGCAGGTCGTGTCTCAGACGGTGTGAAACTTGCACCTAAAATAATAATGACACACAATCGTGTGGGATGACCGTGTGTGGCACACGATCGTGTAACAGCCCGTGTCCTAAACCCTGTGTAGCATAAGTTGCCCTTAAAACAAGCCAAATCAAACACGAAAACCTTGCACACTAAGACACACCATACCTAGCTTGTTTCACTTGGTTTATATTATTCAAAGACACTAGAAACATGCCAAAATCATCCATCCTAAAACTAACCAATATGTCATCATAAGGCACCTTAATTCACACACCAATTAAACTCACTCCAAAACTACATTTCATACCTAAAACATACATAATACTCATTTTCTTATCATTGAATCACCTCATTCATATATCAACAAGTCATATGCTATCTATATTTACAATGCATTCAAAAGTGACCAAAAGGCATATACTTACTTAAGCATTTACAAGTTAAAAGCAAAACATATACACAAGAACCTAACAACATCACATTAACCAAATAGCATAATTAATACTCCTATTACATTTAAGCCCTATACATGCCATTTATAACCACTTGCTAAAACAACCAAAAACCACCAAAATAACATCTGGATAGTGTGATCGTGCTCTAACGTGATTCCAACCGATTGAGCTTTCCAATGATCTAAAAGACAAAGAAAGCAACTATATAAGCAACCAATACTTAGTAAGCTCCCAATACTTAGTAAGCTCGTATAAAGGAAATTTAAACTTACGAATAAATAATTACATGAATAAACCAATCAAGCATTGTTCATTACCTTATATACACGTTTCTTCCTAATCACACCACTTTATAAGTTAGTAACTATATATATAAGAAAATTTTAATCATAACAACATGTAACATATCATGAATAAGATTTCAACATATAAATCATCAACTCAATCATATTCATTTTCAATTCAAATTTACATAACCATTCCATATCACATAACAAACCTATACTTGTTAGTTCATTATAATGATACCCTTTTCAAGTACATCCTTTTCAACCTTTCATTGATTTAGAAATATCGAATATAGTGCCATGGTATCTTTCAACCATGGTCTTTTCCTTTTCAAGTTTTATACCATGATGTATTTAAATCACGGTTCTTTCCTTTTCTCAAATCAAAACAATCTCAAACACCAATACATAGATACATATATAAAGATATCAATTAATCATATAAATTTAAATATAATACTTTAAAATGAAATACAAATTTACCTCGATTACAGCGGATGTTACAACAAAGTCAAAACTAATCCGAGACTTTTGCTTTCCCTCTATTCAAGTTCGGTTGATTCTTTTCTTGATCTAAATAATAATTTCATTCAATTAAATAATTAAAATAGTTTAAAATCATAAATTATAGCTTATAACCCATTTTAATGTGAAATTATGAAATTACCCCTAATATTTTAACTTTTATACAAATTAGTCCCTAAACTCGAAACTTACAATTTAGCCACAATTAATAAAATTTCATGCTAGTCGATTTTCATAGGTTCCCTAGCAACCTATATTTATAAAAAAATTCACATTAACACCTATGAATTTTACCTTTTTAACAAATTAATCCTTAAACATTAAAATTAACAAAACTACATTACAAAAATAATCCTATTTAACAATCAAGCTTAATAATATATCATTAACTTCAAGAAAACTTCAATATCATCCATGTCATAATTCTAAACATTTAAAAGTTTTACAAATTGATCCCTGAGCTAGCTAGATTAAGTTAATATGAGCTCAAAAACATAAAAATCACTAAAGACGGAATTAAAATCACTTACATGCAAGCTCTTGACTTAGTCAAACCTTAAAGCTATAAAAATGGTGATTTTTTTTTGTCTTAAAATTCGGTAGAGAATAAACTAATGAAGATGATACTATTTTGTTTTATTTAGTTGAAGGTTTATTTATTTAATTACCATTTTACCCTTAGGTTATTAACTTATAAAATGACAAAATCATACCCTTAATTGTCCACTAACTTTATATATGATATAATTACCATCTAGGTCCATTAGTTTACCTTTTCAAAGCTACTTGACCTTTTTAACTAATGGAAATAAACTTTTGTAACTTTTACAAATTTAATCATTTTACTAAATTATCTATTTAAACCTTAAAATTTCTTAACGAATATTTAATACAACTCTAATATAACCTTATAAACATCAAGTAAATAATAAAATACCACATCTTATCATCTCTAATTAGAACGTCATAAGGAACCACTTAGTTGGAAGTAAGAAAGAAATCACAAGAGCAAGATTAATGCACTTTTATAACTCTTCCATCCCTAACAAGAACTTGCCTCTTGTAAGAAATGTCGAGGAAAATGATGAAGTCTTATAATACTAGTGCATGACCCAAGAAAGTCTCAAAATATTGGTGTATACCCAGTACCTTTCTCCACATGCTCTATGAAAATAAAGAGAAAGACGAGGACTAAAAATTTAGTAAAGCAAAATTGGAGAATTATCCCTTTTCTCCACATAAATTAAGCTAATAACTCACCATCCATGAATTAGAGGCGATCAAATGGAGCATGTAAGACCTTTTACCCAGTTCGGTTGCCGAACCCAAGTAATAGGATGCGACAATCAAATACAAACAATTATATGCAATTTATATAAATTCTATTCACATACTATGCAATGTAATAGTTTAAAGTTTTCAATGACTTAATTGTGTAATTCAAGCATGAAATAGGGTTGAATTGTAAAATTTTAAAATTTTAAAGTTTTAAAGTTGATACTGATATTTAATTACTGGGTATCAATACTGTGTCGATACCATATTAAATATCGATACCAAATTACGACTCTGTTGGTTATGTAAAACAAGGGTATCGATATTTATTTTCTGGTATCAATATTTTATGAAAAAGTATCGATACTCGTATAAATATCGATACCATTTTGGCATTCTGTTTGTTTTAAAACTGTTCATATGATTAAGTATCAATACCAAATGTTGAAGTATTGATACTTAAGTTCAGAAATGCTAAAGACCAATCTTTAAAATGTCAATTTCATACCCAAAACACCCAAAACTCAAATGGTAACCATAGATATAATTATATACCTGAAAAATATTAACTTAGGCATACAACAAGTGCCTAATCAATATGCCACAATTGGCAACTCAATCAACAGTTCAAGTTTAAACATAACACTATATTCAAAATAATCCAATATGCTCTCCAAGGCATGACATACCTCATTTATCCATTTATAACACCTTATAATAATGATTCAATATCAACCATTCAAGCATGCACAATACCTTACCAAATTCACTAAAACCTATCATATACATACCATTCATTTACTTAGCATATTTTAAACATATTACCTTATTACCATATAAGCAATTAAAACATACGTACCTAAATAATCAACAAAGATTACTAAATTACCAATATCATTACCAAACTTATAGTTATATACATATTCACATAATATTTAAAATGCTAAATTCATTCAAAGCATAACATATACAACCACATAACTCTCCTAGGAACATGCCAAATATTATATACCTCTCTTTAAAACCAACTAATTCATATAATGACATCATATTACCTATATAATTGCATACTCAAAATGCCATTTCAAATACCAAATACACAATTCAACCATTTGGTAATGCATATGTTTTCAACAAGCATATTCTTTGCTATAATCACACCAACAAGGATTTCAAGCTGTACCACTATATAAGTAAACCAAAACAACTCCTAAGTACATGCCACACATAACCAAGCCTTAATATAGTAAAAAAGACTATAGAATCAATACCGGGATAATGTGAGCTTCTTGACGATCAATCAATACCGAGATAATGTGAGCTTCTTGACGATCCACTTTACACGTTCCGCAAGTTGACACTATAGGGAAAAAGGAAACAAGGGAGTAAACATTACAATTCCTTAGTAAGTTCACAGGTATTAAAACCAAATAACTTACCTCCGGTTATTATTATACACTACATGCTACTTAGCTTGGTAAAGTTTGCCTATCGTGTCAAATCACATATAAAAAAGGTGAGTTTAACATTTTTCATACTATATATTAACTCAATCATATAACATTTCAATTCACTTAATTCAACATTTCATTATCATTCATAAAACAAGCAATCATTAAATCAATTCACTATCTTAATCATATCATACAATCTAGTTACCCATAATACATCCCATTTCAAATTAATGTCAAACATTTTTTTATTTCATAGTTTGAATTCTCAATCAAATTCATATTACATCATATAAATTTCATTCCCATTTTATATCAATTCATCTTTATACCATATATATCAATTGCCAATTTAATGTCAATTACTAGTTCCTTTCATAATCTGAATTACAAATCACATTCCATCTCAATTTCCAAATTCATGGATTCATTTAACATAATCAATCAATATTCCCAACTCATTCCACAATTCCACAATTTCATATTCCATTTCACATTTCACTTTCATTTCACATCATTTTTCATTTCAAATATCAGATATTTCATTTTTACCATTTATTTCCCTATTAACACGACTCGAACTTGTACAAATACACGGATCTAACCAACATACCAGTTTGGCACCCAATCCCTTATCGGATAAATCCAAAGCAAATAGTTGCGCCCAGTGCTATCAATAAGGTTGACACCTAATGTCTCATCGGTATAACCAAAGCAAATTGGCACCCAGTGCCTCATCGACTCGTAGTTGAAGTAACCCTAAACTCTTCCTATTCAATAGCATGCCAACTATATCCGACTCTACTTGAACAATTAATAGGGTATTCATTTCATATTTCATTATCAACCAATACCTCCATTCACATTTAATTTCATCATGAATACATATATCCAACATATGGTAACAATAAATAATCTCAATAAATGCTCAATTTCACATTATAACATTATATTATACTTTCACATATATTCAATTTAGTCCTTATCACTATCAACCAATCTAAATCAAATCAAATCAACTCATTTCATCACATCATCACATAACATATTCTATTTCAGTTCAATTTAAGGTCAATTCCATGATTATTTCAATCTGTAATTCATCGTATTCAATTTAATCCTCTCACTCACCTTTTTGTACTGAATTATTTATTATAATTATTAATGCATAAAAAATTAACACAAACATACTGTATGAACTTACCTGGTCAAAACATCAAACACACAACTCTCTAAGGACTAATCAACAAGTTTTTTTTATTTTTCTGATTTTCTCCAATTTGGTCCAATTTCCGATCTATTCAATAATTCAATTAAATTTATCAATTCCAGACATCATATATCATTCTATTATAAGTATATATCAGTTTAATTTTATTATTTGAATGCCACTAAAATTTTGTATTTTATTCAATTTAGTCCCTAAAACCAAAACTATTATAACTTTCACAATTGAGCTTCATTTTTCATTACGATTTCAATTATGTCCTACAACCCTCTAAATCTTAAATTTATAGAAATTTCATGACAATTTCATCAACTTTTCATTTTAGTCACTATATGCAAATTTAATAAAATTTACTTAACAAATTAATCCTATTTCATTTCTAAGACTTAAAATCTACCATAAACATTCAAAAAATTCAATTAACATCAATGGAAGCTTTAAAAATATTTAAAAATTTTGAAAACAAAGATACAAGTTAGCTGGACCTAATTGCAACGATCTCAAAAACATAAAAATTATGTAAAACGGACCTTCATTAAGCCTACATGCAAAAGAAAAATGAAGGTCGAATGCTCCAAGCTTTTCCAATGGCTTTTTCGGCTATGAAGAAGAAGAAGAATGATAATTGTGATATTTTTATGTTACCTTTATTTTATGTTATTATTTTAACCTTTATTATTATTTTAATTTTTATTTAATATAAATTTAACATATAAAATAAGTAAAATCATGGATTAACCATCCACTCACTTTAGAATTTCCTCTTAAATCATCCCACTTTTATCAATTAAGCCTTTCAATTAATAATTTAATAGCGATTAAGTTTTACATCTTTTACGATTTAATGTTTTTTTTTCCTTAATTAACTATTCAATCATTAAAATTTTTGGACCAAACTTCAATTCACCTATTTAGCAACTCCATAAGCATTTAATAAAAATATTCACGGATTTAGTTTGTAGAAACAAGGTCCCGATACGTTATTTTCTAAAATTACTTAACTTTCGATACACACCACTTGTACCTTGACAATAAAATCCATTAAATCATGATTCACTATTATACTATATTTATCTCATAAATATTAATTAAATATATCTTGGATTCTCTCGTCAGAATTGTGGTCCCGAAACCACTGTTTCCAACATCATTGAAAAACGGGTTGTTATAAAGCACAAGTTGATGCCTGGGCTAGGAAGACATTTACTTTAGTAATTTATTTTATTAGTGAGTCGAGTAGTTAGTTGAAATCATTTGTATATTTTTCTTGTAGGTTCAATCCTCAGAATGCTTCTTAACAATTTATTTTATTGTAATAATTATTTAACAATAATATTGTATACTCATAGTTATTATGAATAATGAACATTGTTTTCAGGCCCCATTTGAATATTTATTTTTGAACTAAATTTTTGTACGCTACTCGCCATCAACCAAGAGGATAAAAGGTTTTAGAGTACTGGTGCAGATGAGGCTCATGTACAATATAAACACACTCATTCCTATGGGAAGGATATCCAAATGTCAAAACAAGTGAGGATCTCCATTAGAAAGATAGGGCCCCATGAAAGATAGAAGAGAACTCTTACTGAAAAAAGAGGTTTGTCCTTCCAAAATGAAGCATAACTAGGGCAGCCCCTATTATAAGTAAGGGTCAAGTTCCTAGGAGAAAAAGGTATTGAAATGCTTAACTTACCTAAACTCTCTTAAGAATGGCACGGCGTTGTATTTTTATAGAAGCTAATATTGAAAATATAAGGGGTGACAATGGGTTTTCGAAAGCGAGACCTCAAAAAAGAAGATCACACAAGCATAGAATAGAGTTGATGTCATATAAAGAAATCTTACCACACTTGTCTCAACCATGCAACGATCTCCACTAGACAAATTTGTCAATCATTGCAAAAGATCACCTTTGCAGCTGTAATTCTGAGAAGACAACGTTCTACTTGTCAGTTAATCAAATGGTTTGATAAGATCCTTTTGAAGATTAACATCGCCAAAAAAAGGAAAAAAGAAAACCACCACCAAGTAAACCAACCAATGGAGTAAGGCAAGGCATGCACTAAGGAAGCAAAGAATGTAAGCTTCACCCTCGTAGCATGAATGAATGGGTAAGTTTTCTATTGTAAGAAATTTATTCTAGATTCTTGGCTTATAAAGATGATAAAAAGAATCCTAGATTTAATAGTTAAAGAACCATTTCCATCTACCTTCACTAGTTGTTGTTCGACATCTTTTTCAACCTCTTGACCACAATAGCTTCACAATAGGAAGGGGAAGGAAAATATCTACCTCTTCAAGATGAAGCTTTAGCAGAAGACCAGCGAGTAAACTCACAAATGAAAATGTTAGTGGAAATAAATATAGAAAAGTATACCCAATCAAAAGATGTGCCACAACACCATCAATGACATCTCGTTCGAATTCTTCAAGTATTAGGGACATCTTGTTCGACCCTTTGACATAGAGAAAACATCACTAGAGAAACGATTAACATCCCTTTAAGCAACAAACAAGGAAGATAAGAACTTAGCCTAGTATATGAAACAAAAGGTCTCACCGTCCTCCTTATGCCCATGAAGACCAAGGTGAAAGGTCTTGTTCCCCTTCACTAAGGTTGTAAATGAACAAAGCATTCAATAAACAATTCAATTTTTGTTCATCTATCAAGATAAATAAACAAACATTGACAAATAAACATGAACAAGATTTTAAGGCTAACTTATAAATGAGCTAAATACAAACAAAGCTTGCTTAGTTTATTTATATTTACGAACAAGCTCGTTTTTATCCATCCAAAGCTCATTTAAAGTTTGTTTATTATTAAATTATTATATTAATAAAATTATTATTATTTGTGTGCTTATTTTATTTTATAATATAATTATTATTACTTATATTTGATTATTTTATATCTAAAAAATTATAAATAAGTTTATTTATTGTTTGATTGTTTATTATTCATGAGCATGTTCACGAACATGTTCATTTAACTTGAATTAACAAACATGAACAAACATAGTTTTAAATAAGTGAACACGAAAACAAATTTGAAATTGTTAACGAACACGAACAAGCTTAAAAATAAACAAACAAACAAGAAGTTCGTTTGTTCAAACTTAGTTCATTTATGTCCCTACCTTTCACCCACAAAGCCCATGGTGAGAGGTTTTACCCCCCTTGGTAGAGTTTATTGTAGACCAAGGCAAAGAGCTTTGCCCCTTTGATGATGATGGCCATGGTAAAGAAATTCGTGCTCTTTCAAATCAAAGCAAGACTTAGGTACAAGGGTCTATCACATTATCCATAACAAGGCTACCTTTTTAGGCCTAGACAAGTTGTGTAAAATAACATCCTCACCTATTTAGGCTAGAAAGATGCGTGCTTAGCCCAAAAAGAATGTACATTTTTTAAGATCAAATTAAAATTTCCATCCACTAAATATCAAAATGCAAATGCACATATGCAAAAAATAATAAAGAAAAATGAAACAAAGCTAAAAGTAATCTTATCAAATCAACAAAACAATCTTATTAATAGCGAAGTAGTTTACAAATAATATTTGTCTGATAACCACATACACACACAAAAGGGAGGCTTAATCATCTTCAGATGAAACATCTTTCAGAGTAGATAACTATAATCTTCCCCTCAACAATGGCTCATATATCTCAATGACATTTTTTTAAGGATTAAAAATATCAAGAGAACAAGAGATACTTCACACCATACTAAAGCTAACCTTATGCAGAATAAACCTTTGAACCAATTGAATGTTGCTCACAATAGTCTCCTAGATATCACAAAATTTTTTAATAAAAGTTTTTTGAGCCTTCACATATGCCTTATCAATGACCACTTGCTCACAATACAAGGCGCTATGATTGGGGCAATAATGGCGACACTTCATAACCCCCAATAGGCCTTGCCAACGAGTCAACTTAAGCCATGCCACCTCTATAACCTATCTTTTGCGTAGGTGGCAATTGTTATACCCTCATCATTTAATGCCCTCTTCAGATCATTCAATGATCATAAAAACTCGACGAAGCATGGCCTTATGCAAGGGGAGGCTTAACCTTATGGCCTTGCCAAAATGATAATACCCTTGCCTGAACATCCTATTACACGTGGACCCACATGATCCTTAGAAGAGTTCTTGATAACATATATCAACCCATCATATGTTAGCTTGATAAGTGTTTTATCCATTCCCTTCAGTCGACTCCAATAATATCCTAAGTTGACATCCACCATTCTATCGTAGCACCTAACCACTTTCCTCTTATAAATACTTTACATGAGGGTAACAAACGTAAGCTTCTAAATAGTCTATACTGAGCAATAATTTAACTCCAACCTCTCTCAAATCATTAAACTTAGTGGTTCTCACTACTACTCATGGTGTGAACCATCCCTCCAACAAACACTTTCTATAACTTTAGTTATAACAACTAACAAAACTTCTAAGAAAACATTAACAATACCTTGTATTTGTTTATCTCCCAAATCCTGATGCAAAATATTGGCATCTTCTTTATTCTTCGGATAAGGGGATTTTTACTATAATAATATGAAAAAAAAAACCAAAATAGGATGTCCTTAAGATTAAATACGAAAATGGGTCATTGCAAGTGATGGAGGGTGGTGCATAGGCAGCACCACCCTCAAATCCAAACATTTCTGACAGATTTGCAAGTTAAAAAAAAAGAATAGGACAAAAAAAATAAAATAAGGGTGGAGGGTACCCTACAGGCGGCACCAGTGGAGGGTACCCCATAGGCGGCAACAGTGGTGCCTTTCTCACAGCTTTGACCCCCTCTAGTATATATTCACCCTGCCCCCTCCATTCGACTACTAGATTGGAAAAAAATTTACAGAAGAAGAAGATAGAAAGAAAGAAAGGAGTAGAAGAAAGAAAAGAAAAGATAATTTTTTGTTGTTATTTTTAAATAAAATAGATTATGATAAGAAAAAATTATTTTGTTAGTATTATATAGTTTGGTTAGTGTTACTTTTATGTTTTGTTTTAAAATTTATTTTATTTATTGTGAAATGTTAGTAAGTTTTGTGTTTAGATTAATTATGTGTTTATTGTGAATTTTATGTTTTAAATTTTTAAATATATTTGAAAGTTTTTATGTTAGTAAAATTATTATAAAGTAATTTTTAATTAGTGATAATGTAACGCCCCGTACCCGAGACCGTCGCCGGAGTCGAACACGAGGTGTTAACAGACTTAATTCATTACTTAAACAGCTCAAACAATTTATTTTTAAAATTTTCAGTCAAGCTAGCAATCTGCGTCACAGTCGCTTAAAAATTCATATCTTGAGTTCCAAAACTTGAAATCCAATTCCGTAAATTTTCCCTAAAACTAGACTCATATATCTATTTACTAATTTTTTTCTAGAATTTTTGGTCTAGCAAATTAGTACATTTTATTAGTTAAAGTATCCCCTATTTTAGGGTTTGACTGCTCTGACCTCTGTGTATTACGAATCAGATATCTCCTTGTACAGAGTTTCAATGACTATTCCGTTTATTTCTAATAAAACTAGACTCAATAAGGAATATTTACATATAAATAATGACTTATAATTATCTTTGAAAAATTTATGGTGAATTTCCAAAGTCAGAACAGGGGATCCAAAAATCGCTCTGGACCTATTTCACAAAAATTTAAACATCTCATAAAATATAACTCATATACCTGTTTTGTTCCATCCATATGAAAATAGACTCATAATTCTTCAATTCCATATTTTATTCATCATCTAATTATGTCTCTACTATTTTTAATGATTTTTCAAACTCACATCACTGTTGCTGTCTGAATCTATTTTATGGTAAATTTTACCGATTTCATGGTTTCCATGGATTAGCTAGCAATTTAGCATACATAACACCAAATATGATCATGATTAGCCATTCCAATGGCTAATCATTACCAAGCATTTCCATACCACTCAATAACCATATGATAAGACCATATATACAAAATGATTATAATGCTATACATGCCATACTCAAAATATACAAGCCATTACGCCAAGATGGTATACGGATAGTGTGAGTGTGCCTCCGACCGTTCCCGATTTCCGAGCTGGCTTGTCAACACTACAAGGAATGAAAAGGAGGGAGTAAGCATAAATGCTTAGTAAGCTCACATGCAAATAGCAAGTAACACAACTATATACGCAAACATAAAACATCATTTGCATAATCATCACCAAGACATTCATATCACATTTTCATTTATCATCTTACCATATTGTTGTTATATCGAGTTTTCAACCCGAGGGTTAAGTACATACCTGTTCAAAGTATTCATTTCACAACACTTACCAATACGTCCCTTTCATCTCGAGTATTCCTCCATTTGAGTAGAATTTTACCTGTTGAACACATTGGAATATAATTCGGATACATGGAAAGTTTGCACATAAGTGCCACATATGTAGCCAAGCTACCATGTAACCCGCCCATAAGTGAACTCGAACTCAAATCAACGAGCTCGGGCGTTCGCATCCATAAGTGAACTAAGACTCAACTCAACGAGCTCGGATGCGACTCAACTCAACGAGTTTGGACATTCGCATCCATAAGTGAACTCGGACTCAACTCAACGAGTTCGGATGCCCAAATATCCTAATGACATGTCACTTGTATCCTAATCCATTCCTAAGGTTCAACAGGACCTTTTTCCCAATCATGTGTCTCAACCATCTTCTACGGAATGCCGTTACCGATACTCGGTAGTATTTCACATTTTCCAAGTATATCACATAATTTGACATATTAACAAACAATTATCACAGTATAATATTTCATAATAATTATCATATCATTTAAATAACATTAAAACATTTAAAATAATAACTATGTTACCAACATTTACATATGAACTTACCTCGTATGCGAAAATGGCTACTTTTACCATTTCGTCCACAACTTGGTATTTTCCCTATTTTAGCCCGAATTTTAGTTTTCCTTGCTCTATCATTTAAAATATAGTCTAATTAGGACTCACATTATTCAAATTGACCCAAAATCATATTTTGAAAAAATTACAGTTTTGCCCCTAAAATTTTGCATATTTACACTTTTGCCCCAAAGCTCGTAAATTAAACTTCAGCCTATTTTCTTGTGTTTTATGACATGCTGATCATTTTTCCCTTCTATGGTAACATCAAATTCTCACTCTAACATGTACTTATGACTATTAGGTATTTTTACTGATTGCTCGTTTTCACTCAAAACCGAGTAGTACAAGTTGTCTAACATAATTTAAAACCTCATATTCTATCATAAAACACCAAAATACACAAATTTCACCTATGGGTACTTTTCCAAATATGAACCCTAGGTTGAATTATTGCTATCATAAGCTTAATCGAGCTACCGGGACTCCAAAAACGTAAAAATCATTAAAAACGAGGCTAGAACGGACTTAAAATCGAGCTTGGAAGCTTGAAAAACCCTAGCCATGGTTTCTCCTTGCTATATTCGGCCATGGGGTTGAAGATGAGCAAAATTGGCTTTTAATTTTGTATTTTAATTCATTTTACCCTTAAATGACCAAAATGCCCTTACTACTAAACTTTCCAAAAATTCCATCCATGTCCAATTTTTGTCCATAGACTTAGAAATTGGTAAAATTGCTATTTAAGATCTCCTAATTAATATTTCAAAACAATTTCATACTAGAAACTTCTAGAATGCAAGTTTTACAAATTATTCGATTTAGTCCCTAATTTCAATTTAAGCACTTTATGCATAAAATTTCTTTACGAAATTTTCACACAATCATGAAATCATATCATAGACCTCAAAATAATCATAAAATAATTATTTCTATCTCGGATTTTGTGGTCACGAAACCGCTATTCCGACTAGGCCCAAAATTAGGATATTACAACTCTCCCCCCCTTTAGGGATTTTCGTCCCCGAAAATCTTACCAGAAAAGTGGTCCTCACTTTTAATCTCATATTCGGTGCCGAAGAACTTTCACTTAGGTTGTACCTCCAATACATCTCTTTAATTTCTCATATGATCCGAAAGCTTACGGTCTCAACTCGAACTGTTCTTAAATTTTCAAATTTTCTCGGTTTCCCATGATATCATGACATAAAACTCGGATCTTAACTTGATTAATGGAGACCGAATTCCAAGAAATCCAACAATCAAAGAGACCTAAAATTCCATGAATCGATGAGTAGGAATTCATTCAATACGAGATATGATTTATAGATCTCGCTAAACATTTAACAATAGGATACATCACATTTTCCTCTTTTCGCTATGGAATTAATTCTGATATGGCCTCAAGAATAATCCTTCTCATTTCCATCCCAATATCAACACTGACAAGGATAATTTTGATAGATTCCAATACTCGGCTTTAACCCCTTTAACAACTCCGATTTTATGTAACATCGAAAGCTCTAAACTATCACATTACCTCACTGTCTTGAAACACATCACAATTCATACAACGGTACATTACTGAAATTCAGGAAGTCTTTACTCAATGTAGACTAGTCTAGTTTAGACGCTTCGGTTACCAATATTCTCATCTATCCAAACTTTGTCAACATGTAATAAACTTTTCAGCTTTCATAAGACGAAAACCTTATCATTCGTAGTGACTTTAACTAATATCCAACTCTTTCTAATAAATATACACTTCTCGTTTAGACTATTTACTCTTTTATCAAGTACAAAATGAAATTATATTATCGACTTGAGAAAATAATCCGACATAATTGTCACATGAAATCTTTCAAATAAATAATTCACCATACCGATTGAAACTCGCGCTTTTATCACCTATGCCTTTCTTGATGTCAAATCCTTACACGTAAATTAGAAAAAAATCCCAATACTAAAATCACCACATTACCAAGATCAAATTAGAAGTATAGTCATATTTGACATGATTATCACGAGTGAAGAACGATTTGAACATGAGTCATAATTGACAAATTATAGAACAAAGATAACAAGAAAACCGAATAAAGAAATCCAAGATACGATACTATGCCGAAGAATCGAAAACCAAACTCATAGAGAAAATACAGAATACCCCGATAATTCTTCAAAGAAAGAAAGTCCAAAAGAAAACATCATTTAATCCCACTGGAATCAAATATAACAAGAACAATATATCTTCCCATACATATATATCAGATGAAGCATCAAGTAGAAGAAACAGAATCATAATATCATATGTATTCTCTCATCAATTCTTATCAGACGAAATGGAATAGAATACCCGATGAAATAGAGCAATATAAATTATAAACCAGTCAGACTACCAATGCTTTCATCCAACACTAGAATTAGAAGACATTCCCATATAACAAGAATTTCTTCAAAAGATCAATAGCCATAGAAATATTTCTGAGAACGGGTAAACACATAGAACATCTCAAAAGAGACTGCTAAATCTGTCCAGTCATAACTGTCACACTCAGATAGTTCACATTTCAAATATCATTTCCCCAACTAGTTCTGCCATCACAAATTTCATATTAAACCATTCACTAAAGAAGGTCAGTTCTGAATAAATTTTGATTTACACTTTTCTCGACCTTGCACCTGAGTAATTCGATTTATCAAAGAGAATTTCCTTCTCTAACTAGGACAGTGCATAATTCCAATAATCTTTATATCAATCCGATACTTTACTGACTCTGGCTTTACTTATCAGCTCATTTTCAATCTCTGATCATACTTATAATTATTCTATCACTGAACTCTTTGGGTTCTCAACCGGAAACTTATTCAATACAAATCTCATGAAATTCCACTATAAGTACCACTTCGGTAAGGGGGAGGGGTTGTAGGACCTCTGACTCGACTTTCTTATACATACACATATGACACAACTTCCATCATCATAGCAACATCATCAAAATCATGTCATTTATTCAGGCAATGTAACATTCATGTTGGCTTACACAAATTTTCCTATTGTCCCATTTAGACAATATACTTATGCATACATTCTATGTTTTCTAGATAGCTTTACTTATCCATTCATTTAATTAAATTAATTCATGCTCATGACATCATATAAGGCCAAACAAACATAGATATTTGCATCACAATCACAACATTCATTTCGTGCATCATCATGTACATATCATTACAATCATATAATTCAGTCCAACAATTTAACATAGATAAGTTCATTTCATTATAATCCTTTATCTTATAAAAATTATATATCATTAGCATTCATCAACATTCGACGTCCAAATCAAGACAAGGATATTTTCATTCGTATAATAATATTATGACTTTTATTCATACCTCTACTACTTTTTATTTATTCCGTTCATCTTATCAAGTAAGCCATATACACTACATCATATAAGCATTAAGCAAATATGGATATTTATCACATATGTATCATAAATTTTTATTCATACTTTTCTCGAACCGAGACTTATCATAATCATAATTTTACTCAAATACCTTCACATAACATTGAACATGGTCGGGTGCATTTCGGTTGGAGAGTACCTGTCTAAATAAGACGGTACTCATACGCGTCGGAAGACATCACACTATCACAGATTAGTGGCATGTATAGCTAAACTTTTACACATGCTAAGTTAGTCTGAGAACCGACTAAACCTGCTCTGATACCACCAAATGTAACGCCCCATACCCGAGACCATCGTCGGAGTCGAACACGAGGTGTTAACAGACTTAATTCATTACTTAAACAGCTCAAACAATTTATTTTTAAAATTTTCAGTCAAGCTAGCAATTTGCGTCACAGTTGCTTAAAAATTCATATCTCGAGTTTCAAAACTTGAAATCTAATTCCATAAATTTTCCCTAAAACTAGACTCATATATATATTTACTAATTTTTTTCTAGAATTTTTGGTCTAGCAAATTAGTACAGTTTATTAGTTAAATTCTCCCCTATTTCAGGGTTTGACTGCTCTGACCTCTGTGTATTACGAATCAGATATCTCCTTGTACAGAGTTTCAATGACTATTCTGTTTGTTTATAATAAAACTGGACTCAATAAGGAATCTTTACATATAAATCATAACTTATAATTATCTTTGAAAAATTTATGGTGAATTTCCAAAGTCAGAACAGGGGATCCAAAAATCGCTCTGGACCTATTTCACAAAAATTTAAACATCTCATAAAATATAACTCATATACCTGTTTTGTTCCATCCATATGAAAATAGACTCATAATTCTTAAATTCTATATTTTATTCATCATCTAATTGTATCTCTACTATTTTTAATGATTTTTCAAACTCACATCATCATTGTTGTCTCGAATCTATTTTATGGTAAATTTTACCTATTTCATGGTTTCCATGGATTAGCTAGCAATTTAGCATACATAACACCAAATATGATCATGATTAGCCATTCCAATGGCTAATCATTACCAAGAATTTCCATACCACTCAATAACCATATCATAAGACCATATATACAAAATGATTATAATGCTATACATGCCATACTCAAAATATACAAGCCATTATGCCAAGATGGTATACGGATAGTGTGAGTGTGCCTCCGACCATTCTCGATTTCCGAGCTGGCTTGTCAACACTACAAGGAATGAAAAGGAGGGAGTAAGCATAAATGCTTAGTAAGCTCACATGCAAATAGCAAGTAACACAACTATATACGCAAACATAAAACATCATTTGCATAATCATCACCGAGACATTCATATCACATTTTCATTTATCATATTACCATATTGTTGTTATATCGAGTTTTCAACCCGAGGGTTAAGTACATACCTGTTCAAAGTATTCATTTCACAACACTTACCAATACGTACCTTTCATCTCGAGTATTCCTCCATTTGAGTAGAATTTTACCCGTTGAGCACATCGGAATATAATTCGGATACATGGAAAGTTTGCACATAAGTGCCACATATGTAGCCAAGCTACCATGTAACCCGCCCATAAGTGAACTCGAACTCAACTCAATGAGCTCGGGCGTTCGCATCCATAAGTGAACTCGGACTCAACTCAACGAGTTCGGACATTCGCATCCATAAGTGAACTCGGACTCAACTCGACGAGTTCGGATGCCCAAATATCCTAGTGACATGTCACTTGTATCCTAATCTATTCCTAAGGTTCAACGGGACCTTTTTCCCAATCATGTGTCTCAACCATCTTCTACGGAATGTCGATTCTGATACTCGGTAGTATTTCACATTTTCCAAGTATATCACATAATTTGACATATTAACAAACAATTATCACAAGATAATATTTCATAATAATTATCATATCATTTAAATAATATTAAAACATTTAAAATAATAACTATGTTACCAACATTTACATAAGAACTTACCTCGTATGCGAAAATGGCTACTTTTACCATTTCGTCCACAACTTGGTATTTTCCCCATTTTAGCCCGAATTTTAGCTTTCCTTGCTCTATCATTTAAAATATAGTCTAATTAGGACTCACATTATTCAAATTGACCCAAAATCATATTTTGGCAAAATTACAGTTTTGCCCCTAAACTTTTGCATATTTACACTTTTGCCCCAAAGCTCGTAAATTAAACTTCAGCCTATTTTCTTATGTTTTATGACATGCTGATCATTTTTCCCTTCTATGGTAACATCAAATTCTCACTCTAACATGTACTTATGACTATTAGGTATTTTTGCCAATTAAGCCCTTTTGCTCGTTTTCACTTAAAACCGAGTAGTACAAGTTGTCTAACATAATTTAAAACCTCATAATCTATCATAAAACACCAAAATACACAAATTTCACCTATGGGTATTTTTCCAAATATGAACCCTAGGTTGAATTATTGCTAGCATAAGCTTAATCGAGCTAGGGACTCCAAAACGTAAAAATCATTAAAACGAGGCTAGAACGGACTTACAATCGAGCTTGGAAGCTTGAAAACCCTAGCCATGGTTTCTCCTTGCTATATTCGGCCATGGGGTTGAAGATGAGCAAAATTGGCTTTTAATTTTGTATTTTAATTCATTTTACCCTAAATGACCAAAATGCCCTTACTACTAAACTTTCTAAAATTCCATCCATGTCCAATTTTGTCCATAGACTTAGAAATTGGTAAAATTCTATTTAAGACCTCCTAATTAATATTTCAAAACAATTTCATACTAGAAACTTCTAGAATGCAAGTTTTACAAATTATTCGATTTAGTCCCTAATTTCAATTTAAGCACTTTATGCATAAAATTTCTTCACGAAATTTTCACACAATCATGCAATCATATCATAGACCTCAAAATAATCATAAAATAATTATTTCTATCTCGGATTTTGTGGTCACGAAACTGCTATTCTGACTAGGCCCAAAATCAGGATATTACAGATAACAACTAAAAATATTTTTGTTATACATATTGTTAGAAATGGAAACATATTTGGTATTGCCTGATGAGATAATAAGTTTAGCACAAAGGGAGAAAGTTGATAAGATGATGAGAGAAGTCCAAGATTACAGAATGAAACCAGAAGAAGACATTGTTCAACACCTTATTACTATAAATCAAAAGATGCAAAAAGTGTTGTGGATGGGTCATGAAATGATTAGAAACAATAAAGTGCAATACTTAACCCTTAGAGGGACATTAATAGAACAGGAGCATCAAATCATTTTAGACGAACTTTGGAAGACATCGGTACCATGAACCTATTGGAATCTAGTTATAAACTTCGCGAAGTTTATAATATCTTATGGAGCAAGGAAAATAGTGAGACAAAGTATAGGTTCACGAAAGTTAATTGGGAAGCAAAATGTGTTTGACAAACCATGGATGGATAAATTAGTTGTTAGGAAATTACCAAGAGAACTTATATATTCAATACCAATTATAAATATTGAAGAGGCAGAAGATCCCGAGGAATTTCCAAATTGGATTGTAGAAGATGAATATGAAGAGAATCAAGAATTTCTAAATTGGATTGTAGAGAATTTCCCAGATGAAGATACGGGATCGGAGATGGAAGAAAATGTAGAACTCAGTATAAGTGGTTAAATGTAAAAATAAATGTTGTTCATGTACAAAATTAAAACTGAAAAAGTATAGGCTTATGAATGAAAAAAATTGCGTATTGATTAATTAATTTTGTATTTAAGTAATTTATTTATTGTTAGAAATTGTTTTGAGAAATTTTGTTTATTTTTTTAACAGATTGAATGGATAATCAGTTTTTCGTATGCGTTTATTTCGATGGAATCATCTTAACAACAACCGTTGGATGCATATTTGAATATCGGCAACAAATAGCAATGAGATTTAATAGAAATGTCTTATTGGATGATATGAAGGGAAGAATTAATGCAAAAATTGTTAGACGTTGTGGGAGAAGGATCTCAAAAGTTTTCTACAAGTTTCCAGTTTCGACAGATCCTATCAAATTCACTGAAATGGAACTCGTAGACGACGAAGACGTGGAGACAATGATAGCTCTTTACTGTAGGAATGGGAGTGACAAAAATTCACCGATTCACTTATTTGCTGAGTTAGCCGGTATGAAGCAGAATGAAGATCTCACTGTATATGGTGAAGAACATGCAACTGAAGAACCGTGCGTGGTGGCTCTAATATCGTACATTGATAGTGAATCGACTATACGTGGGATCGATATCGATCTTAATGTTACACCCGATATTGACATAGTTGGTGATGATGGATACGATAATAGTGATTATTGTGATGAAGAGGTCGATAGTGATAGTGATCCCGATGTGGACGATGTCCCCGATGATATTGACGATGAAGATGTGAATGACGATGGAAACACTAACGCGTCTTCAGTGGGGAACCAGATGCGACGTATTGTGATACACAATAACCCTGGGCCATACATGTCGCTCATAGACCCCGACGCGGCGCATGAAGCTGAGTTCCCGGAGTACCCTGAAATACTTCTTACTCACCGGCTGGCTGTAAATTCTGATCATGAGGAGTTATTGGTAGGCCAGAGATTCGAAAGCAAAGAAGAGTGTGTATTTGCTATTAGGCGGTATAGCATGAATATATCAGTGGATTACAAAGTTGCAGTGTCTAAACTGACATTATATATTAAAGAGTGTTGGATGTAACGCCCCCACGCCCGAAACCGTCGCCGGAGTCTAGCTTGAGGGGTTACCAAACATAATTTATCAAATTAAGAACTTCAAATCATTTGTTTCTACATTCACAGCTTTCTAACTACCCGCATCACAGTTACAAGAAAAATCATATCTCGAGTTACAAAACTCAAAATCAAGATCCATAAATTTTCCCTAAATCTAGACTCATATATCTATTTACTAATTTTTTTCTAGAATTTTTGGATGGGCCAATTAGTACAGTTTATTAGTTAAAATCTCCCCTGTTTCAGGGTTCAACTGCTCTGACATCTGTGTATTACGAATCAGATATCTCTCTATACAGAATTTCAATGACTATGAGGTTTGTTTTTATGAAAACTAGACTCAATAAGGAATCTATACATATAAATAAAAACTTATAATTATTTTTTTAAAATTTATTATGAATTTTTAAAGTCAGAACAGGGGATCCAGAAATCACTCTGGCCCTGTTTCACAAAAGTTTAAATATCTCATAAAATATAATTTATATGCCTGTTTTGTTCAATCCACATGAAAATAGACTCATTAAGCTTAAATTTCATAACTTACTCATTATTTATTTCCATTTATACTATTTTTAGTGATTTTTCAAATTCATGTCATTGCTGCAGCAATATTCTGTTTTAAGGCAAGTTTCATCTTTCCATGAATTTCTATGAACTAGATAACCTATTAAACTTCCATAATATCAAACATGATCTAAATTTGCCATCACCATGACTTATCAATATCAAACATTTTCTCAACCAAACATGGCCATATCATAAAATTATTCACACAAAATAAGTATATTGCTATACATGCCATACTTAAGTTTTACAAGCCATTTACCGGATGAAAGTCCTTTGGATAGTGTGATCGAACCTTCGACCGTCCGATTCCCAAGTGGCTTGTTCAAAACTACTGATAAATAAAGAGGAGGAGTAAGCATAAATGCTTAGTAAGTTCATATGTAAATAACAAGTAACATAACAATACTAATATACCAAACAACTTTAGCATGGTATCACCAAAACATATATCACATTTCTAAACATCATTCATCATCTTACCACCTTATCGTTGTTGTATCTATTTTCAACCCGAGGGTTAAGAACATACTGTCCAAAGTGTCCATTTCACAACACTTACCAAAACGTCACTTGCATCTTAAGTGTTCTTCCATTTCACTAGAAATTTCACCCGTTGAACACATCGGAATACAACTCGGATACGGATAATTTGCACATAAGTGCCTCATATGTAATCAAGCTACCATGTAACCCGCCCATAAGTGAACTCGGACTCAACTCAACGAGCTCTCAAGCGTTCGCATCCATAAGTGAACTCGGACTCAACTCAACGAGTTCGGATGCTCAACCATCCTAGTGACATGTCACTTGTATCCTAATCTATTCCTAAGGTTCAAACGGGCTTTTTCCCTCGATCTCACATTTGCCGTCTTCCATGGAATATCGGAACCGATACTCGGTAGCAATTCATATTTATCAAGTAGTAAACATAATTTGCATATTACTCAACATTAACCACAAAGCATAATATTTCACGATTAAAAATCAGCATATCATATAATTAACATTAATAACTTAAAAATAACATTTATGCTACATTATTTACACATGAACTTACCTTGGTACCAAAATATAAAGATTTTGCAATTTAGTCTACAATCTTTTCTTTTCCTCGATCGCGACTTGAATCTCGTTTCTCTTGATCTATAATGCCAAATTAATCTTATTTAATACATACATCCATCAAAAACAGCATTTAATACAAACTTTGGAAAAATTACACTTTTTCCCCTAAACTTTTGCATAATTACACTTTTGCCCCTAGGCTCGGGAATTAAACTTTATTCCTTATTCTTATGTTTTATAACATGCTGATCACTTTTCCCTTCTATGGCAACATCAAATTCTCTCTCTAACATATACTTGTGACTATTAGTTATTTTTGCCGATTAAGCCCTTTTACTCGTTTTCACTCAAAACCGAGTAGCACAAGTTGTCTAACATAATTTAAAACCTCATATTCTATCATAAAACATCAAAATACACAAATTTCACCTATGGGTATTTTTCCAAATATAAACCCTAGGTTGAATTATTGCTAACATAAGCTTAATTGAGTCATTGGATTCCAAAAACGTAAAGAACATTAAAAGCGGGCTTGGAATCACTTACTATGGAGCTTGGAAGCTTGAAACAAACCCTAGCTATGGAGAACCCTTGAAATTTTAGCCCAATGAAGAAGATGGACAAAATTGGCTTTTAATTTTGTTTTAATTCATTTTAATAACTAAATGACCAAAATACCCTTACTACTAAACTTTCCAAAATTCCTTCCATGTCCTAATTTTGTCCATGAACTTAAAATTGGTCAAATTGCTATTTAAGACCTCCTCATTAATATTTCAAAACAATTTCATACTAAAACTTCTAGAATGCAAGTTTTGCAACTTATTCGATTTAGTCCCTACTTTCAATTTAAGCACTTTAGGCATAGAATTTCATCACGAAATTTTCACACAATCATGCAATCATATCATAATCATCAAAATAATTATAAAATAATTATTTCTATCTCGGATTTGTAGTCACGAAACCACTATTCCGATTAAGCCCTAATTCAGGATATTACATTGGAAGTCGGCGGAAGGCTGTAATTGGCGTGTACGAGCTGCATTTATTCAAAAATCGCAGATGTGGGAGATATGCAAATTTTTTGGGCCTCACACGTGCACATCAATACGTATGACTGAAGACCATGGAAAACTTTATTCCAAAACTATATGTACGTTTATCATGCCAATGGTGAAGGACATTCCAACCATTAAAGTTTCAGTACTGATTACCGAAATGCAGGCACGGTTTCAGTATCGAGTATCATATCGAAAGGCGCGGATAGCTAAACAAATGGCAATGGAGAAATTGTATGGGGATTTCGATGCATCGTATAACGGATTACAGGGATGGATAGCCGCTATGCGGGAGTACGTACCTGGGACTATCATTGAGTTACAGACACGACCTTATTACGGCCCGAATGACCAATTACAGCTAGAAAAAAGAATTTTCCATCGGATATTCTAGACGTTTGATCCATGTGTGCGCGCATTTCCCCATTGCAAGGCGTTTGTGCAAGTAGATGGGACGTGGCTATATGGAAAATATACACAGATCTTACTTCTTGCGATTGCTTAAGACGGCAACAGGAATGTGCTCCTGATAGCATTTGCCATCGTAGATAAGGAGAACATGGAATCGTGGGAATTCTTCCTTACCAACTTGCGGAGGTATTGTTATTAGCAACGATAATATTTGTATCATCTCCGATAAAGGGAAAGGATTAATTGCCGCCATTAGGCGTTCCGGTGTACCATGGAGATCTGTTTACTGTATCAGCACATCGCGGCTAACTTTCATCGAGATTATAAAAATGCAGACTGGAAGAGACAAGTTGTGAAAATGGGTAAATGATTACCTTATCTTTTCAACATATGTTTTAATGCTTTAGGCCAATACTGTAACTTATCTTTCCTTAATACATATACAGCGCACGAGCTGGAGCCACATATTTTTCGCCAAAGAATGGCTCAACTTGAGAGTGACATGGAGGGTCAAATGAACACATCTTTCCAACAGTGGTTGGGTACTATGGAGCCATGGCAATGGGCTCAAAGTTTTGATAAGGGCTTTCATTATGGTCAAATGACCACAAACTTAGTGGAGGGGGTCAACGCTGTGTTGTTGAAAACACGACATCTTCCGATTTCATCTGTCTTTTCGGCTACATTTTACAGGTTGGAAACCTTGATGCCAAGAATGGGTCAGCAACAAGTCAACCAGATAGAGGCGGGATACGTGTTTGTCGAAGATGTCAGGGATGCAATGGTTGCAAACCGTCGGATGGCGAGGTCGATGAATGTAGAAATATATTCACAACGCCATGAAACATTTCGTGTTATAGAGACCATCAGTCGTCGACCAGGTATACCACCTAGGTCCTATGGAGTTGATCTCCGAAACAGACGGTGTGATTGCAGGAGGTTCCAAACACTTCATTATCCATGTGCACATGTCGTGGCAGCGTGTGCTAAGGTGAACCTTAATGTTGAACAATTTGTCGATGATGTGTACACACTTGAGCGCACGTTACTTGTCTGGGAAAATGAGTTCCCTGTCCTGCCTGACTTGTCTACGTGGGAGGTACCTCCGACGACTTTCGAACTTGTCCCAGACAGAGGGCTACGCAAGAATCCTAGAGGTCGTCCGCAATCATCCAAAATTCGTAATGAGATGGACATTAGGGAGAAATTCGATGGTAAGCGTTGTGGATTTTACAGGTTAGCTGGCCATAATCGGAGTAAATGCCTGCAGCGAAACTATCATATTGGACAATCATCATGATCGGGTAGGAATTGAGCCTATGTTGTAATGTATTTAATTTATATAAAAAAATTATATTACAAAGTTTGTTCCAATTAGATTAATGTTGTAATGTATTTAATTTATATTACAATACTAAGTTTGTTAAGTTTTAGTGTTTTAATGTTCAAAATGTCCAAATTAATCTAATTTACATTATGGTCAAATTTTGTTACAATTTTCAAAGTTCCAATTAATCTAAATAAATATATAGAAAGAAATACAAACTTTTTTAATATCAAAACCCAATAAACCCATAAAATTGATGGTTAGATGGTGTGGTCCTAGGGGTATACCTATTCAGAGGTCGACATTCACGTTGTGGGTGATCACGATGACCAACATCCTCTTCAGTCGCAGGTGAGGGTGTTTGATACAAGGAAGAAAAATCATATGGCTTGAATGGCATCGATGAACTTGAGCCGGGAGGGGTGCCATACTGCAGCGGATACATCCCAGGAGGAGTGGAGTACTGCGGTGGATATGGGCCGAGGCTAGTGCTGTACTGAGGGGGATACAGGCCGAGAGAAGTGCTGTGCTGCGATGGAGACGGCCCAAAGATATCAAACTCGTAATGATGACCGCCCCCTGACGAGCCCAAGAAATATTCGTTGTCTAGGAAATCCGGATGATAAGAAGTATCAGCCGAATGTGAATATGATTGCTCAGACTCGGCCTCAGGCTGTGCCTCGGGCTCCACCTCTCACTCGGGCTCGAGATCTGGCTGTGGATCGGGCTCTATACCGCCATCGGCTCAGTATGCCCTGTGTCGTTGCACATGCGAGGGACTGATGATTGGGCACCAAGTAAATATGGCTTTCCCATACTAAAGTACCATTGCATGTACTCTGGCGACAGTTGCAAATCGGAAGACATATCCATCCGAGGTCTTCGACCCATTCGATTATCCCACACCGTAATATATCCCCAGTGCGCAACCCCCGAATGTATTCCATGTTTCCCTCTCTTGTTGATGCCGTAAACCTTCCCCACCTCCTTTGGCGGATCCGGGATATACTGGATGCAACCAAACTGTCGTACTACTCGATCCCCATGGTACCACTCGACTACATTGAAACTGATAATTGGTGCGTTAGTGCACCACAATTGAGAATGAATGTAGGCAGAAGATGGTATAATGGCCACAATTTCTGGTCTACGATATGACATCCAAATAAACTGCACGATTAATACCATGGTTAAAATTTCACACGGTTTGAGTAAGATATATAAAGTAATTACATGTCACAAATATTGGAATAGCTTACCCCTTCTCCAACATGTTGCTCAATCAACAAACGATATATCGAGACAGTGTACGACCTCCCGATACCTGGATAAATACTCCATCTACGAAAACAAATTTCAAAGAAATATAGTATCGTTAGAATAGTATCATTATAAAGAAACTATCAATTAATAACAAGTTAAATTTTATCACCTGTTAACTAGTGGATACATAAATTTTATCACCTGTTAACTAGTGGATACACGTATGGCTGGTGACTAATTGATACCAAGAATGGCATTCGATAAAGAGCCCATGGCTGCAACAATATAAGGCATCCGCCTATGTCTGCAGTATGAGGCTTTGTTGTCCGACAAAGCTCACGATACAACATAGCCAGAACTGCGGAGCCCCAGCTATACGAACGAACATTATGCAAATCAGTTAATAGAGGTAAATACATGATATGAACCCTGTTGTTGTTCACATCGAGCATCAATACACCCCCTATAATATGCATAATGTACGCTCGAGCTGCGCACATCAACTTTTCTTCAGTGGCATTATCTGGTAAATGCTGAAAATTTGCTTTCAACCATGTAAATTTCAAAACCGATAAATTGGACTCATCATCGCCGGGCGTGTAATACCCCTACCCGTATTCATTGCCGGAATAGGGTACGAGGCATTACCGGAGTTTACGAATTTATTATTATTTTTTTCAATTCAACATATTTTCATGATAGATTCATGCATTTATATAAGATAACGTCATCACATATCTATAACCAGGTTTGTTAACCATACTAATGGCTAACTTTACATTCATTTCACGTTAACATTTACTTTGTTAGCTTATACATGCCATTGATTTCCAAAATAAAGTTTCTTTATATACCGAAATCCCGAGGTTGACGATGTGAAGTGTCTCCGACCAAATCCGACCTCCGAGCTCTTAACACTACAAAAGCAGGGAAAAAGGAAGCGGGTAAGCACTTTGTGCTTAGTAAGCTCATGTAACAAGAATTATACTTACCTAATATTTTTAATACAATATAATAAACATTCATATATCCATTCAATGCATTATTACCCTAACATGCACAAACTCAACATTCAAGTTAGTACAATAATTTCCATGTATCAATAATATATATATATATACCATGATTGATGTACTCATCAATACCATGATTTTCATTCCTTATTATTTTCATATTTATCCCGTTGAATTTATCGAATTTCGATAGATTTTCAGAGGTACACTTTTAGTGTACAATTCGGTCCGTCAATTTATATTCATGTGCGACATTTCCATTTCGAGAGCACACTCCCATGAACCTCAACCTTGCAATGGGATTACCGGTCGAGCTAAATCCTCGCAATATAAATTCATAGAGTATTGTCGGGATTACGGTCCAAAGCTAAATCCAGCAACGACAATTACTCTAATGAGCTTGGATCCAATTACCAGTCCAAAGCTAAATTCAGACCTAATTCGGATTACCCGTCCGGGCTAAATCCATTTTACACATATTCTTCGGGAGGGCTATATCAGGATAGGATCACCCGTCCGGGCTAGATCCTTTTTACCGTCAATTTCTTTTCAGAGATCCATCGAATTTTCCTTTCATTCAAACGGGATTTCTTCCCATTTTATCAAATATATCAATGTTTCATAAATTTCCATATAATGAACATTCAAATCATATTCATATCAAAAATATGCAGTTCAAGCATTTAAGAATATAATTCAAGTTACACGAACTTACCTTGATACTTGTTTGTAAACAGTAAAAATCTATTAATCCCGAACTTTTTCCTTTCCTTGATCTAGCTTCGTATTTGAATCTTCTGGATCTAAATAAATAAATTTAATTATCAATTTAATACATTTCATGTTCATATGCAACATTCTCTATAATTCAACTATTATTTATAGTTCATTCAAAGCTGTCTACTTGAGTCATAGTCACTAAATTATTTATAACTTGAGCTACGGAACTCCAAATTAAGATCTATTAATTTTCCCTGAAACTAGACTCATATATATTTTTACCATAAAATTTTCAGAATTTTTGGTTTAGCCAATCAGTACAGTTTATTCTTCAAAGTCACCTCTGTTCTGTTGTCTAACAGTTCTGACCCTTCTTCACTAAAAATAAATTATCTCTTTATACAGAATTCAAATGATGTTCTTGTTTGTTTCTATTAACAATAGACTCATTCAGAATTCTAGACATATAAATTTAAGTCCCTAATTATTTTTATTCAATTTTTTATAATTTTTCAAAGACAGAACAGGGGAACCCGAATTCATTCTGACCTTGTCTCACAAAATTCATTATATCTCAAAATCTACAAATCCATTGCTTACAATATTTCTTCTATGAGAAACTAGACTCAATAAGCTTTAATTCCATATTTTGTTAATTCTCTAATTCGATTCCTACAATTTTTTGTGATTTTTCAAAGTTAGTCTACTGCTGCTGTCCAAACTGTTTTAGTGCAAGCTGTTTATTACCATTTTTCCCCTAAGCTTTTAATAAATGATAATTTCGTCCCTACTCAATTAGCCTCTCAATTGAGCTGATTTTTCTCAATTAACATTTTATTCTATCACCTTAAACTAGTTTACAACCTTTAGGAATCAGAATTTCATCATTAGACTTTAATTCCAAACATTTTCACAATTAGGTCCCAAAAATCAATTTCCATTGAAATTGCCTAATAAAATCATCTCATAAACAAATTAAAGCTTTAATTTCATTCTATTTCATCATAAACTTACAGCACTCAACCATGGTGACTTTAAATTTCATCCATGAAATCAAAAACTAATGAATTTAATAGTAGGATCTAGTTGTAAAAGTCTTAGAAACACAAAAATTACAAGAAAAAGGCAAGGATTAACTCACTTGGTGCAAAAATTATGAAATACCAGCTTAGAGAACCCTCCTATGGCGTTTTTAGCTGCTGGAATTGAAGAGAAATGAAGAGAAATCTAGATATTTCCTATTTAGTCCTAGTTTTATTTAGTTAATTTTGCAATATTCCAATTTTACCCTTAATTTATCAATTTTTCTGCTAATTTCATACCCTCCAGCCCAAATAACTTTTGGGTCTAATTGCCTTTTATATCCTTTCTCATTAGACTAATAAGCTATTTAATCACTCTAGCAACTTTTACACCTATTACAATTCAGTCCTTTTCATTTAATTGACTACCCAAACATTAAAATTTCCTAACGAAATTTTAATACCACATTAATAACATTTCATAAATATTTATAAAATTATTTTTGACTCGGTTTTACGAGATAGAGGTCCCGATACCTTATTTTACCCAATTTCTTCAATAATTTCTTTTCTAATTAATCACTAAATTGATAAAATTTTCCTATCAATATTTTCATACGATTTTCCTATCATATAAATTTTCAAGCAAAAATATTGAAATCAATTTCTCTTTAAATCGGATTTGTGATTACGAAACCACTATTCCGATAACATTGAATTTACGCCATTACAGGGCGAGGCTCCTAGGAGGCTATAACAAAGTGCAACCGGCTCAGCTATCGCACTTACGCCTGTTACCGGATTCCTGTCGATTGGGAGCCCAAGTTGCAGTACAACATCCTCCAGAGTGACAGTGCACTCCCCACACGGCAAATGAAAAGTGTGGGTCTCCGAGCGCCAACGCTCAACCAATGCGGATATTAAATCGTACCGCAAATCAAACGTCCGGATCAATGCTGCTGACCCGAATCCAGCTAGCTCCAAGTACGGCATCAGTCGTGCATCTGGGGAATATCCTCAACCATTCACCCGGCCCCTTAATACGCGGTACGATTCCTGACAATGTTAAATTGCAGAAAAAAGTTATAATAACAAAATTTATTTCCGTAAATTACATAAATCTTTTTTAATAGAACCTGTGAGTAACAAATAACAATATATTACCGTTTTATTAACTGTGTCAGCTATGTGAAGATCTTCCTTAATCAATGAAGCCGTTGCCATACCTGCAATTTCAAATAAATTTCGATTATTAATTTTACTGTTTGATGGATTTTAAATATTTATCAAAATAACTAAATTTTATATATTGCTTTTAATTACAAAAAAATACCAAACCGTTTTTCCGACAAACATATTTTTGTCATACTACATTAAAAAAATAAATATACCCAAATCAAATACAAATATTTTATTATTATTTTAAAATGATAATAAGTAAAATATTTTAGTTTAAATTATAATATATATAATATACCGGCATGTAGTTCAATATATTTTGGTATTTATTTTATTTTCAGATTTTATTTTTAAAATATATTATTTTCAGTATATTATTTTTATATTATTTTAGTACATAATGTTTCAAATGTATTATTTTTGTATTATTTTATATTAATTTAATAAAAACTCGATTTTGACCGTTTGTTTTTTATTTTATTTTGAATTTTACTTTTTAAAATATACTATTTTCGTATTTTATTTTTTATATTATTTTAGTACATAATGTTTCAAATGTATTATTTTAGTTTTTTATATTAATTTAATAAAAACTCGATTTTGGCCGTTTATTTTTATTTTATTTTCGGATTTTATTTTTAAAATATACTATTTTCGTATTTTATTTTTTATATTATTTTAGTACATAATGTATCAAATATATTATTTTAATTTTTATATTAATTTAGAAAAAAACTCTGATTTTGGCCCTTTTTATTTTTTATTTTCGGATTTTATTTTTAAAATATACTATTTTCGTATTTTATTTTTTATATTATTTTAGAACATAATGTTTCATGTATTATTTTAGTTTTTTATATTAATTTAGTAAAATCTATGATTTTGGCCGTTTTATTTATTTTATTTTCGGATTTTATTTTTAAAATATACTATTTTCGTATTTTATTCTTTTATATTATTTTAGTACATAATGTTTCAAATGTATTATTTTAGTTTTTATATTAATTTAGAAAAAGCTCTGATTTTGGCCTTTTTTATTTTTATTTTCAGATTTTATTTTTAAAATTTATTATTTTCGTATTTTGTTTTTTATATTATTTTAGTACATAATGTTTCATGTATTACTTTAGTTTTTTATATTAATTTAGAAAAAACTCTGATTTTGGCCCTTTTATTTTTATTTTCGGATTTTATTTTTAAGATATATTATTTTCGTATTTTTATATTATTTTAGTACATAATGTTTCATGTATTATTTTAGTTTTTATATTAATTTAGTAAAAATCTGTGATTTTGGTCTTTTTTATTTTGTTTTCGGATTTTATTTTTAAAATATACTATTTTCGTATTTTATTTTTTTATATTATTTTAGTACATAATGTTTCAAATGTATTATTTTAGTTTTTTTATATTAATTTAGTAAAAATTCTAATTTTGGCCGTTTGTTTTTATTTTATTTTAATTTTATTTTTCAAAATATACTATTTTCGTATTTTATTTTTTATTATTTTAGTACATAATGTTTCATATGTATTATTTTAGTATATTTATATTAATTTAGTAAAAACTCTGATTTTGACCTTTTTTATTTTATTTTTAGATTTTTAAAATATATTTTTAAAATATACTATTAAGTTATTCTTTTAATATTTTTATACTATTTTTGTAAAAAACTCATCACATAAAAAATCAAAATATAACATGCCAAATAAAATTAATAAAAATATATCTAATTAACCTAAAACACACTTACCAAATAAATTAAATAAAATAATAAAAAATATTTTTGTACATAACATAGATAGGATTTTTACTTCAATGAAAATTAAAAATAAATTAAGAATATATATAAAAATAAAATAAATACAAACATACATTAATATCTCTTTTATCCAAAATATACCTTACAAAAATTAAATTTAAAAATTAAATCAAAATCAATCAACAATAATAACATTAACAATTAATATAAATCATTTATTTCCTTAAATTAACAATTAAAATTATTTCTTTAAAAAATATTACTTTTTTTTTCCTTCCCTCCCTCCTCTTCTTCTTCTCCTTCTCTTTTTCTTTCTCTTTTTCTTTTTCTTTTTTCTTCCCTCACCAATGTTGCCTCTTCCTTCTTCTTCTCCTTCCCCCTTTCTTCTTCTTCTTCACTCAGGCACACAAAGAAATTGGGGACTATTTTAAGGTCCTCAAACACATAATAAAACAAAAGAAGTGGCTCAGAGCAGTCCCGTCGGTGGCAGTGAGGAGTCCCGTCGGTGCAGAAGAGTGAGCGTTGCCGCCTGTGGGGTACCCTCCACCCTTATTTTATTATTATTTTTTTCGTCCTATTCTTTTTTTTTTTAACATGCAAATCTATCAAAAATATTTAGATTTGAGGGTGATGCCGCCTATGCACCACCCTTCATCACTTGCAATAATCTATTTTCGTATTTAATTTTAAGGACATCCTATTTTAATTTTTTTTTATATTATTATCGTAAAAATCCCTCGGATAAGGATAAGCAAATGAACAAGAAAAAGAATAAAGTTATTTTCTTTTAAAATTATTTTTATATTTATTGATTTATGGTCTAACGTCGAAGTGGTCATAAGCGTGTTGCTGTTTGAAGAATTTTTAAAAATATTTTACTGGAACAAATCAAATAAATTTGAATAAGTCCTAATTATAAAATATCTTGTCGGCTAAGGGTCAACCTCAGTAACTGTCATGAACCATTTTAATCCAACGGTTCTCAATACTTCCTTTCACATCAACGTATCTTTTCTTCTATCCTGATCTGAGAATTCTTAAAAAGGAACGAACCCCGAACGTACATTGCAATGGGCAATAAAAAACCACGAGCACATCAACATCTCAGTTTCAGCCAATAATATCCCTCCGCGCGTTACCCTAGCATCCATCTTATGGGACTCTACCTCCTTAACCTCATACACATAACCACACCCTATAACTCTCCCCACCCTTTTCCCTTCACCGGTTCTTCCTCACCGGCGACAAATCTACTTCCCTCTCACCGCACCGGAGCCGAATCATATAAATAGCAATTCAACAAGCGGCGGATGAAATTTTCAGTTTCGTGACTCGGGCTCCATTCAACGTCACATCCCTCGAGTTCAGACTTCAGATCGACTCAGTCTTCTTATAAGGAAAAAGGGAAAGGGGGGAGATTGAGGAATTAGAGTGATAGAAGACGATGAGGGGCGGTTTACCTATTAGCCGTCGATCGGTTTTCAAGTTGCGTCAAGTTGGGATCGGGACGCTTGGATCGGCAAAGATCAAGATCCTTCTCTGCGGTTGCGTCGTGTTAAGTCTACTCGCAATCGCGAACCGAAACCGCGACAGTTCTTCGTTTATGGGATGGACCGGTGACTTTGACCGCTCTTCTTCTCCAAGGTGCATCTCCCTATTACTATATATTAACTTTTATAATCTTATATTTTCGTTTGAATTTTCTTTCAGATTTTTGTTGAGTAGTTTCCAAGTTTAGATATAAAAAAAAAAGGAACCATGACTAAAAGAGGTTCGTTTGTTTTTGGAAACTTCGAGTAAATATATCATCTAAATCAAGATTTTTATTGGAAACTCCATCAAATTGTTATCAAGTTCTTTTATTTATGGTAATTTAATTATTTTTAAACCATAACAACAGTTAGGATCTGAAACTAAGCCCGTTTTAGCTTAAAATATTAGGAAGTGATTGATAATTCTAACTTCAAATTTAAAGGTTCTTTTTGGTGTTTATTCTGTTTAGATGTATAAAGAAGGGTGTTTTTTTTTTTTTTGTATAGGAAAGTTCATATCTTTTAAAAGTTCTTTTTTTTTTTTTAAATTTTCTTAGGGATCTTGAACTCGAACAAAATCACTCTGAGCTTATATTGTTACTAAAAATTTCAACAAATGATTGATATACAGTAGAAACTTAAATCTTTTAAAGGCATTTACTGAAAAATTTTCCAGATTTGATAATAAAGTGATGATGTTCATTACTGGGTTGTGTAAGTACAGGGGAAGATACTCGATTGTAATGAATACTTGGAAAAGATATGATCTCTTGAAGAAGTCGATTTCCCACTACACGTCATGTCCGAGGCTCGATTCTGTACATATTGTATGGAGTGAGCCGGATCCTCCATCTGATTCGCTTAAAAGATATCTCAACCATGTTGTGCGTTCAAACTCTAGAAAGGATCAGCAAGTTGAGTTGGTCTTTGATATCAATAAAGAAGATAGCTTGAACAACAGATTTAAAGAAATTAAGGATTTGAAGACGGATGCGGTTTTCTCAATTGATGATGATGTTATATTCCCTTGCACTTCTGTAGAATTTGCTTTCACTGTTTGGCAAAGTGCCTCAGATACAATGGTGGGATATGTTCCTCGTATGCATTGGGTAGATCAAAAGGTGCGCATATGTTCTGCAATTTTGTTGTTTTAATAATTTATCATAATTGATTTTGATGCTAGCCTTGCTGTATCAGTTTCCTTTGGTAAGTTTAGGCATACAGTTTCAGACTTCTGACTTATGATTGTAAATATGCCTACTTCTGGCACTGAGCTTCATATCTGTTGTCTTCATTGAGAAATTCATGAAACTTAACATGTTACTAAACAAAATCTTGTAGCTTTATCCGTATGTTAATATTGTATACCATTGATTGAAACTTTTACTTGGCATTGACTAATGGATTGATTACAAAACTCTTTTTTCTTAGTTGTCATAAATGTGAGGATCATAAACCTCCTGCACTGCAAGATATTCAAATTACTTGAAAAAAAAAGATAAGCTCTTGATTTCATCTTTATGCAGAAAGGAGAGAATAAATACAAATATGGCGGATGGTGGTCAGTTTGGTGGACTGGTACATACAGCATGGTACTCTCAAAGGCTGCCTTCTTCCACAAGAAGTATCTCAAACTTTACACTGATGAGATGCCTGCATCACTTAAAGAATACATAACCAAGAACAGGTCCCTTTTCATTTACTACTATTGCGGACTTTTTAAATGGTTTCATCATTATATGCAACTTACATGTTCTTTTATTATACTAACTCCATGGCTGAATTCACCAGGAATTGTGAAGATATTGCGATGTCATTTCTTGTTGCAAATGCGACAGATGCTCCTCCCATTTGGGTGAAAGGTAAAATCTAAAGGAATCTATATACTAATATTTTTCTCTCTTTTGTGATCCTCATGTTATGCAAAAATGATTGGCGGGGCATACCACATGTGCATTAAGAAAAAAGCCTTTAAATAATAGAAAGCATGTACAATCAAGATGTTGCGATGGGCAGTTACAAGACTAGTCATAGTTTAGTTCTATGGGCATAGTATTCGTATAGATGGTACTGATTTTGGCTAACAGATGTTAAATATTTTGGCTAGTAATGTTATCTTTTGCTTTGATCTCAAAAGAAGTTGCTTTGATTGAGTTCTTTCTTCCAGATTCTTGAAGTTGAAAATTATTTAGGGTTTTGTTTCAACCAACTTCTTTCATTCTTTCTTTTAAAATTTTACGAATTTCCTTGCTTACTCTTACATCATTATATGTTAATTCTTGTGCTCCAATGGTAGGGAAAATATTTGAGATCGGTTCAACTGGCATTAGCAACCTGGGAGGTCATAGTGAAAGAAGAACAGAATGTGTCAACAAGTTTGTGGATGAGTTTGGACGAATGCCCTTAGTTCCGACTGTTATGAAGGCTGTGGATAGCCGCTACAGTTGGTTTTGGTGATGCCTGAGATGCACCATTAACACGGCTTCACATTTTCCACTTATTTAATGCTCAATCCGCAGGTTGAGATCATTGCAACACTGTTTCAATTATCCTGAGTTTGTATAATATATAAATTTTGTTGTACGCTTAATGTGTTTTGAGAGAATAGATTCGTGCCAACACGGTATTTCACCATTTGGGACTTTACAAAGTAGTACTTAACTCTGATCTCCTGACTTAGGAACAGATTAATCATTTTAGAATGTACTGTTTTTTCGTCGTTGATGTTCTTTCTATGCTTTACAATATTCGAAGCCATACTTGATTTAAAACCGTTAGCATTTCAGCATTAATAAAAGCTGCAAAAGAACTAAATTAACATTTGATAAACTTGTGAATTCTCAAAACTTCCAAAGAAACCACATCAAAACAAAACTACGATAAACAACTCATAGCGTTCTCAGATTTTTCTCTAGTCTTCCACTCCTGAATCTTTATACTAATAAAGACAAACTTAGTCAAAGAGACTGAATCCCATATCATCATCAGACTCTTCTTCTGGTTCTGGTTTTTTCTCCTCTGCAGGGACAGCAGCAGCCGGAGCAGCACCACCAGCAGCAGCAACAGGGGCAGTAGCAACGGCAAATTTGCTTGGATCCTGAAAGCATGCAACAATTACTTTAAGCTCAAAAAAGACTTGGGAAATCCAAGAAATAGTTTGCAGGATAGGAATCAATTCCATACCGCCAAATACTCTTTCACTTTATCGGCCTGACGGAAAGAATACTCTGTTGCAACTGCAACAGCCAAGACATTCTTGTAGCCATTGATGAACATGTGTGGTACAGCTGCAAGGGTCGGGTATGAGATGGCAAGAGACAATGCAGTAACCATGGAGACACCACTAGCAAATTTCTCAATCAGGTCATCCTCGGTAAGATCCAACACCTCAGGGCTAAAAACAGAGCCATTGTCATAAACAGACAATACAACAAGACCATATGAGAAGGGCCTAATTCCAAGCTTGGCAAGAAGTGCAGCCTCAGAAGACCCAACCTTGTCGCCCTTCTTGATAAGCTCCACAGGAGTGATAATTTCAACAGTACCCTTGTTAATCTTGGTTGGAATATTAAGCACCTGAAATGTAACAAAATTAATGATATGAACCCAGCAGTGGTTCTAACACCTAAAACACAAGATATTACTGGCAGACAAAGTGCAGTACCTGGAAGAAAGAAGTTTGTGAAGGGTCAAGCCCAGTGTTGCCGGGTGGGACAACCACATCAATGGGTGCAACCAGACCAACACGAGCAGGAGCTCCAACCTGTTCAAAACAAAATATGATAGTAAATCCAAGCACATCGAGAAAACAAGATATTTTAGCAAGAAACAACCATTACATCAAACGAAGTTGAACTTCATAGCACCAAGAAGAAATTCATAATACATTCAAATGAAAACTATTATAACTTACTAGGAAATGAACCAGCAGCAAACAATGAATCTCTCAACTTTTGAAGCCAGATCCAATAACACACTATTTAGCAATAAACAACTACATTAAATTAACTTGGAACTTTACAGAACCAAGAAAAAATTCATGATAGTCTGATTCAAAATACAACATATGAGTTTCAAATCTAGAACCAAAAGGACACACAATTGGACTCCACAAAGAGATTTCCATCGAATGTATTGGTTAATTCAAGTATGGGGGTTCAAGTAAACTATTATAATATACTAGCAAATGAACCATAAGCAAATGGTGTCCCCATTCTAAATCCAGAACCAAAAGAAAACCAGATAGAACTCTACAATTGGACTGGTATCAAATCCATTGCTTAATTTAAGAAAATGGATTGCCGCAAACAATCACAATACGTTAGCAAGTGAGTTGAAAGCAAAGAATGAATCCCCAAAAGCATACATTCAACTTAACTTCTTACAATCGAGCCCAAATACTGAGAATGGAATTTCTCAGCTATCAAAAAGCTAAAATATTATTAAATCAATGTGAAAGATAAATACCTACTTTCAACAACATAACAATAACTTCAACAGAATATGAAATATCAAGTTCACATGTTCTTAATTCGATTTTCCATTTATTACATTGCAACATTGACAAAAAAAGAATGACAGAAACAATTCTAATATCAAATATTTCAATTTTAATTCATATGAAAGATGTAATAACAAACCTTGTACTTGGCAACTTCCTCACTGACTTCCTTCAAATCACCCTTGGTAAAAATCAAACCAACATTTCCCTGATTTAAAAAACCCATAAAACAATCACTTCATTGCTCTATACACAAAATAATAATGAGCCCAATATACAAAATAATATATATTAATAAATATTAGAAGTTTAAAGAACCTGAAGCAAGGGGATAAGGTTAAGGAAAGCCTGGTTTCCGGTTTTCTCAGCGTGCATACGGACGGACCTTTTCATCATTGTATTTTTACCCATGAGAACAACTGAGTCACCTCGAAGACCTTTGCGAATGTTCTGGAGCTGATTCGAACCCACATTGTCGGCTGCCGCAATTAAGATCTGGGTGTACTCGTCTAAGAGTTGACATAATTTAGCATCGTAGGCGATTTTCTTGTCGGCTTTGGAGGGCTTCACTGCCATTTTGGGTTGGTAGTATTAGTAACAAAAGGCCAAGACGATGCGTTTATGCTCGGTTAAAATGGAGATTAGGGTTACAGTAGGGTTATATAGTAGGATGAGAAATGGGAAAGGGAAATTAGGGTTTTAGGGTTGTTCTTGACCAGACGGTCGAGATTGGGTTTGGGCTTCATATTCGACCGGTTTATCATGGTTTAGTGGACATTAGAAATTGCCCTTTTCAAGACAACCTTGAAAATCAACATTCAAATAGAAGATTGAATACTCCTACATGATTTAACTTTAAAAATTATTTTTATATAAGTTATAAAAATTATATTATAATGATAAATAAGTAGGAGTGTTTGGTATGGGTATGGCCAAAAGTTTCTACGACTATATTATAAATCTTAAAAATTATGTTATAAAAATAATTTATATGTAATTTTGAAAGTTATAACAAAAAATTATATTATAAAAGTAAATTTAATGTTATAAAAATATTATAATCTACTTACTTATAAAAAGTTATAATCATAAAGTATGGGCATAACTTATTTACGCATCTAAGGGCAGATCCTCTAGAAGGCCTTGGCCCCTCAAAATTTTAAGAAAAATTGGTTTTTTTTTCCTTGAAATTTTAGAAAATTTTAATTAAGCTTCCTCAAATTTATGAAAATTCTTATTAATCTCACAAAATTTTCAATTAGACCTCAATTGTTTTTTAAAAAATCTCATTAAACTCTTAAAATTTTTAAAATTTTATTAGGCCCACCATTGTATGCGTGTCCATGCTATATAGTATAGAAAATATTTATAACAAATGTTATAATTTTTTGCATTATTTATTTATAAAAAATAACTTCCTAAAGTTATGACAAAATTATCTTATTTATAAGAGATGTTTGAAAGTTATTGGATATTTTATAAAACATTTCTTTAAAAGGTTATATATTATAAAATTATATTATTTTAATCAAGTACTTATTATAGAAAGGGTATAGCCTAGCATAAGTCTTTTTTTCAAATTGAGTTTATATAATTAAAACTATAGTTTGTTTGCGCTGGGAACCCAAATATAATGTGGTAGATGCTACCTATGCAAATGCAAAAATGTTTTCTTGCACCATATCATGTGGTACGATACCATTTGAGAGAATGGAGCCAAACATAAGTACTAGAGACAACTTGTGAAACTCTTTAATTTGAGACATTGAAAGCTTCTAAAATATGGTTAAGAAGACATTTGTTATTCTAAAAAAAGGTTGCCTATATTAATAGCACCACCTTAGCATAACATTAAAAAAAAAAAAGAAAAGAAAAAGATTGGATCATACCAGCATGTTATATACTTTATAACTTTATTTATAGGTGAAATTGAAATTATTCAAACTTTGAAGAGTATTATATGGAAGAAAAAATCTTGATAATCTTAATGATGCAAATTCATATTTAGATGTAATAAGGACTATATGTTGAATGTTAAAGAGTGAATAACCCAACCAATATGCAATGCTAGAGCAATTAGATCAAACTACATATGATATTTATTTTTATTGTTACTTTTATTATTAATAATATTATCAACTATTTTCTTGGACTAACATATTACATATGGTAATTCAATTTTAATTTTGTTACCCATTTAGAATTTTTTATCATACTAATACGTTTATAGTAATTAATATTTTACAAAATAAATTATATAACTGTTTAATTACAATTTTTTATAATTACAATAGAGTATAATTATTAAGATAGTAATTATATTTTTATGCTAGTAAAATATACCATAAATGTAGTTTTATTATATTAGAGAATTTTATATCATTAAAATTCGTTTATAAATACATGTTGGACATGTGCATGTTTAATTTAAATTTTCTAGTTTGCTTTTGTTTATTTGGAAGCATTAAACTTGTTTATCTACATTCATATCAAGATATGTATCAAATGTCTGATATATATATATATTAAGAAAAATGAAGAATCGGCAAGAATATGAATTAAATTACCCCATTTATGATCATTATTAAAATAGAAATATTATCAATAAATGTTGGGCGTAGTGATAAGGCATATTACACTCGTAGGGTGTGCTTGGTTTGATAGAAATGTAGAGTGATGGAAGGAGAGAATAAAAAAGTTGAAAGAAAATAAATGTTGAGTGTGCTAGGTAAGAAAGAAGGTGAGAGGAAAGAAAATAGGAAAGACGATTGTTTTTCATCCTTATACATAAAAATCAATCTTTCTAAATTAGAATGATAAGAAATGAAAAAAAAAAAAAGAAGAGAGAAAAGTGTATGTTAGTTCAAAATTATGCAATTTTCAAATGTTTTAACTCTTTCCTTTCATTTTTTACTTTAGCTAATAATAGATAATAAGAAATTTACTTTTCCTTTCAATTTTTCATCTTTCCTACCAAGCACACTTATAAATATATATATATATATATCTTCAAATTTTCATACTCTTTCAATTTCCATCTTTTAAATTTTCTTTTTACCCAACTAAACACGAGAGAGCACAATTCTAATTTTGAAAATGTTAAAAAAAAATCATAAACCTTAAGTCAGATCATCATAAACATTTAATTTTGCAAGCTTTTTAAAAGTTATTGAATGATAGTAACGTAGTTAGTTAATTAAACAAAATGGACAGGCTATGATAACAATACAACCCTAAAGAATTGGTATGATAAGGCTATGACCTCCAGAAAATAATTGATACAAGCTTTAGCTCTATTTCTTTGAAATAAATAAAAATGATTAGTGATAAGTTTGTGACTAAATTATGTCTTTAAAGAATGACATGATTAAGGCCCCATTCCCTACAATTTATGGACCAGTTTCAATTTAATTGTAATTTTATGTCAAAAAGAACAAAGCTAACGATTAAAAGAAGCCTTCGTGGGGACTTAATTAAAATCTAGAAAAAGAATTAGGGAGAAAAGCATGGCTTGGGATTGGGATGCTTACTCTACTTTTCAAATCGAATAAATCTTGTGCTTAAGAAGTGCTAGAGAATACCAAAGGATAATCAAATAGATAAATCCTAAAAAACCATTTTGAAAAGCGAAAATTAATTTTTTTATCTGATTCCGATTTTATTGTTATCTAAAATTTAAAATTAACTTATAATTCATGGATTTTCTTTCAAAAGTAAATCATCCTTTATAATTTATTGTATTGATGTTTCAAGTAAAATATTTTCCGAGCTTTAGACATTTAACTTATATAAGATTATTTATTCAATTTGTTGACTAATAAAAAAAATTAAATATGTTATATACTCACTATTACTGACCCGTAATTCGATTAGGTTCAAGTTGGATTTTACACGGTTCACACTTTAAGTTCGTGTGTAAGGCACTCGCACCCTTTTATGAGACAGCGCAATGAGGGTTCGCACACCATCACATAGGCGAACCTTCATCTATAAACACATGTTAAATCTAGAGTAGGGTATGTGTCGACATGCATGAAACCTACCTACAATATCACTTCTATAAACAATAACCATATCATATACATACACAACTCCACCCGTCTAAAGAACACATAGAAACACTTAACAATTTGGTGCAGTGAGCGTGGACAGACTTCTAATATTTAGATTTTCAGATTGCTAAAAAACCAAAATGACTCACCCCAATGAGAATTTCCTTACTAATTTCTCGTCAGGACAAGCATGAGGTTTTGGCACTGGCAATAAACCTAGCAAGATAGACCTTTTTACTGGCTGGTTTGTCGACCGACTAGATAATTTGGGTAACTTAGGCCATGTAAGTGCTTCCAACTCTTTCGGTCTCAATGCTCCTTATGGTTAGGGACCGTCATTCCCCTTTGATCATGGAGCATCGCCACAACAATTGTTTGGTTTTCCGGAGCAACTGAGGTTGATGAAAGAGTAGATGACTCAACAAAGAGCTAGGTTTGAACAACAGCAAGCCTTTCAGCAGGAACTGTTAAGACAAAATGAAGAGTTGAGGAGGAAGATGCAATTTGATAACTCTGATCTTCAAGATAATATCATGTCTGCCTAGGAGGAGGATGTAGGGGTAGATATAAAACTGTGGCAGAATGAAATGGATGCTCTGCACGTAGATATGTGAGTATTGCATCTTTATGTGTAAGATATGGATTGGTTGTTTTGTTTTAATAATCCATTGGCTCCTGAGATAGCAGCTGTGACTCTACCAGCTGAGTTTAAGGTTTCAAAGGAGATGTTCGAAGGAAGAAAAGATCCTCGAGCACATCTCATGCAGTACAACAATTATATGAATGTGCTGAGGGCCTCTGATGCTGCAAAGTGTAAAGCCTTTTCAACGACCCTTAAAGAAAGTGCGAAATATTGGTATCTATCTTTACCACAAGGCTCCATCCAGAGCTTATCGTAACTAGACCAAATGTTCTTGGGAAGATTTCGAGCTCATAGAACAATATACTCTTATGGGTTTGATGTTAGTAAAGAAGAGGGATGGGGAATGATTGCAATATTATGTTAAACATTTTCATGCAACAACATTAAGCACAAAACATTTGGAGGATCAATGGGCCATTGATGCCTTTATCATGGGTGTTTAGAATGAACGCGTGCAATATTTATTCACTGATAATAGGTCATAGAGTTTAGCAGATTTGTATGAGAGGGCTCACAAGTTTTTTGAAGTTGAAAAAATTAAGAGAACAAGTTATAATACCTTTTAGAGGGATGACAAAAATTTTAGAAACCAATAAGAAGTTTACGCATATAAAGAGGGGGACAACAGAGGGGTTATCCATAGAATGAATCATCGAGAGCATTTTAAAGACCTCGAGATGAGCACGCAAGAAGGTATGTCCCTCATAGAAAATTTGAAACCTATACTGCTTTAAATGCTATACGTGCCTATATTCTTAGTCAGGTTAAAAGTCTAGGCATCTTGCCAAAATCCTCCACCCATGTGACATAATCAGTTAAGGTCAAACTCGAAGGACATAGGTAATTTTCACAATGACGGAGGACATAAGACTGAAGATTATTCTTCTTTGAAAGAAGCTATTGAGGAAGCAATTAGGAATGGCGAGCTTAAAGATTTTTTGGCTCAATATGCTACACTGTCAGGTAAGAGTTCGCGGGGGGCTGACAAGGGTGAGCAAAAAGTTATAGGTAGAATACACGTGATAATTGGTATAGATGAAAAATGGACAACCATTAACATAAAGAGAAAGGCTCATATTAGAAGTGTAATGTTAGTCAGTTCACTGAAAAGGTTGCGTTAGTAAGAAAAATGGAAGGTGAAATTTAATGATGAGGATGGGGATTTGGTGTGTGATGAAGAGGGAAATGATCCAATGGTCGTGTCAGCAACTATAATAGGGTTTGAGGCAAAGATAATTTTGGTTGATAGTGGCAGTGCTGTGGAGGTCTTGACTTGGGATGTGTAGCACCCCAAACCCGGCCCAGAAGTTATGGCCGGATCCGGCATGCCACATCAAAAACGTTAAAATTTTTTTTCCATTCTAAGTCCAGAAAATCGTACTTGATGTTCAAAAGATTAATTCATTAAGGATTAAAGTGAATGGAAGCTATGCACCAGGTAGGAAACCGGAAAAGAGGTGGTGAGTCCATCGGATTTGCTTAATACCAAGCTCCTTGGGTCCAATCCTGACATGCATACCGCCATTGCCACACCTTAATGTCATGGATATTTCTAGGAAACCGATTTGATTAAGTCATTTTTAGGAAAAGTGATTAATTTTGGAAAATACTTTCATTGCGGAAGCTTTGCTTGTTGTCGTGTTATTTTGAAATCAACTGTTGTTTTTGAAAACGCGCCCTAAAGCTATCCAGTTTCAACAGTTAAAATAAGTAATACCTATCTTAGTAATACATATTAAAACCATCAAAAATAATTAAGCGGCCTTATTACATTGAAAAAAACCCAAAACTTCAAACGTAAATAAAAGGATGTCCAGTTCACCAGAGGAAAATCAAACTTTCGAATCGGTGGCCACTCAATTCCCTCATGACTCCAAGCCCACTATGGTTGGGGATTTCTGCGTGGATGAAAATAAAAGGGTGAGTTTGGGGAAGCTCGGTGTGTAAGGAAAACCCATTCAAAGCCCAAGTCACTCAAGCCTATTGGGCCTAAGCCCATTCAGTAATGATGGTACTAGGCGAGCCCTTTTCAAATTACAATAAACCGGGCCTTAGCCCTTATTCAGATAATGATGGCCCATAGGCCCATTTCAAAATACATGCAACATCAATAACATATGCAAGCCCATTTGGGTAACAGTGGTCTTGGGCGAGCCCTTTTCAGATTACAATAAACCGGGCCTTAGCCCTTTATTCAGATAATGATGGCCCATAGGCCCATTTCAAAATACATGCAACATCGGTAAACATATGCAAGCCCATTTGGGAGACTACTCAACCCACCAACCACTACACTCCACCCGTACCACCATACACTCCATGTGGGAATAGCTCAACCCACCCATTAACACTCCACGATTGCTTGGCCTTGCTTTGCTCGATTAACGATAAATTGAGGCAAAGCCTCCAAGACGTGGACAAGCCACTTTCATACTTCCTCCGTCAATATCCCAGTCCCATGCATCGAGATAATAACAACATGGCATGCGATAAATAACAACGATCAAACATGCATTTATGTCAATTTAACCCTAGGGGTATTTGGTAATTAATCTCCTAGGGGTAAAGCGTAAGTTTTCCACTTTTAAAGGTATTTCAGTAATTTATCTATTTTAGGGTTTTTCATGCATTTTCTTACTTTTCACGTACTAACAGAATCACGTACTGAGGGTTCTTACCGATTGGGCCCGTTGGCCTATCATTCCAATTTTGGCCCATTAAGCCCAAAAATATCGAGGGCACAAAAATCATGCACTTTGCAATCCAAATTTTGCAGCTTACCAAAAACATTAATCGATTTACCTAACGAGTATTCGCACACTCGCAAATCTATAAAATACCGGTTTTCGGCATTTCGGCTTTTCGACTTTTACCGATCTAGACTAAGAAAGAGGGTGTTAGTTACACACATTTGCGACGATATCTTGTGAGATCCACACACGAACCGCCTACAATTGGATTACTAACACGTTAATCTAACTATTCAAATACAAACTACGATTAACCCCTTACAATATTCGACCAACCACACCTACGGATCATAGTAAGCTTATAAGAAATCAATAAGCAACCCATTAACAAATTTTTGTCAATGTTTACCACATAATCATAATTTCACCGCAAGCTGTCTTTTTGAGCAATAGTCACTAAATCATTTATAACTGGAGCTACGAAACTCCAAACCAAGTTCCGTTAATTTTCCTGAAAATACACTCATATATCTTATATCCATAAAATTTTCAGAATTTTGGTTTATCCAATCAATACCAGATTTTTCTCAAAGTTTCCCATGTTTCCTTTGTTTGACTAATCGACCACTCTTCATTACTGAATCAAATTTCTCATTGTACAGAATTTAAAATATGTTCTTGTTTATTTCATTAGAAACTAGACTCAATAAGCAATTACATAATTTATTCAGCTTCTAATTCATCTCCCACAATTTATGGTGATTTTCCAAAGTCATATTCTTCTTCTTTGTCCCAAGCGATTTATTACCAAATCACTCTTTCACACCTAACTTGCATGCTTGTTATTTAAACATGTATATCACCAATCAATCATCACATATCTATGATTTTACTTAAGTATAATCTCCATTTGATCATTTTAAAGCACAACATGTTAGCTGATTTTTCCCTTTAACATCTAAGGCACATGCATGCTCATTTGTTTAGCTCAACTTCACATATCTTCCATTTTTCATCAAAAGAACATGAAACAACAACCATTTCCTTCATTTTAATTCATGACCAAATGCTCACAACACAACTAAAAATCAAAATATACTTCAAGAGTTAAGGTAGAATCAAGAAGAACTCATGAACCTCAAAATAGAAGCAAGGTACCAAGAACTTACCTTCAATTTTCCTCCTCCTAATGACCAAATACTCAAGAGCTTTCTCCTCTCTTTTCTCTTCTCTAACTTTCAGCTATGATGAACAAAGATGGACAAAACTTTGTTCTTTTCACCCCTTTTTCTTTTAATAAAACTTCATATTTCATCCATTTAATTCTTTAATACAAAAGACATGAAATTCTTATCATGAAACATTTACCTAAACCATTATCATGAAACATTTACCTAACCCATTATCATGGAATATTTACCTAATCCATTATCATGGAACATTTACCTAACCCATTATCAATTTATATCAATTTGTACCATAAATTATGGATATCAAGTACTCATATTGTCTACAACAACATGATGGCTAGCCACTTCATGTAAAATGGGAGGTTTGTCATGCAAATCCTCCTATTTTGCACTCCTATTTATTTGGCCACTTCAATTTAGCCTATAGCATTTTCAAATATTTTCACATAGGTCCTATTTCATAATTTCACTCCCTTTTCTTATGGAACAAAAATTAACTAAAATTACGGGTTCTATCTTAAGCTTGGGCCTTCTAGAGGCCCACTAACATAATTAAACCTAAGCCAACATTCACAAGATTCCCGAAAATTGGGCGTTACAACTCTACCCTCCTTAAAGAAATTTCGTCCTCGAAATTTACCTAATCAAACAGATGAGGGTATTCTTTGTTGCATCGTCTCTTCCGCTCCCAAACTCGAAGTTTCCTTCCTTAACTTGTTGAAAACGAGCGACCAAAGACTCATATTCCAACTGCTTTTCCTTAATCTGATCCACCAGTTGGCCTCACTTGTAACTCAAGCAGACTTCCATCATCATCTGAGACTCGACGAGCAAACATTGCTCTCGGATCGATATAGCTCTACGACTTAGAGCATCGGCAACCACATTAGCCTTGCCTGGGTGATACTCGATCGAACAGTCATAATCATTAAGCAACTCAATCCATCTCCTTTGCCTAAGGTTCAGCTCCTTCTGAGTCAACAAATACTTAAGACTCTTATGGTCAGTATATATAATACACCTTTCTCCGTACAAGTAATGTCTCCAAATCTTAAGTGAAAATATCACGCCGCCAACTCTAAATCATGAGTAGGATAGTTCCTTCGTGAGGTTTAAGTCGTCGTGATGCATATGCAACCACCTTACCCTCTCAGTATTAACACGCAACCCAAACCCACGTGTGATGCGTCACTGTACACAGTAAAATCCTTCCCAGACTCCGGCTGAATCAACACAGGTACTTCAGTCAGAACTTTCTTCAACTTCTCAAAAGCTTCCTGCTGCTTCTCATCCATACAAATGGTACTCCTTTCCTTATGAGTTTTGTCGAGGTGCCGCCATCACGAAAAACCTTCCACAAACCTTCAGAGTATCCGCCACCTAGGAAACTCCAGTATTTCGACACCGACCTAGGCGGCTTCCATTCCAAAATCGCTTCAATTTTCCGAGGGTCCACTTTAATCCCTCAGCAGAGACCACATGTCCTAAGAAAGTTACCTCCTCAACCAAAATTCACACTTCTTTGAACTTCACAAAGAGTTTCTTCTCCTTAATACTTACAAAGACTATACGGAGATGTTCATCATGTTTCGTTTAGTTTCGAATATACCGGGATATCGTCAATAAAGATGACTATGAACTGATCCAAAATGGTTGGAACACACGATTCATCGATCCATAAATCGCAGGAGCGTTCGTTAGTCTAAATGGCATAACCGAAACTCGTAATGACCATACCGAGTCCTAAATGTCGTCTTTTGGATATCTGTCTCCTTGACCCTTAACTGATGATATCCAGATCGAAGGTCGATCTTGGAAAATACAGAATCTCCTCTAAGCTAGTCGAATAGATCGTCAATCCTTGGCAGTGGATACTTATTCTTAATCGTCAGTTTGTTCAACTGGCGATAATCAATGCACATCCGCATCGTACCATCCTTCTTTTTCACGAATAGCACTGGTGCTCCCCATGGAGACACGCTTGGCCTAATAAAGCCCCTATCCAACAACTCTTGAATTTGAACATTTAACTCTACTAACTCCTTCGGTGCCATCCTATACGGTGCGATAGACACAGGCACCATTCCAGGCAACAAGTCTATTCCAAACTCAACTTCTCAATTCGGAGGCAATCCTGGAAGCTCCTCCGGAAAAACATCTTGGAACTCCTTTACGGTCCTAACCTTATCCTTTGTCGGTCCCTCCTCTTCCGATCGACTTACAAATACCAATTAGGCCTCACAACCTTTCCGAATCCACTTTTCGGCTCTTAATGCCGACACCACATTGGACAAATAATCCCTTCGCTCACCTATCACCATAACCTCCTCATCCTTTGTGGTCCTTAACACCATTCGTTTAGCAGTACAATCCAGAGTCGCTTTATGCTTAACAAGCCAGTCTATTCCCAAAATGAGATCAAACTCTCCGAACGGTAACTCCATCAGATCTCCAGGGAAAATCTTACCTTGAGTTTCTAAGGGTACATCCCTATACAGTTTGTCTACCCTAACCGAGTGACCTAAAGGACTTAGTACAGATACCCCACTCACAATCTCCTCAGAGCAGTCCAAGTTGTCCATAATCCGTTCTGTGGCCTCCAACCAATATTCCGCCACATTCGGGGCTATACCAGACACGCCCCTAACGATCTCCGCTCCGTTAGCCCGGAGTCATTCAGAAATCGATCCTCGAATTTCGTTGCCCGAACTTATCCCGGTAACCCTTTCTAGAACACGAAGCATTGCCTGTGACAGGACATCATCCTCGGCACAGCGGTCATGAGACTTTACCTCTGTTGCCGGTGGTACCGGTGCATCCACCGCAGCATATGTCTCGAAGACGAAGATCTCGCTCGAGCACTTCCTCGGCTTTGTCCACGGCCTCTTGTACTCATATCGTATTATCTTGATTACGAATTTTTATACATCAATTAATATTCCAGTGTTTATTACAGATGTTTTATGAATCAGATAGATATTCAGAGTTTGTTTTCGCAGAATCGAAGTCTAGCTACAGTTTCAGTCTCTTATCAAATTTTTCTATGGTTTCAGTATCATCCTATCTAGAATATCCTAGCAGGATTGTAGTACAGATAGATAATTTAGGAAAATATTCAGAAAAATTCAGAATACTTACAGACTTGAGCCGGAGATTCGGAATGCCACCTTCTAAAGATCTAAATTTTGAAAATCGAGTTTTTCGTATTCTTTATAAAATTTTCGCTTTCGAAAATCTTTGTTTTTGTAAACCCATTACACAATCGAGTTGTTGCAACCTAGGCTCTGATACCACTAAATGTAGCACCCCAAACCCGGCCCAGAAGTTATGGCCGGATCCGGCATGCCACATCAAAAACGTTAAAATTTTTTTTTCCATTCTAAGTCCAGAAAATCGTACTTGATGTTCAAAAGATTAATTCATTAAGGATTAAAGTGAATGGAAGCTATGCACCAGGTAGGAAACCGGAAAAGAGGTGGTGAGTCCATCGGACTGCTTAAGTACCAAGCTCCCTTCGGGTCCAATCCTAGACATGCATACCGCCATTGCCACACCTTAATGTCATGGATATTTCTAGGAAACCGATTTGATTAAGTCATTTTTAGAAAAAGTGATTAATTTTGGAAAATACTTTCATTGCGGAAGCTTTGCTTGTTGTCGTGTTATTTTGAAATCAACTGTTGTTTTTGAAAACGCGCCCTAAAGCTATCCAGTTTCAACAGTTAAAATAAGTAATACCTATCTTAGTAATACATATTAAAACCATCAAAAATAATTAAGCGGCCTTATTACATTGAAAAAAACCCAAAACTTCAAACGTAAATAAAAGGATGTCCAGTTCACCAGAGGAAAATCAAACTTTCAGAACTGGTGGCCACTCCGAATTCCCTCACAGCTCCAAGCCCACTATGGTTGGGGATTTCCTGCGTGGATGAAAATAAAAGGGGTGAGTTTGGGAAACTCGGTGTGTAAGGAAAACCCATTCAAAGCCCAAGTCAGCTCAAGCCTATTGGGCCTAAGCCCATTCAGGTAACAGTGGTACTAGGCCAGAGCCCTTTTCAAATTACAATAAACTGGGCCTTAGCCCCTTATTCAGATAACAGTATGGCCCATAGGCCCATTTCAAAATACATGCAACATCAATAACATATGCAAGCCCATTTGGGTAATAGTGGTCTTGGGCGAGCCCTTTTCAGATTACAATAAACCGGGCCTTAGCCCTTATTCAGATAACAAGTATGACCCATAGGCCCATTTCAAAATACATGCAACATCAAGAAACATATGCAAGCCCATTTGGGAGACTACTCAACCCACCAACCACTACACTCCACCGTACCAGCCATACACTCCATGTGGGAATAGCTCAACCCACCCATTTAACACTCCACAGATTGCTTGCCTTCTTTGCTCGATTTATCGATAAATTGAGGCAAAGCCTCCAAGACGTGGACAAGCCACTTTTAGTACTTCCTCCGTCAATATCCCGGTCCATGCATCGATAATAACAACATGGCATGCGATAAATAACAACGATCAAACATGCATTTAGGTCAATTTAACCCTAGGGGTATTTGGTAATTAATCTCCTAGGGGTAAAAGCGTAAATTTTCCACTTTTAAAGGTATTTCAGTAATTTATCTATTTTAGGGTTTTCATGCATTTTCTTACTTTTCACGTACTAACGTAATCACGTCGAGGGTTCTTACCGAATTGGGCCGTTGGCCCATCATTCCAATTTTGGCCCATTAAGCCCAAAAATATCGAGGGCACAAAATCATGCACTTTGCAATCCAAATTTTGCAGCTTACCAAAAACATTAATCGATTTACCTCACGAGCATTCGACACTCGCAAATCTACAAAATACCGGTTTTCGGCATTTCGACTTTTCGACTTTTGCCGATCTAGACTAAGAAAGAGGGTGTTAGTTACACACATTTGCGACGATATCTTGACGAGATCCACACACGAACCGCCTACAATTGGATTACTAACACGTTAATCTAACTATTCAAATACAAACTACGATTAACCTCTTACAATATTCGGCCAACCACACCTACAGATCATAGTAAGCTTATAAGAAATCAATAAGCAACCCATTAACAAATTTTTGTCAATGTTTACCACATAATCATAATTTCACTGCAAGCTGTCTTCTTGAGCAACAGTCACTAAATCATTTATAACTGGAGCTACGAAACTCCAAACCAAGTTCCGTTAATTTTCCCTGAAAATACACTCATATATCTTATATCCATAAAATTTTCAGAATTTTTGGTTTATCCAATCAATACCAGATTTTTCTCAAAGTTTCTCATGTTTCACTGTTTGACTAATCTGACCACTCTTCATTACGAATCAAATTTCTCATTGTACAGAATTTAAAATATGTTCTTGTTTATTTCATTAGAAACTAGACTCAATAAGCTTTAATTACATAATTTATTCAGCTTCTAATTCATCTCCCACAATTTATGGTGATTTTCCAAAGTCATGTTACTACTGCTGTCCCAAGCAGATTTATTACCAAATCACTCTTTCACACCTAACTTGCATGCTTGTTATTTAAACATGTATATCACCAATCAATCATCACATATCTATGATTTTACTTAAGTATAATATCCATTTCATCATTTTAAAGCACAACATGTTAGCTGATTTTTCCCTTTAACATCTAAGGCACATGCATGCTCATTTGTTTAGCTCAACTTCACATATCTTCCATTTTTCATCAAAAGAACATGAAACAACAACCATTTCCTTCATTTTAATTCATGACCAAATGCTCACAACACAACTAAAAATCAAAATATACTTCAAGAGTTAAGGTAGAATCAAGAAGAACTCATGAACCTCAAAATAGAAGCAAGGTACCAAGAACTTACCTTCAATTTTCCTCCTCCTAATGACCAAATACTCAAGAGCTTTCTCCTCTCTTTCTCTTCTCTAACTTTCAGCTATGATGAACAAAGATGGACAAAACTTTGTTCTTTTCACCCTTTTCTTTTAATAAAACTTCATATTTCATCCATTTAATTCTTTAATACAAAAGACATGAAATTCTTATCATGAAACATTTACCTAAACCATTATCATGAAACATTTACCTAACCCATTATCATGGAATATTTACCTAATCCATTATCATGGAACATTTACCTAACCCATTATCAATTTATATCAATTTGTACCATAAATTATGGATATCAAGTACTCATATTGTCTACAACAACATGATGGCTAGCCACTTCATGTAAAATGGGAGGTTTGTTATGCAAATCCTCCTATTTTGCACTCCTATTTATTTGGCCACTTCAATTTAGCCTATAGCATTTTCAAACATTTTCACATAGGTCCTATTTCATAATTTCACTCCCTTTTTCTTATGGAACAAAAATTAACTAAAATTACCGGGTTCTATCTTAAGCTTGGGCCTTCTAGAGGCCCACTAACATAATTAAACCTAAGCCAACATTCACAGGATTCCCGAAAATTGGGGCGTTACAAGATGTATACCAATAAATGAGATTGAAATAAGAAGTTTTGAAGAGGGCAAGCCCTTTGTATGGTTTTGCGAACCGTCTAGTCAATGTGAAAGGATGCATTACTTTACCCATTACCTTGGGGGATGGCAAACACACCACAATAGAATATGTTCGGTTATTTGTGGTAGACCATCTAATGGCCAATAATACGCCTTAACATGAGAATGGCTAAGATAATGATCGTAAACACACTACAATAGAATATGTTCGGCTATTTTTGGTAGACCATCCAATGGCCTATAATACGCCTTAACATGAGAATGGCTAAGATAATGATCGCAACTTTTTGTATGAAGATTAAGTTTCCAACAAAGATAATGATAGGTTTTATGAAGTTTGATTAGCAAACAGCTAGACAGTGTTACATGTTATCAGTCAAAGAAATACTCGAATAGGTGCCGTAGGCACATAGTTCGCAACAAACGGGTGTGGTTCGTCAAGTTTTAGACTTGGATAGTTTGGATGTCAGAGGTGAGGGAAGAATTCATAAGCTAGAAGTAATAGAGGACATAGAAACTTTATAGTTGTTCTATGATAACACAAATAAGTTTGTAAATATTTCTTTAGCATTGGTAGAGAAGGAAAAAAAGACCTGATTCAGTGTTCAAGAGTGAATTCCAAAATTTTTGCATGGTTAGCTACAGACATGCTTGGTTTGGATCCTTAGATGATCATTCATAGGTTAAACGTATCTCCTGAGATCAAGCCAATTAAGCAGAACAAAAGAATATTCGCTCCACAATTCGTGGAGGCCATAAGTAGCAGGTAGAGAAACTACTTTTAGTAGGGTTCATTAGAGAGGTGGCATACCCTGATTGGGTTTCGAATGTTGTGATGGTGAAAAAGGCTAATGGAAAGTGGGGAATGTGCATTGATTTCACCAACCTTAACAAAGCTTGCCCTAAGGATAGTTTTCTTTTACCCTCAATTGATAGGTTGGTGGATGCATCCTCGGGTCATAAATTCATGAGTTTAATGGATGCATTCTTGGGTTATAACCAAATTTATATGGCTTCAAAAGATCAAGATAAAATAGTCTTTATAACAGAAGAAGACTTGTTTTGCTATCGAGTTATGCCCATTGGGTTGAAGAATGCAGGTGCAACTTACCAGAGATTGGCTCACAAGATTTTCATAGAGGAAATTGGACGCAGTGTTGAAGTTATGTTGATGAAATATTGGTAAAGAGCTCCATTTTAAGGAGACATATTCAAGATTTATCTGATGCTTTTGCTGTCTTGCGAGCTCATAGCATGAAGTTGAATCTGGAGAAATGTGTTTTCTGCATAACAACAGACAAATTTCTAGGCCTTTTAGTTTTAGAGAGAGGGATAGAAGCAAACCTAGAGAAGATTTGAGCCATTTTATATTTTCCTCCCTCGAGGACTATCAAGGATATTTAACGCCTAACGGGGAGGGTGGTTGCGCTCAACAGTTTCATCTCTAGGATGGAAAATAAATGCTTATCATTCTTTAAAGCCTTAAAATCTTCTTTTAGTTAGACAGAAGAGTGCCAGGTTGCTTTTGGGAAGCTCAAGTCATATCACACATACCCACAGCTCTTGATTTCGTCTTGTGTGGGGGAAACTCTTTATCTTTATATGGTGACCTTAGATGAAACAGTAGCAATGGTTTTGATCGAAGCAGAGGGGGTTTGCCAATTTCCAGCATATTGTGTTAGCAGGGTGTTACAGAATGGTGAACAAAGGTATTCAAAGATAGAAAAACTCATTTTCACTTTAATTATGGTAGCTAGCAAGTTGCATTCTTATTTTCAGGCTCATCCCATGATTGTCATGACGGATCAACCTATCAAAGATGTTCTATCTAAAGTGGATAATTTAGGAAGAATAACTAAATGGGGAATTGAATTAGCTAAGTTTGGAATAGAATATACCCTAAGAACAATGATCAAGCCTCAGCTCCAAGCTGATTTGATGGTGGAATGCTTTTTCAATAAATCATCAGACCTTGTAGATGTAGTAGTTAGCTCATCACAGGGGCAAACAAGTTTAGTTGCGAAGTTGAAGTGTTGGGCAGTTTATGCTGATGGCTTTATAGCGAAGACTAGGTTAAGAGCGAGTGTTCTTCAGGTAAATCCTGATGAAAATGAGTGGCAATATGGGTTATCTTTTGGCTTTCAAGCATCTAACAACGCCGCAGAGCAATTTCAATATTACAATTGGCTTTATAGCTAGGGATAAAGGAGTTGATCATATATATTGATTCTCAACTTGTAGCGAAGCATATGAATGATGAGTATGAAGTAAAAGAGCTAAGCTTGAAGAAATACCACTCCTTAGTAACTTAACTACTCATTAAGTTTGATAAAGCACATACTAGACAACTATCAATAATGGAGAACACCAAAGTTGATAGTTTATCAAAGTTAGCATCCTCTATTTCTATTGAACAAAGAGAAAAAAATTGTTAGAATATAGAGATGTTTTGACCTGTGACACCCAACAAGTTTTCAGTCTGATCTAAGAAGAAATGTGGATGTCCTCCATCGTATAAGCTCTACAAGGAAAAGTTCACCACCTTAATAAGGAGCTCGCTAAACTACAACATAAAGTTGTAAGGTATGAAATTATTTTTTTCATTTCAAATATCTTTTTATTTGCAAATTATTCATCTCTCAGCCAATTAAAACCATTTATTCTATTACCATTAGATATATCCTGTTACTCCCAACAACTTTTGTGATGTCTTGGTCCCTCAGAAGCCAAATATGTTATGAGAGAAATTTATGAGGGAATATACAGTGATCAACTAGGTGGAAGATTGGTAGCACAAATGGTCCTCAAGTAGGGGTGTTATCGACCAACTGTACAGAAGGACGCACACCATATAGTTCACACTTGTGATTCTTTCCAAAAATATGCTGAAGTACAACGATCATCAGAAAAGCCTCTGCAAATAATGTCCAGTCCTTGGCTATTTGCAACTTGAGGAATAGATATTTTGGGTGCATTTCCAATAGTTACAATGTCACACCCCAAATCCGGATGATCCAAATTGAAGGTTTGTAGTCGTGAAGTTGACTGTTCAGGCGTACTCTGGTGGTTGGTTTGCCAAATTGAAAACTTCTAGCAAACTAATATTTTTGTGAATTGAGTATCAAACCATGGAAGTATATAAGGATTTAGTCTTTGACGTGTTTTTAAATAAAAGAAAGAATTTTATGAAAGAAAAGTAAGCTCTGTGTAGGTTACTGCCAAATGTATAGTTCAACTATTTTGTTCAAGTAGTGTGAAGAGAAAGTCATGGTAACTAGATTTGGTTATAAACCAATTAAACTGATTAGTCAAATGGTTTTTAGACAAGGCTCTCATTTATGTTTCTTCCGGATTCTATAGGCCATTTGGAAGGGCATATTTTGAAGTTTCTTGACACTTGTCAAATTCCATTAAACGAAAGTGGATTATATATATGTGTGAGTAGGGTTTGTGAGAAAGTTTCCTGTTTTTCAAAATGACTCTTAAATTCTTAAATATCAAATGTTATTGCTAGTTGCTATTCTATGTAAACTAGAAGTTAAGGGTTTTTGAGAATAAACAGAGGATGTTCTATCTTCTAATAAGTTTGACAATTTTGCATGTTAAGAGTAAGGGTACTATGATATATATATATATATATATATATATATGCAACAAGTTATGAATAAAAGGTCATGTATGGGATTATCTGTAGATGAGATGTTAGCAATCTGTTTGTAAACGGGTTTTGACGGTGAATCCATATTCTTTTAAGCAGTTGATGTTGCGGGTTTGTGAAAGACATTCAAGATTGAGGATTTTGACCTTTTGCAAGGTGAGTCTCTAATATCGACTCACACAAGTTTGTATAAGTAGATTGTTCGTGAGTGATGTTCTTGAATACAACGTGTGATTATATCAATGCTTGTGGCAAAATAGGGTAGTATTTCTTGATATATGTAACAACCCAATTTTAGATAAATTGAAATAGTGGTTTTAGGACCACAAGTTCGAGGTTGGAAAATTATTTTAATATTATTTTTGGTGTTTACAGCATGTGATTATATATGTGTGAAAGTGTCGTGTACTAATTTTATCGTTTAAGTGATTAATTTGATAAAATGACTAAATCGCCTATAGTTATTAAATGTGAAAAAGGTGTCTCATTGCTATAATTGATTAAATGTGAGGTCCTTATGATGTTATTAAGCCATTTGAATAATGGACAGACAATTATGCCTATAGTTAGTGGAATTTTAATGTTTAATCATTAAGGGTAATTATGTCATTTTGTAATTAAGTTAAATTAAATAAAAAAAAGTTAAAATAGATTCATTTATCTTTGTTTACAATCGAAAATGGAGAAGAAAAACTAGGGCATGAAGCTTGTTTAAATTCGGCACTTTGATAGCCTTATTAGGTATGTGATTTTTGCTTGGTTTTTGATGATTTCTATGTTTTTGTAATTGTTGCTTCATATTCTAGCTAGCCCATGCCCTAATTTTTCAATTGGTTGATGAAATTGTGAAGTGCCATTGATGATAGCATGATGTTTTTGAATGTGATGTTGGAAAATGAATAATTGTTGAAAGATTACTATGTTTTGTTAAGTGATTTTTAGAGAAAATACAAATTAGGGATTAAATTGTGAAAAGATAAAAAATGTGGGGTTAAAAGTATGAATAAATGAAAGATATGGGCTACTAAGGGCATAAGGGTAATTCTGCCAAGCATGGGTCTTATTGAATTTTATGAATTTTGTGTATTTAGGAAATAGGGACTGAATTGAATAAATGTGTAACTTTAGGGGCTAAAGTGTAAAAATGCCCAAATATGTGTTTGTGGATTAAATTGAATGAATCAATGAATAAATGAGTTAATTTTGGATGTATATAGATCAAAAATGAAAGAATCAAATTTAGATCGGGGGAAATCGAAAGTTGTCGAGTAGTCGATCCGATCCGTTCAGTGTATATTGAGGTAAGTTCATATGCAAATAAATGTCTTTGAATTGAATTATATATGTTTCATTAACATTGAATTGATATGAATGTCGAACGAGTAAATACGAGCAAGAATCGACGAAGTTACGATATCTGAAAGTCCCGTACGAACCTTAGGAATAGTATAGGATACAAATGTCATGACATTAGGTTATCGAGATGTGATTACGTGTAGGACCATGTCTGGAACATCGGCGTTGTATTGTGAATACGTGTAAGACCATGTCTGGGACATTGGCATCATTATATGATTTCGTGTAAGACCCTGTCTGGGGCCGTGGCATTGATATGTGATAACATGTAAGACCATTTCTGAGATATGGCATTGTACAAGCTTCATGTGATTTCCGAGTATCCTTAATGATTTCAAATGGTTCGACGGGTAAAATTCAAGTCAAGAAAGAATGTGTGAATGAGTTAAATGAATCAGGTATGTCTAAGATTCGTACAAGTATTGAAAGGGAAATATTTGATGAATTCAATTATGATAATGAATATGTGTACAAAGAGAAAGGTTTGTGTATTTATATATGCTTACTCATACTTTGCCTATTGATGGAAATGATGTTGATTCATGTGGTAATTTATTTGTGTATGGCTTATTAAGCTTTTAAAGCTTACTTTGTGTGTTCTTTCCATGTTTTTATAGATTATCGAAGCTATCTCGGGCTCGGGGATCGTCAGGAAACGTCATCACACTATCGATCAACTTGTTGGTATTTTTGGATACTTTGTAAATATGGTATATGGCATGTATAGGCTAGTGAGTTGATGATATGTTTTGAAATATGATTTAGCCATGAGATTTGGCTTGCTTTTGATGTAAATTGTTGGTGTGCATTTGGCCATTTAAGTTGGCTTAATTTATGAGTTTGGTAAGTATTATATGAAAAACTTATGGCCCTGAGTTTTGGCATATTTTGTATGGTTGTTGTGATGGATAGAAGTTTTCTCAATTAGCTAATTGGCAATTGGTGTATTATTGTTTAGAAAATGGGATGTTTTGGATTAGCTTATTGATGATAAAATGGTGTTGTTGATGAAGTTGAATTTGACTTATGTTATGAGTTAATATGTGATATGTGAATATTAGTTAAATTATCAATTTGATTTGGCATGTTTTTGGTTGTGGAATTGAGTAGTGAAAAGGATGATGTATAAATAACATGAAATGTGTATGAAATAGCATGTTTTGGTTGCCTATGAATGTATTGAAATGGTACCATTTTGGTTGCTAGGTGTGCATGAGAAAAGGGTGGGTGCTAGGAGAGACAACGCCAGGAATGCACCAAAAATGCTGCAAATGAGGATACTATGCATACAGTGTGTATTTTTGGGAGAATTGACATTTAGTAGGACTATGCTATAAGAGATTGCCTTTTGTACACCATGAGTAATAATGAATTGTAACAAGTTTCAAGCAATATGTATATTTTTAAATTAATTAAATTAGCTTTTTCCTTTATATGGAGTTTTAAATAAAATAAGTAGAGAAATCTTTTAAGTAAAGGAAATTGTTAACTATTTTACTAAATTTTGTTAAGTGTTTAACATGGTAACACCCAAGATCCAAACCCAGTGAATCAGGTCGGGTTGAGGGTATTATATACAGCTCAGAAGAAATTCATAGTAGTCAGTGTAGATTATTCCAATAAATGGACAGAAGCTGAAGCTCTAGGTACAATCATAGAGAGACAAGTGAAGTCTTTTCTTTACAAATCCATTGTTTATAGATTTGGCATCCCACGCCTAATTATAATAGATAATGGAACTTAATTTCAAGGAAAATTCAAAAAATTATGTAAATATTATAGATTGCTCTCGCTCAAATTTTTGTAAAGACTGCCCAAACAAATGGTCAAGTAGAAGCAATGAATAAAAAGATTCTAACAGATTTAAAGGAAAAGGTTGATGAGGCCAAAGGTGCTTGGTTAGAAGAGTTGCTAGGGGTTATTTGGGCTATGTAAACCTCAACACACACAACAACTAGAGAGACTACATTTTCACTTGTATATGAAGCAGAAATGGTAATCCCTATTGAGATAGGTATGCGATCACATAGAACAATTCATTTTGACGAGGAAGGCCATTCGAATCAAATTAGATCTTATCGATGAAGCTAGAGAGACAACATAGATTAGGAATGCTGCACGAGCCCAATAAGTTGGTCAATACTATAATTCCAAATTCAAGAACAAGAAGTTTCAAGTAGGTGATCTTGTGCATGGAATTTAAAGCTTACAGAATGGTGGAAAAGCTAGATATGGAGTTTACAGAATAGCAAAGATGGAGGGTCCTACGCTACCATGTACATGGAATGTGCTCCACTTAAAGAAATCTTATGTTTGAGCAATCTATCCTTTTTTCAATAAAGATACATTATTTGCAAATGTTGTTTATTTTATCTATCATGAACAATTTTATTTGAGTTAGCTAATTTAAGATCACAACTCTGAACAACTTGTTGATTTAAGATCACAACTGATATTATTAAGGTTAACTGATTTAAGATCGCAACCTAAGTTCACTCAATTTAAAATCATGAACAATTTTATTTGAGTTAGCTAACTTAAGATCGTAACTCCGAATAACTTGCTTATTTAAGATCGCAACTAATATTATTAAGGTTAGTTGATTTAGGATCGCAACCTAAGTTCATTCGATTTAAGATCATGAACAAATTTGTTTGAGTTAGCTAATTTAATATCGCAACTCCGAACAACTCGCTGATTTAAGATCAAAACTGATATTATTAAGGTTAGCTGATTTAATATCGCAACCTAAGTTCTTTTGATTTAAGACGAAGAACAATTTTATTCGAGTTAGCTGATTTAATATCGTAACTCTAAATAACTCACTAATTTAAGATCACAATCGATATTATTAAGGTTAGTTGATTTAAGATCCCAACCTAAGTTCATTCAATTTAAGATCATGAACAAATTTATTCGAGTTAGCTGATTTAAAATTGCAACTCCAAACAACTCACTGATTTAAGATCACAACCAATATTATTAAGTTTAGTTGGTTTAAGATCGCAACCTAAGTTCATTCGATTTAAGATCAAGAACAATTTTATTTGAGTTAGCTGATTTAAGATCGCAATTTTGAAGAACTTTTGATTTAAGATCGCAGTTAATATTATTAAGGTTAGATGATTCAAGATTGCAACCAAAGTCCACTTGATTTAAGATCATGAATAATCTCACTTGTTTTAGTTGATTTTGCAATCTTGTCTCCTTAGCTCATTTATCCTAACAACTCGATTATGCAGTTTGCTTAAATAAATTTGCAGTCAAACACAACACTGTTTCAATACAAACAAACATAGATTTTTCATTTCACATTCAAAAGAAACTAATACAATAAAAATAAGGAAATTAAGTAATAGCATTGGTATTTTAGGGATCGACGAGTACTTCATCTTCTTCTTCGTTTTCTCTTTTATTTCCTTGACCTTCACATTTAGCTGGCGGAGCCACACTATTCTTAGCAGGATCTTTAGCGAATTAAAGTTTGTTAAGAAACTTGCATTTTCCTAGAAATTCTTCCTAAGCTATTTCAGAAGGGAAGTGAACATATAAATCCAAATGAGCACTAGTGAGATTACTAAAAGCATTAAAATTTACCCTGCAAGTATCAAAGGAACTGCCAACCACTTCAGTGTGTAATAAGAAGTTAAACATTAAATCAAGTATGTGGTCTTGGAAGCTTTGCATATTTTCCCTTTTTTACTTCTTCAAAGCTTCTTCATGGATCTTCACCAAATTAGCCATAGCTACTTTCTGTTGTTCATCCATAATTTTTATGGTTGCTTCCAAAACACCTTTATCGGCTCGCTCACCTGTGATCTCCTCATGTAACTTTTCAACATCTTTTTCAACAAGGGTGAGCCATTTTTAGTGCCCCATGGTAGACTAATAAACCTTTTCAGTCTCTCTCCTTTTCATTCCTACTTCACCAATACCTTCAGCGAGCTCTACACTGGCCATGCCAGCTTTAGCTAAGACCACTTGGAGAGAAAGATAAGCTTTCATAAGGAAGGTTTACTTGTGAAAATGGACGATCTAGATGGACATATATGCTCTTTTGCTTCTTCAGACATAAAAAATTTCCATTGTCTGCTCAAATTTTGCATGCTGAGATACTCACGCCATGAAAATAATGTTCCTATCTCACCACCAGAAGCAATGAACTTCATAGAACCACCAAAAGGGCCATAGTCAACAATTACTCCAAATGTATCATCAGTTGTTAGTCTTACTGGTGGTTGAGTGTCACACCCCAAAAATGGGCCTAGAAGTTTTGAGGGTAAATTGAGAATTTTGGCTCAGAATGGGTTCTGAAAATTCTGAATTGTGGTAACCCGAATTTTTTTTCGACTATAGCTTTAATAGCCTGATTTTGGGCCTAGTTAAAACAGTGGTTTTGAGATCATAAATCCAAAGTTATAGAAACCATTTAATTATTATTTGGTGTTATATCATGATTATTTCAATGCAAGAAAAATTTGGTGAAGTAATTTTAATGTTTGTGAGCTTAATTGCAAAAAAAGACTAAATGACATAAAGGTAAAAAGTTGTGATTTGCTAGCAAATAGTGTTAAATGGCCATGTATTATAAAGTAGGGGTATTTAAAGAGCAAATAGACCCTAGGATGGTGCTTGGCCGACCATGAGACAAGGAAATTTAAATAGTCAAATGTTAGGTGAAGTTTAGTGACTTATTTGGCCAAAAAGAAAATAAAATAAAAGAAAGATGATATCATCCCTTTTTCATCTTCTTCTCCACCAAAAAACACCAGCAAAATTGAGGTTTGAAAGCTTTAAAATTTCAGCAACTTGTAACCCTCACAAGTAAGTGATTTTGATGGTCTTTCTTGATGATTTTTGTACTTTTAGAGTCCTTGTAGCATGAGCTTTCAAATGAGGGGTCTGTTTTGCAAAATGGTAAAAAGTCTAAGGTTTTACCATGAGAGTGTTCATGTTGTTTTCTGAATTTTATGGAAGAAAATGAATCATGGTTGTGAAATAAATAACTTTTGTGAAGTAGTTTTCATGGGAACCCTAACTAAGGACCATTTTGCGTAAGTTGTAAAATAGGTAATAAATGTGTGAGATAATGAGAATTGTGGGCTGCTCCTAGTATAAAAAAGTATTCGGCTAGACTTGATTAATGAGAAAATGTGATAAAAATTGATTTTCGGGTCTAGGGACAAAACGATCATTTTGCCCAATTATAAATTGTTGAGTACCTAGATCGATAAAATGATTAAATTTATGGATTCTTATTATTTTAGATCAAGAAATACAAAATCCAAACCTAGACCGAGGGAAGACCAAGCAAGTAGATTAAATCGTCTAGTCGCCTACATTTTGTAATCCGAGGTAAGTTGTATGTTAATAATGCAACTATATTGCTATGATGTATGATTGAATTAATATTGCATAAATTGTTATGATTGTGAATATGAGAATGCATGTTAAGAAATTAATGTAGTAAATATTTTCGGTTGAACATTTGGAATAGACTTGGATATTCAAATCATGGCATTAGGTGGTATGTGAGCCAGTATAAGACATGTTTGGGACATGCATCGGCCACATCATAAGTGCCAGTGTAAGACATGTCTGGGACATGCATCGTCATTGAGACAAGAGCTAGTGTAAGACTTGTCTGGGACATGCATCATCTCGGGATATACAAGCTAGTGTAAGACCTATTTGGGACATGGCGTTAGCTTGTTGTTTGTTAGTGTAAGACCTGTCTAAGACATGGCATCGACACCGATAGATGAGATCACTGTAAGACCTGTCTGGGACATGGAATCGGCCTCGATATATGAAAGTCAATGTAAGTCCTGTCTGGGACACGACATCGACTTTAATGTGTTAGCTAGTGTAAGACCATGTCTAGGACATGGCATTGGCATTTTATCCCGTGTTCGAGGCTATTGAGTATCTGGTAGTATTCCAAATGGTTCAACGAAAGATTTATGATTTACATTGAAATGAGAAAATTTATGACCATGTGGTGAGTGGTACAGGTACCTACTTGAAATGTATGAGATATGGGCTTAATATATGCAATATGAATTGTATTGGATGGTGATGAGTAAGTCGTGCTTATACCTATTTATGGTATTCATGAACAAGCTAGGAAAGGTTATGAGCATGTTGTTCTATGATAATTAGTTGATGTTTATTTTCATGCAACTTACTAAGCTTTATGCTTACCCGTTTTCCTTTCCATTTTCTTATAGTGCCATTAAAGTAGCCCATGGATCATCGCATAGTCGGAGAAGCTAGTCACATTATCATTTGAAGCACTTGGTGTAGTTAATTCTTTTATTTTGATTATGGCATGTATAGGATCTTGACTTTTGAGTTTTGTGTCATTGTTAATTGGCCAAATGTGTTGGCTTAATTTAATACTTGACTCATTTTGTATAAGGCCATGAAAAATGGCCGATATTGAAAGTTATTATATGAATGTAAGAAAACCTTTTGTGAATTTGAAATCATTGGTGTGGTTGAATAAATGAAATGTATATAGATCTTAGTTACGGTTGCTTGGTTGAGAAATCATGTTATGTTAGATTTTGGTACGGGGAATAGTGTTAGATTGTGTTTTAGGATGGCGAAGGGCTTGGTAGATAGCCTTATATCGTCTACACAGGTAGACACACGGGCGTGTGTCTAGGTCGTGTGTGACACACGGTCAGCCCCATGGACGTGTTGTTCGGCCGTGTGTCCTTTGCACCTCAAATTTACAAGTCAGTATGAATGGTAGTAAACACACGGCCAGAGACACGACCTTGTGTCTCAGTCGTGTGGAGAACACAGCCTCTGGCCATGGGCGTGTGCCTTAGCCTTATGCCCCAAAATTGTTGCTGATGTCAGAAATAAAATGTCAAGGTTTTTAGCACGGGCTAGAACACGAGTGTGTCATGGCCGTGTGAGGGACACAGACCATGGACACGGGCGTGTGTCAGGCCATGTGGAAAACCTTGTAGGTTCGAATTTTGAATTTAATTCGCATGGGCTCAGGGCACGGGCATTTTCCCTTGAGCTTAGGCCGTGTGAACCACACGAGCCTTCAGCACGACCATGTCATAATGGCTACACCGGCGTGTTTCCCTTCCACACGGGTGTGTGCCCTGCTTCAAGTGGCATTTTTCAAAGTTTTCAAAGATGGTAGGATTAATCCCGAGTTATTTCTAAAACGTGATTTGTGCCTCATAGGCCCATATTAAGAACTTTTAGATTAAAAGAGAAAAGTTTTAAGTTTAACCTAGTTTTCATAACTCAAAAATGATTGTATGCATGCGGTTAAGTTAGGTAACGCCTCGTGCCTAGTCCCGGCCTCAGACTCGGGCAAGGGGTGTTACAATAGCTTTTTGAAATTTAAGTCAATTTTTGAAAATATGGTTGAAAAGATCTGTAATTTTAAAATAAGGTCTGTTTTGTAAAATGGCTAAAATGAGAAGTACAATTAAGGTAAATATCCCAAAATTTTAACAATACCCTATTTTCCCCTTCATATTCACAAAACCCACGTTACTTCTTCCCATTTCTTTTTGTTGTTGCCGTCCATTGTCTTCTTAAATCCCACTCATTCAATTTTGATTCCCAACCTTCATTCCTTTGATTTCTTTCATCCTCATAGTATTAAATCTCTTTAGAATTCCATAAAAAAACCATCGATTTCTTTATTTATTAACTTTTGTATTTTTTGGATTTTTGATCAAACGCTTGATTTTTCACCAACTAAGGTAATTTTTATATTTCATATTGGTTTTTAATAATATCTAGTCTTTTAAATTAAGTTTTTGTCCATTGAATCGAAATATTTGAATAAAAGCCAAAAATTGGATCGTTAATAGTGAAATTCAGGATTTTGCATAAAAGTGAGGTTTCAGAGTGTTTTTCCATTAGTTTTGATGTGATTAGAAGGTTTCTAAATATTCCATAAAGTTTTGTTAAATAATTTCAACATTTTAATGAATTTTCGTGAAAATTACCATTGTATGTCAAAATTTTGGATCCATGAATCTGTGACGGTTGGGAATTGTTCTTAGATGTATAATTAGATGATTGGAATTGTAGGCAATGAGAATGAGTAAAGATTAAGATATTTGAGTTTTAGGTTTGTTAGTTGAAATTTTAGTTTCATGAGGACTATAGCTTAGGCTTATATTTTTGGTTGATTTTGGTGAGTCTTTGGCTGAATGTTAATTATGTGATTTAGTTTGGTTAAGCTTTGGAATAGTTAGGACCCTTTCCAAGTAAGGAAAAAAGTAAGGAAACTAGTTTAACTTTCGGTAATTAGGTGAAAGCGTGAATGGTGAGTGTTTGGAATTGCTGCTAGTAGACACAATTCATAGTGTTAATTGAGAGCTTAGGAATAGCCTAGCCTAAGTTCTGAGTGTAAGCTTTCTATCCCCCTTGATTTATCTTGGCAAAATGTGTGATTATGTGAATAATTTTGGATTGAGTATTATGATGCGAATTGTGACATGAGATGTTTGTAATGACTATTGTGAATTGTGTTGTGTTGTAGGCATGATACATATGCCAAATGATAGTGATAATGATTTGCTAATAATTGAAATATGCAGGGAAATTGAGCGGAATTTTAGAAAGTACATATGTGTTGAATTGTGGAATGTGATAATATTATGAAAGGTAATATGTGAGAATACTTGTATGTAATATATGGTGTACTGATTTTAATGCACACATATGTGGTCGGATATGTGATGGCTTAATGAACATTGTTGCGACGCTTAAAGTGAAATTAAATGTGAATTTAATAAGCATGCATTGTGTACAAGTTTATGATGTAAATTGACAAATATGAACAAAGATGATTTGTATTAAATCAATAATTAAAATTGTGGATATTTTGACCTTGTGATCTATAGAAACCGTTGGATATAATGGGCATGCCATAGAATTGTGAGTACTCACCCTTGTGTTTTGTAATTTTAGCATTGAGGCCCCGAGACAGTTTAGAGAGATAAGGGAATGCGAGCTAAGCTCCATTCATTGAGATATGTTAGTGTGTTGGAAAGTGTTAGCTAAATTCTACGCTTTTGGGATATGTTTGACTCTACGAGTCATTTGGTCTGTTGGAGATTTGTTTATCTGATGTGTGGTGATAAAGCCCACTTTTATGTTTCATAGCCTCAAGTGCCAAATTATCGTTTAAATGTGATCTTATTTATTGTGATAATATGATGTTAGTATGTTCTCATAGTAAATTGCATATGTAATTATGGTTTGGGTCATTTTCATTTAACTTTTGAATGCATGTGAATATATCAGGTAGACTTGTGAGTTATTAAAGCATGTATACGTTGTTATTCTTGATGAATTATTGCAAAATGAATTAATTGAATATGATAAGTGTAGTCATGCGTGAGAGTATATGCTAGTTTTATGATTTAATGAAGCGTGAATATGTTATTGTGACTTATTTATAATTTGGTCGTGAATGTTTTGTAGCATGCTCTTGTTTAACCTTTGATATTGTATATATATTGTGGTTGTTTCGACATTCACTAAGCTTGATTAAGCTCACCCACTCCTTTTAAATCCTTTGTAGATTGTTAGCGTTGCGGTGTGAGCGGTACGGGGATACCAGGGAAGTGATCGAAGTTAGGCTTTAGTTTTTGTATAGGTGATATTATTATTCTTTGACCTATGGGAATAAGGCAATGTGGTCGACTTTTAGCTGATTGATGCCATGATGTTTTGGATGTTTACATGACCTTACTGCTCTTAGGATTTATGGATATCAAGCTTGGTATGTTGGTTGCTTGTTTGAACATATTTACGATGTTTTAGACTGCCATTATAGTTGTTTTGATGAATGTTGATAAAGTAATAGATACATATTGATTTGATACAAGTTTGAATGGACTAAATGCTTTAATATATTGTGTTTTTGTTGTCTGAAGCAAAGGTATCAATATTCGTGTTTTAATATCTATAGCTCCTTGAAATTTTGAATGTCCAGGAAGTCAGTAACTAGTTTGGTATCAATACTATATCATGAGTATCGATACTTAGGGTAATAAAATTGATACTTTTTGAGACGTACCAATATTTTCTTGGGTTTTGATTTTAGACAAGAAACAAAATGCTAATTTGGTACTGATTTTCTGGGTAGTATTAATACCATCTAGGAGAATTACCAATTCCTATGTGATTTCTTCAGAACTTTTGCTTAATGGTTTAAAAACATGTTTAATTCTTGTTATAAGTTCATCTCATGTTTGTTTAGCATGCTCATATGATGATTAGGATATACTTGACCTAAAATTATAATAAATGCTAGAATAAATGTTGTTCGCTTGCTGATGGGACAATTTATAATGTATGTGATATGTGACAGTAGTGTAGTGTCCTATTACTCAGGCTCGACGATCAGGCCGGATATAGGTTGTTACATTGACGGTCAATAAGAGAGTTCAAAGGAGATGGAATTGTGGCAGGAGCTGTAGTAATAGGGGCTGCATCACCAAATGTTCCAACATGATATTTTCCTTTGTTTTGATGAAACTCACTTATTGGACTACTTTCATCTTTGCTACTTAGTACAATGTTAGCAGTTCCCACAGTAGTCTTTTGTTTCTTTCTACTACTCGTACTCCCTTCCCTAAAAATAGTACTAAAGAGACTGCCTCAGATATTCTACATAAAAGATTGCACATCCATGTATTCATTGATCTTTTTGGATAAGTTGATGGATTTTTTGAACTATCTTCAACACCACGAACTATGCCTGTATCACCAACAAGTGTAATATCAGCACCAATAGTTAGCATAAGGGGGTTCACACCACTTTCTACATTCCCTGAAGATTTGAAAGACCATGGACGAGGCTTTAATCTAAAAAAGCTATAAAAGTAATTTCTAGGTTCCTATTTTCTCTCCAACAATATAAGCCCCAACTTATTAGTGGCTCTATGTGGTTAGGTGAATGGTGTGGGTAGTAATCCAATGGTGTTCGCGCCATTATCAACATCAACTTGCTTCTATCCATTGGGACTTAGATTTAAAAGGCAGTGTTGAAGCACGTTACTAACAGTTAGCACTTCCTCCAAATCTAGTACACGACCCTTGAGAAGTCTATATTACTGTCCCGAACCTACTTTTGTCATAATCTCTCGCTTCTTTAGAAACATACCCTTACTAGGTATTGACCACTCAGTTGGAAAGTTAAAGCGACTGTTAAGCTTGTACTTAACTTGTATGTACTTGAAGTGGTTTAGGCGAAGGTTTGAAGACCAGATCGTAATGATTGATTCCGCATATTCACAAGGAGAGAAATAAAATAAACCTATTAAACCTCTTTAATTGCGAGCCTTCAATTGATACAAAATTTGAAAAATAGTGACTGATGGCACTTCCTCTTGCCGACTGCATTTGATGAAGTATGCCATTGCGACCTACCATGAAAAATCAAATAATTGCCCCAGAGCTATCCTGTATTCATGGAAAAGGTGGCAGAAGAAGGGGTGGAGTGGTAAGTGGAAACCTACCTCTATTACGTGCAGTTGAAGTAAAAAAATACCGTCTCTAATGTCGCTCAACAGATTTAATCCTTCAATGATTGAGAAGTCGTAAGAGAAGTTCAGTGTTTGGATTCCCCGAGCAGCCAAAATGAGATTCATTTCTTCCACCTTCATGGTGCAAACATAGGCCTTAGCCTCCACCGGCGTACTCACTTCACAGTATTGCGAAGGGATGTTTTGAGTAACACGACCACTTTCTCTAGTCCTAGCCATGGTGTTCTAATAAAACAAGAAAAAATAGAAGGAATGATGAAAATTTTAGGGAAATTACCTCTGAAACTGTTCTTCTCAATAATGGTTTCTTCTCCAAAATCTCGGATTCAAACAGTGTAATTTTAGGGCTCAGGTAACTTCCTTGTAAAAGGGTTTTTTACACTTTAATGATTCAAGAATAATGGCACAATCAACTACGTATAACTGTACCCTTTCTTGACATGTAGCAAAGTGTACGTTGCAAGTTAAGGTATAAAATGTATTAGTAAGCTTCTCCTTATGTTACCTCTGGTCTCTTAGAACCAGGTTCCAAGAAGAGTCACTTTATAATTCTTCTTCAAACTAGGTGGAGGACAAATTGTTATTGTACTCACTATTATCGACACGTAACTCAATTGGGTCCGGGTCGGGTTCTACACGGTTTGCACTTTAAGTTCCCATGACACTATGAGTTCGCGTGTAAGGCAATCGCACCTTTTTATGGGACAGCACAGTGAGGGTTCGTACTGTCACAACCCATTTTTCAATGAAATCAGAACAGTAGTTTCGGGACAACAAATTCGATCCGAAAATAAGGTTTATTTTTATTTCATTATACGGTCTATATTATAATAGGCATCATGTGAAAATTTTGACACGAAAATTTTATTGATTAAGTGCTTAATTATGAGGACTAAATTGGAAAAAATGCAAAATTTGAATTTTAGTAGCTATAACGATCAAATATTTATGGAATTCAAACCTTAAGGTCCTTATATCGTAATTAGACCATTAAGAAAAGTATGTAGATTTTTCTTGGTGACTAATCCATGAAAATATAGAAAAAGCACAAGGACTAAATTAGAAATAGCAAAATACCTAATTAATTAAAAGATGAAAAGAAAATATATCATCTTATTTTCATCATCTTCAACCTAAAACACATGGAAAACCTAGGTGAGAGAAAATAAACTTTCAAGGCCTAATTGGGTAAGTTTTCGTGTACCGTTTTTAGTAATTTTGGTATTTTTAAAATCAGGATAGCTTAATCTCTTTATTTGAGGGATTAATTTGAAAAGTTATCAAGGTATGAAAAATGGTTCATGGATGTATATGTTGGAAATTAGAAATTTATAGTAGAAAATGAAAGATTATTGATAGATAAATAACTTTTACAAAGCGATTTTTGATAAAAACATGATCTAGGGACTAAAATGAAAAGTTGTAAAATTTGATGAAAAGTTATAAAATTTGATGAATACATGTGCTGTAAAATTTTTAATGGGGCTTTGGTTAGGCTTGGAATAGGGAGTAATTTGCACAAGTTTCATTTTTCGGGCCCAAGGACAAAAGCGAAATTTATGGAAAAGTTAGGGGCACAATGGTAATTTTTCCTAGGACGTAAATTGAGTCCATTTAAATATGAATTTTATGAAACTGATGGTTAAATTCATTTATATAGATCCAAACAACATTAATTCGAGGTTAGGTCGAGGAAAAGAAAAGGTTTTGGATTAGTAGACGTTTTACGCGAACAAGTGTCGAGGTAAGTTTGTGTAACTTAATCGAGTATGTAATTATTTTAATTGAATGTTGTGTTTTTATGTAATGTGATTTATGTTAATGTGCTTTACTTGTATGTTATGATGGAAAATTGATACATGTTTGAAAGGTTAATAAAGGGTTAAGTCTCGATTGAATGTGAATTTCGATGATTATATGCAGTTTCCTAAAACTAATAAGGTCTTGCATTTGTTGCGGATGGGATTTAACTCAGATGAGTAATCCTATTGACCTTGTTATAGAAAGGATTTTGCCTAGATGGGTAATCCCGATATAATACCTCTCAAGCATACGTTATGATTAGGGTTTAGCCTGGACTGGTAATCCTAATCGAGCTCCTCTGAGCATACCTTATATAAAGGATTTAGCCTAGACTGGTAATCCTGTTATATGATATGTGGTTCAAGAGAGTGTTTCTTAGTTAAATTCCCTAAGGGGTACCCTTAAATAAGAAATTGATGGATTATTGAATCGTACACTTTGAGTGTATTACTTAAGCATCCATCGGAATTCAATGATTCAACGAGCATAAAACTCTTGACATGGTATGGAAATCTTGAGATGATATGGTAATGACTTGGAATAATATTGCTTGATGAGCTCATCTATGTTACTTGATTGATATGAAGGTTTTGGTGACTAACATGTTTGATTGAATGTATGTGATTAGGCAATTTAGCCAAATGGATGGAAATGTAACATTGTATGCCTAGATTTAATAAGCAAGATTGGTAAGTTTAGTTTCTATTATACGAACTTCTAAGCATGTAATGGTTACTCCGTTTTATTTTCCCCTGTTTTATAGTGCTCGAAAGCTCGCGAGGGTTGGAGATCACTAGAGCATCGTCACACTATCAACTAGCTATTTTGGGTATATATAGTGAAATCATTTGGTATAATGGCATGTATAGGACAATTTGGCCAATAGTGGCTTGAAATGTTATTTTGTAACCTAGCCATTGGAATGGCTAGTAACGGTTCATTTTGGTATGACTAAGTAGAGTTCTATGATATATATATACACATGTTTTATGTTAAGAATATGTGATCAATGTTGTGAATGCCTAAGTTGAACTAAGGTAAGATTGTGATCATGTATACTTGTAGTGATATGCCTTGTGAATGATGAAATTGCTTGAGTTGAATGTTTGGATTGGTTGGTATTGAATGTGTGTTTCAAGTGCAGGTCTTAGGTTAAATTTTAGGTGAGAAATGAAGCTAGAAATGCCTTCATTTTGTCTAGACGGACAGACACATGGGCGTGTGTCTAGACCGTGTTTGACACACGGCCTGGTAACATGGGCATGTAGTTAGGCTGTGTGTCCCATGTACCTTAATTTTGATAAATAGAATGCTCAGAATTAGCACACGGATAGAGACACAGGCGTGTGTCTTAGCCATGTGGGCCATAAGGCCTAAAACACAGGCATGTGTCTTGGTCGCATAAAACCTACACCTATTTTCAAATTTAATTAATTAATCACACGACCTAGCACACGGGCATGTGGCATGGCCGTGTATGCAAGTCAGAGAGTTACATAGGGTTGAACACGATCTCCAACACGAGAGTGTCCCAGGGTCACACGGGCGTGTCCCTTGGACCACAAGGGCGTGTGAGCCCTGCACCTTGGAAAAATTTTGAAAAGTCACGAAAAATTATTAGAGGTCTCGATTAAGTCCCAACTCAATTCTAATTCTCGTATTGGGCCTCGAGGGCCTGACCAAGGGACGTTATGAATGATCTTGGTAAATGAATAACAATTTACGTACATTATATGAAAAATGTTCTGAATGTTCTGGTAATGCTCTGAAACCTTGTTTTGATGACGAATACAGGTTAGGGGTGTTACATTTAGTGGTATCAGAGCTACGGTTTAGTCGATTCTCGGATTTGACATAGCAAACATGAGTTTTTATATACATGCCATTATATAACTTGTGATAGTATGATGACTCCTGATAATTTTAAATGTGTTTTTCATATAGTCATGTCATCCAACCGAGCTAGAGCTGCATTCGAGGAAGCTGAGAGTAATGCTTCATCTTCAGTTCAAAGAGTTGCGTCGCGTCTGGTAGTGAGAGGCCCGTGTCTGAGGGCCGAAGTGAGGAGGCGAAACAAGCCTTCTTTCAAATGATGAATGAATGGTTTACCCAGTACTTGAGAACAAACCATGCTATACAATGACCTCCCCCACTTGCTCCCCAACCGATTCCTGAGGTACCACAGGGTACCGAACCTATTAGAATTGGTAAGCCTCCGATAGATAAAATCTGCAAGCATGGGGTGGAAGAATTTAGATCTACCATAGATGATGATCCAGAAAAGGCTAAGTTTTGGTTAGGAAATACTATCCGGGTTTTTGATGAACCATCCCGCACACCTGCTGAATGTCTAAAATGTGCAGTATCCTTATTGAAAGATACAACATATCATTGGTGGAATACCATAACTTCAATAGTACCGACGAAGAATATCACATGGGAATTCTTCCAAGCTAAATTCAGGAAGAAAAATGTCAGTCAGAGATTTATGGACCAAAAAAGGAAAGAATTTCTAGAACTCAAACAGTGAAACATGACTGTATCTGATTATGAACGGGAATTTGTTCAGTTGAGGAAGTATGCTAGAGAATGGGTTTTAACTGAGGCTGAAATATGCAAATGCTTTGAAGAGGGCCTAAATAAAGATATCAAGTTATTGATTGGGATTATTGAAATAAGAGAATTTGCGGCGTTAGCCGACCGAGCACACAAAGCTGAGAAATTGAGTGAATAAAAGAGACAGGCTAAAAGAGAGGCTCGGGTTTCTGGAAAAAGAACTATGAGTAAGTCACAATTGTTTGCTTCTAAGAAATTAAAAAAGTATTATGATCGTATGACCACCTTTATGGGATATTCTAGAAAAGAGCGGGGCTCTCAGCGTTCTAACCCGAGGTCTTCATATCCTTCTATGACTAGTGTGGGTAGTGTTGGTAACCCCAAATCAAAATGTAAACATTTTAACAAATTTCATCATGGAGAATGTTGGTCTAGAAGTGGAGCTTGTTTCAGATGTGGTTCACTAGACCATGTTCCCAGAGATTGTCCCGAAAGAGTCGAAAAAGAAATAGAACTAACTTTAAAGCCTAGTAATCCTATTGCGAGGGGCAGACAACCCTGCCATCCCGGTAATGTTAGTGGTAGTCGAGGTACTACCAAGGATACAACTATTAGATTTGAATCATGAGTACTTGCAAGGACATATGCTATTCGTGCTAGAGAAGATGCCTTTGCACCAGACATAATTACTGATACATTTTCTCTACTTGATACTGATATTACTACATTGATTGATCCTGGTTCCACATATTCATACATATGCACGAGCCTAGTGTCTGTTAAAAATTTACTTGTTGAATTCACTGAATTTGTGGTTAAAGTTTCAAACCCCTTGGGCTAAAGTGTTACGGTGGATAAAGTTTGTAAGAACTATCCATTGATGGTAAAAGGTTATTGCTTTCCAGCTAACTTGATGTTATTGCCATTTGATGAATTAGATGTGATCTTGGGAATGGATTGGTTAACCCAATATGATGTAGTGGTGAGTTGTAAGTAGAAATATATTTTATTGAAATGTGAGCATGGATAATTGCTTCATGTTGAATTTGATAAACTGGATGGATTATCTAATGTGATTTCAGCAATGTTAGCATAGAAATATGTCAAAAAGGTTATGACGCTTATCTGGCACATGTGTTGGATACTAAAGTATCTAAGTCAAAGATTTAGTCAGTGCCGGTTGTATGTGAATTTCCTGATGTATTCCTAGAAGAATTACCTGGTTTACCACCGGATAGGGAAGTGGAGTTCTCCATAGATCTTGTTCCTGGTACAAAACCTATATCCATAGCACCTTATAGGATGGCTCCTACTGAATTGAAAGACTTGAAAGTACACTTGCAAGAATTGATTGACAGATGTTTTGCTCGACCTAATTTCTCACCTTGGACTGTGCCGATTCTATTTGTAAAGAAGAAGGATGGATCGTTGAGGCTGTGCATTGATTACAGATAGCTCAACAAAGTTACAATAAAGAACAAGTATCCATTGCCTTGTATTGATAACTTGTTTGACCAGTTAAAATGTGCCACTGTATTTTTGAAGATTGATATCTGTTCTGGTTACTATTAACTACGGGTAAAAGAATCTGATATGCCAAAGACAACTTTTAAAACCAGGTATGAACATTATGAGTTTCTTGTGATGCCATTCGGCTTGACAAATGCACCTGCAGTGTTTATGGATTTGATGAATAGAAATTTTAGCCCGTATTTAGACAGGTTTGTGGTGGTATTTATAGATGATATTTTGGTTTATTCCCAAGATGAAAATGAATATGCTGAGCACTTGAGAATAGTGTTGCAAACTCTGCGAGAGAAACAATTTTATGCTAAATTCAGTAAATGTGAATTTTGTTTACGGGAAGTTAGTTTTCTTAGGCATATAGTATCTGCTGAAGGTGTCAGAGTAGACCCGAATAAAATTTCAGCCATTATTAATTGGAAGCCAGCTAAGAATGTGTCTGAAGTCCAAAGTTTTCTAGGACTAGCTATTTATAATCAGAGATTTGTAATGATAGCTTCGTCGATGACTCGTTTGCTATAGAAAGATGTAAAATTTGAGTGGACTGATAAATCTCAGCAGAGTTTTGACAGATTGAAAGCTTTATTGACAGAAACTCCAGTGTTAGTTTAGCCAGAATCAGGTAAGGAATTTGTAGTTTACAGTGATACGTCATTGCATGGTTTAGGTTCTATTTTGATGCAAGATGGTAAAGTAGTAGCCTATGCTTCTTGACAGCTAAAGCCACATGAAAAGAACTACCCGACACATGACCTTGAATTGGCAGCCATAGTGTTTGCATTAAAAATCTGGCGACATTACTTGTTTGGGGAAAAATGTCACATATTCACCGATCATAAAATTATGAAATATTTGATGTCACAGAAAGATTTGAATTTGAGGCAGTGCAGATGGCTTGAGTTATTGAAAGATTGTGATCTTGTTATTGACTACCATCCGGGGAAAGCCAATGTAGTGGCAGATGCTTGAAGCAGAAAATCCTTGTATACTTTGCAAGCAATGAACACCCGATTGTCGTTGTCTGAAGATGGTTCAATCATAGCTAAGTTAAAAGCTAGACCAATGTTTTTGCGACAGATCTCTAAAGTTTAGAAAAATGATAGTAAGTTGCAAGCCAAACGGGTACAAAGTGAATTGACTTCTGACTCGAAATTTCAGATCGGGACCGATTATTATTTGTTATTCAGAGGCAGAGTATGTGTACTGAAAGGTTCAGAAATAGTACAGACGATTTTGAATGAAGCTCACAATGGTAACATGTCTATACATCCTGGTAGTAATAAAATGTATAATGATTTGAAAAAGATTTACTGGTGGCCGGGAATGAAACGAAATATTTTTAAATTCGTATCTAAGTGTTTGATATGTCAGCAAGTAAAAGCTGAACATCAATTGCCTTTTGGACTATTACACCCAGTTACGATACCAAAATAGAAATGAGAAAGAATTACCATGGACTTTGTAATGGGAAAGAATTACCATGGACTTTGTAATGAGAAAGAATTACCATAGACTTTGTAATGGGATTACCCTTGTCTCCAAAGAAGAAGGATGCCATTTGGGTAATCATTGATCGGTTGACAAAGTTTGCACACTTTATTCTATGCCTATCTCCATTATTTTAGATTGAGATCCTCGGTTTACATTTCGATTCTAGAGCAAATTGCAAGAAGCTCTGGGTACTCAATTACATTTTAGTACTGCATTTCATATGCAAACAGACTATCAATCTGAACTAGTCATACAGATCTTGGAAGATATGCTTCAATGTTGTACACTTAAGTTTGAAGGTAACTGGGAAAGGTATTTGCCTTTGGTTGAATTTGCTTATAATAACAATTATCAGTCCAGTATTAAAATGGCACCGTATGAAGCCTTGTATGGTCGTAAATGTAGAACTCCATTGTATTGGACAGAACTCAGTGTGAAAAAGTTACACGGAGTTGACTTGGTCCGAGAGATCGAGAAAAAGGTAAAAGTAATTCAAGATAGTTTGAAAGCAGCCTCTGATCATCAAAATTCTTATGCTGATTTGAAACAAAAAGAAATAGAATTTCAAGTCGGCAACAAAGTATTCTTGAAGGTGTCACCTTGGAAGAAAGTTCTCCGGTTTGGACACAAAGGAAAACTAACTCCACGGTTCATTGGACCATATGAGATCACAGAAAGAATTGGACCGGTTGCATATCAGTTAGCTTTACCACTAGAGTTTGATCTGATTCATAATGTCTTTCATGTGTCTATGCTACGACAGTATCAATCTGATCCTTCATATGTTATCTCTCTGACAGTGGTAGAGATTCAGCCTGACATGACATATAGTGAAGAACCGATCAAAATCTTAGCTTGGGAAACAAAAGAGTTAAGAAATAAAAAGGTAGCTTTAGTAAAAGTTCTTTGGCAACAACACAGTATAGAAGAGGCTACCTGGGAGCTGGAGGATATTGTGAGGAAGCAATACCTGAATCTTTTTACTTGTAAGATTTTCGAGGACGAAAATCCTTAAGGGGGAGAGTTGTAACAGCCCATTTTTTAGTGAAATCAGAACAGTGGTTTCGGGACCAAAAATTTGATCCAAAAATAAAGTTTATTTTTATTTCATTATATGGTCCATATTATAATAGGCATGTTGTGTGAAAATTTTGACATGAAAATTTTATTGATTAAGCGCTTAATTATGAGAAGGACTAAATCGTATAAAATGCAAAAGTTGAATTCTAGTAGCTATAAGGATCAAATAACTATGGAATTCAAAACTTAAGGTCCTTATATCGTAATTAAACCATTAAGAAAAGTATGTAGATATTTCTTGGTGACTCATTGATGGAAATATAGAAAAAGGACAAGGACTAAATTGGAAATAGCAAAATACCCAATTAATTAAAAGATGAAAAGAAAATATATCATCTTATTTTCATCATTTTCAACCTAAAACACATGGAAACCCTAGGTGAGAGAAAAAAAACTTTCAAGGCCTAATTGGGTAAGTTTCCTTGTCCCGTTTTTAGTAATTTTGGTATTTTCGAAACTGAGATAGCTTAATCTCTCTATTTAAGGGATTAATTTGAAAAGTTATCAAGGTATGAAAAATGGGTCATGGATGTATATGCTGGAAATTAGAAATTTATGGTAGAAAAATGAAAAATTATTGATAGATAAACAACTTTTACAAAGCGATTTTTGATGAAAACATGATTTAGTGACTAAAATGAAAAGTTGTAAAATTTGAAGAAAAATTATAAAATTTTATGAATACATGACCTGTAAAATTTGTAATTGGGCTTTGGTTAGGCTTGGATTAGGGAGTAATTTGCACAAGTTTCATTTTCTGGGCCTGGGACAAAATCAGAATTTATGGAAAAGTTAAGGGAAAAATGGTAATTTTACCTAGGACGTAAATTGAGTCCATTTAAATATGAATTTTATGAAATTGGTGGTTAAATTCATTTATATAGATCTGGACAACATTAATTCAAGGTTAGATCAAGGAAAAGAAAATGTTTTGGATTAGTAGACTTTTTACGCGAACAAGTGTCGAGCTAAGTTCTTGTAACTTAATCAGGTATGTAATTATGTTAATTAAATGTTGTGTTTGTATGTAATGTGATTTATGTGGATGTGCTTTACTTGTATGCTATGATGGAAAATTGATACATGCTTGAAAGGGTAATAAAGGGTTAAGTCCCGATTGAATGTGAATCCTAATGATTATATGCGCTTTCCCGAAACTAATAAGGTCATGCATTTTTTGCGGATGGGATTTAACTCAGACGAGTAATCCCATTGACCTTGTTATTGAAAGGATTTAGCCTGGACGAGTAATCCCGATATAATACCTCTCGAGCATACGTTATGATTAGGGTTTAGCTTGGACTGGTAATCCTAATCGAGCTCGTCTGAGCATACCTTATATAAAAGATTTAGCTTGGACTGGTAATCCTGTTATACGATATGTGGCTCGAGAGAGTGTTTCTTGGTTAAGTGCCCTAAGGGGTACCCTTGAATAAGAAATTGATGGATTATTGAATCGTACACTTTGAGTGTACTACTTAAACATTCATCATAATTTAATAATTCAACGAACATAAAACTCTTGACATGGCATGAAAATCTTGAGATGATATGATAATGACTTGAAAGAATATTGCTTGATGAGCTCATCTATGTTACTTGATTGATATGAAGGTTTTGGTGACTAACATGTTTGATTGGATGTATGTGATTAGAAAATCTAGGCAAATTGATGGAAACATAACATTGTATGCCTAGATTTAATAAGCAAGATTGGTAAGTTTAGTTTCCGTTATACGAACTTACTAAGCATGTAATGGTTACTCCGTTTTATTTTCCCCTATTTTATGGTGCTCAGAAGGTCGCGAGGGTTGGAGACCACTGTAGCATCGTCACACTATCAACTAGCTATTTTGGGTATATATAATGATATCATTTGGTATAATGGCATGTATAGGACAATTTGGCCAATAGTGGCTTGAAATGTTATTTTGTAACCTAGCCATTGGAATGGCTAGTAACGGTTCATTTTGGTATGACTAAGTAGAGTTCTATGATATATATATACACATGTTTTATGTTAAGAATATGTGATCAATGTTGTGAATGCCTAAGTTGAACTAAGGTAAGATTGTGATCATGTATACTTGTAGTGATATGCCTTGTGAATGATGAAATTTCTTGAGTTGAATGTTTGGATTGGTTGGTATTGAATGTGTGTTTCAAGTGCAGGTCTTGGGTGAGAAATGAAACTAGAAATGCCTTCATTTTTTTCGCACGGGCAGACACAAGGGTATGTGTCTAGACCGTGTGTGACACACGGCCTGGTAATATGGGCATGTGGTTAGGCCTTGTGTCCCCTGCACCTTAATTTTGATAAACAGAATGCTTAGAATTGAGCACACGGGCAAAGACATGGGCGTGTATCTCAGCTGTGTGTGCCACACGGCCTAGAACACGGACGTGTGTCTTAGCCATGTGAAACCTGCACCTATTTTCGAATTGAATTAATTAACCACACGGCCTAGCACACGGATGTGTGGCATGGCCATGTGTGCAAGTTAGAGAGTTACACGGGGTCGAACATGCCCTCAAACACAGGCTAGGGTCACATGGGCATGTGTCTTGGGCCACACAGACGTGTGAGACCTGCATCTTGGAAAAATTTTAAAAAGTCACGAAAAATTCTTAGAGGTCTCGATTAAGTCCCGACTCGATTATAATGCTCATATTGGGCCTCGAGGGCCTGATCAAGGGACGTTATGAATGATCTTGGTAAATGAATAGCAATTTACGTACATTAATTGAAAAATGTTCTGAATGTTCTAGTAATGCTTCGAAACCCTATTTCGGCGACGAATACGGTTTAAGGGTGTTACATATACACCATCACATAGGCCAACCCTCATTGTATAAACACGTGTTAAACCTAGATAGGGTATGTTTCGACATATATGGAAACTAAATATAATATCACATTTATGAACAATAACCATATCATATAAATAAACAAGCTCACCCATCTAAAAGACACATAGAAACACTCAAGAAGTTTGTTAATAAACCTTAACAACAATAGGTGTCAATGTCAGTTTAAATTAAATTTATGAGATTTTTATCTATTTTAAAATATAATTTTAGTTTGGTTAGAGTTTCTTATTGGGCCTCACAACTATTACAAAATATTTAAACGATAAGAATTTAAGGTTTTAAAAATTTTACTATGATGTATTAAGGTCTATTAATCATTCCTTAATCATTACCTTAATTTCAAATTTCAAAGAAGTTTAGAAATTTTGATGGCCCAGAACATCTAAAGATCTCAACACCCATAGGATCAAGGTACTTCTAAAAAAACTCTATATAATGGGAAACAACATTTAGAGATACAAATTTTGGATTTTCACATTATCAATAAAATGAAAATTGATAGTACAAATTTATATATTTACGATTATTTAGGCTTTTTTGAATTTAAATATCAATTATTTGGATAATATTTAGATTCGAATATTTTAATTACTATCTATAACTGATTCAGAGTAGGTGTGGATATTAATTTTGAAATATTCATTATTTAGACTCATTTTATTTTTTCCAATAATGTATATAAATTTGAATAATGGATATTTGAATTTGTTATAATTTTGTGAGTAATAAACTTGGATATCCAAATTTATTATTATTATTATTATTATTTAGTTTTCTTAAACTTATTAATGAAAATATTTTAACTAATAAATTAATTTATTCAGATTTAAATTCTAGTAATAGTACTCAAATTTAGTTCAATAAATAAATAAATTTAAAATTTAAAGTATATTTACAAATTGAAATTTTAATTATAAATATCCGATGAATTGTGATCCCTAAATAAAATAAACCAATGAAAACAATCATAGTTTTGAAAGTAAATTTGAAGTTGAAATTATAACAATTGCTAACCTTTCTCTTATTTATTAACTGTCACTTATTTGATATAAGCAAAATAATGGGGTTCTTTTTGGAGTCAAAGGTCGCTCAAAGCATCTTATCCATTTTAAATTATCTACTACATTAACATATATATTTTAAATTAACATATATATTAATAATAAAGTATAATTTAAATTTTTTTTACAATAATGTTAAACGTGACAAAACTTAAAAACATTCTTACAATAAGAAAACTAATGTCTAAGACGACGGCTTTTGCGATTGTTGAAACATATGCATCATCTGCTGAAGCTGTAGCTGGAGGTCATCGTACTTTTTGCTCGTTCGCTACCATCGCCGTGCCTCGCCTCTCTCGCTGCAGCCGCCTCCCCTCTGCCGCCTCTGCTCTAAGTTGTTCTTGGAGTTCTTCATATTTTCGTTGATCCTCGGCAATTTGCTCAACCGTGTTCGCTTGCATCCGAGCTATCTGGTCTCTTAACCTCGAACTTCACTTGAGCTTGACTTAGGAAGGCATGTATTCTTGGGAGCGGATCCAAAATATTGGGTCGGGTAACACGGATCCTTGAAATCGAACCCGACCGTACCTTTCAGACCCAAAACTTCAGTGATAATTCATTATCAATGTTCTCAAGATTAACAGAACTATCACTCGAAGCAATCGCTTCATATTCCGCCTTCTTCTCCTTTAGTTTCTCCTAAAAATCAATTAAAGAGTTAGAAACGAAATATATAATAAAAAGAAATGCAACATAACTTAACATTTTTAAAACTACTAATGATGAATTGAATTAAACAATTATAATTAAAGATTATAAATATTTAGAATAAATCAAATATTATTAAGTGAATATACCATAATTTCTCCAACTTGGATGTCATAGGAGATCCATCTTTCTTCTTATCGTAATCTCAAAAGTTGAAGGCGTCCAACTTTTTGTCCGGATTTGACTTCCTACAATATAGTAGTAAGAATATTATTTAATAATAGAAAGTTATTAATATTTGAAAGAATTAATAAATTCATAATACTTAGGCCTCAGCTACAGAAGCAAAACTTCTCGACCCTGCCGAGTGCGTGAATTTTTGTTTTTGCCTGCTACTTGTTCCAACTCGCTCACGGTCCTACATAATAAAATTATTATTACGTATATAGTAAACACTATATATAAGAGTTTGAAATACGCAATACCTCTCCTTTCTTTGAATTCCAAAATCTAACCGCATCTTCTCATTGATACCTCAAAGATTCTGGCGGAACATTTCTCGATTTTTCCTCGAGGCTTATGTCTTTCTTAAAATATTGTTTCTTTAAAGTGCTTTTATTGTCTCTCCATCTTTTACCTAATGCCTTCTTAATATAATCATCGGAGACTTCTAAAGCAAATCTCCTAGAAAAACATAAGTTTAGAATGTAAATATAAATGAAACTTAAACCAAAGTATTATAAATTGCATTCACATTTTGTTACCTTAATATTAGCGAGAGCCCGATTTTTGTTGCTATTAGGCATGTGATGCCATGATTAAGTAGTTGATGGGCAACATATTTGCATTTCGTGCTAAAATGCCCAAATAGCCTCGCTAAAAGTCGAGCTTCAGATCCAACAGTGACCATGAGTATTTCTACTTACTTTAACACGCTCAACAGGATCTAAGTCGATAAATCTCTAAGTAGCGACGTCCTCGAACTCTCAAGGTCCCACCACTTTCAATTGAAAAATGATATACTATTATTATAGTAAAATTGACAAATAATTCAATAATAAAAGTCAACACATGTAAAATGAACATAATATTACTTTGAAATTCTTCAGCTCATCAAGTGTCTCCGCACATTCAAGATCCAACAACCTGTCATTGTTCACTATTTCTTTCTTCCAAATTTGGAGTATTCGGACAATACTTAAATCTCGTACTCTTCTTCTACGATTTTTCCTGCAATACACATAAAATAATTAAAGTTTTAGTAACAAATTACAACAATAGTAGTACATATAAAATAGTTAAATTATATAACATGACAAAGATTAAAATTATAATATTACATATAATTAAAAATTGTAAAATCTTACTACATCATTATTCAGAATATCTTCATCCACATCATGTCGAACCCATTGATGTTGTGTATTAGTACTAGGGATATTTTCATCTAAGTTTTGTTCGGAAAAGGTAATGTTTCGATCTTTCGACGATGTCATCTCTACTTCCATTACCCATGTCAAACAAGTCTCTAGGGTGTTCGGAGTACAACATACCAACCCTCATCAATTGGATCTTTCGAATAAAAACTTGTTTCACTTGAGAGGAAAATACATATGGCTCGTCCATCAATTGTTGTCCAGTGTGAATCAAGCGAGAGAAATTCACCATTGTAAACCCAAATTGATCTTTTTAATTCCTCGAGCAAAGATTAACATCCGCCCAATCACACGAAATAAGATAACTTTCCATCCGCCATAGTAATCCAACTCAATAATGTCGGTAAGAAGTCCGTAATACTCCACATTACCTCAACCGGATTACTATCCCTAGCACTAGCATAACTTGTAATTGAAGAATTAACAACAACTCCACAATTTTGAGTTCTCCTCATTCTCTCGCGATACTTTGTATGAAATCTGTATCCATTGATGAGGAAGGCACTATATCTTTTTATTACTCTGTTCGGACCTTGGGAAAGCCATTTAACTTCGTCATTGACGTCCTTTCCACTCCAAACCTATTGAATCGAAAGTAAATTAAATAATTAACAATGTATTATGTAAAAACATTCTTATTTGATTAACTAAATTTCGCGATTATATGTAACTTATTAACTTTAGTTACATACCGCTTGACTTAACCATTCATGAAAAGATTACGTGAATAACTTATTAATCTCTCGATGTTGTAATCTTGAGCGCGCACGAGATCTCAAAATTTGTTTGTACTCACTATATTAAAAACAAGTTTAATTGGTTAGAAGATAAACAAATCAAAGCGACGAATACGTAAGACAATTTTATAACTTACTTGCATAGCGGTTCAATTGAATCGTGGTTAAAAAGTACATATCGATGTGCTCGTATCCACGATATATCATCTAATTCTACAATTTCAACTTTGCCGATTGGTTCTCCATAACTTTGAAATAAATAAGTTTCGCCAAGTCATTATCATTGAGCCCAACATTTCTACTTGGTCTATTCAATCGTGTTTCAAAGATCTTCTAAATATCTAGAATGAAGGTCATGCACTCTTCTGCCAAGTAGCCTTCAGCAATTGATCCTTCTGGATAACGCTTATTGCGACAATATGACTTCAATTTGCTTAGGAACCTAAACACGATATACAATATTTATCAAAAGCTGTAACTAAATGTATAGAGGTGAATGAATGAATACTTGAGAAATACATTAGCACCTTTCTATAGGATACATCCATCGATAAAAAACCGGTCCACCAAGGATTGCTTCGTGAGGGAGATGGATTACCAAGTGCACCATAATAGTGAAGAAGGAAGGTGGAAAGATCTTCTCTAAATTGCATAAAGTCAAAGCCGCCGATCCTCGTAGTTTCTCAAGTTCTTCGACATTCAAAACTTTGCCACAGATAGCTTTCATTATATTGGATAGTTCAATTATACAGGACGTTACATTTTTTGACATACAGCACCGTAAAGCAATTGGGAGTAAATCTTGCATCAAGATGTGGTAATCATGTGATTTTAATGAATATAATCTTCTATCTTTGAAACTCACACATCGAGATATATTTGAAGCATACGATCGGGACCTTTATATCCTTCAACACCATGCGAAAACTTCTTTCTCTTTCTTTGACATTGAAAAATAGAAGGCGGCAACCGATATTTCCCATTCGAAGTACTTGAGGATGAAGATCACGCCGGATTCTCATGTCAACTAAATCAAGTCGACTTTGAAGATTGTCTTTTGATTTTCCATCGACATTTAAAATTGTCCCAATTATGTTCTCGCATACATTCTTCTCAATATGCATGACATCAAGATTGTGGCGTAAAATGTTGTGCTCCCAATAAGGCAACTAAAAAAAAATACTCCTTTTCTTCCACAACTCCGCCTCATTAGGATCATCCTCTTCGTCAGATTCATCATCAGATTCATCCCTCGATCTTCTCCTTGTTTGCGTGATAGGTGGTTGATTCATCTTCCCATAACTAAATTTGATATCTTTTAACATAAACAAGATTTCAGATCCAACGGTCTGCTCAGGAGCTCCTCTGTACTCTTCAGTACCGTCAAATAGAGTCCTCTGAAATCTAAATTTATGATTTTCATCTAACCACCGACGATGGCCCATGTAAGAGAACTTCTTCCCATTATACAACCACTTGAACAAGTTTGCGCAAAGACAACAAGGACAGGCATAACGTCCTTTAGTACTCCAACCCGATAAATTAGCATAAGCCGGGAAATCATTAATTGTCCACAATAAAGCTGCACGTAAATTAAAGTTCTCCTTTCTCAATACATCATATGTCTCAACACCCGACCATAATTGTTTTAACTCTTCAATAAGTGGCTGCAAATAGATGTCAATATCATTTCCGGGACCTTTCTCTCCAGGGATAATCATTGATAAAATAAATGAAGATTGCTTCATGCAAATCCATGGAGGCAAATTGTAAGGAACAAGCACTACAAAGCCAAGTCTTGCATTGAAGTACTCATGATTTTAAATGGATTAAAGCCATCAGCTGCTAGCCCAAGCCTCACATTCCGAGGATCGCTTGCAAAGCTTGGAAATTTACTGTCAAATGATTTCCAAGCTAAAGAATCCGCAGGATGTCTTAATAATCCATCATCGGTCCGTTGATCATTATGCCACGTCATAGATTCGGCTATCTTTGAGGACATGAAAAGCCTTTGAAGTCTTGGTATCAGGGGAAAATATCGCAAGGCCTTGATCGGCTTCTTTCTTAATCGTGCCCCACCTTCATCCGTATTCACATCTTCGTAGACATTATTCATCCAACGAGCCTTACCGCAAACATGACAAGATTGTTGGTTTTTTGATCACCCCAAGACAACATGCGATCATTTGGGCAACTATAAATTTTATCGTACTCCAAGGCCCAAATCTTTTATTAGTCTCTTCATGTCTTGACAAGACTGGGAATTTTTGCAAACGAAAACATCTCTTAGAAACTCTAGCAAGATTGTAAAAGAGTTTCCGGTCCACCTCCCAAACATTTTAAATGAAATAGACGAATGCGTAGGACAATTTGAATATTTTGATCCTCGTAAAGTTCTTCATTCATTTCATTAAGTAAATTGTAGAACTTAGCCGCTTCTTCATTTGGCTCCTCATTAGGTGCACTTGTTCCGCTTTCAAAAAACATTTCCACCAATATTACAATCCTCGATATAATAAAATCGGTGGACACGATTGCTCACCATGACTACGCATATTAAATGCATCCCGCAACATATCTTCCATGTCATCTTGTCTAACATACTCGATGGTAATCAAGATCGGATAAGTCGGATTAATCGTTGAAGAAGTTCCACTAGATGTACACTCTCCATGGAAAATCCATTTTTATACCCCGAATAAAGCCATCAACAATTAGATGTTCGTGACAACTTCACGAAAATGCCGAGATGTTGCCACACTTTTTACACGGGCAAAGAATCATATTCTCTTGGCTTGCATTTTGAAATGCAAAATTTAGAAAAGTTTGTACTCCATTTTGATAGGCATTGCTTACCCTTGACAATTTCATCCAACTCCTATCCATTTTGTAGTTCTTGAAATCTAAAGTTGACAACATATTACAGTTACTTAAATGTTCTCAATTGATTTAAATCATATCATTATACTAAATATCAAGTCTCTAATGGGTATAAACTAATTTAGGCAAGACGTTGCAGGATTTTCGACTATAGATTTATGTATTATGTAAGTTAAGTAAATTTTGTAAACTAGTTATGTATGATATGATATATATTTAAGTATTATGTAAGTTATGTAATTTATGATATGATATATATTTATGTAAATTATATATTTATCTAAGTTATGTAAGTTATGTAAATTATGATATAAAATATATTTAAGTATTATGTAAGTTATGTAAGTTATATATTTATCTAAGTTATATAAGTTATATAAGTTATGTAAGTTATATATGTTATATAAGCTATGTAAATTATGATATCAAATATATTTATGTATTATGTAAGTTTTTATTTCACGATGTGGAAAATCACATGGATAATACATATCAAATATCAAGTATCTACAGGTAAGTAGCGGATTAAATAATATTTAATTAAATAATATTTATAAAAATTATTTTAATTAAATAATATACATGTCGTTCGCTTTTATTTGACAAATCACATGTGCGTTAAAATAGTCCACAATTAATTTAATTTATGTTTTACAAGTCATCTTTTCTTAAGTACATATTAAAGCAACGTGTGGACATCCAGATTTAGCTTAAAAGCTATGCTTTAGTTTGAATAAAAGTTTAACTTAAATGGTAAAACGGACGATAATATTTGTAATAAAACAGAGAATAATATTTGTGATAAAACAGACGAGAATATTTCAATAATAATTTAAATTTAAGTTAAAAACTATATAAAATATTTTATTAAATATTTGTATATTAGATGGGACATATTAAATTGAAACATTTGAATTTTTAAGATTCATCATACGTGGCGTTGTTACACTTAGGAGGATCCATTATATCTTGCAATTCGATATAAGGCAACCCGTCAAAGTTTCCAACCTATATACTTTGAATCTTTAAAATATTTAAAATAAGGTTGGAGAGAAGGTCACTATTGTTGTAATTTTGATAAAAAGTAATTATAACTTTTAAAGAAATTTAAAAATATTAAATATTAAAATAAAACATTATTAATATAAAAAATAGTAATTTGAATATAATAATATAAAAAAGAATCGTAGTTTAATTTTTATAAATAAATTGGAAATAAACTAAGGTTATATAAATATTCAATAGTAAATGAGCTCGATACAACTTTTTCAAGTCTTTTGAATTTTTAAGATTCATCATACGTATGCGTTGTTACACCTAGGAGGATCCATTATATCTTGCACTCGATATAAGGCAACCCGTCAGTGTCCAAATTTACATACTTTGAATCTTTAAAATATTTAAAATAAGGTTGGAGAGAAGGTCACTATTGTTGTAATTTTGATAAAAAGTAATTATAACTTTTAAAGAAATTTAAAAATATTAAATATTAAAATAAAACATTATTAATATAAAAAAATAGTAATTTGAATATAATAATATAAAAAAGAATCGTAGTTTAATTTTTATAAATAAATTGGAAATAAATTAAGGTTATATAAATATTCAATAGTAAATGAGCTCGATACAACTTTTTTCAAGTCTTTTGAATTTTTAAGATTCATCATACGTGGCGTTGTTACACCTAGGAGGATCCATTATATCTTGCACTCGATATAAGGCAACCCGTCAGTGTCCAAACCTATATACTTTGAATCTTTAAAATATTTAAAATAAGGTTGGAGAGAAAGTCACTATTGTTGTAATTTTAATGGACAAGCAAGCTACACGGTAATAAAATTAATTCATACCTATTCATACTTAAGTTGAATCGAATAATAATTAAGTTGAACCAAATATTTAAAATTAATTTGGAAACAAAATAGTTCTACTCCAAATGAACTAGCAATTAAATCTTTACAAAATCGCAACCCCAAAATATTAATTTTTCCAAAATCATCATGATAAAACTATTATTGATTAGAATTTTGAAATAAAGCCTACCTTAATAAAACGTACCTGGTCTACTCTACTCTCACCAGAAACAAAGGTCGGAGTAAAAAAGTAATATTTGTTAAGTAATTTAAAGTGAAAATGCATAGAAATAAGGAAAAATTTTAGCAACGAAACTTGTATGCATTACCTAGAACAAATGCCAATGGTCGTGGTGTATTTAGTTGCACCAAATATTAATTCATTGCTCGATAGTACCTAGAATGATGTAAGATTATAAGAGTAGCACCAAATATGTTTCAGTTTAAGCAAATATAGAAACTTTACCTATATCAATTTTGCAAGTGCCCACTTGTACCAGGATCAAAGACACTGCCAATGAAGCTATACACCTTAGCAAAATATGGCAAAACTGCACAGTAAACACATAAGTTGGATAGAAACATGAAAAGAGACCAAAAGAACATCTAAAAAACAAAAATGGAATCACCATTAGTATGTAAACATGAAAATGCACAGATTGAAACAAACCAACTTTGCATGTGCAGAATCATACTCCACAAAACTCATAAACATTAACTTCTCCTAACCAGAATACCAACTTTATGTTTACAGAGGCCTTGATCAAAACTAACATAACTGTTGATTTATAACTTATCTAATAAGAATCATAGAATATGCAGAAAGTACCTGAGCATTTAATTTCAAGAGAACCATGTATTCGAAGGAAAAGAGCCAGAAAATGATCAATGTATGCAACACCTGGTCTATATTTCAAAACTGGAGTAAAGCTTTCATCTAGTACCAACTACATACATATATAGAGACACAAACACACTAATTCATACTTAAGTTGAATCAAATAATACTTAAGTTGAACCAAAACATAAAAACTTATTCATACTTCAAATAATAATTAATAATACTATTTTGAAAAAAATTAGTTATAAATTTTAAAGACATTTAAAAATAATAAATATTAAAATCAAACATGTTTAATATAACAAAAATAGTAATTTGAATATAATAATATCAAGAAAGAATCGTAGTTTACTTTTAAAGTGGAAATAAATTAAGGTTATATAAATATTCAATAGCGATAGAACTTTTTCAATTCTTTTTGAATTTTTAAGATTCATCATACGTGGCGTTGTTACACCTAGGAGGATCCATTATATCTTGCACTCGATATAAGGCAACCCGTCAAAGGTTTCAAACCTATATACTTTGAATCTTTAAAATATTTAAAATAATGTTGGAGAGAAGGTTAGCTATTGTTGTAATTATAATGGACAAGCAAGCTACATATATGGTAATAAAATTAATTCATACTTATTCATACTTCAAATAAGTAATACTATAAGGTCGGGTTTCACCTATATACTTTGAATCTTTAAAATATTTAAAACGTACCTTAATAAAACGCACACGGTCTACTCCACTATCACCAAAGAAACAGAGGTGGAGTCCAAAAAGTAATATTTGTTAAGTAATTTAAAGTGAAAATGCATAGAAATAAGGAAAAAATTTTAGCAACTAAACGGCCTATACGCATTCTAGAAAGATGTAAGATTATAAGAGTAGCACCAAATATATTTCAGTTTAAGAAAATATAAAACTTTATCTATATCAGTACCAAATTTTAATTCAAGATTAAATGGCGCTTCAGTTGAACCAATACTTGCAGGAGGAGCAGAAGCAATAAATGAAGCTGTACCCTCAAGAAAATCTGCAAAACGCACATCTTTTCAAACCATTTCGCAAAAAATACAAAATCTTTTATGAGCATTCAAATGACTTCCACATCTGCAAAAAATTGTAAATACAAGGCACATAACACAATTAGCAAATCCAGTCAGTTGTTTCTTCAAACCTTGACTTTCCTAAAGTGCCCAAATCGAACACATTATCCTACATCTTAAAAAGGTTTCGAATAAGTACAAGCAAATACTACCATGCTCATTCCCACTCACACATGAATCAGAGCATCATAGGAAATAATATCAATATTCTAAAGACAGAAAGCATAAGAAAAAACTCAAATACTAACAATTTCGTTTAAGGACAATAGCCACCTCTTGTTCTCTTGACTATCATCAAGAATTTTCAGCATGGCAGGCAGTTCTCTTCTTTTTTGGTTCATTACCAACATTTCAGGAACATTATTTATAAAATTTCACAACCATCATTTTTATTAAGTTCTAGGTTTGGTGAACAAAAACAATATAATGAAAAAAATATCTTAGAACTTTTGACTTTGTCTCACAGAGCACTTCCTTTTTGGTAGTATGGAGGGTATGAAACTAAAAAGAATCCAACAGGAAACAAGTGAGGATAAAATGATTGACACAGAACTAGACATGAACAGGTTAACAACCCAATGTGTAGGTTCCCAAAAGAACATGAAAAATTACTCTCGCAAGAAAGTAAAGTGTCTTTTTCTTGCATGCTAAAATTCTTTTATTTGATTCAAAATGCATGAAAAGGAAAAATCAATATTAGGCTAGACTCTAGAGACAGCCAAGGAGAAAATTAGAAAGAATCTTCACATAATTTCAAGAATGGTGAAATAGAACATAATGTCAATAAATCAGAATTCATATAAACTGGTTTACTGCAGAGATTGAAAACCAAACAACAACCCAAGAAGCTCAAATCGAAAAGGTCCCTTTCCAGACGCAGAACAACAAATGTAGTTTTAACATTCAAGACTGTGCAAATAAATGCGAACTACCCCAGACAATTCCAATTCAAACAATAAAAATAATAAACAAATGGATAATGAAGCGATCCACAAGACACCAATTTCTTCACATAAGCGAAAGAAAATGAATAGAGGAATTCAACAATATAAAACGTGAGCAACAAGACAGCAATAAACTCTTAAATCAATCTAAGTCCACGCTAAACACATAAGTTGGATAGAAACATGAAAAATAGACCAAAAGAACATCTAAATAACCAAAATATAACAATTTTATTATAGAAAACGTGAGCAACAAGACAGCAATAAACTCTTAAATCAATCTAAGTCCACACTAAACACATAAGTTAGATAGAAACATGAAAACAGACCAAAATAACATCTAAATAACCAAAATGGAATCACCATTATTATGTAAACATGAAAATGCACAGATTGAAACAAACCAACTTTGCATGTGCAAAATCATACTCCACAAAACTCATAAACATTAACTTCTCCTAACCAGAATACCAACTTTATATTTACAGAGGCCTTGATGGAAACTAATATAATCTGTTGATATATAACTTATCTAATAAGAATCACGAATATGCAGAAAGTACCGAGTATTTAGTATCAAGAGAACCATGTATTCAAAGGAAAAGAGCGAGAATTGATCAATGTATGCAAAACTTGGTCTATATTTCAAAACTGAATCTGACTTTCATCTATTACCAAATACATACATATATAGAGACACAAATACAGTGCATACATCTTCCATTACAGCATCTGCTTTCTTGAAAATAAAAGATAAGTACGCTTCTACAGAAACTTAACGAAGGAAGCCAAATCGAGACAAAACACAAAAAAGAGTGGATGAAATAAGCTTAAAAATTTAGGAATGTAATTAAAATGTTAATTAAATGTTAGGAAAAACATTAAAACTTTACGAATGTAATTAAATGTTAATTAAACATTGAAAACATAAAAGGAAAAACATGTTGAAAGAAACATAAATGTTAGGAAAAAAAGGTTACCTTGATTGAAATGGAAATGTTTTCTTGAGGGTTTATTTAGAGATGCTTGGGATTGATCTCTAATAATGTCGAGAGACTTCCCTACTCATTGCATTTGAAGAACAAAAGTCTATTTCTGGTCGACAAAACAATCAAATGAGTTCTAAAAATAAACAACATTTAATGATTGGTAAAATATTAATTATATTGCATAATAACAGGTGGGAATAAACAAATAAAATGATTACAAAAAACAACCAGCAATATGGTATAACATTAACAGGAGAAATAGGACCAAGCTCAATACCATTAAAAGACAGTAAGTTACATTGTATACATATTAAAAGACAGTAAGCTATTGTTGCTCCAGTAAATTTGAAAGCTGTCCATATATTTGGGAACATAGTAGATCAAATATATATAAGCACTAACAATATTATCATTAATGCCAAAGACCATTTTTACTCTCCGTGAGAGGAGCTGATCCTCAAACACCAAGTTATCCACAGTTTGTCGTAGAGAAAAGTGAATAACAGGAAAACCGAAACAAATGAAGACCAAATATAATTCAAAGCAAGTCTAAAACGAATTCTGATTCCTATCAAAATTGGTCAAAATATCACCTTCGAGCTCATTGTATATAGGTTGAACATTGAAATGGCAAACATATGCATTAGTCATAATAGGATAACTACTAGTAAATCCAAAATTGCCATTTTCGATCCAAAATCTAGGCTCCTCCTTGGAGCCTCTATCTTCCCTTCAATAAGCTTAATGAATGCAACAAAGAAGGCAAACCACAATTAAAACAACAATGAGAGCTATCGGCGACCAAAGTCATGCTCAATGAATGAATCCTATCTAACACGCAAAGTGGAGCAAGAAAACAACCATAACAACCAAAACCAACAACTTCCTATGATCCCCAAAACTAGTCCTAACCACTGATCGAGAACCCCAATATGATGAACCGAACCAGACATAACATCACCCAGACATTACGAACCGAACCAGTCCTAACCACTGATCGAGAATCCCTAAAACAAGCCCTAGAACCTTCATAGTAGCAGGTAAAGCCATGATTCTAGCACCAATAATTGTGGTGGTTCAGTTCAAAACAGCACCAGAAACACCAGACTCGGTATTGGGTTTACTTAAAACAAGGGTATAATCATCGAGATCAACATCAACATCAGTATCAACATCATTAATCTAAAATCCCAAAAAAAATAAAAGCCAAGTAATACAGTAACTACACATTAATCTAAAGGGGAATAAAAAACTAACCATTTAAAACCCATAAACCATCTGACCGTCGACGAGAGGAAAGGGAAAACAAGTAAGGGATTTCGGGAATGGGGGGAACAGATTAAGGGAAAAAAAGGGGACTTGGGGAAAAGGTTAGGGATTTCGGGTTTGGGGAATTAGGGGATGATTTGGGGAAAAAAAAAGAGGTTTTGTTTTAGGGATTTGGGGAAGGAAGACGAGATGGGGGAAAAGGACTTAGCCAAAAAATGAAACTAATTTCGTAAAGGGCATAAACCTCGGAGAGAAAAACGACGCTGCTTCAAATAAGCAAAATTTGTGGCGTTTTAGCAACGCTACCGCTAATAAGACCTTTTGCGTTTTCAAAGCAAAGTGCCACTAATACCTATTTCGTATACACAATAAAACGACGCCGTTCTAAAACGATTTGTGGCGTTTATTATAGAAACGCCGCTAAAGCCAATACTATTCAGAGGAAACGACGCTTTTCTTGTAATGTATAATGAATTTTGTATGCTTTTAAAAAACGCCGCTATTTTCTATCTTTTATGCTTTTTTTGTGTAAACGCCGCTAATACCTAAAACCCTAACTATAGTTGAAACTTTAATTTTAATTTAATACACATTTTAAAATACATATTATGTATGCATATAAATTAATTAATTAAATAAAACATGATGTCATTTATTATATCAATAACGTAAATTAATATTTTACAAGATCTAGATCAAATTACAATTCATGTACACAATTGCACACTACACCATTGACCCTTAAACCCTAAACTCTTAACCCATATCCACATAACCCTTAAACCCTAAAACTCTAAACACTAAGATCTTAGACCTTAAACATTAAACCCCAAATAATAAACTTTAAAACACTAAACCCCTATCCTCTATCCTCTTAACCCATATAAACCCGGCCCCTAACATCTAACCCATAAACCAGCTTAAACCCATGCATATATATCCCTTAATCCTAACCACTAACCAATAACCACTAACCCTTAAACCCTAAACCCTAACCTTCTAAATTATAAACCTCAAACTCTAAATCGTAAAACATAAATCATCAACCCTAAATCATAACCCTTAAACCCATAACCCTAAACCTATAAAAATATTAAGTGTAAAAATCAGTTTAAATAGAAAATTTTAAATTCATTTAAAAATAAGTTAGATGAAACATTTAATACCGAGTTTGGTCTAATCCGTTTTCAACTTCATAATATTTTATATATATACTATGTAATTTTATAATTTATAAAAAATAAATTTATACTAAATGTATAATAGTTGTCTAATATAAACATTAAAATAATATTAAGATAACTATATAAAAATTTAAATAAATAAAAATATTAAATTAAAATGACATAATTATTACAAAAATTAAAAATATAATATGATTGGACTTAAAATAGACTTAGGTTAATCATTTGCAAGTATTAGTGGGCTTTAACAAAATGTTAAACCTATAATTTAAACCCTACTAAAATAAATTCAAACAAATATAAAATATATGATATTATATTTAGCAATTGCGTTTTTAAAAAACGCCGCCATCGCTAAAGGAGCACATATAAAACGACGTCGTTTTCCTTAACATTTTAGTGGCGTTTTTTCACAAACGCCGCTATAGGTTTCCTTTAGCGGCGTTTTCTCGAAAACGCCGCTAATGCCAATTAAGCTCATAGAAAATGACATCATTTTTCCTAACATTTTAGTGGCGTTTTTGGAAAAACGCCACTAAAATGTTAAGCTCATGTGAAACGACGTCGTTTTGATTAACCTTTAGCGGCGCTTTTAAAAAAACGCCGCTAAAGGCCGACTTATGGCGGCGCTTTTTCAAAAAACGCCGCTAAAGGTCGACCTATTGCGGCGTTTTTTTAAAAGCGTCGCTAAAACTCCATCTATTCGATTTTTCCGGCGTTTTCTTTTAAAACGCCGCTAAAAACGCCGCGAAAAGTCTGTTTTGGTGTAGTGATTGTCCTGCTTGTATTTTGTTACGATATTCATTATTACTAATCTATAATTTGATTGGGACCGGGTCGAGTTCTATACGGTTCACACTTTAAGTTTGCGTGACACTATGAGTTTGCGTGTTAGGCGCTCGCAAGATGAAGGTTCGTACACCATCACATAGGCGAACCCTCATCGTAGAAACACGTGTTAACATGTATAGAACTTACCTATGATATCACATCTATGAACAGTAATCATATCATATAAATACACAGCTCCACCAAAGACACACATAAATAGTCAACAAAACCCTAATATTCAAATAATTTTTTTTAGAATAAATGACAAAATCTTGAAAATTTAAAGGGACCTCTCCATCCATAGGTGCTGAGATCCTATTAAAAACCCTAACTATAAAATATATAGATAAACCATCACACTAGTTTATTTTTCACAGAAAAAACTACAAAGTCTATCATATATATTCTAAACTATCCTACGTACCTAAAATTTTCTAAATCCAAATTTCAAAAAATTTTTAACGGGTCCATCATTGAGATTGGAAGAAGGACATGTCAATCAAAATATAGAAATAATGGAGTATTCTCTAGTGGCTTTGTGTCGTATTAATATAGAAGTAATAGAGCTTCAATAGTTGATTATTCAATAGTTAAGAGATGCATGTTTCTATCACATTAGTCAAATTAAGGTTTTTATTTTTATGCCAACGTTTTTTATCTATTTTGTTTGAATGATGGATATCTAAGATATGCATGTTTCATCTCTTAAAGGATGAAGCTATAATAATGCTAGAAGATGTAGTATTATTGATGAGCCTTTTAATAGACAAGCATCCAGTATTGGAAATTTTTTAGTACAATCTAGCATTGGTACTTGATGCAACATTTGAAACTGGTATCAAATATAAGTTTGAGTCTAATGGGCTTTGAATTAAGTTAGCATGGCTGAAGAAGCACTTTAGAATAGCTCTTAGTAAGGGTGTGCAAACTTCGATTAAATCAAATTAGTTTGATTAATCTTTAGGCCATCGAATTTAATTTGGTCAGAGATCGGTTAAAAGTTATTAAAAATTTTAATTTTTGGTTAATATAGTTTCAAATTAGATAATTAATGAATTAATCAATTAACGAAGTTAATAATATTTATTATATATATCTATAAGAATATGGTTATAAGTCTAATGTTTAATAGGTAACTCTAATGTATATTATAAAAGCCACTAATAAAGTTATAAATATTCATATAATGGACCGAATTATTAAGAAAAACTAAACATAAAAATTTAATTAAAAAATCCTTCTTTTAATTAAAAAAGAACAAGAATGTTCACATTATATATATTGTCATGTTTAAATTTTAGTTAATTTGATTAACTATTGGAATTAACCAAAATTAATTTTGTTTGATTAATAAGTTTTTTTTAAATATTTGGTTCTATTAATAGTTAAGGGTTTTAAAATTTTGATTAATGCGGTTAGTAGTAACTCGGTTCAGGTACTAAATGAATCAATCATTCAAACACCTCTACTCCTAGAGAATTCAACTCACCATGATATTAAACTTCATGCTAGTGTCACGAGACTGGAACTTTAGTCTCGTAAACTGTGCGACCTTTGGTACTTTAGTCTCGTAAACTGTGACATTAGGCGATATATTCACTTCCAATTTGCTTAAGTCGGCCTAGCTCCCATAAAGTGAGAGTTCTCGATAGAAATTCTCCAAGGCATTGACAATAAAGAAGAAGCAACTCAAAGAAAGGAGCACAAAAGAATAGAAAAGCCACAAAAAAAAATGCCAAGTATTTGAGTAAATGGTCTCAATTAGTATTCACTACTAAAGAATGAAATACAATGGATTATTATAGATGAGGGGGAGTCATTCTATTTATAATTGAGCTCCCTCAAATTCAACGGTACAACTAACTTTAACTTTACATCAACGGACAGGATCGAAACTTATCTACAATTAAAGGATTTACATAATCCCCAAGACTATAAAATCAAATTTTATCAGATTATAAATCTTCTAATGTTACTTTTCCTATTTACCAAGGTAGCCATAATTTTCCATAAATTTTTTTCAAATGAGCCCTATTTAGTAGATTGACCTCTATGAGTGTCTCAATTCATGGATTCAATTAACTAAAATTTAACATTCTAACAATTTATCATTCAAACAAACATATATGTTTTTATGTACTTATTTAACATTTGGTATGCTTAACACACTTTTATCTATTTACAATATAACAAAGTGAACTAATTCGTTTAATATTAAACAACCAATAATCAATTACTATTGGATTAAATTTACAGTTTAAATACAAAACTTTATTTACTTGCTCTTAACTAATCACTTGTATTTCTATAAGCTCGCACACAAACAAGTACAAAAATTAAAATTTAACTACTAAAACAATTAAAAACAAGTACTAAATTAAAAAAAAGTGAATAAAAATTGAAAAATTATATGTTAGTCCCTACACTTAATTTGGTACGTTGTCCCTAATGTGTAACCTAAAGATAGGAGAAGAGACTACCCAGTTTAAGCGTTGAAATTCCTCAAAAATAGTCGGGTGGTCCTCCTCGTGTCAGTTTAGCTCCAATTTGTAGTGCCCCCTAATTTGTGGGGTTCCTACACAGAATAAACAACACATATTTTTAAATTAAAAACTAAGTAAAGCAAAATAAAAATAAATCATCCAAAATCGAATTATACAATCCCAGCATAAAAATAAACTAAACTACATTAAAAGTTCAAAATTTTTTAATCAGAATCGGATGTCAGTCGATTCTTCGCAATGATCGGCTCCTTTCCACGATTTGCAATTGTCTCGGTGTCCTACCTCCTCACAGATTGGTTCAGGCTGCTAAATTTGACCCTTCCTACTGATGGTTGTTCTGATAGGAATGTGTCGTCAAGGTCGTAATCGTGGGCTGACTCTTCTCTTTCTTCCTCGACATTTTCATCTTCATCTTCTCTCTCTTCCTCCCCTTCCTTATACTTGACTTGCCCGTAGAATTGTATAGGTGGATATTTGTTCAATGGTAGATTGGGTACTGGGATTCCATACCTCTATGCATAATTGATGCCCACTAGAGACATCTCTTGTATCCACTTGCTTACCCATTCCATGTCAGGCAAGTCACTTAACCCTTGGTTCGATTGAATCTTCTTCTTACTCTTCCTTTTCAGAGATTACGGGATGCCCATTTTATTTTTCTGGCACTGATTCCAATCAGTAATTTGTTTCTGTTGAAGCTCAATGTACTAGGTATAGAGTGAATTGCCAATGTGGCTCTTCGTTGGCTTCATAAATTACTCCATTGAGAACATTAGAACCTTTGCCATCTTGCACTGGGCAGTCACAAGGTGCGAGAAAAATATCTCAACCTTCTTGCCACTGATGTAGGTAAGCATGGACTTATAGATCCACTTACCCATGCAAACCTATCTATGTTGCGAAATGGAGTAAAGAATAATAACTAGGAAAGTATTGATGTTAGAGACATTAAGGGCAAGCGATATATGAGTACAAATAAATTGCATCCATATTTTAGTAACCGGAAACATGATTGATTGATTGAACAATAAAGGGATGTTCGTGCTCGGTTGGCTTTTCCAAACGCCTCTCCCTTTTGTAAGGTACTAAAAAACGACATCCATATCGATACATTGAAAATAATAATTATCTAAATTATCTAAAGCATCTAAGACATAATATGGAGCATTATAAAAATTGCAAATCTCTCGAGGAGTAACTAAGACCTCTTTTCCCTGGACCTTTACATCTCAATGTTTAAAATTTGGTGTTTTATTATTCTCCATTGCTTTCAAGGAAGCATCAAATTTGTACACGATAGAGTCAACCACCGAATCTTTTGGTGTTAAATAAAAATTATCCCATTGGTTAAGATGAACCAAATCCCGTATATCATCGCAAAAATCAAATGATGGGTTGAACCCTCTATTGTGCAGAAGTGGGTAAAAGAGTAAAATTATTGTACTAAAAAAATCATACTAAGTTCAATTCTCAGGAAAGAGAGATGTATCACAAGGATCGCTTAAGTACTAGGTCTTTCCTAGCCAGAATATCCCTCTATCGTAATTTAATAACATAATAAATCACTACAATCACACTCACAAAATATGCAAAATAATACAATAAAGAAAACTAGAATTTTAACGAGGTTCAGCAAATTTTGCTTACGTCTTCGGGCACTATCAAATATATTTCACTCCAAAATACAAGTGAAGATTTACAAAGAGAGAGAAAAATTCCTTAAGTAGAGAATGGCAAATGTGGGTTAATAAAAAATGAGAAATGGTTAGGCTTATTTATAGTGGAGGTTCAGGGATCAACTATCAAAGTCACTATACAATTAGAGACCAAAATTATCTCATGCCAAATCTCAATCCCACTCTTGGTGCATTAAATCTCAGATTTCTAGTGCCAACATTTTGATACCCATATCTTTGTCTTTCCAAATTATGGATGATTGCTAATAATCTCCACCTTGAAGATTTGATTAGGATAATTTTATTTTCACTCAATTCTTTCTGTCTTTGTCAACAGTACTTGATAGTGCCTTTTTCAACTGTTCAACTTGCAGGATATTGATCAAGTTCCAACAATGTTCGAACTTGGTTGTTGTTACCACCTTGGTCATCATATCTACGGGATTATCTGCAGTCTTAATCTTTTGAACATGAATTTTCCCCTCATCATAATTTTCCACACAAAATGGAATCGTACGTTGATATGCTTTGTATGTGCATGATAGACTTGATTCTTTGCTAAATGAATAGCATTTTGACTATCACAATACATATTAATATGCTCTTGAACCAATCCCAAGGTTTTAACCATACCTTGTAACCAAGGTTTTAGCCATACCTTGTAACCAAATAGCTTCCTTTACAGCCTCTATTACAGCCATGTATTCAGCTTCTGTGGTTGACAATACAACTGTAGATAGCAATGTAGACTTCTAACTTATTGGTCCTCCAGAAAGTGTAAATACATAACCAGTGGTTGATCTTCGTTTATCCAAATCACTGGCATAGTTAGAATCAACGTACCCAATAACACCTTTACCAAGTGTAGTATCTTGCTTGAACAGTAATCCAACATCCATGGTCTTCTGAATATACCGTAGAATCCATTTCACAGCTTGTCAATGTCCTTGTCTAGGATTATGCATATACCTGCTCACTATACTAACTGCCTGTGAAATGTCGGGTCTTGTACACACCATTGCATACATCAAGCTACCTACTGCATTAGAATAAAGAACTTGTAACATGTATTCTTGTTTAGTATTCGTTGAAGAAGATAGTTGTGCAGAAAGCTTGAAATGAGAAGCCAACAGGGTACTTACAGGTTTTGTCTGCTCGTTTATGCCAAACCGCTGTAGTACTTTCTTCACATATCGCTTCTGAGACAAGCTAACTCTGCCATGAGATCTATCTCTACATATTTGCATGCCAAGAATTTTCTTATCTTCACCTAGATCTTTCATCTCAAACTCAAGGTTGAGTTGAGTCTTCAATCTCTCAATTTGAACTTTACTCTTAGATGTTATCAACATATCATAAACATATAAGAGCAAGTATATGAAAATTCCTTCTTGTAGCTTCTGAAAATACACGCAATGGTCAAATTTACTTATTGTGTACCTTTGCCCTTTTATGAATTGATCAAATCGTTTGTACTGCTGCCTCGAAGATTGTTCAATCCATAAAGCGACTTTGTCAGTTTGTAAACCCAATTTTCTTTATCAGAAACTTGAATCCATCTGGCTGAATCATATAGATTTCCTCTTTCAAACCACCGTGTAAAAACGCGGTCTTCACATTGAGCTGAACTAGTTCAAGATCATATTGTGCAACCAATGGTAGCAAAATTTGAATAGACGAATGCTTCACAACTGAAGAAAACACTTCATTCTAGTCTATTCCTTCTTTCTGAGCGTAATCCTTTTCTACCGATCTAGCCTTGTATCGAATTTCATTTTTACTGGGAAATCCTTCCTTCTTTGCATATTCCCATTTGCATCCAATTGCCTTCTTTCCTTTGGGCAGTGTCACCAACTCTCAAGTCCTATTTTCATGAAGAGACTGCATTTTTTCTTTCATAGCTTGCTTCCATTTTACACCATCAGGGTTACTTCTTACTTCTGTGTAAGTAGAAGGAACATCATCATCTGCAATTAGAAGTGCATAGGCCACCATATCATCAATGTGAGAAGGCATACGAATCTCTCTTCTTGGCCTCCTATATACAATTGAATCTTATCGCTGTAGAAGTTATTGGGTTGGAACTTCTTCATCATTTGTCCCTCCAATATTAGCTGGATCATCATTAACCTTTTCAAGCTCCACCTACTGCAGAGTACTACTAGTTTTGTCATCCCTTTGTGAATCCTTGTTTTTTTATCATGGTTGATTCATCAAAAGTCACATCTTTACTGAAAACAATCTTCCTTGTATCAGGACACTAGAGACGGTATCCTTTTACTCCACCAGTGATACCCAAGAATAATGCTTTCTTTACTCTAAGGTCTAACTTAGATTTTTTTACATGATAATATGCAGTGGAACCAAAAACATGTAAAGAATCATAATTAGTAGCAGGTTTACCAGTCCACATCTCCATAGGAGTTTTTCTATTTATTGCAAATGATGGAAAACGGTTAATTAGATGGCATGCATATATAACTGCCTCAGCCTAGAATTCCTTGCCCAATCCAGCATTAGACAACATACATCAAACTTTCTCCAGTATAGTCTGATTCATACATTCTGCCACCCCATTCTACTGTGGTGTATCCTGAACAGTGAAGTGTCGCATAATGCCCTCATCTTGACATACTTGTAGAAATGGATCATTCTTGTACTCCATAACATTATCTGATCGAAGTCGTTTGACCTTTCGACCAGTCTAAGTCTCCACCATCTTCTTCCATTTCAGAAATGCATCCAATACTTCACTTTTTCTTTTCATTAGATACACCCATACTTTCCTTGAATAATCATCAACAAAAGTAACAAAATAGTGCATACCTCCCAAAGAAGCCACTTTGGTAGGCCCCCATACATCACTGTGAACATAGTCTAGAATTCCTTTCGTATTGTGAATTGTTGAGCTAAATTTTACCCTCGTTTGCTTGCCCAGAACACAATGTTCACAGAATACTAATTTGTAAGAATTTTCACCTTTCAACAAGCCTTGCTTTGCCAAATTCTGCAAAGCTTTTTCACCAGCATGTCCCAATTGCATATGCCATAACCTGGTAGCTTCTGAATCTACATCTTTCGCAGAAACTATTGATGTTGATCCAATAACTGTACTTCTAGTTAAATAGTATAGGTTATTCCTTCTTGTAACTTTCATCACCGTCAATACCCTAGCTACTACCTTTAGTAATCCATCTCTCAAAGTGATTGTGAGCTTTTTAGATTCTAGAACCCTTGATGAGATGAGATTTTTCTTCAAGCTAGGTATGTAGCGAACATCTGTCAAGACTTGGATTGAGCCTTCGTGATTCTTCAATTGGATTGTACCTACTCCCATTGTCTTACAAGTGCTGTCATTGCCCATAAAAACAACTCCACCTTCTAGTTCTTTAAGACTAGAAAACCAGTCCTTATTAGGACACATATGGTAAGTACATCTTGAAATTCATCTGTATGACATGCCATTGCCATGCCAACCAAGCTAAAGTCTGACTCCTCATCATGCTCCGCTACACATGCATTAGAAATAGCCTTGCCCTTTTGTAACTTAGGACAATTCTTTTTCCAATGCCCTTTTCTCATGAAAAAAAGCACATTCATCTTTGGCAGGTCTCCCTTTGGACTTTCCCCTTCTACCAGGTTTGTTGCTATGTGAATGACCTCTTATTATTAAGACTTCTACAGTTGTATCTATGTGATTCTTTTTATCTTTCTTTCGAGTCTCATATCTATACAACGCACTACAGACTGCATCAAATGTGATCGTATCCTTCCCATGAAGCAATGTGGTGGTAAGATGATCATATTCATCAGGAAGAGAATTCAACAACAATAATGCCTTATCTTCATCTTCAAATTTCTCATCCAAATTTAGCAAGTCTGTTAAAATTTTATTGAACAAGTTCACATGGTCACTCATCGACATACCAGGTGCATACGTGAATCGATAAAGTTTCTTTTTCCATATAAAGCCTATTTTCAAGACTTTTTGTTAGAAACTTTTCTTCTAGTGTATCCCACAACTTCTTTGCTGATGTCTCCCTCATGACAGAGTACTTCTCTTCTTTGGCTAAACATAGGCGAATTGTACCACACGCTTGTCTACTGATCTTGGCGCACTCCTTGTCATCCATCTTGTCAAGTTTTTCTTCAAGGGCTATATCCAGCTCTTGCTGACATAAGACATCCAGGATCTCACATTGCCACATACCAAAATTATTGGTGCCATCAAATTTCTCTACTATAAATTTTCATTGGTCACAGTAGTCTTTGCTGATGACGATGCCTTTGCCATTTTTCTCCTCAATCCCAACTACTGTATATGTGAACAGTACCGTTAATGTGAATAGTGCCGTGGATGAACAATACCATATACGTAAATAGTATCGTAAATGACCGTATTTCTCAAGTACGAATCTAGCTTGGATACCAATTGTTGTGCGGAAGCATGTAAAAGAGTAAAATTATTGTACTAAAAAATCACACTAAGTTCAATTCCCAGGAAAGAGAGGTGGATCACAAGGATCGCTTAAGTACCAGGTCTTTCCTATCCAAAATATCCCTCTATCTTAATTTAATAGCACAATAAATCACTACAATCACACTTACAAAATATGCAAAATAATACAATAAAGAACATTAGAATTTTAAAGAGGTTCAGCAAATTTTGCTGACGTCCTCGGGCACTACCAAATATATTTCACTCCAAAATACAAGTGAAGATTTACAAAGAGAGAGAAAAATTCCTTAAGTAGAGAATGGAAAATGTGGGTTGATAAAAAATGAGAAATGGTTAGGCCTATTTATAGTGGAGGTTCAGGGATCAACTAGCAAAGTCACTATACAATTAGGGACCAAAATTTGCAATTATCTCATGCCAAATCTCAATCCCACTCTTGGTGCCTTAAATCTCAGATTTCTAATGCCAACATTTTGATACCCATATCTTTGTCTTTCCAAAACATGGATGATTGCCAATACCCTTGTTCTAAATCAATTTTTTCCCTTAAAGCTCTAAGAAGTATTTTTTTCAACTTCGTAGGCGCCATTCTAACAATAATGTATAATAAAAATTATAATCTAAATTTAACTAATGCGATGAAATAAAATAATAAGAAATCAGGAACGATTCACCGTAGATTTTCGTGTTGCCCATTATGGAATGTCTCCCAATAGGAGGGGAAACCAAAATGTGCATCAATAAAAGCGGTGGAATAAGGATAAATTTCTAAAAATCACAAAAATCTGGAGCAAGAATGGAGAAGGGGTGTTCTGCTCTTGATTAGAGGGTAAGAGAGGTTGATTAGTGTGTGTTTAGTGTAAAAATTAGGGTTAAAAATGGGTTAGATTATATAACAGTCCATTCAGGTTCTGCAAAAATCGAGTTAGCAAACTATAGACCCAACATCAGTGTTGTGGCATGGCGTATTGCTATTGCGACACTGAACTTCAAATGCTCTAAGTTTTTTATTTGAAATTTTTGGTTTGAAATACGGTGTAGCAACACTGAGGTTTAGTGTCGCGACACAGGTTTGGAATTTTAAAATTTTTATGGTTCGAAGTACCGTGTCGTGACACTAAGAAACGGTGTCATGACATAACCCTAAATTTGGAAATACTAGAGGATTCAGAGTTTCGTGTTGGAACAACAAGGTCCGGTGTGGCGACACGACCCTCATTTTCCCAATTCTCATATTTTTGGGCGTGTCGGTCCCTTTTGTTTACTCCTAGTTTTAAAATATGTCCTACTTAGCCATCCTTTGGCTTCCTAAGGCTGAAATCCTATCCTAATTAAAATTACTAAGCCTAATTAAAGTTCAAAATTATAGAAAGAAAAATTAATTTACACAATTTACAACACGAATTAAAGATTTTGATGGTTAAATTAGGTGTGGCTACTAGAATCGTATGATAGCCCCTATATTTCCTTCATCAAATTCTTATTTTGTTGTCGATCATTGCAATCCGTCCAACATATGCCTTTCCATCTGGGATCTTTCCATTTTTCATGCTCCCTCGACTCGTGCATGCTACACACATTGAACCAAAACCACACCTCCGATCAAGGTTGTTAGGGATAATATAAAGAATTTCTTAATAGTTCTCCACTAATTTGTGTCCTAATTCCTCATTTTGGGAGTCATGGCCACATTTGGAAACTTCTATTTTTCCATAGATTTTCATAATTAGTTCATTTTTTTCGAGATCGACGGTCGATCTACACATGGAAAAAAATGGCCTACCTAACAGAATGAGAATGTCTTTGTGCTCTTCGATGTCAATGACAACAAAATTGACGGGTATGATAAAACCCATCACATCAACTAATACGTCTTCTAGTACACTTTTGAGGTGTACGAGAAACCTATTGACTAATTGTAGTGTGATCGATATATTTTTTTAATTTCCATAATACGAGTTTTAAATAAGTCGATAGGAGCATTAAATTAATATTAGCCCCTAGATCGCAAAGGGCCCTACTAATGTGTTTGTCCTCTATATCTACAGGAATTGTAAAACTTCCTGGATATTTTTAATTTTGAGGGTATTTTTGGGCAATATCGCACTACAAGAGACGTCGATATTAAGTTTCTTACCTTTCTTTGATTTCTTATGCTGAGACATGATTTCTTTTAAGTACTTGACATTTTCCAGTATTTTATCGATTATTCAAATAGTGGAAAATTAATTCTAAGGGATTTAAATAAATTCAGAGAACTTATGAAATTCGCTTGATACCTTCATTTTTTGTCCTCAACCTTGATGAAAATGGTATGTGCTTTGAAACTAGCTTTGAATGTTGCGTGATTTTTGGTTCAGCTACTAGTTTGACTACTTTCTCTGTTTTCTCCTCAAGTTCAGGATCATTAAGGGTTTCATTGATTGTCTCGACCATATCATCCTCCTTTTGTATGGGTAGACTCGGGCTGACCAAAGTCTTATCTGGGTGGGGTGCAATGGTGTTCACATGTTCTTTTCCTTCATTTTGGGGTTTTTCTTTGTATTTCTCGGAATGCCCGTACCCATTTGGCTTCACATTTCATTCAACACACTTACGATGTTGTACATTTCTTCTTTTAGTTTGACCATATTGACACGAGTTTTAGCGCATTCAAATTCGCTTGTTGAATTTCGGATGTCATTAGTTTCATTTCTTCTTCTATATATCTGATAGTTGAATACAATCAATATGTTCATTGCCAATGGATCTTTCTTGAGAATTTTTAATATGCAGAGGTTGATATGGAGGGTTTTTTTGGTTCTGAAACAGGTTTCTACTACTTTGATTACCTCCCTACTTTATATTAGGATGGTCCTTCCAACAAGGGTTGTAAGTGTTAGAGTAGGGATTTCCACCCCTATTACCCAAATAATTAACTTCTTCTTATTGGGTTTCAAAATACAATATGTAGCTTCGAGCGACATCGTTCATGGATGGCTTAATAGTGGTCTCCAAATTATGTAGTTTTTCCAAATCTATTGATATTTATCGTCCTCTTTGATCGCTTTAGCCATTGACAACTTCAGATTATACGGAAATCACTCATTGGGCCACATGTATGAGTTCATCACTGTGTCTTCGATCAATTGATAGGCTCTATCGTATCTATTTTTCATGAAGGCCCCGTTAGATACATCATCTAATTTGACTCTTATCTACTATCAAATCATTGTAAAAGATTTGCAGTTGCAGCCACTCTTACATTCCGTGATATGGGCATTTTCTTAGTAGTGACTTAAAATGTTCCCAGGCTTCTATAAGGTTTCACCTTTGAATTGCTTGAAGTTGGCAATGTCACTCATTAATTGGATGGTTTGACTAATGGGGAAAATTTTATGTAAAAATTTCCTTACTAATTCATACCATGTAGTGATAAAACTAGGATTTTGTGAATCAAGCCATTCATACACGTTGTCATACATCGAGAAGGGAAACAATTGAAGATGGATGGCATTATTGGTAACCCCATTATACTTGAAAGTATCAAAGAGCTGCAGGAATCGCTTTAAGTGTTGATTCGGGTCTTCCATCATATTGCCATGGAATTACAAGTTATTTTGAATCATCTAGATGGTGGCCATCTTGATTTTGAAATTATTGGTGCTGATCATCAGCCTCTCGATACTACCTCGGATTGCTTCTAAAGTGGGTAGCACATATTCGGGCAATGTTCGCTTTTGTCAGGCCATCAGTAGCTCTCTTAGGAGTTATGCTTGCTGTTTGAGTGGTTCATTAAATAGGAGGCTTTTCCAAGTTAAGTTAGCTACCACGGGTGGGCTGTTTTGCATTTGTTGATGGGTTTGTCTCAGAATTCTCTCCGGTTCAAGATTTGGCTCGATTGGGATGGTTCCACTTGGAATCATATACTAAAATTAGAAAAAATGAAAATAAAATTAGTAACTTAAAATTAAATAAAATAAAGATAACTAAAATCAAAATTCGTATCTATAATTGTAAATTTTCCTATTAAATTGCAGAAAATAAAATTTTAATTTAACGTCGAAACCTCCCTGACGACAACACCAACAACTTGACTATCACCAGACATGCAAATGTCTAGAGTGGAAATACTACAACAAAAAAATAATAAATGAATCAGTTGTGTTCGCAAGTATACGAGTCAAATTGTAATATAGTAAAGTGTTACAATGAAACACTCTGAGAAGTATTCCGTGGATCATACCCAAGGGAGGTTGAATTAAACTAAAATTAATTTTCTATACTAATATGGCTAAATAGTAATAATTTAAAATTATATTATGAAAAACCAAAATAAAAGCAATTAATCAAAATAACATAAATTAACTAAAATTAAAGACAACCAATTAACAATCGAAATTAATCCAATAAACTAGACAAAAGATTAACTCACTTCATTGTTGCTAATTAACTTTAGAACTCAAGTTTTATAGAGTTAGCTATTATTTAAGAAATTATTACCTCTTGACCTCTAACTAATTAACTAATCGACCAATACACACTTATCTCTTAACTCACTTTCTTAACCGAGATAAATTATGATTTACTCAGTAAACTTATCTATCAATCTCGTTTATCCTAAATTACTTTCTGGGCTTGTCAATCCTAGGGTCTAATCACACGTGATTAAAGCCAACTAAATAGAACTCAAACCCTAATTCTTTTGTTAATTATTCCATCATCTACTCGTTAATCTCCTTAAGGAAACTAGTTATCATGGATCTACATGCAGTTATCTATAATTTCATATTTAACATACAAAGCAGAAAATTAAATAGAAAAATGGAATAATAGAATGAATCCATTTTGATGTCGATTTCTGCATGAAAGCCGAATTTCCTTTGATAGTCATGAAGATAATTATGATTGCAATAGAAAACTGATAAGTGCTAAAAATAACATGTTTTAACCTCATTCATAAAGCGTTTTTGGGTGATTATTTGATGTTAATTGTGAATTTTATAACATGTTTTAACCTCATTCATAAAGCATTTTTGGGTGATTATTTGATGTTAATTGTGAATTTTATACTCCTAATCCTTTATATTCATGTTTTAATGCTTAATAGAGCACTTAGGAGCAAAAGAAGTGAAAAACAAGCAAAAACCAGAGCGTTGGAGCAAGATGAAGAAGCCAAATAGGCTAAACCATTTCACACGGTTAGACCACATGGCTATGTGACCCACACGGACGTGTGGTAGGCTGTCCCAATTTCACGGGATTACATATCGAACAACGGAAAATCAATTTTTTTAGGTTTTTTAGGCATTCTAATACACATATATGAGAAAATAAGAAGATAGGAGTGAGTCGTCAGAGAATACTCAAGAAAGCAACTCGAAAAATACCATTGAAGCCGACTTGGAAGCAGATTTCCGTCAAGATTGAAGATTCCCAATTGATTACTTAGAAAGTTATCATGAGTTTCTTTATTTCTTCCAATTATACTGTATCTCAGATATTTTTATTTTTAAGCGTGAACTAATTTTCTAAATACTTGGGGAGATGAAACTTATGATGGATTCTGTCTTTTGATTTACATTTTTACGTAATAAATACTTAGTTTTTTATTTTCAATTATGTGTGCTTAATTATTGGTTTGATATTTCTAGATTATTAATCCATGTTTGAGATGCTTAAATCGGTGGTTGAATAGACCCTATTTAAGAGTAGATCTTGCATAATTGAGCGGAGTTGCATGCAATCCTAGAAATAAGATGACATAAATCTATCGAATTAGAGTCAAATCTAATAGGGGAATCCAAAGCACAAGTTAATGTGATAATAAGGGTTTTAATTAGAAAGAAATTTTAATTAATCAACCTAGAGTCAGTTGCTTTTATGCTCAAAAGAGATATTAACATAATTTAGGGATTTCTATGGATCAAGATACAGAAATTGTGAAAATTTAAATTGGTAGTGATAGATGAAATCTAGGCAGATTCTTTCTTGGGTATATTTTCATTTTTTAGTTGTTAATTGATTATTTTCATGAATTGTTCTTTTTTGTGCTCGTTAGTAATATAACTAGTTCATTTTAGTTTTAATCAATACTTGAATTATTCAGTTAAGTAATAGAAATATAGTAATTACTAGTACTTGTACTCTTCGTGGGAACGATATCTTTGCTCATCATAGCTATACTATTAATTGATAGGTGCACTTACCTTAGTCAAATTTTTAGTTAGTCTCGTGACACATCAAGGTTTTGGTGCCATTGCCAGGGCCTAGAATATTAGGAAAAGTTTATTTCAATTAATTTAACCATTTTTTTATTTTAATATATATTTTTTAGTTTATTTGTTACATTCTAATTTTTCTTTTGTTTAATTCTTACTGGTTCTTTTGGTTTATGACTAGAGGCAACCCGTTGGAACCATTAGTTTTTGATAGTGAAAAAAAAAATTTGCTCGCAAAAATCAAAGAGAGGTTAGAGAACCAAGATAAGGTCAAAAGATTTTAATAGACGATCAAGAGTAAAAGGACATTAGTGTGGAGATGGATAATAATCCTGTTAATCCGCAACTTCTTGCATGTCCTACTCCTCTTACTATGTAAGACTATGCTAAGCCGACTCTTATTGGGGTTGAATCAAATATTGTCAAACTAACTATTGCTACAAAAAATTTTGAGATTAAGCCAAACACAATTCAGATGGTGTAGCAGTGTTATAAGATGAAGATTTGAATGCTTGTTTAGCTAACTTTTTAGAGATCTACAACACATATAAGATCAATGGCGTCATTGATGATGCCATACGCTTACGGTTGTTCCCATTCTTTTTGAAGAATAAGGAAAAACAGTGGTTGAGTTCACTCCCACAGGGTTCCATCACCATAATTTTGTTATATTGGACATGAATGAGAATATTGAGGTAGACATGATTTTAGGTTGACCCTTTTTAGCCATTGCTAGAACTATTATTGATGTAGGTAATAGTGAACTTGTGCTGAGAGTAAGTGATGAAGAGGTTACTCTTCAAGCACGTGATGTTGTGAGTTTCTAGTGAGCGAGATGGTAGTAGTTATTCTGTTGACGTTAGTAATCATGTGGCTCAACTTTTTTTGTAGGAAATCAGTCATGAAGACATGTTTGAATCGTATCCTATTCAAGGTGATAGAAATCAAGGGACAAGTGAAGAAAGAATGGTGCAGCTTGATGAATTAGATCAATGGTAACCAAAGGCTGATGAGAACCTAAGAACGTACAAAAAAGTGACAAAGCAATACCATGGTGTGCATTTAAAGAGGATAAACAAATTCAAAGTTGGAGACAAATTGTTGTTGGCCAATTTAGATCCACGAATGTTCGCTGATGAGCTTAAGTCAAGATGATCAAATCCATTTGTGGTACTAAACATATTCCCATACGGAACTATTAAGGTAACACATATTGATTACGACACATTGAAGGTAAACAATCATCGACTTAAACTTTATTTTGGTGGTATTATTAATAATAAGAGAGAGGAGCTCTGGCTCCAAAATTTGAATTAATTGTGAGCTTGAAAAGGGAAGTCAAGCTTAGACTTTGAATAAGCGCTTTTTGGGAGGCAACTCAACTATTTATTATTATTATTATTTTATTCTCAATTAATTATGTTGCATGCTTAGTAGATTTATTTTTTATTACTTAAAAATAAAAATAGTTAAAAAAATTTAGAATTTTTTTTTTAAAAAATGGTCCACACGGTCTAGGGTGGACCACATGGGTTGACAACGTAGTCATAGGAGAAGTGAAAAATACAAAAACATGGGAAGAATGAATACACATGGCCTGTCAACACAGTTGTTTGGTACACACGACCTAGGCACACGGGCGTGTCTTGGACTGTGTGAATATTGGAGCTAATTTTTCAAATTTCTTTTGACACACATGGTTTGAGTGGATTCACATGGCTGGTCACATGACTGTGTGACCTACATGGCCTAGCACATGGCTGTGTACCTTTTTTTAAAGCTAGGTTTTTTTTCTTTTGTTTCTCTGAAAAATAAAATAAAATAAAGAACACACAGATTTTTACGTGGAAACCTTTTCGGGAAAAAACCACGGGCAGAGGAGAAGAAAATTCACTATATCAAATTCGAATAATTACAAGAGGAATAGACTATGTCTATATGTAGGCTTGTAAAGCCATATTCTAGTAAGACTGAAATACCTTATTCTAATTGATATCAAATAGATGGAATTTAATAAGGTTTAAAAAACCTATTCTAAAATAAAATAAAAGAAGTGTAATTCTATATGGATTCTTCTTTTATTTTATTTTATCACAGTATTTTATTTAAATAAGCATCCAGGTCACTTAATTCTAACAGTCTCCACCTTGACACGAATTCTCAATGAACAAGTTCTTCATCGCGAACTCTCAACGAACAAGTTCTCCACCTCTTCCATAAAACCCCTTAAGGGTTTAACTTCAACAATGAACACCAACCAAGTCTAAGCTATGCTCAAACTTGGTTATAGGAAGTGACTTAGTCATCATATCTGCAGGATTTTCATGAGTACTAATTTTTCTCACAACAATATCACCACGAGCAATAATATCACAAACAAAATGATACCGAACATCAATGTGTTTTGTTCTCTCATGAAATATTTGATCTTTTGTAAGAAAGATGGCACTCTGACTGTTACAAAATACTGTACTGATTTGAAGGTCTTCATTGAGTTCACTGAAGAGCCCCTTCAACCAAATAACTTCTTTACAAGCCTCAGTAATCGCCATGTACTCAGCTTCAGTAGTAGACAAAGCGACTGTAGATTGCAAAGTGGCTTTCCAACTGATTGCACAACCTTCGATTGTAAAGACATAACCTGTGAGAGATATTCTTCTATCAAGGTCTTCACCAAAATTAGCATCAACATACCCAATGACTCCATCTCTAGTTCTTCCAAACTATAAGAAAACATTAGTAGTACCTCGTAAGTATCTTAAAATCCACTGAACTGCTTTCCAGTGTTCTTTACCGAGATTTTTCATGTATCTGCTAACTGCACTGACTACATATGATAAATCTGGACGTGAACAAACCATAGCATACATGAGAGATACCACTACACTAGAGTATGGAACATGTGCATTGTACCCAATCTCATCATCTGATTATGAAGAAAAATCTGATGAAAGTTTGAAATGGGCTGCTAAAGGAGTACTAACAGGCTTAGCACTCTGTATATTGAACCTGGAAAGAACTTTCTCAATGTACCCCTTCTAACTTAAGTACAATTTACTTGCTTTTATATCTCTGAGAATCTCCATTCCAAGTATCTTCTTTGCTGGTCTTAAATATTTCATCTCAAATTCTTTACTTTGTTGGGCTTTGACATTTCTTATCTCTCCTTTATCTTTTGCTGCTATCAACATGTCATCAACATAAAGAAGTAGATACACAAAAGAACCATCACTGTTTTTCTTAAAGTAAACACAGTTGTCAAAACTACTTCTTTTGAAATCATGAGAAGTCATAAAGGAATCAAACCTCTTGTACCACTGTCTCGGTGACTGTTTCAAACCGTAAAGGGACTTTTTCAGCAAGCAAACATAGTCCTCTTTTTTTGAGACTATAAAACCCTCTGGTTGTTGCATGTAAATATCCTCCTCAAGTTCTCCTTGCAGAAATACAGTTTTTACATCTAACTACTCAAGTCCCAAATCATGCATGGCTACAATACCAAGCAAAGCTCGAATCGAACTATGCTTAACAACTGGGGAGAACACATCTGTGAAGTCCACTCTTGGAATTGACTGTAACCCTTTGCAACAAGCCTTGCTTTATATTTGGGTTTTTCAACTCTTGGAATCCCTTCTTTCTTTTTAAATACCCATTTACAACGAACGACCTTTTTACCTTTAAGAAGTTTCACAAGGAGTGATTCCATCCCCTCTTGCATAGGAAACATCCACTTTTCTGAGTCTTCACAGCTAACCGCCTCAGAATAATTAGATGGCTCTTGATTCACATCTATATCTTAAGCCACATTTAAAACATAAGCAACTAGATCATCCTCAGCATACTTCTTTAGAGGTTTAATTTCTCTTCTAATTTTGTTTTTGACGATAGAGTATTGTGGTGAAGAAGCAACTCTATTCTCAATTTTTGTACTGGCTTGAGGAGTTGACTCTGTATTAATTTGATGCTCCATCCACTTTTGATTTTCTTTATTGGAAGAGTCTTTAAGAGATAAGTTAGGTAGCATAGCAGTTTCATAAAAAAACAACATCTCTGCTAATCATAACTTTTCTATTTTCAGGACACCATAACTTATACCCTTTTACACTACCTTTATAACCAAGAAAAATGCATTTAATGAATCTCGGTTCCAATTTTCCATTATCAACATGAGCATAGCAGGACACTCAAAGATCTTTAAAGTAGAATAATTAGCAAGATTATTAGACCATACCTCTTGTGGAGTCTTTTTCTCAATAGAAACGGATGGAGATCGGTTGATCAAAAAACATGCAGTAGAGGTTGCTTCTGCCCAAAACGACTTTGGTAAGTTGGCATTTGACAACATACATCGAACCTTCTCCATGATCATTTCGTTCATTCATTCTGCAACGTCGTTTTGCTGTGGAGTATGACGAACTGTTAAGTGTCTTACGATCCCTTCTGACTTGCACAATCTATTAAACTCATCAGAACAGAACTCTAAGCCATTGTCTGTGCGGAGGTATTTTACCTGTTTTCCCATATGTTTTTCAATCATAATTTTCCAAGACATAAATGTGAAAAACACGTTGCTTTTCTACTTCAAGAAGAATGCCCAAACTTTTCTGGAAAAATCATCAATAAAGGTTAGCGTATAATTAGCTTCACCTCTCGAAGGCACTCTGGATGGCCCTCACAAATCAGAATGAATATACTCCAACGTTCCCTTCGTGTTATGGATTCCTATGGTGAATCAAACTCTTTTTTTGCTTCCCCAAAACACAGTGCTCACAGAAATTTAGTTTGCAAATTCCTTGTCCATCAAGAAGTCCTCTTTTGCTCAATTCTGCCATGCCATTCTCACTCATATGCCCTAGGCGTATATGCCAAAGTTTAGTAGTATCATCATCTAACAAGGAAGAGGAATTGGCACTACATCTCCAGTAACAGTAGAACCCTGCAAAACATATAACTTGACAGTCTTTCTCTGCCCTTTCATCACAACAATGGAACCTTTGGAAATCTTACAAACCCCACTTTCATCTGTCTATCTGTACCCTTTTTAATCAAGAGTACTCAATGAAATTAAATTTATTTTCAATTCTAGAACATGTCGTACGTTACTAAGTGTTCTAAAAACTCCATCAAACATCTTAACTTTAATTGCTCCAACACTTGTGATTTTACACGAAGCATTATTTCACATCAAAACAACACCTGTGATTTTACTAGAAGTTCACCATCGCTGTAGTCTTCTACAACATCAGCTTTACCAGAATTTTCTGATTGTTTTCCCTTTTGATTGCCAGCCTCCTTTTTAATCTTGTTCTGTAGGTTATAGCACTCAGATTTAATGTGCCCTTTTTTCTTGTAGAAGTTGCAAGTTTTACCTCTGTTTGAAGACTTTGATCTACCCTTAGATTTACCGCGAGGATTTCGTTCCCGTGTCCTTCCACGATCATCATTAGCATTCTGATCTTGTCTCCCACGAATAATGAGACCCTCTCCTTGAGAGTCAGTTTTAACCACAAGATGCTTCATCTTATTATACGAGGTCAAAGAATCATAAACCTCATCAACTGTGAGAGACTCGCGGCTATATAAAATCATGTCTCTGAAGACTGAATAAGACGGGGGAAACGAACAAAGTAGAATCAACCCTAGATCTGCCTTATCATACTGAACCTCCATGGCCTCCAAGTTTGAGAGAATTTGTTTAAACACTGTTAAGTGTTCGTGTACAGACGCACATTCCTCCAAACAATGAGCATAAAGACGTTGCTTCATATGCAACTTGCTTGTTAGAGTTTTTGAGATACATATTTCTTCTAGCCTTTTATATAATGCAGCGGTGGTCTTCTCTTTCATCACATCCTGCAAAATTTCGTTGGAAAAATGTAGATGTAATTGTGTTAATGCCTTTCGATCCTGACGCTTCTTCTCTTCATCTGTTAATGTCGAAGGCATCTTATCTATCCCTAGCAGGGCATTCTCCAGATCCATCTGCACAAGAACTGCTTGCATCTTAATCTGCCACAATGCAAATCTAGTGTTGCGATCCAACAGCGAAATTTCATACTTCAAAGACGCCATTACCGTGATCGAGATGAACAACCTGGAAGCTTTGATACCAATTTGTGAAAAATAAAATAAAATAAAATAAAGAACACACAGATTTTTACGTGGAAACCCTTTCGGGAAAAAACCACGGGCAGAGGAGAAGAAAATTCACTATGTCGAATTCAAATAATTACAAGAGGAATAAACTATGTCTATTTATAGGCTTGTAAAGCTATATTCTAGTAAGACTGAAATACCTTATTCTAATCAATATCAAATAGATAGAATTTAATAAGGTTTAAAAACCTTATTCTAAAATAAAATAAAAGAAGTGTAATTCTATATGGATTCTTCGTTTATTTTATTTTATCACTATATTTTATTTAAATAAGGATTCGGGTCACTTAATTCTAACAGTTTGCTTCCTACCCTATTTCACCAAACCCAAACCCTAACAATCGCTCTATCTTTGCCACCGTCACGCACCCAAAAGTCCCCCAAACTATCTTTATTTTTATTGTCATTTGTTTTTATTTTGTTTTTCAAGCTTATATATTTTATTTTATTTTATTATGCATTTTATTGTTACTTTTTTTATAGTTTTTTTTCTATTTGTTTTATCATCTATTTATCTTATCTTATTTTTGTTTATTTTTGTATTGGTGTGTTCGGAACATGTATTTAATTTAGGATCTCCTACGTTTCCAAATTTCACTAGTCCGACAAAATCATCCAAATTCGGGGCAGTTTCAATTCTCTCCCTCCTTTATGATATTTTGCTTATTGTGTTTCTATTTGTTTGTACATTGAGGGCAATGTAAATCTTAAGTGTGGGGAGAATTTTATATGTTTATGTGATATAGCCCTTAAATTATTGTTTGTGTTTAAGTAATTTTTTCACATCTACCATTAGAGTTAATTTTTCTAAATTTGGAGTTTTTATCGATTCTGTTTGGGATTAATTTGTGAATTTTTGTGTATTGTTTTATTTGTAGTTTAAGACACAAGAGAGTTAAGCATGATAAGTTATTTTTCAAAAAATATTATTTTAGAATGTTTCCCTAAACTGAAGAATTAACTTGAAATTTTAAATTTGCAAGTTTGATATCAAAACCATAATTTTTTGTGAGTTTTTGAGCCTATAGAGCATCTATTTTTTTCGTGCTCATTTTATTTTTAGTTGTGAGTATGTCAACTTGATTTTTTATTCTAGAACTTACTTCGATTATGCATGTCGATACCACATTATTGATTTCATATATTGAGATAATAGAGACTCTTAGGATTTAACCCATTTACCCTTTAAACAACTTACCTCTTGTACTATCTCTTAGTAAACCCCATTGATCCTAACATATTTTTTTACTTAAGAACCGTTCATGTTAACTCATAATCCACATTAATATTGTAAAATTCTTTTTATTGACTCCCTTTTTTGTTGAGATTCGATTTGGTTAGTTGCTTGACTATATTTTATCTTTTGTATTGCTGAATTTTACTTTGCTCTAAAAAAAGACGATTGAAAAAACTAAATTAAAAAAATTAAGCCTAAATCATTAATCTTATCTTTTGTATAAAAGCTCATATCCACTTTTTATTTCTTGTTGATGTAAATTCTTTTAAATCAACAACTAATTTTTTCTAGTTTGGTAACTTATCAACTTGATTCTCGATTGTAACCAACTTTTATGGGTGATTAATGTGGTTTTGGGTGATTATTCGATGTTCATTGTGAATTTTATGCTCCTAATCCTTTAATTCATGCATTAATGCTTAATAGAGCACTTGAGAGCAAAAGAAGTGAAAAACGAGCAAAAACCGGAACGTTAGAGCAAGCTGCAAGAGCCATACGGGTTGAATAATTTCACTTAGCCAGACCACACAACCATGTGAACCGCATGAATGTGTGGTAGGTCGTGTCAATTTCACGGGATTATACATTGAACAACAAAAAATTGTGTGTTTTAGGTTTTTCGGGCATTCTAAGACGTATTTATGACAAAAATAAGAATATAGGAGTGAGCCGCTGGAGAATACTTAAGAAAACAACTCAATAAACACCATTGATGCCGACTAGGAAGTAGATTTCCATCAAGATTGAAGATTCCCAGTTGATTTCTTAGGAAGTTATAATGAATTTTTTTATTTCTTTCGGTTATACTGTATCTTGGATGCTTTTAATTTCAAGCATGAACTAATTTTCTAAATACCTGGGGAGATGAACCCTATGATGGATTTTATAATTTGATTTATATTTTTATGCAATAAATACTTAGTTTCTTGTTCTCAATTATGTGTGCTTAATTCTTGCTTTAATATTTCTAGATTATTCATCCATATTTGATGTACTTAATTGAGTGGAGTTTCATGCAATCCTAGATATAGGACTACATAAATCTACCAAATTAGAGTAAAATCTAATAGGGTAATCCATAGCATGAGTTAATGCGATAATAAGGGTTTTAATTGGAAAGAAATTTTAATTAATCAACCTAGAGTTAGTTGCTCTTTTGCTCGAAAGAGATATTAGCATAATTTAGGGATTTCTATGGATCAATACTAAGTAAAAACAAAATTGTGTAATTTAGATTGGTAGTGATAGATGAAATCTAGGCGAATTCTTTCCTGGGTATTATTTCACTTCTTGGTTTCTAATTTATTATTTTCATGAATTTTTCTTTTTCGTGCTCGTTAGTAATATAATTAATTCATTTTATTTTTAATCAATCACTCAAATTATTTAGTTAAATAATAGAAAGACGATAATTACTAGTACTTGTAATCCTCTTGGGAACAATATCTTTGTTCACCATAGTCAAATTTTTAGTTAGTCTCGTGACATTTCAAAAGCAAAAAAGGAATAAATAAAAAGTAATTAATTAAAGGCTTGGATCAAAATTCTGTTTATAACATAAAAAGACTAAATTGAAATAAAATAAAAACTAAAAATAAAAACCTTAAACTAAACTAAGTGGCTTACTTGGTCAAGCCTCCTAAAGTGAGGCTAAACACACCTATTTATAACCAAAATTTTCTGACCTAATTAGGTTAATTACAACCCTAAAAATGAGAAATATTCATTGTGCGAAATAAAACACCCCTGACTGAAAAAATTTGATTTGTCGTCCGGTGTTGCAACCCCACAAGGCTGGTGTTGTGACATTGCCTTTTAGGGCTATATTCCTTGGTTTCAAACTTCGGTGTTGGGACAACACATCCTAGTGTCACGATGCTGTCATCGTCCTTCATGTTGGCCCTTATTGGCCCATTAGATCATCACATGGCTAAAAATTGCACAAAAATGCTTATTTTCCTGAAATTAAACTTAAACTACTAAAAACTGAAAACGTAATAAAAATATATAAAAGAGTTAGAAAACAAGCTCGTTAAATGTCGAAAAACTCTAGTTTGCCACAACGAATTGTGGCAAAATAAGAGGCATGGCCTAGAGCTGCCACCATGGACTGCCCCATAGCCAACCTCATTCTGGACAGCTCCCGCGGATGATGATTCCATTCGCAAGCCACCTGACACCACCCAACCTGCACTAGCATGACCATCCACATCAAATGCAACACCCAATATCCAGCATGGTTGCCAAGTCCGAATATCAAGATGCTATACCACCGTCTCATGTCATACTCATAGTAAATTGTCACATTATTAAGAAGTCATCCTCTTTATCAGTGATTTTATAAATTTTAGTCAAACATATATCAATCATTATTAGAACATGCCAAACATACATCAAAGAAACTTATAGTAATAATTGTACATGCATTAGGATCACTTAGCAAAATTTCCAAGATAATCACGTAGGTACCGATACTACAACATGGGTATTGATATTTTCCTTACACGATATCAATATCGTATGGAAAATTAGTACCAAATTAGTATTCTATTTCTTGTCTAAAAATCAAAACACAAGAAAATATCGGTACAATTGAAAAAGTATCGATAAAATTACCCTAAGTATTGATACTCGTGATAAGGTATCGACACCAATTTACGATTCTGACTTCCTGCACATTTCAAAATCACAAAGGTATCATTTTTGCAACACAAACATTGATACCTCTATTTTAGACCAGAAAAATATAACATACATAAGCATAGAAATCATTGTAACTTGTAATAATTCATCATGCTATCATATCATTATCAAATAAACATCAAATCAACCGTAATAGTAGTCTCAAACATCAAAAATAAGTTCAAATAATAGTCAGCATAATATGATTCAATTTCAAAATCCTAAGAGTAACCAAGCTATGAAATTTCCAAAGCATCATGAAAATTATCATTAAAAGTCTACCATATTGCCTTATTTCCAAAAGGCCAAAAGGAAAAAAAATAATGATAACACCTACAGAAACACATAAATGGACTTGCTTGGATCACCCCTTGTAACCACACCGCGTACACTGGTACTTAACTACTCTATAAGGGTTTTAAGAAAGGAGTGGGTGAGCTTAACAAGCTCAGTGAATGCTCAGAATAACCACAATGTACACACAATATCAATGGTTAAACGAGAGCATACTACAACATATTCACAACCATATTCTAATAAAGCCAGTATAACATATTCACATTTTATTAAGTCATAAAACTAACATATACTCCTACATGCAATTACACTCAACTTGCTCATATATAATTCATTTAACAATAATTTATCAAGACTAAACGACATATACATGCTTTAATAACCCACAAATCTAGCTGATATATTTACATGCATTCACAAGTTAAATGGAAATGATCCAAGCCACAATTACATATGCAATTTACTTTAAGAATATACTAACATTTTCATGAAACTTAAATCCACTCATTTAGCATGTTATTCACATGTGTAAGCGTCCATATCACATCATATTACCACAACAAACAAGATCACATTTAAACGATAATTTGCATAGCAAGCACATACTCATTTAGGCGTACATCACATTACACATATATACATTTTAAGATAATTTGGATAGCAACCACATACTCCTACAGGCATGCATCACATTACACATATATACACTTTAAGATAATTTGGCACTTGAGCTATGAAACATAAAAGTGAGCTCTATCATCACTCATCGGATATAAGGATCTACAACACAACATATAGACTCATAAAGTCGAGCATATCCCAAAAGTGAAGTATAAAGCTAACGCTCTCCAACAAACCCAACATGTCCCATTGAATGGAGGCTATTCCTAAGCTCCCAATTAACACTATGAATTGTGTCTACTAGCAGTGATTCCAAACACTCATCGATTATACTTTCGCCGAAAAGTCGAAAGCTTACACTAGCTTTTCCTTGCCTTTCGCCTTATTTGAAGAAGGTTTCAATGGTTTCGACACTTCATACATAATAACCACACAATAAACACAATCAATATTTAGTGAAAGACTCACTTTAACCAACAAAAAAACGCAAGTCTAAATTACATTCCTCATGAAACTGAAATTTCAACTAACGAACTTGAAACTCAAATATCTTCCTCTATACTTAATGTTTTAGCCTAAAACTAATTCCATTCATCTAATTATTCACTTACGACTAATTCTCAACATTTAAATGACACAAAACTACTCAATTCATGGTATCAAAATTTTCGACATGTTTATGACTATTTTCATAAAAAATCACTAAATCCTTAGAAATACTTAACGAAACTTTAAATAAGTTTAGAAAACTTTTAATCTCATCAAAACTAATTGAAAAAAACTTTGAAACCACATTTTTACCCAAAATCTCAAAATTCACCATTAACGACCCAATTTTTGGCTTTTATTTAAAACATGCTATTTAATGGCTAAAAATTTCGTTTAAAAGACTAGATATCATTTAAAACTAATTAGAAAATGAATCTTTACCTTGATGAAAAATTGAGCATTTGATCGAAAACTTGAAAAACTCACAAGCTTTACAATGGAGAAATCAATGGTGATTTTGGGTGTTTTTCTCAGTATTTAATGGAGGTTTAACGCTTGAATGTTGATGGAAATCAAGAGATTATAGTTTAGAAATAAAAAATCAAATGGAAGAGTAAAAGGAAACAAGGGACGACATGCACAAGCTTAGAGATAAAACTATCGTGAATATGAAACTATAAATGGGGTTTTTATGTTGAATTTAAAAATCTGGTCTAATTTCCTCTTAAAAACTCAAAGTTTTGACTCTTTTACAAATAAATCCTATTTTCAAAATTAAAGGTATTTAAAACTCATTGTCAAAAATTGATTTAATTTTCTAAAAATCATAGTAAAAAAATTATTGATAAACCATGTCTCAAAATTTCGATCACTCTAATGCTAAAATCCCTAAAATATCCCTAAAACTCTTAGTCCCTATTTTGGATGTTACATCAAAAAGGAATGAGACGAGGGTCATCTCAGAGGAGGGCGACCATAGTGAGGAGTTCGATGATGATGACTTTGCCGACCTTTGAGGAGCAAAAAACTTGTTTTTTAGATTGTTTATATTAATTATTATCTCTCTTTTAAAAAAATTGTGTTTATTTTGTGCAGGAACCCCATACATTAGGTGACACTACAATTGGAGCTAAATTGACATGAGGAGGACTACCTGACTCCTTTTGAGGAATTTCAACGCTTAAAGTGTGTGAGTGTGAGGGGGGTAACATAGAATTTTTTAATATTTTTCGAAATTTTTAAAATTTTTATTATTTGTTTTTAATTGCTTTAGTAGTTAAATTTTAATTTTTGCGTGCTTGTCTGTGCTCGAGCTTGTAGAAATATAAGTGATTGGTTAGGAGCGTGTACATAGGATCTTTTGCTCGGAATGTAAATTTAGCTCAATAGTAATTGATTTTAGGTTGTTTAGTGTTAAACTAATTAGTTTACTTTGTTACACTCTAAATAGGTAAAAATGTGTGAAGTATACCAAATGAAAAATAAATACATAAAAAGCATATTTTTTTGTTTGAATTAGAGGTTGTTAGAATATTACAATTTTGTTAATTGAATCCATGAATTGAAACACGTAGGGATGACCTAAGACATTTTTTGGTCACCGCTAGAGCAAAAAAGTGAACCCTATGTGTAAATTCCATAGTACCTAAATTTGAGCGTAATTCCATTTTTCTTGATGAAACTAAACTGAAACTGTAAGTCTAATGCATAATTTAATGATCATTTTCTTTTTGGTCCCACCAAAAACTTAGATGTCAGACCATTAATATGGAGGGTTAAGTAGATACATCATGAATGTTTCAAAATTAAAATAATTGAGAGTGAAAAATAATAGATAGTATAGTATAGTAGTATAAGATTCTTGAAAAGCTGTGCGTGAAAAAAGAAAAAAAGCAAGTGAAGAAAAACTTTGTGAAGGCTAAAAGTCAAGTGAGAAAATCTCAAGCGAATAAAAGCAAAGTGAGTAGAAAACAAAAAGAAAGAAAAAAAATCAAAAATAGAAAAAAATAATAAAATACTCATTTTTGCACAAAAAAATAAAATAGAAAACTATAATAAAATACTAAACTGTACCTTAGGAAATTGAGAGAAAAGGAAGGCAAGAGAAGTAGATATAAGGTGGTGAGCTAAAGGATATAATTGGGGTAGCATCGTGTTCAATATAATCTGCCAAACTATTTTCGTGCTTAACCTGTTTTGTAGAGTCAATTCTTTAACTCCGAACCAACCTATGCTGTAGGATGTTGTAAGATGAAAAGTCCTATATGACCTAAGTGATACAACTCATGGATAAAAATTAAACTGCATATTGACATTTTTGACCACTTGTATTCTTCAAACCTAAATGTATATTTGTTTACTTTTTTAAATGGTTTAATATGCTTAGCATTCTTGAATTTGTTTGCTTTGTAACTTAATGAACTAACGCGTTTGATATTGAAAATTAGAAGTCAATTATATATCATGCTAGAACTATTTGTTTAATCACATTGTCTTGTTTATAATGTTTTGAATCAGTCTCATGTATTAAGCATGCTCAAGCACCATTTAGTTGTTTTTGTTTTCGTATTTTTTGTGTTTTTGTTTTGTTTCTTGAGGACGAACAGCGAATTATGTGTAGGGGAGTTTGATTTGTCATAATTCATTGAGGAAAATTAGAGTCTTTTTCGACACTTAACGAGCTTGTTTTCTAGCCATTTTATGTTTATTTATCATATTTCCAGTTTTATTATCTTAGATTTATTTTATTGAAAAATAAGCGTTTTACGCACTTTTAGTGTTTTAATGACCCATGAGGCCAACTCGGGCCTGGGAATGACTAATAGGCTATTTGAGTGTGTAGGGTGCCAATTCAAGCCCAGGAATACAAAGGACAACGCCATTTTCGCTACACCAGTATGCAGTGTCACGACACCGAACATCGAAGCTGCCAAGGTTGAAATGGGGACAACGTTGCAATGTGGGCCTTCTTAACGTCATGACAATGTGACAATTTAAAGGAAAAATATGACTGATCTTTGGATTTCAATTTTTGGATTATTTCCTTAATTAGACCCTACGCATTCAATAGTATATTGTGTTAATTAGAATTAAAGGGTATTTAGGGTAGCTGGGCACAAAGCAACCTTTAGACTATATAAGTCAAATTAAAGTCACCTAAAAGTGGTTAGTTAGATCATTAGACCTAGTTAGACTTGGACAATTTTATTTATTTATTTTAGTTAAGTTTTATTTTTGTAGTCATTTAGTCAGATTTTTCTATTTTGACGTGAAGACATTTGCGAGCGGAGATTGTTTCAAAACTGCGATTTAATTATTTATCAATGAGCATTCTCTTTCCCTTTAATCTTTTATTCTGTTTGTAACACCCCAAACCCAGTCTAGAAGTTTAGACCGAATTCGGAATGCTACATTGATCACTAAAGTGATCGTGAGAAAATCTTACAAAAATCAGTCACTCTTAATTCAATTTCTGAAAACATTAATATCAAGTATTTAAAACCGGGAAAATAAAACAATTAAGTCTTAAAGCCAAAATAGTACCACAGAATTAAAACTTTACATTTCAACTGAAATACAAAATAAAAATTCGAAATCACAAACTAATGGTTTATACTGCCTGAGTCCTCCGCATACCAAGCCCAACATCTAAAATTCTAAAGTGTACCTGAAAGGGGAAACAGAAGAGAAGGGTAAGCTATACGAGCTTAGTGTGAGATTAAACCAACTAGCTACTGAAGCAGAAATAGATACAGTAAACCTAAAAACAGTTTAGCAATGGATTATACTTACAGAGCGACTATGACAAAACAGTCTATATGTAACTTTGCAGTTATATGGCTCTGTTAGACCCAATAACGATAATTCTCATTAGTCACAAACTGGGCCTAAGCCCTTTTCCAGAATCAGAATCAGTTGGGCCTTAGCCTATCACACAAGGTTCCTTTAGACTCAAGTGTCTTTCAGTCAAATAATACAATCAGACTTCTCAGTCAATTAGACAGTCAAATATTTCAGTCAAATAGTCAAACAGATACTGCAGTTACAGAATCACATAGATGCATATGAGTGCAAATGAGTTATAAAATAACCCACCCATCCAACAAACACACCATCTTCATCCAACCCTACACATCCTGTGGGGATTTAATCAACCCACCCATCCCTACACCCCGAACAGGACCTCGAAAATCCCATCCAACCTTATACACCATAGAACGTCATCTCGGGTTGCCCGATAACGATGATCATCAATATTGTCCTTGACCCTCAGGGTATTGGGACTGCCCACGACCCTTGGAAAGGGTATTAGGGCTATCAGTAAGTTGCACGGTGCCGTGCGAAAGATCGCGGTATAGACATGCAGTATAACTGGCAGATCAGATATGTTATGCAGCAACGCTAGCGTATAAGCTATACTATGCTATGCGGTGAGCCGCGGTACAGACGTGTAGTATAACTGCCAGATTAGATAATGGTACGTAGCGTAGCTAAGTACATGCGGTACAGTACAAGGTAGAAAATTGCTATACCGTTATCAGTATCATCCCTTAGGGTATTGGGACTGCCCACGACCCTCTGGGTATTAGGGGCTATCAGAATGCAGATAAACTACCAAATCATAAATCTCCCTTCTCTTCAACATCCCACCCCAAAAGCTTTGTATGTATGCATGCGGATACCCCAACTCAGAATACCAGTTCCAGACATTTAATCAGAACAACCATTCACATTTAGTCAGTCAATACAGAATCAGGCATGTGCACACACTTTTAACTCGAATTCTGTATCAAGCTTGTCACACAACCAATCACATATGACACACATATCAAGTCCAGATCAGAGTCATAATTACCCTCAGTAAAGCTCAGTTGAGGGTTGACACCCACAGAGTCACAATTACACTTAAATCAACATAATACAATAATTTTGCAAGTTAGAACCACATGACCGTGTGCCCCGGCCATGTGGAATTGCCCAGGCCATGTGGGGGTTTACACGCCTATGTGGAGGCCTCACACGCCCATGTGAAGGCCCCACACACTGGTGTGGAAAGGGCACACGCCCGCGTGAACAGCCCGTGTAACTCACAGTCCAAAAATGCAAAAAATTAAGAACAGAGGAGACACGACCGTATGGAGTTCTCACACGCCCGTGTAGGACACATGCCCGTGTGGCCCCAAAATTTACCCAAAACCCTAATTCCCAAACCCACACACCCATGTACCCAAGGGACACGACCGTGTGAAGGAAATTTGACAAAAATCCTTAAGTCGCACCCAAATTTTGCCCGGAACCCGAATTCCCAAATCCGTACGGCCATGTGCTATGGCACATGCCCGTGTGGCCGTCGGAGAGGTCACGAAACCAACCCAAAATAGCCCCAAAACCACCGTTTTAGCCACCAAACTTGTCTCTAACCTTTACCCTATCAACAACCACCAAAAAGTGACGATTTCTCATCACTTCCATCAACTAAAAACCTAAAATCAATGGGTTAGCATTCAATCAAGAAAAGCCAAAAACAAATGTTCACAAACAAAATAAACAGAAAAAGAAACTGTAAACAAGGTTCAAATCCCACACCTGATATGTGATCAAAGTTGACGACAGAGGAGCGAAATTCCATAACCAGTCAGCAACTAATTTCATAAAAAACAAAGAGAGCCAAAAAGAGAAAACTAAAGAAGAATAACAAAAAAAAAAAGAACATGAAAAAAATAGAGAAAAGAAAAATAAAAATAAAAACATATAATAATAATAAACCCATAATAAAATAATTATTTAACCTAACAACAAAAAGAAATAAATAAAATGTTTTTCCAAAATGCCCATACAGAGACTCGAACTTAGAACCTTGAGGTATGCTAACACTAACTCAATCACCAGACCAGTAGGCCTATTCTGCCACTTAAATGCCCAGCCAAACTCATACGTGCAGCCTCCTCACTGTCCCTATGCTCAAATCCCAAAACTTCTAGGCCCAAAATTCGGGGCGTTATACCGTTATTTATATTCGTTAGCCTAATCAACTAATATTTGTATGAGTACTGAAATAAAATTACTGTGCTTTATTTATATCTGGCATGTTTCAGTTATGGAACTGATTAATCGATTAAGGAATTATTTATCAAAAATTGGATTTTTATTCAATAGTGCTTAGTATATTAGGGAGTGACACCCCTAGTAGAATATTAAGATGGGTGAAACCAAGAGGGTATACTGTCGAGTATAACTTGTACCAAGTGGTGAGACCAAAAAGGTATCGTATGCCTAGGAAAAGACTGAAAGGGTGACTTAGGTGGTAATCCTTAGTGAAGATGAGACGAAAAGGGTATTCTTAGCTAAGGGTGGTAAATAACTCTGTAACACCCTTTACCCAAGACCCAAGACCGGGACCAGTACGAGGCGTTACCAAGCATGTACTCAAACATTTTCGGGAAATACGGGTTATAAAATTTCGTTCCAAATTGAAACCAATCCAACCACAACTTGGTGTCCTTATTATTGGCTTACGAGACCCTAAACATACATTAAGAATGGTCTAGGATTAAACCGAGAACTTAACAAAGTTCCTAGAAAATTTTCTAGGTTAAGCCTCACACGCCCTTATGGAGGCAATGAACAAGCCCGTGTGCTTTGGGACACTTCCGTTTCCCCTACCTGTGTGGAATTTATTGAATTTATTTCTCATTTTGAACCTACAGAGGTTTTCACACGGCCTAGACACGCTCGTGTGGTCACCCGTGTCCAAAAACTCGAGCATTTAGTTTATGATGTCAGTATGCATTTAGGGGCACACGGCCAAGACACACGTCCATGTGCTAGGCCGTGCCCTCCACACGGTTGAGACACATGGCCGTGCCTCTACCCGTGCATTTACTACCATGCATTTTGACTTAAAAATTTTAGGTACAGGGGACACACGGACGGACTACACGCCTATGGGGCTATCCGTATGTCACACACAGCCTAGACACACGCCCTTGTGTCTACCTGTGTGGACCTTTTGGGCTATTTTCCAAGCCTTTGGTCACCCTCTGATGTTCTTACCCACTTATTGTTTTCATTTGGTCTAATTATACTCTTAAATGACCTTAATATACGTCATTGCATGTAAACCTCATCTCATCGGTTTTATACATGCTCGGTTATCCTCTTTATATTAAGGATTTCTATAACTGGTAACTCAATTAAGCTTGGCTTATTGTCTTAACTCATTGACAAATTGTGGCCTAACCACACCATGTGATTTGGTCATATTACATGTGACTAATTGTAACACACCATATTTAATCATCACAAGAACATTGGAACATAATCATGCACAATTTGGTAGGTCATAACCTACACCAAAATGAGCCAATTCCCAAGACCATACACAAGTGAATAAGTATACTTTTATAAGCCTTCATATTGGCTAATCAAATGACACACATAACAAAATAACAAAAGCTCTATACATGCCATTGAACAAAACAAAACTATCTATATACCAAAGCTAGATAAGATGATAGTGTGTTGATTCTCCAACCATCTTCTAACCTCTATGAGTCCTCGAGCTCTGTAAGATAGGGAAAAGAGAGGGGTAAGCATTTACATTCTTAGTAAGCCCGAATAACTGGAAAGTAAACTTATCGATTAATTAGCATACATCCATATTAGGCAATAAAACCAACAAGCATGAAATAGTTTTCCTATCATATGCACTCAATCAACAAGTTAGTCCCATAACAATACACCATATAATTTGTCTTAGATGAGCTCATCATCCAACAATTTCATTTTTACATGTGACAGCCATAATGTGACCCTAGTCGGGAAGTGGTTTCGGGACCACAAAATCGAGTTATAAAAATAATTATTTGTTATATCCTATGCTTATTATGTGTGTACATGCATATGTGAAAGTTTCATTCTCTAATTTTACCAATTGTGTGAGAAATTATTAAATAGGGATCAATATGAGACATGGTGAAATATGATAGGCTAATGTTAAAGTGGCCTATTAATGCATGTAGGAAAATACTTGGACTTGCATGTCAAATTGCCAAATTTCCTTATAGTGGCCGCCAAGCTAGATTGATGATGGGCAATATATTTGTTTGCCTTAGATATTATAATAAGAAGTGGCATTATTTGAGATAAAATAATATTAGTAAAATAAGGTAAAGAAAACAAAGGGAAGGAATGCTCATCTTTCTTCTTCTTCATTGCGAAATTGAGAAAGGAAAGATTGAAAAAGAGACCAAGGCATTCGCCATAGCTATTTCAATGGAAAGGTATGCATTGTGATTTTTGTTTACTAATTGATATTGAGATTAAGTTGATAAGTGTATAGTCTAGTTAACCCATAACAAAACTCATGGATTCATTGTTGGGAGATAAGAATGGTAGTTGCCGTATGTATGGGTATATATGCACTTTGGAAAGGGGATTTTTGGTGTCATTTGAGTTCTCTCTATGAATGTATGTGCATGAGTATTCGGTCATGTTATAAATTCATGTTGAAAAATGTTTAATGCTTAATGTATTATATAATTGTACTTGTGAATGAACTTGAGAATATCTAAATTTTTGGTTGGAGGTGCCGAATGTGGCCTTGGGTGAGTTTTAAAGAATAAAAGTTTAGGTGACTAGAGGTCAATGACATTCGGCCAAAGGCTTGTGTGCTAGCAAAATCGGTATAAGTGTTATTTTGATGTGTTGAATGGAGTAAGTTAGATGTCGGAACACTTAAGGATTTGGCATTTCTATGACAACCGATATACGTGTATGAGAGGCTAAGTTTAAGTAGTAAGGCCGAATAAGTTGTGATTAAGGCATTTGTGAGTTTTGGCCAAGTAATTTACAAATTAAATTAGAGTTCTTGTGATATTATCTTTGATTGTTTATAATCGAAAAAAAAATGGGAAAATTAGCAAGGGTGGTGGCCGAATGTCCAAATATAAATATATGCATGTGTGATTAGATTATTGATAGTATGGTAATTGCATAGGGCTATTAGCCGAATAGCTAAGGACATAAGGTAGCAAGATAAAAATTTTACCATGTCGTTCCGTATGTCATTAAATCATTAAAATGTGGATACCAATATATGAACCAAAGCGGTTGAACGAGTTAATTTATTTGTTTAAGCTCAAGATCTTAAAGGAGAAGCGTCCAACAAGGGGAAATCGAAAGTCATCGAGTAGCCGACTTGGAACTACCTTGCCTAACACAAGGTAAGTCATTAAGCACATATGTTTGATATTGCTTAAATGATTGGAAAATCTATGCAATTGTGTTTAATGGAATGCTATATATGTATAAATGAAATTGTATGTGTATGGAGTGAGGATAATTGTTGAATGTAAAAGAAATAGTGGAATGTGTAGAAAGTTTGCTTTCGGCACTATGTGTCTTGGGCAATACGTGTGTATGGTGACGAGATTGGCACTAAGTGTGCGTGCTGGAAATATATGGCACTAAGTGTGCGTGCTGGAAATATAAGGCACTAAGTGTGCATGCTGGAAAAATACTGACCTTTGGGTGTGCGAGCTCGAAGGGTATGGCAATGTGTGTGCGGGCTTAATTGCGTGGCACTAAGTGTGCGAAATCGAGTAGTAAGCACTGTGTGTGCGTACTCTATATATATGGAGGGTGTGTCTCCATTGAATTGAGTATGGACAGCGGATCGGGTAAGTACCTCGAGCTCATGACGAATAGAGAATACGTTCATGCTTGGGGTTGAATTTGGTAAGCCTTAAATCTATGTGATGATTGAAATTGTATGGTTGTGCTGGAAAATGAGTTAATGTGTAAAAAAAAAATGCTTCGATTATCTTGTTGTGTAGAATATGAAATGTGGATGTATGACTTGGTACGAGATTGGACCGAAAGGTCCGAGGTATTATGGTATAGATTCGATATGGATGAGTACCTAGCCTCGTTTGTTGTACATGTTGTAGTAACTTTATCGGTGGATTGATGAATGCTTATGACTTCTTGAGTTGTAAACTCACTCGGTGTTTTTCTTGTCACCCATTTTAGGTCTCTCGGACTCGTATTGTTTGCGTGATCGGGACCGTCGTTGAAGTCATCACACCGGCTGAAATCTTGTGGTATTGTTTTCGTTGTTGAAGAACATTTGGCATGTATAGGCTATTATATTTTGGTCGAATTGTGGGTTGTAAACTTTAAGCCATGTGAAAATGGCCTATGTGGTCGTCGAGTGGGATGCTAGAACCTATAGCCACGAGTCTTAGAAACTCTAATTTTGATAAGGTGGCCATAATTTTTGTCATGTATGATGGATGATTAAGGCCAAGGAAAGATTCATGAAATTGGCATGGTCTCATCGCAGTAACTGTTGCGGACAGCAGCAGTGAGATGAGATTGAAAATCACTAAAAATAGTAGAAGTAGAATTAAATAGTGAGTAAATTATGGAATTGAACCTTGATGAATCTATTTTTATATGGATGAAACGAAACGACCATATGAGCAGTATACTGAGAAATATTAAAGTTCTCATGAGACAGGGCCAGAACGGTTTCTGGGTCCCCTGTCGCGACTTTGAAAATTTACCATAAATTATCCAGAAAGAATTAGGAGTCATGCCTTATATGTACAGATTCCATTTTGAGTGTAGTTTCATTAGAAACAAACGGCACCAGTATTAAAGCCCTGTACAGAGAGAATTCAAGTTGTAACGCGCGAAGGTCAGAGCAGTCGATCCCTGTAACATGGGTGACTTTAACTAATAAACTGTACCAATTGGCCTGACCAAAAATTCTAGAAATAAATCCATGGATGGATATATGAGTTTAAATTCGGGGAAAATTTACGGAACGGGTTTTCGAGTTCTGGAACTCGAGATATGATTTTTAAGGTGACAGTGATGCAGTTTGCCAGCTTGTCTGGAAATGTTAAAAATAGTCTGTGTGACACATGAGAGTTGGTCTGAAAACCCCTCGTGTCCGACTCCGGCGACGGTATCGGGAATGGGGTGTTACACTACATCTCATGTTAATCCCGTTGAGTTTTTTGGAAATCTCAACGGATTTTCCATTTACCGTGATTGTGACAGCCCTAAATTGACCCTAGTCGGAAAGTGGTTTCGGGACCACGAAACCGAGTCTTATAAATAATTAAAGGTTATATTCTGTGTTTATGATGTGCGTAAATGCTTGTGTGATAGTTCCATACTTTAATTTGGTCAGTGTATGTGAAATTTATTAGTAGGGACTTATGTGAGACAATTTAGAAATATGCTAGGCAAGTGTTCAAGTGGCCTATTAATATATGTGGGAAAGTGCTTGTCCTTGCATGTCAAATTAGCCAAATTAAAGCATAGTGGCCGGCCATGCTATGGGTGGAAACATGTCACAAACATGTTATGTTAGTGATGTATGTTAGGAAAAATAAAATAAGGAGCATGGTAATTAAATAATGAAAGGGAGGAGTGATGAAAAAAAAATGGTCTCATCCATCCCCCCTCCTTTGCCGTGAACGGAAGAAAGAAAAAAAAGAAAAAAAAAGCTTCATTCTTTGGTTGTTCTTGGCCGAATAGAAGAAAGAGAAGAAGGGGGGAAGAGCTTGAGAAAATCGGCTATGGTGGTTTGCTAGACTAAGGTATGTTTGATGTTGTCCATGAGATTCATGCATGTTTTTAGTTGTTAGTTTGAGTTCTAACTAGCCCATGGTTCAAATCTTTACTATGTCGTGGAGATGATATTCGGCTAAGGTGGATTTGTGTTGATGTCATTTGCATGCTAAAAGTGAAGCTTTGTAATGATGCATGTGATGGTGGATTGATGACTCTTGAATCTTCTTTTTAGCATTTTTGAGTGAGACATTAAGTTCTTTGTTTAACCATGACCAAAATTGAAATGGTATGGTGTTGTGATGCATTCGGCCATGGTAGGAAGTAGAAGGGAAATATGGTTGTTGTTAGATGAAGTAGAGTCTAACAAATGAGCACATATGTGCATTAGTTGCTAGATGGAGAAGAATCGGCTAGCAAGTTGTGTGCCAAGGCCGAATATAATTTTGTATATTAATGAGTAATGCATGTGTTGAATTGATGGAAAGGGAGAGGATGCTTTAATAGTGTATATATGTGTATTAGGCAAGTTTTGAACTTGAAACAAAATGGTGTTTAGTCAATACAAGTGACCATACTTGTAGAATGTATTAAGTGTTACAATCGGCCTTAGCATAGATGTGTATGTTTGGCCACATGAATGAGTACATAAGTTGATGTGTATGTTCGGCCATAGGTAAGCATATTGATGGCTTTATCTTGACTTAGAAAATTCGGCTAAGGGGAATATTAGCTAATATGTTGAATTCGATTCGTGATTTCGTACATATGGGACTTTAATGTCTAATGTATATATGGGCTAAGTACCTTGAGCTTCTCCTTTGATGTTCGAATGAATTGTATTAAATTGCTTAAGGAGATTAAAAATGCGTATGACCAGTGTGTATTTGAGCTAAAGGGTGGCCATATGACCTATTAAATTTCTTGTCATATTCGACCATAAGCTAGCATAATGAGACTTTAATAAGTTAAACTTGTGTGAACTAGCTCAAGAGCCTAGAGGAACAAAGTTTGATAAAGGGAAGGAAAAAGTGATTGAATAGCCGTTGAAGCCGTTCGACAACATCCGAGGTAAGTTTTCGAGTAATGGAACTTAGATTATGATTTGATTAGATCATGTTTTAAGCAAATCAAAATCATGCTCTTTGTATGTGGCTATTGAGCCGAAATTGCAAGTGTGATAAGTGTCTTGTGTTTGAGCTTTGGTAATGAAAATGAAATACGAATGTGTCATGATTTATTGATAAATGTGCATGGTTATTCGAATGATGTCCGGGCTAAGTCCCGAAGGCTTTGTGCTAAGTGACTCTATCCGGACTAAGATCCAAGGCATTTGTGCGAGTTACTAATTAGGGCTAAGCCCGAAGGCATTAGTGCGAGTTACTAAATCCGTTAAGTCTCAAGGCATTTGCGTGAGTTACTATAACCGGCTATGTCCCAAGGCATTTGAACGAGTAGCTATATCCGGTTAAATTCCGAAGGTACGTGATTCGGGAATGAGCGATCTTGCTGTAAAAATTTCAGTTAATACGCTTGTAAAATCCCAATAATGAGGTATGTTTCGTATGTGCATTGGAATAGTTGATTCCTTGAATAATATTCGCCAATGAGTAATGAGCTTCCGGTATTTGGCTAAGATGATCCCTTATGTATGAATATAGGGGTTGGAATGTGAAGTAGGAATGATTTGAGAATATGTATATATGGAATTATCCGTTTAGTTATATGAATGCTATACTTCAGTTGTGCTTAAACTCTTTGCTCAAAACTTACTAAGCATTTAATGCTTACTCCGTTTATTTAATTCTCTGTTTTATAGATTTTGGTTCTTCAGCTATCGGACTCGGGATTTTTTTTGAAGTCGAAGTCACCCACACTATCAAAGCTCCTTTTGGTATACTTTTGGTTGAACTTTGAAATGGCATGTATAGGACTACCCTTTTGTTGTTGGTTATGTACCCTTCGGTTTTGTGTAAATTTGGATAGCCATGCGAAAATGGCTTAAATATACTTTGATCATAGCATTATAATCGTTTTGTATGTTGTCCGTCGAGAGGTATGGAAATGTTGGTAACGGTTAGCCATGGGAATGGTTATTCATGATCACTTTTGGTATATGTATGACAAACTCTAGTTGATCCATGGAGGATCATGAAATAGGTAAAGTTTACCATAAAAATAGATGCTGGCAGCAGCAGTGATGTGGATGTGAAAAATCACTAAAAATAGAAGGAATGGAATTAAATAGTGAATAAATTGTGTAATCGAACCTTGATGAATCTATTTTCATAGGAAAGTAACGAAATATTCATATGAACAGTATATTGTGAGATGTTAAAGTTTTTGTGAGACAGGGCCAAAACGGTTTCTGGATCCCCTGATCTGAGTTTGGAAATTCTCTATAAATTAACCAGAGATAATTAGAATCATACCATATATTTATAGATTCCTTTTTGAGTCTAGTTTCAATAGAAACAAACGGCATAAGTATTGAAGCCCTGTACAAGGAGTTATCCAAGTCGTATTGCAGGAAGGTCAGAGTAGTCGAACCCTGTAACAGGGGAGACTTTAACTAATAAACTATACTAATTGGCTTGACCAAAAATTTCAAAAAAAAATTTGTGGATGAATATATGAGTCTAGTTTTAGGGAAAAATTACAAAACTGATTTTCGAGTTGTGGAACTCAAGTTATGATTTTTAAGGTGACAGTGACGCAGTTAGCTAGTTGTCTAGAAAATTTTCAAATGGACTGTGAAAATAAGTGGATTAAGCCCGTTAACCCCTCGTGTCCGACTCCGGAAACGGTCTCGGGTACGGGGTGTTACAATTTAATTGGTATCAGAGCTACGGTTTAGTCGATTCTAGGACTACCGTACTATGTTTGGGTCTAGCTATACATGCCATTATGTGATTATTTGATAGTGTGGTGATTTCTGACAATTGAAAATGTGTTTATTATAGTAATGGATCCCGATCCCGACAGAGCGGTAGCTGATGATCTTGAGAGTGTAGCGCCTGCTCCCGCACAAGGGACAACTCCGGCGGACTCTCAACCTATTGCTAGTAATCCGAATGATGAAGCTAGACAAGCTTTCTATAGAATGATGAATGATTGGTTCAACCAATACATTCGAACTAATACGGCTGTTCCACAACCTCTATTCCCGACAAATACCACCCAAGACCTACAATACCTCCGAGAATCGACCAAATAAGGTCAAATAAGCCCCAGTTGATGAATCCGAAAACACGGGCTCTGAATTTAAAGCTACGGACAGCGATGATGCCGAGCAAGCTGAATTTTGTTGGACAACACTATCCGCACTCGATGAGCTATCTTGCACACCGATGAGTGCCTAAAGTGTACCATCTCCTTGCTACGTGATTACGCCTACTATTGGTGGAATACGTTGACTTCATTGTGCCTAGAGAGCAAGTAACTTGGGCGTTTTCCAAACCGAGTTTCGGAAAAAGTATATCATCGAGATTTATGGATCAAAAGCGGAAGGAATTTCTTGAACTTAAACAAGGTTCCATGTCGGTTATCGACTATGAACGAAAGTTTGTAAGGCTTAGCCGATGCATGCGAGAATGCATTTCCTCGTAAACCGTAATGTGTAAACGTTTCGAGGATGGATTGAATGATGATATAAAGTTGTATGTTGGCATATTGGAAATCCGAGAATTTGTGGTACTTGTCGAGCGAGCTTGCAAAGCCGAGGAGCTCAAGATGGAGAAAAGAAAAGGCGATATGGGAGCAAAGGAGTTTCAGAAGAGGTCTTGGGAGGCCCTTTCAACGATCATCGAAGAAATTTAGAGATGATTTGGGCCGATCTAGAGACACATTGGGTTTTTCTAGACGAGACCGTGATCGACCCCCTGTGAGTGCACGAGTCACTTCGGTCGCCAGTGTGGGAAATGATCGTCGAGATAGAACGGAGTGTCAGTATTGTGGTAAATGGCATTCGGGGAGTTGTAGATTCCATGACCACTCCTGCTACAAGTGCGGGTCAGTTGACCACTTCATTAAAGATTGCCCGAGGTTGTCTGAACAGAATGCAAATCAGAGTGGGAAACCGGGTGCTACCACTGCTCGAGGTAGACCATCTAGAAATACGGGCAATGTTAGTGGTGGTCAGAGAGGATCTAAGGATGCTACGACCAGATCTCGAGGCTCGTGCTCTCGCTAGGGCTTATGCTATACTGCACGCGAGGATGCTTCCTCGCCAGATGTTATTACCGGTACTTTTACTCTCTTTGATACTAATGTGATTGCTTTGATTGACCCTGGTTCTACCCATTCATATACATGTGAAACCTTAGCATCTAGTAAGACTTTACCTATTGAGTCTACTGAGTTCGTAATTCGGGTGTCAAATCCCTTGGGTCGTTACGTGCTTGTCGACAAAGTGTGTAAGAAATGTCCCCTAGTAATTCGAGGTTCCTGTTTTCCGGCGAACTTGATGCTTTTGCCGTTTGATGAATTTGATGTTATCCTCGGTTTAGATTGGTTGGCCGTGCATGATGCGGTTGTGAATTGCAAAAGCAAGACTATTGATTTGAGGTGCGCAAATAATGAGATAATCCGAGTTGAGTCTACGGACTTAAAGGGGTTGCCAGTGTAATATCATCAATGTTGGCTCGAAATATGTAAGAAAGGGTGCGAAGCATACCTTGCGTATGTACTTGATGACAAAGAATTGGAAAAGAAACCGAATCTGCTTGCGGTGGTTTGTGAATACCGGATGTTTTTCCGAAGAATTACCGGTTTACCACTGTTTGGGAAGTAGAGTTTGGTATTGAGCTTGTACAGGACTACGCCGATTTCGATAGCTCCGTGATCGTATGGCACTAACCGAGTTAAAAGAGTTGAAAGCTCGGTTGCAAGAATTGACGGATAGAGGTTTCGCTCGACCAAGTTTCTCACCTTAGGGTGCACCAAGATTGTTTGTGAAAAGAAGGACGGAACCATGAGGTTGTGCATCGACTATCGTCAGCTGAATAAGGTGACAATAAAGAATAAATATCCGATGCCACGTATTGACGATTTGTTTGATCAACTAAAGGAAGCCTCAGTGTTTTCAAAGATAGATTTGAGATCGGGTTATTACGATTCATAATTCGAGATTCGGATATACCCAAAACTGCTTTCAGAACGAGATACGATCACTACGAATTCTTAGTGATGCCATTTGGGCTCACTAATGCCCCTGCGGTATTTATGGATTTGATGAATCGGATCTTTAGACCGTATTTGGATCGGTTTGTAGTTGTGTTTATCGATGATATTTTGGTCTATTCGAGAAATGAAACCGATCATGCTGAACACCAGGATTAGTGTTGCAAATTTTACGGGATAAGTAGTTTTATGCTAAGTTCGAGAAGTGTGAGTTCGGTTAGAGAGGTTAGCTTCTTGGGCCATGTGGTATCCGTGATCGGGTATTCGAGTTGACCGAACAAGATTTCAGCCATACTTAACTGGAAGCCTCAGAAATATTCTTGAGGTTCGAGCTTTTTGGGACTTGCGGTTACATTACCGACGGTTAGTAAAAGGTTTCTCAATGATAGCCACACCCATGACGAAGCTACTTCAAAAGATGTTAAGTTCGAATGGACGGAAAAATGTCAAAAAGTTTTGATCAACTGAAAACTTATTTGATGAAGCTCAATTCTAGTCGGCCGAATCGGGCAAAGAGTTTGTCATCTATAGTGACGCCTCCCTACTTGGGTTAGGGCGTATTGATGCAAGAAGGTCGAGTTGTGGCCTATGCGTCGAGACAATTAAAGCAACATGAGAAAAATTATCCGACCCATGATCTCGAATTAGCTGCCATCGTATTCGCCTTGAAAATATGGCGACATTACTTATTTGGTGAGAAGTGCCATGTATTTTCGGATCACAAAAGTCTCAAATATTTGATGACTCAAAGAGACTTGAATCTGCGACAAAGGCGTTGGCTTGAGTTGTTGAAAGATTATGAACTTGTCATTGACTATCACCCGGGAAAGGCTAATGTGGTTGCGGATGCCTTAAGTCGTAAATCTTTATTTGCTTTACTGACGATGAATGTACACTTGTCTGTTTTATCCAACAATGTGTTAGTGGTAGAATTAAAGGCCAAACCATTGTTGATTCATCAAATTCGTGAAGCTCAGAAAGTCGATGATGAATTGGTTGCAAAACGGGCTGAATGTGTTCCAAATATGGAATCAGAGTTTCAAATTGATGAAGACGATTGTTTGAGGTTCAGAAGTCGTTTGTGTGTTCCAAGAAATTCAGAACTCATTTCGATGATTCTGAACGAAGCTCATTGTAGCCGAATGTCAATTCACCCGGGGAGCGAAAATGTACCACGACCTAAGACGTCAGTTTTGGTGGCATGGTATGAAACGAGACATTTCTGATTTTGTCTCGAAGTGCTTAGTATGTCAACAAGTGAAGGCGAAACATCAAGTGCCTACGGGTTTACTCCAGCCGATCATGATACCCTAATGGAAATGGGATCGAGTCACGATGGATTTCGTATCTGGGTTGCCAGTATCGGCAAGTAAGAAAGATGCAATTTGGGTTGTTGTGGATAGACTGACTAAGTTGGCTCGCTTTATCCCCGTACGCACGGATTTTTCATTGGATAAACTAGCTGAATTGTATGTTTCTCAGATTGTGAGATTACACGGGGTACCGACTTCTATTGTGTCGGATAGAGATCCGAGATTCACCTCGCGATTTTGGAAGAAATTGCAAAAAGCTTTGGGTACCAAGCTGCATTTTGGCACCGCTTTTCATCCACAAACCGATGGTCAATCCGAGCGGATAATTCGGATACTTGAGGATATGTTGAGATGTTGCATCCTCGAGTTTAGTGGTTCATGGAGCGGTATTTACCTTTGATTGAATTCGCTACGACAATAGTTTTCAATCAAGTATTAAGATGGCACCCTACGAGGCTTTGTATGGGCGTAAATGCCGACGCCATTGTTTTGGACCGAGCTCGGTGAAAGCAAAATTTTCGAGTGGATTTGATTAAAGATGCTGAATGTAAAGTAAAAATAATTCGTGAAAGTCCGAAGGCAAAGATCGATCGTCGTAAATCGTATGCGGATTTAAAACGAAGAGATATTGAGTATCAGGTGGGAGACAAAGTGTTTCTTAAGGTCTCACCTTGGAAAAAGATACTCAGATTAGGCCGTAAGGGCAAACTGAGTCCGAGGTTCATAGGGCCATATGAAGTATCCGAACGAGTTGGTCCAGTTGCGTATAGATTGATTTTGCCCCCTGAACTTGAAAATATTCACGACGTCTTTCATGTTTCAATGCTTCGACGTTACAGATCCGATCCTTCGCACGTAGTAAACCCCTCCGAGGTCGAAATTCAAGCCGATATCAGTTATGAAGAAGAACAGATTTGTATCCTAGCTCGTGAAGTGAAAGAGTTGCGAAACAAAAGGGTTCCGTTAGTGAAAGTGTTATGGCTCAAACACGGGATAGAAGAAGCTACTTGGGAACCCGAGAACTCTATGAAAGAGCGATACCCAAACCTATTTACCGGTAAGATTTTCGGGGACAAAAATTTCTTAAGTGGGGGAGAGTTGTGACAGCCCTAAATTGACCCTAGTCGGAAAGTGGTTTTGGGACCACGAAACCGAGTCTTATAAATAATTAAAGGTTATATTCTGTGTTTATGATGTGCGTAAATGCTTGTGTGATAGTTCCATACTTTAATTTGGTCAGTGTATGTGAAATTTATTAGTAGGGACTTATGTGAGACAATTTAGAAATATGCTAGGCAAGTGTTCAAGTGGCCTATTAATATATGTGGGAAAGTGCTTGTCCTTGCATGTCAAATTAGCCAAATTAAAGCATAGTGGCCGGCCATGCTATGGGTGGAAACATGTCACAAACATGTTATGTTAGTGATGTATGTTAGGAAAAATAAAATAAGGAGCATGGTAATTAAATAATGAAAGGGAGGAGTGATGAAAAAAAAAATGGTCTCATCCATGCCCCCCCCTTTGCCGTGAATGGAAGAAAGAAAAAAAAGAAAAAAAGGCTTCATTCTTTAGTTGTTCTTGGCCGAATAGAAGAAAGAGAAGAAAGGGGAAGAGATTGAGAAAATCGGCTATGGTGGTTTGCTAGACTAAGGTATGTTTGATGTTGTCCATGAGATTCATGCATGTTTTTAGTTGTTAGTTTGAGTTCTAACTAGCCCATGGTTCAAATCTTTACTATGTCATGGAGATGATATTCGGCTAAGGTGGATTTGTGTTGATGTCATTTGCATGCTAAAAGTGAAGCTTTGTAATGATGCATGTGATGGTGGATTGATGACTCTTGAATCTTCTTTTTAGCATTTTTGAGTGAGACATTAAGTTCTTTGTTTAACCATGACCAAAATTGAAATGGTATGGTGTTGTGATGCATTCGCCATGGTAGGAAGTAGAAGGAAATATGGTTGTTGTTAGATGAAGTAGAGTCTAACAAATGAGCACATATGTGCATTAGTTGCTAGATGGAGAAGAATCGGCTAGCAAGTTGTGTGCCAAGGCCGAATATAATTTTGTATATTAATGAGTAATGCATGTGTTGAATTGATGGAAAGGAGAGGATGCTTTAATAGTGTATATATGTGTATTAGGCAAGTTTTGAACTTGAAACAAAATGGTGTTTAGTCAATACAAGTGACCATACTTGTAGAATGTATTAAGTGTTGCAATCGGCCTTAGCATAGATGTGTATGTTTGGCCACATGAATGAGTACATAAGTTGATGTGTATGTTCGGCCATAGGTAAGCATATTGATGGCTTTATCTTGACTTAGAAAATTCGCTAAGGGAATATTAGCTAATATGTTGAATTCGATTCGTGATTTCGTACATATGGGACTTTAATGTCTAATGTATATATGGGCTAAGTACCTTGAGCTTCTCTTTTGATGTTCGAATGAATTGTATTAAATTGCTTAAGGAGATTAAAAATGCGTATGACCATTGTGTATTTGAGCTAAAGGGTGGCCATATGACCTATTAAATTTCTTGTCATATTCGACCATAAGCTAGCATAATGAGACTTTAATAAGTTAAACTTGTGTGAACTAGCTCAAGAGCCTAGAGGAACAAAGTTGGATAAAGGGAAGAAAAAAGTGATTGAATAGCCGTTGAAGCCGTTCGACAACATCCGAGTTAAGTTTTCGAATAATGGAACTTAGATTATGATTTGATTAGATCATGTTTTAAGCAAATCAAAATCATGCTCTTTGTATGTGGCTATTGAGCCGAAATTGCAAGTGTGATAAGTGTCTTGTGTTTGAGCTTTGGTAATGAAAATGAAATACGGATGTGTCATGATTTATTGATAAATGTGCATGGTTATTCGAATGATGTCCGGGCTAAGTCCCGAAGGCTTTGTGCTAAGTGACTATATCCGGACTAAGATCCGAAGGCATTTGTGCGAATTACTAATTCCGGGCTAAGCCCGAAGGCATTGGTGCGAGTTACTAAATCCGGGTTAAGTCCCGAAGGCATTTGTGCGAGTTACTATAATCGGGCTATGTCCCGAAGGCATTTGAACGAGTAGCTATATCCGATTAAATTCCGAAGGTACGTGATTCGGGAATGAGCAATCTTGCTGTAAAAATTTCAGTTAATACGCTTGTAAAATCCCAACAATGAGGTATGTTTCGTATGTGCATTGGAATAGTTGATTCCTTGAATAATATTCGCCAATCGAGTAATGAGCTTCGGTATTTGGCTAAGATGATCCCTTATGTATGAATATAGGGGTTGGAATGTGAAGTAGGAATGATTTGAGAATATGTATATATGGAATTATCTGTTTAGTTATATGAATGCTATACTTGAGCTTGTGCTTAAACTCTTTGCTCAAAACTTACTAAGCATTTAATGCTTACTCCGCTTATTTAATTCTCTGTTTTATAGATTTTGGTTCTTCACTATCGGACTCGGGATTTTTTGAAGTCGAATTAGCCCACACTATCAAAGCTCCTTTTGGTATACTTTTGGTTGAACTTTGAAATGGCATGTATAGGACTACCCTTTTGTTGTTGGTCATGTACCCTTGGTTTTGTGTAAATTTGGATAGCCATGCGAAAATGGCTTAAATATACTTTGATCATAGCATTATAATCGTTTTGTATGTTGTCCGTCGAGAGGTATGGAAATTTTGGTAACGGTTAGCCATGGGAATGGTTATTCATGATCACTTTTGGTATATGTATGACAAACTCTAGTTGATCCATGGAGGATCATGAAATAGGTAAAGTTTACCATAAAAATAGATGCTGGCAGCAGCAGTGATGTGGATGTGAAAAATCACTAAAAATAGAAGGAATGGAATTAAATAGTGAATAAATTATGTAATCTAACCTTGATGAATCTATTTTCATAGGAAAGTAACGAAACATTCATATGAACAGTATATTGTGAGATGTTAAAGTTTTCGTGGGACAGGGCCAGAACGGTTTCTGGATCCCCTGATCTGAATTTGGAAATTCTCTATAAATTAACCAGAGATAATTGGAAGTCATACCATATATGTATAGATTCCTTTTTGAGTCTAGTTTCATTAGAAACAAACGGCATAAGTATTGAAGCCCTGTACAAGGAGTTATCCAAGTCGTATTGCAGGAAGGTCAGAGTAGTCGAACCCTGTAACAGGGGAGACTTTAACTAATAAACTGTACTAATTGGCTCGACCAAAAATTCTAGAAAAAAAATTTTTGGATGGATATATGAGTATAGTTTCAGGGAAAAATTACGAAACTGATTTTCGAGTTGTGGAACTCAAGTTATGATTTTTAAGGTGACAGTGACGCAGTTAGCCAGTTGTCTGGAAAATTTTCAAATGGACTGTGAAAATAAGTGGATTAAGCCCGTTAACCCCTCGTGTCCGACTCCGGAAACGGTCTTGGGTATGGGGTGTTACAGTGATCATAAGAGTGATCATCTCAAGTACGCACTCCCGCGAACCTCATATCTTACAGAGGGATTACTAGTCCAGGCTAAATCCCTCGTAATATCAACTCATAGGGTGATGTCAGGATCACCAGTCTAAGCTAAATACCTTGTAGCGACAAACACCCATAATGAGCTCGGATCTGAATTACCAGTCCAGGCTAAATTCAAACCCTAATCGAATTACCTGTCTGGGCTAAATCCATTATGCACACATATTCTTCGGGAGGCTCGATTACTCAAGGAATACTTGTCTGGGCTGGATCCTTTCTATATTTGAGATCAACAGATTACCCTTCTGGGCTAAATCCTTTTTCTTCAACACATGTAGGATCTCAAGTCATGTAAGCCATGGTTTATCCATCGAATTTCCCTTTTTACTTCAACCGGGACATTTATCATCATGTCATTATTATTAACATATTTCATGGATTTTCATGCCATTATTATAACGAAATATCATGAATTCACAACACATGTAATTAGGCATATTAATAGTTTACTTAAATTTATTCGAACTTACCTGGTATCCGTTTCGGTTTTGTGTCTCGGTTATTCCGAAACCTTCCGTTTTCCTCGATCGACCTCCGGAATTTGTTCCTCGGGATCTATAACAATAAAAATGAATTACCAATATCTCATATTATTCTTTTCAAGCCTAAATTTCACCCTCGGACAAAATGATCGTTTTGTCCCTAACTTTTCACATTATTTACGATTTGGTCCCTAGGCTCGTATAATGAAATGCATGAATTTTCTACATTACCCAAGCCTAGCCGAATGTTCTTTTCTCTTATGGAAGCCCACATTTTTCCATTATTTCACATTTCTACCACATATTTTACACCTTTTGCAAAAAGGTCCTTTTAGGGGTTTTTCATGAAAATCACCTAGGAAAAGATGTTTAACACACATCCAACTTTCATATTCCTCCATAAAACATCAAAGAATAAAGATTTCACACATGGGTCACTTTGCAAACATGAACCCTAACTCAAAATATGGGTAGAAATGGAGAGAGTAAGCTACCGAGATTTCAAAAATACGAAGAACATTAAAAACGGGGCTTGGGAGCACTTACTATTGAGTTTGAAAATGTTGAAAACCCTAGCTATGGGGGGCTTGTGAAATTTGGCTGGATGAGGGAGAAGAATGGCTGATTTTTGCCTTCATTTTCCCATTTTATTTCATTAATTAGCCAAATGACCAAAATGCCCTTAAGCGCTTTCTTTAAAATTTTATCCATATATGACCATTTTTGTCCAAAAACTTAAAAATTGGGAAAATTTCTCTTTAAGGACTTCTAATTAATAATCTAAAGCAATTTCATGCAAATTGCTTCTAGAATCCAAGTATTTCACTTTATTCAATTTGGTCCCTATTTTCCAATTGGACACCTTGCTCATAAAATTTCTTCGTGAAGCTTTAACACATGCATATTTTCATATTCTAGACCTCATAATAATCATAAAATAAATATTTCAGCGTTGGATTTGTGGTTCTGAAACCACTGTTCCGACTAGGCCCTATTTTGGGATGTTACAAACTCAATCGAGGGTAATTAGTGACTTAATTGATAATTAGGTATGTAACCGATTGTAGGCTGAAAACTCACATTGTTGACACTAGGAATAGAAAATTCCATTACGATATCTTAGGTTAATTAAGTTCAATTATGTTGTTTTAGTTTAATTAATTTAATTAGTTTAATTAATATTTTAGTTCCACATCAACACTACTATTTCATGATACAATTAGATTAGTAATTATTTTCTTTAATTAATTTAATAAGAAATTTCCCCAATTCGCTATCTCCTAGGTACGATCCTCATAATACTTTCCAGAGTGTTTCGTTGTAACACTTTACTATATTACAATTTGACCTCGTATACTTGTGGACACCATTGCTTTATTAATTATCTTTTTGCTATAGTATTTCTAGTCCAGATATTCGCACATCTGGCGGCGGTCACATCCACAACTAGTTTCTTGCCCTCTTCAAGTAGGAATTTGTGTTAGCATAATATAGTACTAATGCATTTAATGTCATCAATTTTCCATCCAATAACTTTTTTATTCTTCTTCAGCATATTAAGCAAAGCCAACTCTTTTTTAGAAGACATATGAGCAACAATGATTATGGGTAATGTATTGTTCTCTCCAAAGTACTCGTATTTAACATTTTTTTGGAAACAACTTTAATTCTATGCTTGAAAGCTTAAATACTAATGGAATCATCTTCTCTTAAAGCATCTTCTATTGTCTTAAAGGTTCCTTATAGTGTCTCCACCAATCCAATTGATGCATCCTCACCCTTTCAAGCTTTACTTTTAACTTATCATTTCCATTAAAATCAGAATCCTAAGAGTACTAAAAATCATATTCTAAAGAATCACCATTATTATGTGCCATACCAAATTCTTTCTCAAAAGATTCTGTACTTCTCAAATTTGATGAATGTTCTATATTACATTTCTTTTGTTTTTCTTCTAGGTTGATCTTCATCATTTCTTAAGATGATGGTACTATAATATCTACCACTTGATCGATGCTACCGAAAACCTTCCTTTCCACATCTTCATTTACCGGTCATTTCTCACTTACATGACAATTTTCCCAAGCAACAACATTGCTACTGTTAGATCTGGTACCCTAAGTGTAGTATTTTCTTCTATGTAAATTTTATTTTTTTTCAAATATATTGGTTAGATAAAATTATCCATGAATTACATTAATATACTTTTTATATTGTCCTCACATGGTTTTTACATGTAAAGAAAAATAGAAGCGAATATTAGCTCACTGGTTGTCTAATGTTTAACTTCTACTAAGCAATATTAAGTGGTCATATCGTAATACAAAATGAAAACTTATATTAGTAGACAAACCTAATCATGTCTTTAGTCTAATCGAAAATGAACAAACTGATTGAAAGACTAATATGCTGTATATCAAGTCCAATTGTGGAGATGCTTTGTCTTGGGCATCATAGTGGATAACTCCCAAAAGGTAGAGTCATAGATATGACTAACTGGACTGAGAGTAAATCACACATAAATCAAGTAGAATAGATCCTAGATCCATTTAAGTATTTATTCACTTGTGACGTTCATAGTGTGGCATACTTTAATCCTAAGTGAATGATGGACTATGTGTAACAATCTGTTTTTAGGGTTAATCAAAAAAGTGGTTTTTAGATCACAATACAAAGTATAAATATTTATTTTATTATTTTATTAAAGTTTACAGTGTGATATAATGTTTGTGTAAAAATTTCGTAAAGAAATTTTACTGTTTGAGTGGTTAATTCGGTAAAAAGGACTAAATCGTGTAACGCATAAAACTTGTGTTCTATTAGCTAAAAGAGTGAAATAGCTACAGAACACTAAATTAAAAGTCCTTATGTGGATATTAACCCACTAATTAGTTAGTGGAAGATTTGGTTTGACATATTGTAAATTGTTTTAAATTGGAAAGTTAATTAGGTAAATTTGGAAATAAGGTTAAATAAAAGAAAACTAAAATTTCCACTCATCTTCATCCTATATTTTCCACCAAAATTTAGAAACAAAGAAAGCCATGGATGAGCTTTCAATTTTTGGCTAATACATGCTTAATATGTAAGTGATTTTTGACCCGATTTTTAATAATTTCTACGTTTTTGAGCTCGTTGCAGCTTAATCTAGCTAGCCCGTATCTCCGTTTTCAAAACTGTTATAGATTTTAAATAATGCCATTGTTGAATGTTTGAGTTTTTAAATTTTTAATGATAGATTATGAAGGTTAAATGATAGATATAGAAGTTTTGTTAAGTGATTTTTTACAAAATTGTCAATTAGGGATTAATTTGTGAAATTGTAAAATTTTATGGTTAAATGTTTAAATAAAATGAAAATATGGGCCGCTATGAAGCTATAAAAATTTGGCTAGCATGGGTTGTCCTTAAATTTCATGAATTTGCAATTTTATGAGATAAGGACTAAATTGTAAAAGTATGAAACTTTGGGGGCAAAAGCATAATTTTTCCAAAAATGTGTATATAGTGTCAAATTGAATAGAAAGGAAAGTTAATATGCTGAATTTGAAATTACATATAGATCAAGATAAGCAATTACCAGAACTAGATCGGGGAAAACGAAAAGTGGACGGTTGACCGACACGAGGTAAGTTCGTATAGCTAGAACCGAATTATTAAATACATGTAATTGTTTAAAATGTATATATATAAGTTGAATGAATAATTCACTTGAAATTCAAATTATTGATTATATGATTAAATTACTGTTTACATGAATGAAAGAGAAATGCTACAATTGTTATATATGTTACATGGATTCGGTATAATAATATGCATTAGGTATGTGAATTGAATATTTAAATGTATATACCTAATTGAATTGAATATATATATGATTTGAGAAATTGAATTATTGATCATTGAATGTTTAAAGGATGAAGTTGGATAATTACCGAGCCTCGTTTGAACCGTAAGAATTTGTTAGATACGAGTGACATGTCACTAGGGTTACCGTTTTGGTCAAGCTCCTGCATTTGTTGCAGACTCACACAGCTCGTATGAGCTTATCGATATATCGGCTCGTAAGAGCTTATTGTTTTCAGCTCATTGGAACTTATCGATTCAGGTCGTATGAGCTTACTGTTTAGCTCGATAGAGCTTATCGTTTTAGCTCAATAGAGCTTACTATTTATTAGCTCAGGAGGATCTTATCGATCAGGGCTCGATAGAGCGAAAAGGATAATGAATTGACGGATTACCTAAAAATACACGTAGTGTGTATCACCCGAGTATCTATCCAAATTCTACGTAGTTCAACGGGCATAATTACTCTTACTGATCATATGAATAAGCTATGTTGAAATGAATGAATTATTGTTGAAATGAAAAAATTACAGTTGATACGGATGAATTACTTTTGATATAGATAAATTAATGTTATTACGAATGAATTACTAGTTATACAGATAAAATACTAGTTATATGAATGAATTACAGTTTATACGAATAAAAATGAATTGCCATAATGTTATGTGAATTACATGGTATTGATGCTATTTTATGAATTAAATATGGAATGAAGTTATATGTACTTGAGATTGAATATTTATTGTTTTCACCTATGATGACTTGATGTTTACATCGATATAATGATACTAATATATTGATGATTTTATATGCTTATGCATTTGGAAAATTTGGTTGGATTGTATTGAAGTGGTAATATAGGTTATAATGACGTATGAACAAATGTTATATGTGAATTGAGATATAGGTGGTTTAACCACATATATGCCCATTAGTGTGCAAGATACAGAATATTTGATGTTATTTCCATGGTTCAAAGGAGAAGATAATGGTATGATAATTGAAATGATGATATGAATCAGTTCAGGTATACCTGACAGCTCGACAAGTAAGTGATATTTAATATTTTCATATGATATATAAGTGAAAACTGATGAATATATATATATAGGAATTACCAGGTTGATATTGTATTATGTGTTGATTTTGACGGAGCTGATTTATATGTCCTCAAGTTTTCTTTAGTTTTGAGATAATTGTTAAATTGTATATAGTACATACTAGCCATATGAGCTTATTAAGGTTATTAGCTTACTCTGATTATTTTTAGTATTTTACAGTGATTTGAAAGCTCGCTCGGGTTGGAAGTCATTGAAGATTTAATCACACTATCCAGGAGTCGATTTGGTATTTTTGAACTCTTTGAAATGTGGTAATATGTCATGTATAGTCTAGTTGAAGATATGAGATGTATAAGTTGTTTTAGCTATTGAAGCCTATATGTATTGATGTGTTTAAGCCATGTGATTTGGCTTAACTTGGCTAAATATTTGGTTGTGTATATGTGTACTAAATATGGCATGTTTGGCAAGTAGTTGATGAAATGAAGATAGGAAAATGGTTTGAATATGTGATGGTTATATTTGGATTGAAAATGTTTTGTTAAGTATGGCATATTGTATGATTAAAAGGTTGAGTTATAGACATGTTATATATATATGTGTGTGTTTATTTGCTCATAAAACATGTCAAGTTAGTGATATATTTGGTATGTCAATGATGATGATTGAGTATTGATATGATTAGATTATGATATGGTATGAAATGTGCCTTGAATGATATTAATTGGTTGCTTATATGTATATAGAAATGGTACCATTCAAATAATTGTAGGTGCATGTGTTTTGGGTGAGAAATGTGGCTTGTAAATAGCCTATTTCTCGTCCACACGGTTGAGCACACGGGCATGTGACTCTACCGTGTGTCTGCTGAAGCTTAGTTAAATAAGTCAGTGAGTTACACGGCCTAGACACACGGGCATGTTGTCGGCCGTGTGACCCAAGTCAGTATGTATGCCTTGTTTCCACACGGCCTATGACACGGGCGTGTCTGGTGGTCGTGTAAGGTACACGGCCTGGGCATACGGGCGTGTGACCTTTGTATTCAAGAAAATTTTCTAAGTTTCCCAAAGTTTTCAAATGTTATCAATTTAGTCCTGAATGCATGATTTAAGCTTTGTATGCTCAATTTAAGTACATATTGAATGTGAATGAATGATATTTACTGAAATGAGAAGACATTTGATAAATGATTGTTCTGATTTGAGTTACAAGTCTGGTAATGTGTCTTAACCGATTCCGGCGACGGTTACGGGTTAGGGGTGTTACACTATGTATACATGACTCATATACTTTGATGTAAGTAAAAGCTTGAGTTCGAATAGATAAGGGACCAAAAACTGATTCATTGAGTATACGACTTCTGTAGTATGTATCATCATTCATAATAGTGAAATTCATAGCCCAAGACATGGGTAAATGATATTCTCTCATTGGCATTACTGATAGATGTAATGGTTACCATGAGATAAAATAGGATCATATTAGGAGAATGAATTTATCCCAAAGAGATTAAGGACATCCTATAAGAGTAAAACAATTATGAAAAGGTCATTGGATGAATATTGATCGAGTAGCATTCGTAATGTTATGTTATTAGGGAGAGCTCGGTCACAATACTATAGTGGAATGACTACATAACTAAATGAGTTTATAATTAATAAGTAAAACCTAAAACTTAATTATAAATCATTTGAGCCCTAATAACATATGTGCAATTGGTCCCTTTGCTAGCTCATTGAAACCAAAAATGAATTTCATGTTGAATCAAATAATCATAAATGAATAAAAATGATAAAGTTAGAGAAATGAGCAACATTCAGAAATGAATGTGGTTTTTCATTAAGTATAGAGATGGCTTGAGAATTAATTTATGGTTTTTGAACTATTAATTAATTAATTAATTGAAGTTTTAAAATGGAATTAAATTAATTTTTCATTGTGAATCCATTGAATGTAGAAAAATAAATATATTTTATCATAGATTCTTTTACAATAAAGTTATCATGATTTTAACGGAATCAGAATCAGGTTGAGAAAATTATTTTATTTGAAAAGTAATTTATTTAAATTAATTTATAATGTTTATTTTGGAAATAGAAAAACATGTATTGGGGTGGATTGAATTATCAAGTGTTCGGTTAAAAGTTTAGGAAGCACTTATAATTGGACTTAATACAGGAGACGCCCGAATCCTCATCATAATACATATGAGGGAGACACACCCAACTACCTGCCCCTTTTTCCTAGTTAAACTAAGGGATTAATTTTTTTATTAAATAGACATTAAATGCATTTTACTAATTCAACTAGATTTTTGCTTCCTCTCCCTATAAATAGATGACACTAGTAGAGCTAAAAATAGAATAAGTTACACACAACTTTTTAAATATTGTTATTCTACTTGAAAATAGTGAGAATTTATTTCTAAGTATAAATTATATTTTTTAGGAATAATAATTCTACTGGTTTCTATAAGAGAGAGATTTACTTTCCTACTGAAAGTGAGAAAATTATTTCTGGCACTTTGTCTGATTCGTAATTGTTCAAGCCTGCACTCGAAGTAGTTTGTGGTACGAGAATAGTGGAGAAGGCAATTCGGTTGAAAGTTGAGAATGACAAGGATCCGTCTCACTCAAAGCACATGTATATTTCGAGAAAAGTTTGTTACTATAAATATCACAAATCAGCTTAATTTTCAAAATTTTATTTTTTCACTGTGCAAGAAAACCATTTTCGAATTGAATTTTTTCTTAAAACTACTAACATTCTCAAGCAATAGAGTCATCTCATAAGTGTTCTTAGTCTAAATAATCCCTCTAGATATAAAATCAAATTAAACTTTATTGTGAACATGCAAACCTTCATAGAGGTACTAACATTGTACAACCATGTTTGTAACACCCCGTTACCTAACCCGATTGTCGGATCTAGGTTACGAGATATCACATTCATCACAGGAGTAACAAATGTCATTCACAATAAGTCATGTATTCAATATGATATACAAGTATTATTGGGTCTTATCGAGCTTATAAAAACTCAATTATTTCCCTAGGACACATTAAGGCTAAATTGTAAAATTTCCAAAAGTGAGTATCATGAGTGTGACACCTTAATTGTTTAGCAAAATGATCAACCAATCGGGGTTACTACTCATAGACTGAAACAAACTTTTTATGTTATCATGCAATTTCTACTTGCTTGCAAACTAAAATGTGCAATCCACCTATCCATAAAAGTGAGTTAAAGGAATTTCATAATCATGTGAAAATTTACCAAATGTCAATCGACATTATTATTGCATTAAACCCTCGATACATCCTAAAGTTCAATTAAATAACCAAATTTAAACTTGATTTTAAATACTACTCTTCACCCCAAATGTACACGTGTTATCATCAAGAAAATGAGCTCACATTTAAAGATTTCATGTAATTATATCTCATGGATAAGTCATATGTAGAGGGTTTTGACATGTGCTTCTGTTGCAAATTTATACGTAAGGATTTATCCTAGCGGACTCACTTTTGAAAGAAATTTTTTGTGAATTCTTGATTGATGGGCTACCATGTTTCGAAAAAATTAAACATGCAGATTCAAACTCTCCAAACACATGTTTTGAAGGTAGTCGTTACAAACATGTGCTTGTACACACGCTCGGGAAGTAGTCTTTGTACACATACTTCATTTTATTTACTTTTATTTGGTTTTTTTATTGAGAAAAGTCCTGTGGAATGGCTTAACTTGTAAACTTAAGGACAAGATCTATAGAATATAATTCACAGGTTCGTGCTAGGCTGATGCATACATGCAGATTCATTCTTGATAAGAAATCTTTTATATTCACCTACAATAGTCCTTGCAGACTTATACTTGAAATAGTCCTTATGGACTCCTACTTGATAACAATTCTTGTAGACTCATACTTGAAGTAGCCTTTACGAACTCTTGTTTGAAAGATACTCCATGTAGAATCATACTTGAAAGATAGTCCATGTAGACTATTGCTTGAAAGATAGTCTATGCAGACTCTTACTTGAAGGATAGTCCATGCAGACTCTTGCTTGAAAGATAGTTCATGCGGTCTCTTTCTTGAAAGGTAGTCCATGCAGAATCTTACTTGAAAGATAGCCTATGCGGACTCTTGCTTGAAAGGTAGTCCATGCAGACTCTTACTTCTTGCGTATGTCCATGGCAATGAGACTTGCATACATACATGAGGATTTAAACCTTAGACTCCGCAGAGTCTCATACTTGAGAAGAACCCCTGTATGATTATCATATACTTGTGCACAAATATCTCTATACAGTCCATCTGAACCTCTACAAAGCCAAATAACATGTGGCACCAAATGCACAATGTAACGTCCCTTATTCTTTCTTCTCCCAATATCACATAATTTCCATGCTCCGTATGCAAATCATTTAACATTTAAAAGATTCATACATTCAACTAATTATACTGTTTACTAGAAGAAAACAAGACATACCAAACATTTCATCACAATCACTAAAACACATTACAACCATTGGACCATTCAACAAGACAACATAATTAGTAGTATTTTACCTAGTAAACATCTCATCAGTACCGCAAGCTTATGCTCACAAATAGACATGTATATGCATACAAACACTTAAGATACATCATTATACAACAAAAATCTCACAACAGAGCCACATCTTGACGTCATTCTAACATGCAACAAAAATTTTCAAGAACCACAATCCAAATCTCTACACTGAACATTTAAGACAAAAACTAAAGGTTTGAGTTCAGGAACACAACAACAAGCACACCTGGAAGCAAATACCACCTTCCTCTGCTTAGTTTCTCACTTATTGCTCGGTATTTCTCCTTCACTATTAGTAGCTTGCAAAAATCTCCATTACTCAAACCATAATGTTTGTTTCCATGCACATGCAGATTGTTCCGTTATTCTTTTTTCTATCGCTTGTAAAACAAGCTAGAGAAAAAATAAAAGAAAGGTAATGATCATGAGAATGATAGAATAAGGGGGTCTGACCAGCCTCAAAACTCCAATTCTCTCCCCCTTTTATACCCTTCCTCTTCCTTGATTTCTAGAACCCAGTAAACATTATAAAATTTTGTAATCCTCATCATTGAGTTTTCCATTAGTAAATCATATAGTTACATCTCAACCATTTGGTTCCTCTCCAAATATTTTCCAATCGGCCACATAAGTATCCCTTAATTACTCTAAGGCTTTCTTTAACAAAAAAATTATAACATTGTACTAAAAAACTAACATAGTTAATAAAAAAAAAGAAATTAAGCAGCCCAGGGACTTTGATTTAAATATATCTAGGCTTTATTTTTGGATTGGGGTGTTACAATGTCAACCCCATAGCCAATTAATCCTCATAGTATTCTCTTGAACTGTTCTCGAGATTGGCTTATTATCTCAGTAACTCGCTACTAGGATTCAAACATTCTGTCATACGCAATGTGTGGAGTCATCATAGGTATATTTTTGTAAAGAAACAATTTGAGGAATTCATCACACATAGAAATTGTATACAGAGATAAAATTTCTACCCATTCTTTCGCTCTTCCTTCCAAAGACAACATAATCAATAATAATTGGATTGCTTCACTTGAAACCCACGAATAAACTATTGTGCTACATATATGCTCAAACTGATAAAGACACCTAACCGGATTTGATGCTTCGATGTCACAGAATTGGAAACTCTCTGATATCCATGTTAACAACGTTGGATTTATCCCAAAGTCAGGAACACTAATTCTTGGATACATAAAACTAGACTACATCCATTTTAAGTTGAAAAATATTTTATCGAGCAACAATGTCATCTTGTAAAAATAAAATATATTATACACACATACAATCTTAGATATCAACAACTAACAATACTAGATATCCATAGCTATCACACCTAATGACGTCACGAACTAACTAAAATACAATAAAGGCAAGCGCACCTATTGAATGGTAGTATAGCTACAGTGAGTCGGGAATATCGTATCCATGAGGACTAAAAGTACTAGTAATTACTATCTTTTTATTATCTAGGCTAAAAATTGAAGGGTTGTTTTTAATCTAAAATTAAACTAAACTAATTACTAAGAGACAGAGAGTGAATTGGGAAAATAATCGAAGAAAACTTATGAGAGAGACAATATCTAGGAAAGAATGCACCTAAACTTCACTTATTATTCTAAATCTGAATTAGATGATTTATTCATTTGACTTTATCCGTAGAAATCCCTAAATTATATTAATATCTCTTTCGAGAGTAAAAATAACTGTCTCTAGGTTGATTAATTAAAAATCTCTTTCTAATTAAAACACCTATCGTCGCATTAACTCGATCTATGGATTCCCCTATTAGATTTGACTCTAATCCAGTAGATTTATGTTGTCCTATTTCTAGGATTGCATGCAACTCCACTCAATTATGCTAGATATACTCTTAAACAAGGACTTTTGCTCCACTGAATAAGCATATCAATCATAAATTAATATCCTGAAAACATTAAACATGAAGGTAAGTAAACATAATTGAGATTAAGAAAAAATATTTATCATGTAAATTAGAAAAGTCAAATAATAAGATCTATCATAGGTTTCATCTTCCCTAGGTATTTAGGGAATTTAGTTCATACTTTGTAACATTCCGAAATAGGGCCTAAATGGAATAGTGTTTGCGAAACCATAAATTTGTGGTAGAAAAATTTATTTTATTATCATTTTAAGGTCTATGGCATGATTGCATGATTGTGTGAAAATTTCGTTTAGAAATTTTATCTATAGAGGGTCCAATTTGATATTTAGGACTAAATTGCAAAAGTTGTAAAATGTGTGCTCTAGTTCACAAAGGTACTAAGTACTTGTGAGTAATGGGTTTTTAAAGTGGAGGTCCTTGGATAGTAATTTGACCATTATACTAGTTTGGACAAAAATACCTAAAGGAAGATAAAACACCATAGTTTTTAATTAAGGGCATTTTGGTCATTTAGTTATTAAAATGAATTAAAAACAAAATTGAAAGCCAATTTTTGTCCATCTTCAACCCCTTGGCCGAATTTCACATGAGGAAGACATAGCTAGGGTTTTCCAAGCATTCAAGCTCGATTGTAAGTCTGTTTTAGTCCCGTTTTTAATGTTCTTTACGTTTTTGGAGTCCCGGTAACTTGATTAAGCTTATTCTAGCAATAATTTAACCTAGGGTTTATATTTGGAAAAATACCCATAGGTGAAATGTATGTATTTTGATGTTTTATGGTAGAATATGAAGCTTGAAATTGTGTTAAACAACTTTTTCTAAGTGATTTTACGTGAAAACGAGTAAAATGACATAATCGGTAAAAATACCTAATGTTCATAAGTACATGTTAGAGTGAGAATTTGATGTTTCCATAGAAGGGAAAAATGATCAGCATGCAATAAAACATAAGAAAATAGGATGAAGTTTAATTTTTGAGCCTTGGAGAAAAAGTGCAAATATGTAAAAGTTTAGGGGGAAAATGTAATTTTTCCAAAGTTTGAGTCAATGACTGTTTTAATAAATGTGAGTATTAAATAAGCTAAATTTGTTATTATAGATCAAGAAGAACGAAATTCGGAGTTAGACCGGGGAAAGAAAAAGATAGTGGACTAAATCGATATAGTTGATCGTATTTTGTTTCGAGGTAAGTTTGCGGTAAATAAATGCAAAATTCTATTATTTTATGTTAATGTTGTTAATTTCTAGCATGTGTAAATTTATTTTATGAAATTATTCAAAGAAGACTCAAGCATGAATTGATGGAGAAGTAATTTCAGAAAGTCCTGGTTGAACTTTAGGAATGTGTAAGATACAAATGTCATGACATTAGGGTTTAAGGATACCATGTAAGACCATGCCAATGCATGGAAATTGGTAAGGTTTCTAAGGCAAGGATATCATGTAAGATCATGTCAAGACTTGGAATTGATAAGTTTCTATAAGGAAAAGGTCCCATGTAAGACCATGCCAAGGCATGGCATTGGTGAGTTCATAAAGAAAGGATACCATGTAAGACCATGTCGAGACATGGCAATGGTAACTTTCAAAAGGATACCATGTAAGACCATGACAAGTCATGGCAACGGTAAGGTACCTGTGTATCCTTAGTATTCCAAGTGGTTCAACGGGAAAATTTAAAGAGAATATCAAGGTGAGGTAAGGTAAGACGAGTTATACTAAAAAGGGTAAGATAAGTTCATGCTAGAAGAGCAAATGTAAGTATATAATGTTCATGTATGCTTGAGAAGGAGAAAGGTAAGTAAAATGTATTAAAAAATTTGATTAAGTAAGCAAGTATTTAAGTAAGCGAGTAAGTGAAGTTTAAAATATGTCTATGACAATTAATGAAGTTGCATTAAGTAGTATCATGCCAAGAAGTAAGATAATTCTTATGAATATTGTTATTTATTTGAATGCAAACTTACTAAGCTTAATGCTTAGCCCCTTTATTTTCTTTCTTTTTATAGTTTTGTCAAGCTAACTTGGGGATCGTAAAGTACGTCGGAGGTCCGAGCACACTATCACAAGGATTATTTTGGTATAGCTAGACATTTCATTTTGAGTATGGCATGTATAACATCGTAGCCATTTTATGTATATGATCTTATGATATGGTTAATGAATAGTATGTAAATGCTTGTTAATGATTAGCTATTGGAATGGCTAATCAAGGACATGTTTGGTGTTATGCATGCATAAATGCTAGTTATTCCATGGAAATCATGAAAAAGGTGAAATTAGCTTTAAAACAAAGATCGACAGCAAAGAATGATGTGAATTTGAAAAATCACTAAAAATAGTAAAAATGGATTTAGATAGTGAATGAGATATATAATTAAATCTTATTGAGTCTATTTTCATATGAAAGAAACAGATAAATAAAGGAGTTGTATTTTATGAGATATTTAAATTTTGGTGAGACAGGGTTAGAGTGATTTCTGAATCCCCTGTTCTGACTTTAGAAATTCATTAAAAATTGTAAAAAAATAATTAGGAGTTATACTTTATATGGATAAGATTAATTTTTAGTGAACAGAGGTCAAAGAAGCCGAACATTAAAATAGGGGAAACTTTAACTAATAAACTGTACTAATTGGCTAGGCCAAAAATTCTGAAAAAAAAATTAGTAAGAAGATATATGAGTCTAGTTTCAGATAAAATTTATGGATTTTAATTTTGAGTTTTTTTAGCTTGATTTATGATTTATTTAGTGACTATGACGCAGATGGACAATTTATTTATGAAAGATGAAATAAATTATTTTGATTTCTTTAAGTGATCGGAAAATTTTTATTGATTCCAGTTTGTTCTTGAACCATTTCAATTTCATGTTTTAGGGTCTCGAGGATCCTTTTTAGGGACATAATGAATGAATGAAACTAAATTAATTTTAAAATAAAATTTTTATGGCCCGAATTAGTAAGCTAAGTCTGGTAACGCCTCATGCTCGACTCCGGCGACGGTCTCGGGTAAGGTGTGTTACATACTTGGAAAGGAAAAAATCTCAAAAATAGGAAAACAACAAAACATAAAGAAATCCAAAAAACTTCTAAAGAAATTGAATGGAGATATTTACTCTTGAAGGAGGTCCTGCTTCTGAGTTGAGTCCGTCAGCGTTCTTCGAGTAATTTTTACCTTCTACTCTGCATGCCCCCTTAGGTCCTCTTCTAGTGTGCATTTATAGACTTTAGAATGCTCAAAAACCCTAAAAATTGGTTTTTTTCGCGTGTGGCTGGCCCGTGTGGCTCACACGGGAATGTGCTCAGCCCGTGTGGGAAAAGGCTTGGCCATGTGGATCCTTGAAATAGCCCGTTTTGTCTGATTTGGCCCGTTTTCTACTCCTTTTGTTTCCCTATGCTCTCTTAAGTATAAAACATGAAATTAAAGGATTAGGAGCATCAAATTCACTAAATTAAATAATAAATCATCCAAAAGCGCATCAAGAATGGGGTTAAAATATGTTACATTTATGGTTTATCAAATATCTCTACACTTAAGCGTTTGCTTGTCCTCAAGCAAAATCCTCAACTCACAATTAAGATTAAACTTTATCAATTCATGATTCTAATCAATAATGTTTTATCATAATTCACAAATAATCACACATTGATAATTCAACTAAAAGAACACTAAAGATTCAAACAATCCAAGTCACACATTTTTAAAGCATGAAAACATAGGTATTTCCCCTTATCTAAGTAATTACCTTTAATTCAAAACCGACAAGATTTGACATCCTCACTAAAGATTCACTCAAATCACTCAAAGTGTTTAAGGTTAAAAAATTAAGCACTCAAAAGTCAAACAATGAAAAGTTATTACCATAGGCTTGCATGAAAGTCAAATCTTCACCACTATAGAATGAGATGATACACAAATCAAAAGGTCTTTAAAGGGTTGTAATGGGGATTGGGCTAAAGGTGTGGATAAAGGCTGAAAGAGAAGGTTAGAGTCGAGATCGAATTGATAAATTACCTAACTAGAAAAATAAATAAACTAAAGCTAAATAGTTACGTCAAGTGAAATTATTTAAGAATAACACGAGTTTCTTCTCAAGAAAATGAAACTAACTATTTAAGCTCAAAACATAGAACTAGTAATAATCAACATATATGTTTTTTTTTCTTCACTTTTTTTATCAATAGATAATAAGAGAAAATTTAACAACTAAAACAAAAGAACATAGTTAGGCAATTAACCAATCAAATCTTGACAAAAAGGGAGTCAATAAAATAGGAAAAAAAATTCTCAACGAATCAAAATTGAGTTATGAGTTAATATTAATGGGTGAATCAAGAAACGGTTTGTTAGGCTCAAAGGGGTTCACTAAGGGTTAATTATGAAGGTAGGCTTTTAATGGGATACGTGGGTTAAAACTTAGGTGTCTTTATCATCTAAGTATATCAAATCAAACGTGTGGTCTCAACATGTATAATTGAAGCAAGTTCTAGAATAAAAAATTAATATTGACACACCCATAACCAATAATAAAGTGAGAAAGAAAAGTGTATGCTCTTAAAGGCTCAAAATCTCACAAAAATTATGGTTTTTGATGTCAATCTTGCAAATTTCAAACTTCAAGGTAATACCTCAATTTAGGGAAACAAACTACAAATTTTAATTCTGAAAATAGACTTCTCATTCTTGATTCTCTAATGTCTTAAAGTTAAACAGTTAATGCAAAATTACCTATGAATTTAATCTAAAACACATCAATGATAATCACAAATCAATAAGAATCCATTCTAATAGTAATAGGAGAAAATTACTTAAACACAAGGGATAATTCAGGGATTTTCAAATAATCATATAAATAACCTCCCTACACTTAAGATGTACATTGTCTTCAATGTACAAAAATAGACAATCACAGTAGAAACAAAATATCTTAAGAGAGGGAGAGAATTGAAACTGCCTTGAAAATTGGATGAAATGCCCAAAATAGGGAAAAACAAAATTGTAGATAAAAGTAGGTGTGTGCAAGATTTTGAGCAACTGATATGAAAATAAACATAATGTTGAAGAAGATTAAAGAGTTACTCGTTCAGAAACAACCATAAGAAATAAAATGATAGTTTAAACTATAAAAGTGAAAGATGTTTAACAGAAAGATAAAATCAAAATCAAAATCAAAATAAAAACAAAATAAATGAGATGGACTCAATGGTCCTCATCATCAGACACATGAGTCATCGGCGCTGGAGGAGAAATATGAAAATGTTAACAAATATGTTGTAATGTTGCATCAATACTGTCGAACCTCTCAGCACAGTACTGACGGAAACTAGTGAAATCCTCGTAGGATACTCCTCGAGAGCTAGCAACAGAATGAGCAGGTCTATGACTCGAAGGTGGTGGCTGAGGTGGATCCTCGTGATAGGGAGGAACATCATCAGTGAAGTTCTCGATGTCGTCCTGAACTTCAGAATGAAATAATCTGTACTGAGAAGGGACGCACTCTATGTCGTCGCTCGATCATCCTCATGTGGATCATGCTCAAGATGCCCTAAGAGGACATCTGGCCAACAAGTGTAAGTGCCAAGGAAAGCTCCGGTGTGTTGAGAAGACCGAAGTGTCAGGCGAGGCGAGTCACGTAAGGGCCTAGAAAAATGGGTCCCCTCCTATGACGGTCAGTCTGATGGCGAAAAGATAAAACGATGAAGTATGCCAAAATTAATAATATGGTCATGGGCCATGCTCCATAAGAAATATGTGTCGTGCGTGCTCACGACTCTGGTGCTCTCTCTGGCCTATCAAGGTGTGAGCGAGGAGTGCGTGAATATATCGTAGGGCTAGAGAGAGAGAAGTCGCCTTCGAGCTACTTGTGTCATAGGGTATCTGGCTACTGGTAAGATTGATCCAGCACTGCGATGGCGAGTAATGGATGTGCCGATGAAGCTAAAGGAAGTCCTTGGTGCCCATGAACTCCTCCGTGTAAAGTCCCATAGCAGCACCGAACTCTAGGACACTCATTTGTCGCACCAAACCACTGAAGTGAAAAGCAATGGTGCTACGCTCATCATGAACTGTCATGACCTGTTGTACTGAAAATGTAGCATAGAAATCCAAGGTAAGCTCCGTATTAGTGGGCTCGATGATAGTGAATAACCTAACTCACGGTGTTGTGGCAATAATGGCACACACATCATCAGCTAATCGGACTTGCTCCAACGCAGCCCAATCAATGCAGCGTCCTAAGCTGAGTGGTCGTACTCGATGGAGCTTGTATAAGTCCTCTTAGAGGCCTACTTAAAATCGAAGATAGGGGTGGTGGGCCTCAGTAGAAGCGCTTTAGGAGGAGGTCCCACTGGGGCTCTTCTGCTTTTTCGAAACGAGGACAGCGGTCTTAGTCTTACCGCATATGTTTGTCATAATGTACCTGCAATAAAACAATCAAATAAATCATATTGATGAATCAACAAAATAGGCAAGTTAAATAATAAACAACAAAGTTTAGCTCAAGAATTCGAACTAAATAGAAAGAATGAGTTACAAGCAGAAGGCTATTATATGGTAGAAAACTAAGACTGACCAAAATAAGAATGAAAACTATAATCATAATATGGATAAAATCAAAAGGGAAATTTAGCTTAAAACAAACGAAATGCAGAATAATGCCGAATGAGTCATAAACTAAAATGAAATAAATCATTAGAAATGTTCAATAACTTAATTAATACTAAATTCAAAATCAATCAGTAAAAACAACTATATAAACAAAAGCAAGAAATTAGTACTAATAAAATAATAAAGAAATAAATAAAGAATATAAATTAAATTAAATTAAATAAATAATAAAAAATAAGTAAAAGGAAAAATACAAAGGGGAAACCGACTAGGCAGTGGAAGGAGCCGATGGTTGGAGGGGTGCGGGTCAGTTGTGTGCTCAAGTTGGCTAAAGGGGTCGGGCTATTAGGGTGGTGCAGGGTTGAGGGAATGGTCAAGGGAGAGGGGATGGAGGAGAATGACGTGGTTGGTTTGTTTGGGGGCTAGTCGGTCAGCGTTGAAAAAGGATAAAGGGAGGCATTAAGGTGCTCGATTTGGGGGAATGAAACGGCGTGGGAGAGGCTAGTGGCCAGACGGTAGAGAAGTGGTGGTCGGGCCAGCATGGAAAAGGCGAGGTGGGATGAGGGTGCGAGAGGGGGTGATGTATGCATGATAAGTTTTATATTTATGATTGATCGTACTTGAAAACTAACTATTATCACGATGAAGGCAAGCGCACCTATCGAACAGTAGTATAGTTTATAGCAAGACCGGAATGTCGAACCCACAGGAACTAAAAGTACTAGTATTAACTTTCTTTTTATTATCTAGCCTAAAAATAAGAGGATTTGTTTTATCTAAACTACTTAACTAAACTAAGAATGCACAAGAAGTAAATTAGGGAAATACTTTTGGGAAAACTGATTGATTTAGACAATACCCAAGGGAAATTCCACCTAGACTTCACTTGTTATTTAACTCTGAATTAGACAATTTATTCACTTGACTTGATCCGTAGAAATCCCTAGTTTATATTATTATCTCTCGAGACTAACAACGTCTAACCCTAGGTTGATTAATTGAAATCTCTTTCTAATTAAAACCCCTAGTGTTGCATTAACTCGATCTATGGATTCCCTTATTAGGTTTGACCCTAATCCGGCAGATTTATGTCGCCCTATGTCTAGGGGTGCAATCAACTCCACTTAATTATGCTAGATCTACTCTTAGACAGTGACTTTTTTTCCTCTGAATAAGCACATCATACTTGAATTAGTATCCTGGAATATTAAAGCAAGAATTAAGAGCATATAATTAAGAACAAATTAAGTATTATCATATAATTCAGAAAATAATAACAGGATCTATTTTAGGTTTCATCCCTCTTAGGTATTTAGGGGATTTAGTTCGTATATGTAAAAGAAAACATCTCAGAATAATAATGATAACAAAACATAAAGAAAACCCAAAAACCCCTGAAGGAAATTGAAAGGAGATCTTCAATCACGAATGAGTGCTTCTGAGATGGATCAATCGGCTTTCTTCGAGTAATTCCTTGCCTCCTACTCCGTGTGTCTCTTCTAGGTACCTCCTGAGGTGTTTATATAGGCTTTAGAATGCTTTAAAACCCTCAAGAGTGGCATTTTTTGAATAGAACTAGACTTGGGCTCGACAGGGACATGCCCGTGTGGGGTGGTTTAGGCCATGTTTAGAGTATGTTAAATAGACATGGTCGTGTGGTCTACCCATGTTAGGAAGTCCAGGCCCTGTTGATTTCCCACGTTGACCCATTTTCTCCATTTTTGGTCCGTTTCCTATTCTTTTTACTCTCCTATGCTCACCTAAGTATAAGACATGAAATTAAAGAATTAGGAGCATTAAATTTCACAAATTTAATGATAATTCATCCAAAAATGTGCTTAAGCATGAGATAAAATATGTATAAATTATGACTTATCAAATACCCTACATTTAAGCGTTTGCTTGTCCTCAAGCAAAATCCTCAACTCACAATCAAAATAAATTCTTCTCAACTTATAATTCTCATCAATAGTATCTCAAAATTATCCATAAGTAATCATACATTAAAAATTCAACTCGAAGAACATCAAAGTTTCAAACATTCCAAGTTGAGCATTTTATCATGAAAACATAGGTGTCTCCTCTCATCTAAGTAATCACCTTTGATTCAAAATATCACAGAGTTTCACATCCTTACTAAAGATTCACTCAAATCACTCGAGGTGTTTAAGGATAGGAAATTTAGCACTCAACAGTCAATATGAAAAGTTATTACCATAGGCTTGCGTGAAAATCAAATCTCCACCACTATATATTGAGATGATACATCAATCAAAAGGTCTTTAAAGGGTTGTAATGTGGCTTTGGTTAGAGTGTGTGGTCACAAGCTAAAAGAAAAAGGTTAGAATCGAGATTGAATTGAAAAATTACCTAACTATAAAAATTACTAAAACTGACAAATTACATGCCTAATTAGAAGATCCTAGAATTGAGCTTTTCTTCATGGAATATAGAATTAAATACTAAAGCTCAAAAACAAAGAATGACTACTAATATGTATGTATGTATATTTATTTATTTATTTATTTATTTTTGTTTTTTTTAAGAACAAATCAAGTTAACATAGAAATTTGCTAACTATCAAAAATAAAATATAGCTAAGCAATTTATTCAAATCAAATCTCGACAAAAATAGGAATCAAATGAGGGGATTTTAACAATAATGCGTTATGGGTTAATATTGAGGGTAAATCAATGAACGGCTTGTTAAGCTCAAGGGGGTTCACTAAGGGTTAATTATGAGGGTAGACTTTTATGGAGTAAATGGGTTAAACTTAAGTGTCTTTATCATCTCGACATATCAAATCAAATGGTGTGATCTTGACATGCATAATCAAAGCAAGTTCTAGAATAACAAATCAATATTGACGGACTCATAGCAATAATAAAAGTGAGCATGAAAGAAATATTATATGCTCTAAAGGCTCAAGATCTCACAAAAATTATGGCTTTTTAATGTTAAACCTGTGAATTTCAACTCAAGATAATAGCTAAACTTGGGGAAACAACCTAAAAGTTTTTAATTCTCAAAAATCAACTTATCATGCTTGTTTCTTTAATTCCTTAAAGTTTAAACAATCAATGCATAAATGCCTATGTTTTAATTCAAGACATATCAATAAAAATCATAAATTAATCAGAATTCATTCTAATAGTGATATGAGTGAGTCATGTGAGAATAAGACACAATTCAGGGATTTTTTAGATAATGACATAAATAACCCCCCACACTTAAGATGTACATTGTCCTCAATGTACAAAGATAGATTTACTGAAAAATATAGATATAGGATCATAAGATAGGGAAAGAAGTGAAACTTCCTGAATGTCAAATGGAATCCTTGAATTGGAAAGTAATAGGCTAAGGCAAGGGTGAGATTGGAAGAGGATACTTTGGTGGTGGTAGAGGTTGTTAGTTCACAAGTACTGCGGCAAAAGAATATTATAACTAGTGGTTGCTATGGTTATGGTCGAGTAGGGCATGGCAGTCATGGAGGACCTTTTCCAATGGAGTTGCAAATTCCTGAGTAATAGTGAGCTTTGCAGCTATTCATATCTGCGATAGAATCATTAATTCTTTAGGAAATATAAAGTGGCATGATTTCTTGTAAAAAAATGGCCAAAAATATTAATTATTTAATATAAATTATAAAACCTAAAGATGAAGTAAAAATGGTCTTAAAAATAAAAAGTAATTTAAAAAGATAAATAAAGATAAAAGTAAACAAATAAAAAAAAATAAAGTAAAGGCTTTAAAAATCCTCATCGCCGAATGGTTCACAAGGTGGGTGTGGCGATAAGATGTGAAGGTGCTGACAAATCTGATGTAATGTTGCATCAATGTGATCGAAGCGCTGAAAAAATTACTGCTCGAATCGAGTGAGGCGCTTAGAGATGTCAGAGAGTGAAGCAGCCGCATGAACTGGACGATGAATAGGTGGTGGCTGAGATGGTGGATCCTCGTGAGGTGGAGGGACATCATTAGTAATGTCTTCTAGGTCCTCCTGCTCTACTGACTGGATGAGGCGGTACTGAAGAGGATCAAATCCACATCGTCGCTCGATCATCCTCATATAAAGCATAGTCGAGATGCCCTGTGGGGACATCTGACTGATGAGGGTGAGGGAAGATGCTTGTGCTGCCGTGTTGAGGAGACTAAAGTACCGCGCCAAGCGAGTCACATAAGGGCCAATGGCCGTCATTAGTGTTGACGACGCCGGTACTCTTCTGCCGTCCTATCAGCGTATGGGCTAAGATGGGGTGTAAGTATCTCAGGGATGGGACGAGAGCTGATGCCTTGGAGCGGATAGGCTTATAAGTGGCTGAAGCAGGGACTAGGGCCTTCCAACAATTTGAAGGCGAATAGTGGATGTGGCGATAGAGGCTGTCAAAGTCGTCGTCATCCATGAACTCTTCTGTGTACAGTCCTAAGGCAACACTGAACTCAGGCATGCTCAACTGGCGAACTAAATCACCGAGACAGAACTGGACCGTTCCGGGATCATCGAACTCTGTCATAATGACTTGATGGTAGAAGGTCAAACAAAGTTCGAGTGTGAGCTCGAGGTACGTCAGCTCGATGATCTTGAAGAAGAGCCCCTACGATTCAGTTGTTAGGAAATCTCGGACTGTGTCAGTGAGTTAGATCTGCTCTAGGGCGGTCTAATCAATGCAAAGGCCCACACCTAGGAGTCGGGCCTGCAGTATTTGAAATAGTTCCTCCTGTGGTCCCGATGGAAATTGGAGGAATGGGTTCGGATCTCGGTGGTAGGACCCAAGGAGGATGCTGCTCCTTTTAACTTCTTCGAGCCGGGACGACAGTTTTCTTACCACGTGGATTTGACATGGTATACCTGTAAGAAGAAAAGATTAAGTCAACAATAATTCCCACAATAATGACTTGCTAGTAAGATAATATGGGTACACATTCAAGCATGCTAAAAATGTGGTGATATGAACGGGCTAAATATAAGATAGACAGAATGCTAAGGCTAAACCAAGGGAATGCTAAAAGATCAATGAAGTTATAGTAGCTAATACTAGAAATAGTGATTACTAAAAACTTGATGAATAAAACAACAAAACATATATAAGAATTATTAAGCATGCAAATTACTAAGAATAAAACAAGTAAAATTCAAGAATTAGAAAGAAGTAAAATATAATAGGGTAGAAGGAAAACAAACGACAAATGAACGATAGTGGTGCTTGACGGAGGATGAGTGCGGCTTTGATGTGCGGCAGATGGCAGTGGCGGTGGAGCTTGTGCGACAGCCATAGGTGTGGGTAATGAGGTCGTGTGCTTCGTAGTGAGGGCACACAAGGGTGAGAAAAGGGGAAGAGAGGCAAGAGAAGGGAGAAAATAGAAGAAGAAATGAGAGTTAGGGGTGGCCGGTCGATGGGGGGAAAGATTGCAGCGGCTAGGGTTAGGGTTTTTTGGGAAAGGGGGTGATGAATAGTGGGGGTTTATATATATTTTGGGGCACACGGGCGTGCCCCTGTGTGTTTCGTGATTTTCAAATTTAGGCGCATCTGGAACTTGGCCTACGCCCCTGTTCCTTGGACGTGTTGGTGCACATAGTCATGTCGCACCGTCATGTCTGGCTTCGTTCGCTTCTCTCATGTCCGTGTATATGTACGCATGCCTGTGTTATGTTAATAGTTTTGACCACGGGAGTTAGGCACGGGCGTGTCACACGCCCGTGTTGTTTTGGCAGGATTGCCCACGGCCATGTCGCATGGCCGTGGCAACGTATTGAATCCAGTGTTTTGGGGTCTTCGCCCGTGGTATGAGCACGGCCTAAGGCACGCCCGTGTGCCTGGCCATGTGGATTTGGAAAAATTGTGTTCAATGAATCAGTTAATGATTTAGATGTTAAAAACTAAAATTTTAAAGAAATCAACACTGTTAGTGCTCGAGTTGCCTCCCGAGAAGCGCTTATTTATAGTCTAAGCTTGACTTACCTCACTTTCATGTGATTACGGTGGATTGAGGAGTTGAAACTCCTCACCTCTGCTATCAATTTTATCAAAATAAGTTCTGAGTCGAGTATTATTTACCTTAAAAGTTCCGAATACAGTATGTATTACCTCGACTGTACCATGTGGGAAAAAGTTCATTACCGTGAAGGGAGTCACTCTGGCTGTATTATGCTCTAAAGTAGCAATTCGGGGGTCATTTTCATCTAACAATACTTTGTCCCCAACTTTGATTTGCTTTGTTTCATCCCTATGCTCATCATGGTGTCGCTTCGATTTTTCGTGTGCTTTTGGTTTCTCCTTGATAGGTGTTCACCATTGATCTAGTTCATCGATTTGAAGTCTTCGTTCTTCATGAGTCGGCCTGTTTTCGTGGCATGGGTTAGGCTCCATCACGTTCTTCCTAAGGGGCTCCTGCAAAGAAACTTGAGTTGTAATGTTATTTAAATTAACCGGACTTAAAGAATCATCTCGATTGCTAGATATTTTAGCAGAATCGCGAGCTTGGAGAGTGATTGTGTCATTGCCTACACGAAGTATCAATTCTCCTATGCCAACGTCAATAATAGTTCTAGCAGTTGCTAAAAAGGGTCGTCCTAAAATCAAAGGTATGTTACTATCCTCTTCCATATCTAGAACAACAAAGTCTACTGGGTATAAAAATTTATCGATTTTAACAAGAACATCTTCAATGATACCCCTAGGAAATCTAATGGTTTTATTTGCCAATTGAATGCTTATCCTAGTTTGTTTGGGTTTCCCAAGACCTAGCTGTTTAAACATTTTATAAGGCATAACATTAATGCTCGCCCCTAAATCAGCCAATGCATTATTCACATCTAAACTACCAATTAAACAAGGAATTGTAAAACTCCCTGGATCTTTCAATTTGTTAGGCAGCTTATTCTGTAGAATGGCTGAGCAAACTGTGCTTAACTCCACATGCGACGCCTCATCCAACTTCTGTTTATTTGCTAAAAGCTCCCTTAAAAATTTAACTGTGTTTGGCATCTGCGAAAGAGCTTCAATAAATGGTAAGTTAATATTTAATTTCTTCAATAATTTAAGGAATTTACCAAATCGTTCATCTATGTGGTCTTTCCTTGTCGCACTGGGGTATGCCACATGAGGTTTGTACTCTCTACTTACCAGTTTTTGCTCATTGTGGTCCACATCACCTTTACCTTTACTTACCATAATTTCTTGCCTCGGTTCTGGTTCAGGCTCGACTAACCCTTATCTCAAACGGTAACCGCATTGAGTTGTTCCCTTAGGTTTGATTCAGTATTGCTTGGCAAGCTACCTTGTGATTGTTTAGAGATCAGTTTGGCAAGTTGGCCTATTTAGGTTTCAAGCCCTTGGATCGATGCTTGTTGATTTTTAAGTGCTGTCTCGGTATTTTGAAAATGAGTTTCTGACACCGAGATAAATTTTGTTAGCATCTCCTCAAGGTTCGGTTTCTTTTCCTGCTGATAAGGTGGTTGTTGAAAGCCTGAGGAATGTTGTGGCCTTTGATTTCCTTGGCCACCCCACGAGAAGTTGGGATGGTTCCTCCAACCTGCATTATAAGTGTTACTGTATGGGTTATTTTGAGGTGTAGAATTATTATTGCCCATATATTGAACTTGTTCCTCCTCGGTGCTAGGGTTGAAAGATTGATATTCTGTGTGCACTCCTCCTCCATTTACATAGTACCTCATCACTAGATGTACCTGAGTAGAACCATATAAATCGTTAATCTTTTTATTTAAAAGTTTTACCTGGTTAGCTAGCATAGCGACTGCGTCGAGGTTGAAAACACTGGTTGCTTTTGTTGGCTTTGTTCTCATGATTTGCCACTGATAGTTATTCAGTGACATCTCTTCTATAAATTCATAAGCCTCTTCAGGAGTCTTATTATTGATAGTTCCACCAGCAGCTGCGTCAATCATCTGTCTAGTCGAAGGATTCAGGCCGTTGTGAAAAGTTTGAACCTGTAGCCAAAGTGATAACCCATGGTGAGGGCACCTTCTTAATAGATCCTTGTATCTCTCCCATGCATCATAGGGTGTTTCTAAATCCATCCACACAAAATAAGAAATATCATTCCTTAATTTAGTCGTTTTAGTCGGCGAAAAGTATTTAGGCAAAAAATTTTCGGTCATTTGTTCCTAAGTGGTGATCGATCCTCATGGTACGAGTTCAACCATTCCTTATTCCTCAATGAAAAGGGAAACAACCGAAGGTGAATAGCATCATCAGAAACGCCATTGATCTTAAAAGTGTTGCAAAACTCCAAAAAATTTGCCAAATGAGCGTTTGGATCCTCGTCCTGCAAACCATCAAACTAAACAAACTATTGTATCATTTGAATTGTGTTAGGTTTCAGTTAAAAATTATTTACAGCAACAGCAGGTCTAACTATACTCGATTCAGTTCCTGTTAAATTAGGTTTAGCATAATCATACATAGTACAAGGAGCAAGATTCTGATTTATTGGGTCTGCAGCAACCACAGAAGGAAGCTGATTAGTCTGATTTTCAGCCATCTCCTCGGTTGTATTATGGATATCTTCCTCTTGTCCTTCATTTATGTTTCTTAGGTTTCGCCTTACTTCCCTTCGGTTTCTGCGAGCTGTGCTTTCAATCTCACTGTCAAAGAGTAATGGTCTTGACGGGTTTCTTCTAGTCATAAACTATAAAAAACCTGTCAGAAGAAAACAAAAGAAAATTTAGTAAAAATAACAAAACTAAGATAAAATTTGAATTGCAATAAAATAAATGGCTAAAGTAATAAAAATGAAGCTTTCCTAATATTTTAGTTCCCTTGCAACGGCACCAAAAACTTGATGTATTCATGATAAGTTTTATATTTATGATTGATCGTACTTGAAAAATAACTATTATCACAATGAAGGCAAGCGCACCTATCGAACAGTAGTATAGTTTATAGCAAGACAGGAATGTCGAACCCACAGGAACTAAAAGTACTAGTATTAACTTTCTTTTTATTATCTAGCCTAAAAATAAGAGTATTTGTTTTATCTAAACTAATTAACTAAACTAAGAATGCATAAGAAGTAAATTGGGGAAATACTTTTGGGAAAACTGATTGATTTAGACAATACCCAGGGGAAATTCCACCTAGACTTCACTTGTTATTTGACTCTGAATTAGACAATTTATTCACTTGACTTGATCCGTAGAAATCCCTAGTTTATATTATTATCTCTCAAGACTAACAACGTCTAACCCTAGGTTGATTAATTGAAATCTCTTTCTAATTAAAACCCCTAGTGTTGCATTAACTCGATCTATGGATTCCCTTATTAGGTTTGACCCTAATCCGGCAGATTTATGTCACCCTATGTCTAGGGGTGCAATCAACTCCACTTAATTATGCCCGTTTCTAGTTCTTTTTACTCTCCTATGCTCACCTAAGTATAAGACATGAAATTAAAGGATTAGGAGGATCAAATTCCACTAATTTAATGGTAATTCATCCAAAAATATGTTTAAGCATGGGATAATATATATATAAATTACAACTTATTAGGGGGGAAAGTTAGATGGGGCTAGTTTCGTGGGGCGTGGGGGATGGAAGTGAGGAGGTCTGGTTAGAGGTGTAAGGCTACTGCAGCAAAGGAGGTCGATGGGGGTCAACTTGGGTCAAGGGGATCTGAGGCTAGGGTAGAGGGTTTGAGAAGAAAACAAAAAGTAAAATTTTAAAAATAAATTAAGGATTTAAAAGGGTAACATGGTTGTGTAAGGCCCGTGTTGGACAGCACGGCCGTGTCACACGTCCGTGTGGTATCCTGTTCAGCCTATGTTGATTAAGAAGGAAAGCCCAGTCTATAGACAGCCTTGGACACGCCTATATGTCCAGGCGTGTGGTTCACACGGCTGTGTCGCACGGCCATGTGCAATCATATTTGCTTCTCCCATGCTCATGTGGCCTTCCACACACCCGTCTGACCCTACACACAGCCGTGTGCCTTACCCGTGTAAATCTCTGACTTGTTTTAAGTTTGAAAAGTTCAGCTCCAATTTTCACAGGCCACGTATGTCTAGGCCGTGTGGTTCACATGGCCGTGTCACACGCCCGTGTGGACTATTTTAGCACGTATCTCTGTCAATTTTTTGAAAATATTAAGTCTCTGGCTCACACGGCCTCAGACACGCCCATGTGTCTAGACTGTATCGGTTACACGTCCATGTCACATGGCCGTGTAACTCACTGTAGATATTTTTTCAAAATTTAAAACTAAGTCAAAAGATCCACACGACCTAGGACACATCCATGTGTCCAGGCCGTGTGGGTTTTTAAAACCATTTTTTAAATTAATTGTAAAAATATTGTGAGTTAAAATTAAGAATTCAGTAGTGTTAGCACTCAGGTTGCCTGCCGAGAAGTGCTTATTTATAGTCTAAGCTTTACTTACCTCGTATTCGCGCGATGACGTTGGTTTGCAGTGTCGAGACTCTTCTTTCTCACTATCAATTCTTTGATTCAAATAAGGTTTAAGTCGAGTAATATTTACCTTAAAAGTGCCGAAAAGAAAATGAGTTACCTCGACTATACCGTATGGGAAGACATTGAGTACTGTAAAAGGAGTCACTCCATTTGCGTTAAGCTCTAAGGTGGTGATTCGAGGATCCGTTTCATCTAATAGTACCTAGTCCCCGACCTTAAAGTGGTTCATTACAACCTTATGTTCGTCGTGGCTTTGTTTTGGTTCTGCATCATGTAATTTTGTTTTCTCCTTGACATGTGTCCGCCATTCGTCTAGTTCGTCGATCTGAAGCCTTCATTCTTCATGAATTGTTCTGTTTTTGTCACTTGAGTTAGACTGTGGCTCCATCACCTTTTTCCAAGGAATTTCCTGCAAAGAAGGTTGAGCCGTAAGGTTACACACATTAAAAGAACTTGTAAAATCATCTCGATTACTAAATATGCCAACAAAATCACAAGCTTGGAGTTTAATCGTGTCATCACTTACACGAAGTATTAACTCACCTGTCCCAACATCTATGATAGTTCTAGTAGTTGCTAAAAAGGGCCGACCTGGAATTAAAGGTACGTCACTATCCGCATCCATGTCTAGAACAACAAAATCAACTGGGAATATAAATTTATCAATTTTAACAAGCACGTCTTCAATAATACCCCTAGGAAATCTAATAGTTTTATGTGCCAATTGAATGCTCATCCTAGTTTGTTTGGGTTTCCCAAGACCGAGTTGTTTAAACATTTTATAGGGCATGACATTAATACTTGCCCCTAAATCAGCCAAAGCATTGTTAACATTTAAACTACCAATTAAGCAAGGAATAGTAAAACTCCCTGGATCTTTCAATTTGTTGGGTAGTTTGTTTTGCAAAATGGATAAGCACACTATGTTTAGCTTTACGTGCGATGAATCATCTAACTTCCGTTTGTTTGTTAAAAACTCCTTTAAAAATTTAATGGAATTTGGCATCTACGAAAGAGCTTCAATAAACGGTAAGTTAATGTGGCCTTTCCTTGTCGCATTGGGATATGGTGTAAAAGCTCGATTTTAGCTAAATTAGAATAGTGGTTCCAGAACCATGAATCTGAGGTCGTAAAATTATTTTAATATTATTTTTCGTGTTTACATCATATGAATATATATGTATGAACGTTTCGTGTGCTAATTTTATCGTTTAAGTGGTAAATTTGACTAAAGGACTAAATCGCGTAAAATGTAAAAGTTGCATTCTATAAGTTAAAAGTGTCTATTTGTTATGATGCATTAAATGAGAGGTCTTTATGTTGATATTAAACCTTTTGATAGTTAATGGATGATAATGGCATGGCATTTGGTGTTATTATTAATGGTCGTTAAGGTTAAAATGGGTATTTAGTAAATAAAAGTTTATTAAAAAGACAAAAGTTAAAATTTGTTAGATTATCATCTTCCTTAGTCGAAACTTGAAGGGAGGAATAGAAAAAGTTAGGTTTTCACTCGGCCAAGCATTTCTAGCTCATTAAGGTACGGTTTTTGATTTGTTTTTAATGATTTCTACGTTTTTGAGATCGTTGCTTCGAATACTAGCTAGCCCAAGCTTGAATTTTTGAATTGGTTGTGAATTTTTTGATTTGAAATTTTTGGTAGTTTGAGTTTTATGATGTTTGATGATGAATTATGCAAGCTTGGTGTTTGACATACATGTTTTATAAAGTGATTTTTGACAAAAATGCTTATTAAGGATTAAATTGTGAAATTTACAAATTGAGGGGTTAAAATGTGAAATAAATGAAATTTATGGGCTGTTAGGGACCTAGGGAATATTCAACCATGCTTGGGTTTGTTGAAATTATGAATGTTTTATGTTGTTTTGAAATAGGGACTAAATTGTAAAAATGTGAAATAGTAGGGGATAAAGTGCAAAATGCCCATTTATATGTTTTTGGATGAAATTGAATGAATATGTTATTAAACAAGCCAAATTATTAATTTAGATCAAGAACTAAAGAAATTGGATTTAGATCGGGGGAAATCGAAAGTTGTCAAATAGTCGATCCGATATGTCAACCCCTAATGCGAGATAAGTTCATATGCAAATAAATGTCTTTGAATTGAATTATATATGTTTTATCATCATTGAATTGCTACGAATGTTGAATGAGCAAGTACGAGCATGAATCGGTGAAGTTACGATATTTGAAAGTCCTGTACAAACCCTAGGAATTGTATAGGATACGAATGTCATGACATTAGGTTATTGAGATGTGATTACATGTAAGACCATGTCCAGGACATTAGCATTGTATTGAGATTACGTGTAAGACCATGTCTGGGACATTGGCATCATTAATCGATTTCGTGTAAGACCCTGTCTGGGACAGTGGCATCGATATGTGATAACATGTAAAACCATATCTGGGATATGGCATTCTATGAGCTTATGTGATTTTTCGAGTATCCTTAACAATTCTGAACGGTTCAACGAGAAAATTCAAATCGAGAAAGAGTATGTGAATAAGCTAAGTGATTCAGGTATGTATGAAATTCATATGAGCTTTGAGAAGAGAAGGTAATTGATGAATTGGTATGTTTGAGAAGTATAAATTGATTAATAAAAAGGTTTGTGATATTGAAGATGTATTTAATTATGTTTATTCATATCTTGCTTAATTGATAGTAATGATATTGATTTATAAAATGATTTATTTGTATATGGCTTACTAAGCTTTTGAAGCTTACTTTGTGTGTTCTTTCCATGTTTTATAGATTATCGAAGCTAGCTCGAGCTCGGGGATCGTCGAGAATACATCATCGCACTATCGAATATCTCGTTGGTATTTTTGGAAGCTTTGTATATATGGTCTATGGCATGTATAGGCTAGTGTCATTTTGGTATGTTTTGAGTTATGATTATAGCCATGAGATTTGGCTTGTAAATGTTGGTATGGTTATGGCCATTTGAATTGGCTTGAATTATGGGTTTAATATGTGATACATGAGATGTTTATAATGCCTTAAGTGTTGGCTTGTTTTGGTATGATATGTGGTTGCTATTATGGTTAGTTGCAAATTGGAGTATTAAGATTGGAATGATGATATGATGTGGCTTAATTATGTGATGTTGAAACGGTAAGTTTTGTGACATGAAATAGATGATAAGGTGATGATAAAATGCATTTAGAAGTTATGCAAGTTTAAATGATTTTGGTATATTGTTTTGTTATGAATTTGGTTGAGAATTTAAGTAGTGAAATGGTTAATTATGAAATGGCATGAAATGTTTATAAATTGGCATGCTTTGGATGCATATATTTGTGATGAAATGATACCATTTTGATGGCCTAGTGAACATGAGGAAAGGGTGGCAAATTGACCTTGCAAATGGTCTATTTTTGTCCACACGGGCAAAGACACGGTCGTGTGTCTCAGCCGTGTGTGACACACGATCATGTTACACGGCCGTGTGTCCCCTGGGGTACCCTTCGAATTAAGTCAATATACCCTATAGTTTTGACATGGCCTAGATACACGGGCGTGTCTATTGGTCGTGTGTGGCACACGGGCTGGCACATGGGCGTGTGGTTGGCCGTGTGACCCAAGAAGTAACCCCATTAATTTTCCCAAGGCCATAGCACACTGTTGTGTCTTCGCCCGTGCGGTATAAGTCAGTATGTATGCCCTATTTTCACATGGGCTTGTTTGGTAACCATGTGAAGCACACGGCCAGTTCACACGGGCGTGTGACCTTAAAATTAAAGAAAATTTTATAAGTTTCTTAAAGTTTGTGAATGTTATCTGTTTAGTCTCGAACCACTTTTAAACATATTTTAAGGTCTCATAAGACCTTAGAAGGGACAATATGATTGAGATGAATGTATTTTGTTATTGAAATGCATAAATGTATATGAATGATGTGTAATGATCATTAATGCCTCTTAACCCTATTCCGGCGACGGATATGGGTTAAGTGTGTTACATATGGCACACGTGATATATAATTTTTATTGACCAGATCTTGCTTATTTTGACTTACCTCAATCTTACCATTGCTTACCATAGTTTCTTATCTTGGTTTAGCTTCAAATTTTGTTAACCCTTCTTCATCTCGAACAGTAATCACATGTAGCTGCTCCATTGGGTTAGTTTCAGTATTACTCGGCAAGCTACTTTGTGGTCTTTCTGAAATCATCTTAGCAAGCTAACCTATCTGATTCTCAAGCCCTTGAATCAATATTTGTTGATTCTTAAGTGTGGTTTTGGTGATTTGGAAGCGGGTTTCTAACACCAAAATAAACTTCATCAACATCTCTTCAAGGTTTGACTTCTTCTCCTGCTGGTAAAGTGGTTGAAAGCCTGGAGGGGGTTGTGGTCTTTAATTTCCTTAACCACCCCAAGAGAAGTTGGGATGGTTCCTCCAACCTACATTGTAAGTATTACTATAAGGATTATTCTGAGGTCTAGAATTATTACCCATATAGCTGACTTGTTCGTCTTTTGTGCTTAGGTTGAAGCATCTACTTTCTGGATGGTTCCCTCCTCCAATTGTTTCGCATTCAATCACCGGATGTACCTGCGTAGAACCATATAAACCATCAATCTTTTTATTCAAGAGTTCTACCTGGTTTGATAACATGGTGACAGCATCAACATTAAAAACACCGGCTGCTTTCATCGGTTTTGTCCCCATAACTTTCCATTGATAATTATTTAGTGACATCTCTTCTATAAACTCGTAAGCCTCCTCGAGTGTTATTCAAACTACCACCGGTGGATGCATTGATCAACTGCCTAGTTGAAGGGTTCAAACCGTTGTAAAAAGTTTGAACCTGTAGCCATAGAGGTAACCCATGGTGAGAGCACCTTCTCAATAAGTCCTTATACCTTTCCCATGCATCATATAGGGTTTCCAAATCCATCTGTATGAAGGAAGAGATATCATTCCTTAACTTGGCTGTCTTAGTTGGTGGAAAACACTTTAACAAAAATTTCTCGGTCATGTGCTCCAATGTAGTGATAGAACCTCATGATAGGGAGTTCAACCACTGTTTAGCCTTATTCCTTAAATGAGAATGGAAACAACTGAAGGCGAATGGCATCATCAGAAATGCCATTAATTTTAAAAGTGTCGCAGAATTCTAAGAAATTAGCCAAATGAGTATTTGGGTCTTTGTCCTGCAAACCATCAAACTGAACAAACTGTTGAATCATTTGAATAGTGCTAGGTTTCAGTTCAAAATTATTTACAGCAATAGTAGGTCGAACAATACTCGATTTAGCCCCAGTTAAATTGGGCTTGGCGTAATCGTACATAGTACAATACAAGGAGCAGGATTCGAATTTAAAGGATTTACAGCAACCACAAAAGGTAGCTGATTATTATGATTTTCTGCCATCTCTTCAGTATTAATAATAGTATCCTCTTTCTCTTCTATTGTACTTTGTCAACTTTGCCTCGCTTCTCTACGATTTTTGTGAGCTATACTCTCGATCTCACTGTCAAATACTAGAGGTCCTAACGGGTTTTTTCTAGTCATAAACTAAAGGAACATGTCAGAAGCAAATAAAAGAAAAGTTAGTAAATTAAAATAAAAGCAAAAATAAAATGCAATAAAAATAAAAATGTTAAGTGTTCCTAATATTTTAGTCCTCGACAATGGTGCAAAAAACTTGATGACATCACGAACTAACTAAAATATGACAAAGACAACCGCACCTATCGATTGGTACTATAGCTACGTAAGTCAGGAATATAGTATCCACGAAGACTAAAAGTGCTAGTAATTACTATCTTTTTATTATCTAGCTTATAAATTGAAGAGTTGTTTTTAATCTAAAATGAAACTAAACTAATTACTAAGCAACAGAGAGCGAATTGGGAAAATAATCAAAGAAACCTTATGAGAGAGATAATACCCAGGAAAGAATCCATCTAAACTTCACTTATTATTCTAAATCTGAATTAAATGATTTATTCATTTAACTTGATCCGTAGAAATCCCTAAATTATATTAATATCTCTTTCTAGAGTAAAAATAACTGTCTCTAGGTTGATTAATTAAAAATCTCTTTCTGATTAAAACCCCTATCGTCGCATTAACTCGATCTATGGATTCCCCTATTAGATTTGACTCTAATCCGATAGATTTATGCCATCCTATTTCTAGGATTGTATGCAACTCCACTCAATTATGCTAGATCTACTCTTAAACAGGTACTTTTGCTCCACTAAATAAGCACATCAATCATGAATTAATATCCTAAAAACATTAAACATGAAGGTAAGTGAACATAATTGAGATCAGGAACAAATATTTATCATGTAATTTAAAAAAGTCAAATAATAAGATCTGTCATAGGTTTCATCTTCCCTAGGTATTTAGGGAATTTAGTTCATACTTGGAAAGGAAAACATCTCAAAAATAGGAAAACAACAAAACATAAAAAACCCAAAAAACTTTAAAGAAATTGAATGGAGATCTTCAGTCTTGAAGGAGGTCCTGCTTTTGAGTTGAGTTTGTCGACGTTCTTCGAGTAATTTATGCCTTCTACTCTGCATGCCCCCTTAGGTCCTCTTCTAATGTGTATTTATAGACTTTAGAATGCTCAGAAATCCTAAAAATTGGCTTTTTTCGTGTGTTTGGGAAACAGGGAGCGATGTCGACACGGGCTGCCATATGGGCGTGTGGCCAACCCAGTGGCTCACACGAGCGTGTGTTCAGCCCGTGTGGGAAAAGGCTTGTCTGTGTGGATACTTGAAATAGCCCGTTTTGTCTGATTTGGCCCTTTTTCTGCTTCTTTTGTTCCCCTATACTCTCCTAAGTATAAAACATAAAATTAAAGGATTAGGAGCATCGAATTCACTAAATTAAATAATAAATCATCCAAAAACGCATCAAGAATGGGATTAAAATATGTTAAATTTATGGTTTATCAACACCCAAAGCCAATGAACAATAGAACATAATTCAAACAAGCTTCAACAATTACAAAAGAAAAGAAAATTGCGTATCTATAAATCTAGAGTTCACTAATTAGCTTCCCTACTAAGCATGTAAAAATCATCAAAACCAATCGACACACAAAATATCCTCTAATATTAAATACAATAGATTATTATAAATATATATCATTTACTAAATTCTAAGATATTTAGTACAATTATATTTCACCTAGAGAGAACTTTCATGGGTAGGAAAAGGTGGGTGCTAACAATAACATTTGTGTCCACGCCTAAGTTTGAAAAAGTAGATATAAACTATTTATTTCATTGATTTGTGTCAAGTCACACTGCAAAATGCCATGTAAAAATATGTTAGTTATTACCTCTAATTGAATGTATCGGTCCTATCAAAATCTTTAAGCAGAGAAGCATACATGTCATGGAACTTGTTGTCAAAGTTCTTTGGAAGTAGCATTCCTACTATCATCCAAAGCACCAAAGCTCTAAGATATCGATCTATGTGTTCCATAGTTACAAATAGCAGAGGGGTCGATTAGACAAGATTCAACAATCATATGCGTTTTACCCATTTCCCTTCTTATTTATTTTTTCCTTCTTGTCTAGTGCAACACCTAACAATCGATAACACAGTGACTTTAGGTTGAGGTTACCATATCCGATTTTCACTTGTTGTTTTATTCAAAGGTTTGTTACTAAAGTGACATCTTCTAATGTTTTAGCCAATTTTTAACATGAAAAATGGAATTTTTAACATGAAAAATGGATTCTAATAAGGCGGCAAACATCTCTTATATGATTATTATTGTAGATGTTGTTAATAAGACAACATTTCTTAAGCAATCTTAGATACATTCATTTAAAAATTTTATGTTGGGCACAAACATTTAGATCTTTTTATTGTTCAAAATATCAACAAAAAGCATATTTAATATAGTAAAATTGATGGTCGTTTTATGATTCACTAAACTAGACTACGATCACGACTAAGGCAAGCGCACCTATCGGATGGCAATATAGTTATGGTGAGTCCAGAATATCGTATCCACGAGGACTAAAAGTACTAGTATTAACTATCTTTTTATTATTTAGCCTAAATATAAGAGATTTGTTTTAATCTAAAAATTAACTAAACTAATTAACTACTGAATGCGACAAAGAGCGAATTGGGAAAAATATTTGAAGAAAACTTATAAAAAAGACAATACCCAGGAAAGAATCCACCTAGACTTCACTTATTATTCTGACTCTGAATCAAACGATTTATTCACTTGTCTTGATCCGTAGAAATCCCTAAATTATGTTAATATCTCTTTCGAGACTAAGAACAACTGACTCTAGGTTGATTAATTGAAATCTCTTTCTAATTAAAACCCCTATCGTCGCATTAACTCGATCTATGGATTCCCTTATTAGATTTGACTCTAATCTGGCAGATTTATGTCGTCCTATCTCTAGGATTGCATGCAACTCCGCTTAATTATGCCAGATCTACTCTTAAACAGGGACTTTTGCTCTACTGAATAAGCACATCAAACTTGAATTAATATCCTGAAAATATTAAGGCAAGAATTAATAACACATAATTAAGAACAAGAACAAGTATTTATCATGTAATTCAGAAAATTAAATAATAAGATCCATTATAGATTTCATTCTCCCTAGGTATTTAGGGAGTTTAGTTCATAATGTAGTAGCAAAACATCTCAAGAATAGGAAAATAACAAAACATAAGGAAACCCAAAAAAACTTTGAGAGAAATTGAAGGGAGATCTTCAGTCTTGAAAGAGATCCTACTTTCGAGCTGAATCCGTTGGCATTCTTCGAGTAATTCATGTGTTCTACTCGGCGTGCCCCTAGGTCTTCCTCTGGTATGTATTTATAGACTTTAGACTGCTCAGAAGCCCTAAAAATTGACTTTTTCCTCGTATTTGGGAAACTTAGAGCGATATCGACACAGGCTGCCACATGGGCATGTGGCCAGCCCGTGTGTGCTCCACCCGTGTGGATTTCGTCTTGGCCATGTGGGCTCTTTAATCAGCCCGTTTTGTCCATTTTTGGCCCGTTTTCTGCTCCATTTGTTCTCCTATGCTCTCCTGAGTATCAAACATGAAATTAAAGGATTAAGAGTATCTAATTCACTCAATTATATAATAAATCATCCAAAAGTATGCTAAATATGGGATTAAAAAATGTTACTTTTATAGTTTATCAAAATCTAAAAACAACTCATAGCAACAATATCTAATAAGAACATAATTAAAAAAAAAAGTTAGTAATTTTACCTACGTGTTCTTTTTGAAACCTTAGAGGAGCCATTTTTTTTCCTAGAGATTATAGGGAGGATTTTGATGAAAACAAAAGAAAATGTGTGTTGTATTTATAGGATGTATTAAATGAGTTAGTTAAGTATACAGAGAATAAATACCTAATCAATGTTGACTAGTTTGAACTCAACATCCATAAGTTTTTAGGTCTTTGTACTATACTTCATCACTACTCACTCGTCTTGTCTCTTTCCCTTCCAAAAAAAAAAATCCAAAAAATAACATTTAGAGATACATATTTTAGGAATTATTTTTACATTATTTATTTACACATATATTAGTTTCTACTGTCATATTTGTTTATTTTTAAATTTATTAAATAATATATTTTTATTTCATTAAATTAGTATAAAATAATATTATTTAAATTGTTTAGATAATTAAATCATATTAACTATTTTGATGGTTAAAATATTAGTCTATGGCTTTTCAAGTAAAAAATATCAAACAACTAAAGTTCGAATAAAAATAATAATCAAATCAAACCTTTTCTTTGTTATTTTTAATTACTAATTGAATGTTGCTAGTGCTTAGCTTATAATATTAAAAGTTTATAAGAAAATTATATTATTAAACTACTAATAAAAGTGTAACTCAAATTGAATAATTTAAAAGATAAGTATATTTTAACATGGTTATCAAATGTAGTTCGATATTTAATGAAATATTATATTAATATTTAAAATTTATAAGAAAAATAAAATATTATTCAAATATTAATGTAGTAATATAATAAAGAATAAATAATATTTTTTAATTTAACTTTTTCCGAACTCATTTACTATTATTGTCAACAATAATATTTAGTAAACTACTAATGGAGCTTTTAGACTGTAGAAGTAGGGTTTAGAGGTTGACAAATATCCTATAAGACTATAGTAAAATATTAAAAATAAATATTTAAGATAAAAAGATATATATGATAAATTTTTGTGGCTGCTTATGAAATAAAAAAATATGCTACTAATATATCAAATACTAATCCATATTGATATATATATATATATATATATATATATATATATTTAAATGTTTCAAAATGATTTCATTAAATTTATTATTTAAAATGATTTTCTGCAGAAAAATTTCTTATTGACTAATTTCATGAATATAAATAAAAGATTTAAGTTTGGTTAAAGCTGAAGTTAAACTTCAAACTTGAAGTTTATATTTTTGAAATCATGATAAATTATTTTTTATTTTTTATGAGAATTCGACAAATTATTGAGGAATTCATGGTTGAAAAAAATGGTCGGACATGGCTAATGGCCCCCTCTTTCGACTCAAAACTCTTGCTACCTTTCAAGTGGGGGACAGCGTCTTGCTCGTATTTATGAAGTAATGATAGATTAATTAGTAGAATTCGATGAATACAATAGATATACCTACGTATGTATAAAATAATATAAAATCAATTGTAATTCAATTTCTGACATTATTATGATACTATGTATTTGAATGTAGCTAAATGCAAAAACTAATTTTAGAAAAGGAAAAAAAATAAATGGGAAAATCATGACAGTCTAGTTATGAACATTTGTACTTGATTGAAGGAATGTCTTAGGTATTCCAATGCCTTTGAGCCTCTTCCTACAATTGATTGTTTTGGATCATAATAATAGCAAAATCCATGAGTATTTTCTAGAGAATAATTCTCTCTTTCATGCACACCATAATCATGAATAATAATTAGTAACAATTTTTCATTCTATATTTTTATTATATAATTATAATAAAATAAAAATACTTAATCTGAAGTTTGACTCGATATAATAAAAGGAAATCTTAAACCTTAAAATAAGGAGATTTCTCCTTCGGCTTCTATTTTATTTTTCTCTAAAACGAAAGAATACCGTTTTCTATCGTTTTGGTACCTCCATCTTTACTTCTATTAATTCATTGTATTAACACCATTATAAATATATATTATTTGAAACATTGAATCAAATACTTATATATTTAGTTTTTATTTTTAAATATTAATTAAGAACACATGATTATATTTTAATCCTATTTATGTAATTAATTTTTTTACTTTTAATGTTGGTAACTCGTTACTTAAACCTAATATAACATATTGGAAAGTTATTTGATATGAATTTATGCACTACAAGTAAAATTTAAAGAATAATGTATGTACCATCTAGAGGGTAATAAAATAAATAAATTTTCAAAAAAATTAAAAATTGGAACATATGACACTATTTAAAGTGGAAATTAAAATATTTTAATGATAATGAATGAAATATCAATCCTAACATATTCATCTTCATCAACGAATATAATTTAAATAAGAATTAAAAACACAGCATTATAGTGCTCTAAATATTCTTTTGCATTTTGGCAACAAAAAGAAAACTTTTGCATAACATATTGAATGCTGATAATTGATGGTTGGCAATCGTGGATGTAGTTTAGGAATATATACTTTATGAGAAATTCATTTATATCGATGTGAAATTAATACAGTTATAATTTTTATAAAATTAATATTTTAATAATTTAATCGTTATATTTTATATTTTATTCATATAAATTATTCATCTTAAGTTCGAGCAAAGAAATAATTTTTAACTATTAGTCGTATGTAAAAAAAACTTTCAATTATTAAATATATTAATATAAATAATATATTAAATTGATCAGATAGAGATGTCAAATCAAATCGAAATTTTACATGTATGGCAAATATAATTTTATTGATAAATTACACATTTGTCTTGTCAAAATATTAGTTGTAGAAAAAGCTGAAAGTTCAGAGTACAAATCTATGTTAAATTTATATTGTTGTAAAACTGAAGTAGTTTTACATTCTTTCATGTGTTTTTATACAATCAATATTTTAGTAATTTGACTATCATAAATTCAAATTCAATTTGTATAGATCTTGTATGTCAAAATTGATGTAAATTAAAAGTTTTTAACTATTAATTTTATGTAAACAACTTTCAATTGTTCAATAAATATGAATATATACACATTTTTTATCAACATGATAAAAATATCAGATTAGTTTGAAAATTTACATACAAGAAGATTGCAATTATATTGATAAAATTAATAGTTGAATTATTAAAATATTAATTATAAATCTCACCTTATATAAATAAAATAGTTGTTCGTATGCTCCATTCCTTTTTTTTCTAATACAAATTTAGTCATCGATACGAGTATATATCTTTTAATTTGTTTGAAATATGATTTATATGTCATATTTATATCAAGATGTATATTAAATAGAAACGCTAGATATAGACTTCTAAAAACTTTAAATATCACTAACCATTTTATCATACATATTTTCATGTGAAAATCACTTATTTAAAATATAGAAATGTGTTTAGAAATAATATACTGTGAAAATTGAATGTCGATAATGACAATGAATCACAAAGAAAAAGAGAAAATAGAACACACAGAATTTTACGTGGAAACTCTTTTGGGAAAAAATCACGGGCAGTAGAGAAGAAAATTCACTATGTTAAACTCGAATGATCTAAGAGGAGTATAGACTATGTCTATTCATAAGTTTGTAAAACCATCTTCTAATCAAAGTCTAATAGAAGTAATGCAATAAGGTTAAAACACTTTATTCTAGTCAAATATCAAATAGAGGAAGTATATTTCTATATAGATTCCACTTGTGCAGCCTGTACCATACCCTAGGTTGTGACCCCAGTCCAGTATTTTGCTTATTGGGGATCTGTGATGGGCTGTGGCCCTCAGCCTTCGCCCTCGAGATTCCCCTATATTGCCACTTGTATTTTATTTTAATAGGAATTTGGGTCATACAACTCTAACACATATAATAAATAAGGAAACATATTATTTGAAATCAATTGATAATAACACATTAAATATGTATTGTCAATACTAAGATTAAACAAGATAGAGATGATGGTGATGTAGGGCGATTCACCTTGCTTAAGGTAAGGCAAAGAGCTACTATACACAGTGGTTCAATTGTGAATTTGGCTGGAGAAGGAAGGGAGAGAGAGTCACTCTTTTGGTTGAGGCTAAAGGTTTATATAAACTTAGCTATAATCCAGAGGTGCCATGTGTTATCTTCCTATAGGTGAACCCAAAGCAAGCTAGCCAGGTGGTTTATCACCATAGGTCTAGGTAGAGTGGCACTTGGACACGTTGGTCACTTCAGATGGGACATGGTAATTGGTGGGAGAAGTGGCAGTTAATGTGTGAGGCTCGCGTGGGTACGTAGTTGAAGGGTGGATTGTAAGGTGCGTTTGAGGATTTGCACCTAAGGAGTTTTCCAAGTAGTGGGTGCCAGAAGGGTATGCTTGAGGGTTGGAGGTATAACAATTACCCCTAAAACGACCTAGTTTCTAGTGGTGTCAGAAAATGTAATTTTGAATTCTCATTTTTGAATATAAAATAAGAATATTTATGGAGTTTATATAAAAATATATTTAAATTCGGTTAACTAATTTAGTTGAAAAAGTAGTTAATTAAGGACCAATGATTAAATTGTAAAATTTCAATCGCTATAGAGTTTTAATTAAGAAAAAGATTTGGGTACTTAGATAGCAATTATCCAAAGGACCAAAATGATTAATAAACCAATTTTAAATAGTAGGTAATGGATGGTGATGATGATAGTCATTAAGTTAATATAATTATAATTATAGAAATTAAATAAGGTTCATTAACAGAGATATATATTATAGATAGTGGAAAGATGAACAGAGATAATCTTTTTCAAGCCTCGCCGTCCTCTATTGATAAAAAGAAAGAAAAACCTTCAAATTTTTCCTTACATTTAGCCATCAATTAAACAAGCTAAAGATGACGTTGGGGAATCAAGAGGGAAATGAAAAGCAAGAGTTGTCGATAAGTGATGCAAGGATTCGGTTTGTACTTTATTATTCAATATCAATCTATTTGTTTGCATATTCATATTAATTTGCATTATTGAGTCTCGAGGTAAGTTAATAATGGTAGTATGGTGTGACAGCCCTAAATTGACCCTAGTCGGAAAGTGGTTTCGGGACCACAAAACCGAGTCTTATCAATAATTAAAGGTCATATTCTGTGTTTATGATGTGCGTAAATGTTTGTGTGGTAGTTCCATACTTTAATTTGGTCAGTGTATGTGAAATTTATTAGTAGGGACTTATGTGAGACAATTTAGAAATATGCTAGGCAAGTGTTAAAATGGCCTATTAATACATGTGGGAAAGTGTTTGTCCTTGCATGTCAAATTAGACAAATTGAAGCATGATGGCTGGCCATGCTATGGGTGGAAACATGTCTCCAACATGTTAGGCTAGTGATGTATGTAGGAAACAATAAAATAGAAAGCTAGTATTAAAGAAATGGAAAAGAAAATGATGATAACAAAAAATAATGTGTGTGGATGCCCCCTTTGCCGTGACAAAACAAAGAAAGAAAGAAAAAAAAGTTGTTGTTCATCCTTTGGTTGTCTTGGCGAATAGAAGAAAGGGAAGAAGGGGAAGAGCTTGAGAAAAATCGGCTATGGTGGTTGCTAGACTAAGGTATGTTTGATGATATTCCATGAGATGCATGCATGTTTTAGTTGTTAGTTTAAGTTCTACCTAGCCCATGGTTTGAATTTTACTATTGATGGAGATGATATTCGGCCATGGGTGTTGTCTTTCTTGGTTGGTGTTTTGATGTTGTGGTGATGAGAGCATGAATAGATGAAGAGTTCAGTAAATTGATATGGGGTAAAATAGGTCAAATGTTCCTGTAAATGGTGTGTGAATTTTTAGTATAAAATTCGTGGTATGAGTATTAAAGATGGTACATGAATTCGGCCTTAGAAGAAAGTTTAGTATAATATGGTTGTTGTTAAATGAAGTAGAGTCTAACAAGTGAGCTCATATGTGCATTAGTTGCTAGATGGAGAAGAATCGGCTAGCAAGTTGTGTGCTAAGGCCGAATATAATTTTGAAAATCATTGAGTAATGTATGTGTTTGGAATTGATGAATTAAGAGTATGCTTAAATTGTGTTATGAACAATTAGATGTTAAATCAAGGTTTGCTAAGCTAGCTATTAAGGTGAAGTGCAATTGTTAGTAATTGAGTACTAGTGTATATATGTGCATTAGCCGAGTTTTGGACTAGAAATAATATGGTATTTAGTCAACACAAGTAACCATATTGTAGAATGTATTAAGTGCACAATCGGCCCCAACATAGACATGTATATTTGGCCACCTAATTAAGCACATAGGTGGTGTTGAATTTAATCTTGCACATTCGGCCATATGAGTGTACACACTTGTGATACTATCCTTGATTAGGATAGTTGGCAATAGGGTGATAGCCTAAGGTTGTGAACCAAATAGTTCAAAAGCATGGGGTAGAAGGATAAGAATTTGTCATGTGTATCCTATGAAATGAAATTTTAATGTTTGATACAAATATTTTACAAAGTGGTTGAATGGGTTAATTTAATTGTTTAAGCTCAAGATCCTAAAGGAGAGGTGTCCAACAAGGGGAAAACGAAGGTCATCGAGTAGCCGACTTGGAATTTATTTTACCCAACACAAGGTAAGTCATTAAGCATATGTTTGATGTCGATTTGAATGAACATGATATTTATGTGATTACGTTCAATAAACGAAATGTATATGTATGGAATGATGACATTGTTGAATGTAAAAAGGTAGTGAATGTGTAGAGTGTTTGGTTTCGGCACTAAGTGTGCGGGCATTAAGTGTGCATGGTGACGAGATTGGCACTAAGTGTGCAAGCTTGAAATGTATGGCACTAAGTGTACGAGCTTAAATTATATGGCACTATGTGTGCGAGCTTAAATCACATGGCACTAAGTGTGCGTGATCGATTATTAAGCACTATGTGTGCGAACTTAATACATATCTTCGATCGATTAATTATATGGAGGGTGTGACTTTATCGAGTTGATCACGAACAGCGGGAAGAGTAAGTACCTTAAGCTCATGGAAAATAGGCGCTATGTTCATGCTCGGGGTTGAGCTTGGTAAATTTTAAATCTATGTGATGATTACAATTACAGTCACGTAAATAAGGCATCATGGAATAGATGAAAGTTCATTTATTTGCATGATTGTGGTGAAAATGAGTTGATGTATGGAAACGCCTCAATTACCCTATTGAATAGTATATGAAATGTCATTGGGTGAATTGGTATGAGATTGAACCGAAAGGTTCAAGGGACTATGGTATAGTTCGGTATTGATGGAGTACTTAGCCTCGTTTCATTGTTTCACTTTGTGATAATTTTGTTAATGGATGATTGTGGAATGCTTATGACTTACTGAGTTATATACTCACTCGGTGTTTACTTGTCACCTATTTTAGGTCTCTTGGACTCGTCTCTTTTTGTGTGCTCGGAACCGTCATCGAAGTCATCACACCGGCGAGCAATCTTTTGGTATTGTCTTCTTAGTCGATCTAGGAGAACATTTGGCATGTATAGGCTCTTTTGTTTTGTTGAATTTTGGGTTGTAAACTTTAAGCCATGCGAATATGGCCTATGTGGTCGGTTGAGTGTGGTTCTAAAACTTATAGTCGCGAGTCTTAGAAATCTTAATTTTGATAATGTGGTCAAAATTTGTGTTATGTATGATGGATTATTAGTTAGGTCATGGAAGAATTATGAAATAGGCATTGTTTGCTTTCGTAACAGATGCTGACAGCAGCAGTGATGTGAGATTGAAAAATCACTAAAAATAGTAGAAGTGGAATTAAATAGTGAATAAATTATGTAATTGAACCTTGATGAATCTACTTTCATGTGGACGAAACGAAACGGTCACATGAGTTGGATTTTAAGAGATATTCAAGTTTTCAGGAAACAGGGCCAGAACGGTTTCTGGATCCCCTGTTCCGACTTTGCAAATTAATTATAAATTAACCAGAGAGAATTAGAGGTTATTCTCTATATGTACAGATTTATTTGTGAGTCTAGTTTCTTTAGAAACAAACGGCATAAGTGTTGGAGCCCTGTACAGGAAGATATCCAATTCGTAATGCGCAAAGGTCAGTGTAGTCAAACCCTGAAACAGGGGAGACTTTAACTAATAACTGTACTAATTGGCTTGACCAAAAATTCTAGAAAAAAATGTGTAAATGGAATTATGAGTCTAGTTTCAGGAAAAATTTACGAAACTGGTTTTTGAGTTCTGGAACTCGAGATATGATCTTTAAGGTGACAGTGACGCAGTTAGCTAGCCTGCCTGGAATAGAAAAAAATATAAAAAAATATATATATAAAGGGGGAAATAAGTGAAGTAAGCCCGGTAACACCTCGTGTTCAACTCCGGTGACGGTCACGAATTTGGGGTGTTACATATGGATTGATTTTATATGATTTATATTGAAAATAAAGATAGTGCATTGAATTGAATAAAATAAAAAATGGCATGATTAGTTGAGACATGATATGAATTCGATAATAGTAAGTTATATCTGTTGATAATGAAATGAATTGAGAATGATGACATATGAATTGGTTTATATAATGTGATTGGATTATTGGTATCCTATTAACTGTACAGGTTTATGCACTTCGTGTGCCAGTATGCACTATGTGTGTCAGTTTCTTAATTGGCGTGTTAGTTGGATGATCAATGTATTTGTCATGAGTCTGAGAATGGGGTAATAGGGAATGTAGAATATGAACTTGATAAATGTTATTTGAATTGAATCATGATATGAAATGATATTATGAAGTGGTATTATATGTGAATATGATTAAAGATTATACACACATATATATGAATATATCATGTTGATTGAAGTTGAGATAGACAAAGATTTATGAAATGTGATATACATATTAGTTGATGATGCAGGAAGCTATGTTGTGGGTTGAATGCATCTTTTGACATAGTCAAATTAAACTGTTAATTGGGATTATGATTCGATGTGGTAATGAAACGAATATGTCATGTTGAATATGTCATGTTGAATACGATTAAAGATTATACGCACATATATATGAATATGTCATGTTGATTGAAGTTGAGATAGACAAAGATTTATGAAATGTGATATACATATTAGTTGATGATGTAGGAAGCTATGTTGTGGGTTGAATGCATCTTTTGACATAGTCATATTAAACTGTTAATTGGGATTATGATTCGATGTGGTAATGAAACTAATCACGTGATTTGAGAAAGTTCAATTAAAAAGGAGTGAATAGATGAGGTGAATTGGAAACAATTGATTTTGATATTTCATTACAATATAAGACTAATATAAGTATACAACTTTGGCTAAATGTGAATTTGGTATAAGTTTTGGTGTTTGACATGAATGGTATGTAACTTAATTGATTATGGAACATGAACTGATTGTGTTATATGGTTAATTATCTTATTATATTGGCTTGTATCATGAAAGTACCATTAAGATTTCACTCAGTGTACAATTTGTTTATTCCGTGCGCATGTATAGGTGAACATTGAAGTTCCAAGAAGTGAATTCATTATCCAAATTTCAGCTCTCAACTCAACAAAGTTCGTATAGCTCTTTGCATTTTGATCTAATGACATGTACCTAGGATTCAACTAGTTCAAAGTTGTAGGTCAATTTTGAGTAATTATGTAGTGGATGAATGAAAATGATAGTGGTTCATGCATGAAAAAGGTCTTGTGGATGTTAAGTTGTACATTGAATATAGCATCCTAAATTTTTGTTTTAAAGGTTGTAAAATTTTTTGTAGGATGAGTTATTAGCTTGGTGGTCTAAAGAAAATAAGGAGATTGTGTAATTAGCTGAAGGACTTGAGTTTGATTCCCTTCCCTTGTAAAATAGCTTAATTTTGCTAGTTTTTCTTCTTCCCCTAATTTTTGTGACACCAAATCTTAGTAACCTAGGTATAAATACCACTTTTTACTTTTTTTTTTCAACCTTTACTCATATTTATTTAACTCTAGCCATTCCTTTCCTCTCCTCTCTCATTTTTCTCTCAAGTTTCTTCCTTTCTTTGGGATTTCACCATTGTTGTGCCACTCCTTTTTGCTAAGCCTTTACCCTTATCTTTTCTAGCCACTTTTCTAGTGATTTTAATCCTTAAACCAACCTTTTTTTTGTCCTAAATCTATCCCTAATTCACCCATATCAGCCCTTAATTGTTCACCGTCACCCTCTCCCTTGTTTGAATTAGTGCCGGTAAGTCCTATTTTTCTTTCTCTGTTTTTGTGCTTTGTATGCCGCTTTTTTTCTATTACTATTATAGACAATAAATCATCATTCCAACCCTTAAATTTTTTTGTCCAAATATCCCTCCTTGAGCCTCCCAGATCTGCCTTTTATGTCATATAAAGCGGTGTTGCCACCCCCTTAAAGCACTATTGTTTTAGGATTGTTGTTTCTCTTAAGTGTTTGCCCCTACTATTGTAAGTTTTTGAATTTTTCCCTCTTCTTGGATCTAATTTAGAGTTTCCTAATTGATTAATTAACCAAAACGATCATCCAACAACTCTAATCTGGGTAATGGGTAGTGCAAAGTGTAGATTTGTGCCAAATCTTGCACTATTTCACTTTGTTAATATTTTTTTCTTTGGTCGATTGCTTTAAAGTCTAAATGGGGATTTTTGGTTACTGATTTTTGGGTATTAATTATGTTTAGGTGCTTATTTAAATGTCCCAAATCAGTAATGGCTGTAGATCTCGTTCCCACTCACGTTTCGTATTAGTATAATGTGAATCTAAAAATTTGCTTGATAATTCAAATCTAAAAATTTGTGTTTGTAACACTACTTAGGCTGAATCCCTTTGGGTGTTTTAAGGCTGGTCATTAATTTTATATTATTGTATTAAGTGCTAATTTTGGATATAGGCTCACCTAAGGCTTAAGAGTGGAAGCACGAATTTTACAATTTAGTGTTGCGATTTTCAAAATTAAGGTGTGGGTTCTAACTTACTAAAATAAACGTTAAATAAGTATTTTTATTATTTAATGTGGTAATTAAGCTTGTTGGCTGAGCTTGATTAAATTGCTAAATAAGTAATTAAAAGGTGTTCGAACAAGTACATTTCGAGCCCAAGTAAATAGTGTGAATGCAAAATTGCTTGTTTCGAAATGATATGTTATAACATGATTGGTTGGTTATTTAATGTTACTGGTTGTTTGTATAGCATGTATTACTATGGAATGAAAGTTTGAAAGTTTGAATTGTATGCTTGAGTGAGATGCCATGGAACGAATTAATTGAAAGTTGCTATACATGCACTAGAAAATTGCTTTTGTAGCATGTAAAATTACTTATGAAATGATTATGAAACTAAGACATGTTAGAATGTCATCGAATTGATTGTGAAATTGAACACTTGATAAGTGTTACCACTAAATGGAAATGAATGATATAATGAAGGTATGTAAAGTATGCCACTGAAATGTAATTGTAATGGACACATGTACTTGTTTGTATCTTTTATGACATAATGCATGTGCATAGGGTGAGATGTTGTGGATGACGAAGGAGTTTCGTGGAGTAACAGTGGTAGATTAAGTTCACATTACTGTTGCTAGTGCATTACACCAAGAGTGATGAGGAATATTGCATAATGATTGACAATATAACTGCATTATTTATAATGGTGGTTTAACCACATCGAACATAGCTCGCAATGCTTGGAGATTGGCAGACGAGTAGTGGATGGTTGGGTAGGAAATCTTTTTGCATTGTATTATATCCATGACACACTCGAATGATAATGTTTTATGCTACATTTTTTTTGTTATATTAGATTGGTATTTACTATCCGTATGATTAATTGAGTGCTTATATTGTTTTAGACTCACACAGAGCTAGTTAGCTCACCCCACAGTTTCAAACATCTCAGGTAATGCTCGAGACTAGGAATGGACCCAACATGCGGACATATGACGAACTTCGGACTAAGGATTTATTTTGCTTAAAATTTTATTAAGTTTTATTTAGTTTTTGGACTGTAAAATTATTTGGACTGTGGTTTGGGTTTTCTTCATTTTGGCGTTTTATGCATGCATACTCATTTCACTAATTGGATTTAAAGATGTGTTTTGAAATCGGACAATGTATGATACTTGGCTGAACTAAAATTAGTTATAAACTAAGGTTTCCGCCACAACAAAAGTTGTTAGAATTATGTTAGATGAAATGACGCGCAACATGTTTTTCTAATATCTCACTATCTCTAAAAAAATAACTTAAGAATGTTTGACTTATAAAATGAACATTTTTCAAATTGACACAAGAGCAAATTGCAGTTTTTCTTAAAAAAGAGTAACTAAGGTTTTCAAAGTATGGTAGGGACATATAAGCCAGGTTAGGGAGGTTACATTGAACTTGTTATTTGTGTTGAATTATCATTTTAGGTTTTAAAACCAACTATATGTTGTTTTATGTTAGGTTGAAACCAAAGGGGATTGGGATTTGTTGTATTCTATCTATAGAGTTATGACACCACCCTATGGATGTCGCGACACTAGCATCCAACGCCGTGACATCCCCTGTTTGATGTTGTGATGTCAAACCGATGAACTTTGAAAACTTTATATTTTAGTTCTCAAGTTGGGAAGCTAGCTTACAGTTTTACAGGTCACGACACCACAACCCTAAAGTCGTGACTCCAGCTTGAAATGTTTTGAAAGCTTTGAATTTTGGTCCTAATTTGACCTTGTGATAACAAGTGAGCTTTTGTATGCTTGTATACATGAAAATGATTATGTATCATATTATAAAGGTGTAATATACATATCTGTATGTTTAGATTATTGTTTTGTGTATAATCGTTCGTAATTGCCCCGAAAACGAATGTGGCATCCTGTAGCTCAAACCTAACGATTAGGTCAAGTATGGGGTGTTACAGCCCCTCGGTTGAAAAGAGGTTATACAATGGCTTTTCTCGAGATGTTTCCATGTGTACTTGTAACACCCCTAACCCGTGTCCGTCGCCGAACTAGGGTTAAGAGGCACTACTGACCACAACACTACTTTTAGATACGATATATTCACACAGGTCATATTCTCAAAAATAAAACATATAATAGATTTAATATCAAACATATATTATTAATCTAAATACAAATACTATTCATAATTCAAATTATCAACCAAATTCATATTGTACAGATAAACATATTATCACATTAATATGTCTGCCATACAAAACACGCTTTACAATTATATGCACGAGTCGGGTGTTTATCAAAGTAAGCGTAATCAAATACTTAATAATATTCATGCACTTAAAAGACCGAACAAATTATATCACAATATCCAAACATACTAATTCAAGTATTAAAATTTCAACACTAAGCACCAATTAGTATATCAAATTTACCAAATTTAAACACAAAAATACATATCCACCAAATGTACTTTAATATTAATTATAATATACAATTTAAGTTATTAATAAAAAATACCATACTCATTAGTTAAACCAAATTAAACTATACTATCAAGTTAATAAAAATTAAACCAATGATTTCATAATTCAATTACTAGTTCCGCACAACTATAAAATTAAAACCATCGCTTACTACATCACATAAACCTAATTTAATTAATAAATGTTTATTCTTTTACCTTATTACTAAGTCGAAATAGCAGACCACTTATAAACACAAATCAAACATATATTAAATATGCCGCTTACAATTATAAATCATGCATTATATTCAACCAAAATTCACATAAGTTTAAGTATACTTACCGAACCCAAAATTTAATATGTTCGATACTCATATCACATTTATTCAAATATACTCATTATTTCATTTTTTAAATCTTTATTAATACATATACAACATAATTAATCATCTTCTCCAAAGACAACATAACATCTATAATTCTTTCGATTTGTGTATATATATATAGACATCTAGACACATCCGAATAGGCTTTATAATAAGTCACGTTTATTGATTACCAAACATTCAACACGCATCAATTAACAGCTGCTGTACAAACTCATAGTAACATTAATTCAAATCATGTTACAATTTTAAATAGCAATCACGCATGCAAAATTTATACTTTGTACCAAATACATATTATGCTATTTGGTTTCATAGCCGAATCTTATTACCTAAATTCATGTACACATCTAAATCTTCCATCATTAAATTACCAATAATTAAACTCATCAAACATTTTAATTAAGAATATGTACAACCAAAATTAGGCATAATAAGCCAGCCATTTTCGCTTGGCTTTAAATACATAACTAAATTCGTTATTTCAAAAACACTTTGTAGCCTATATATGCCATAGTTCCAAAACACAATTTATAAAATACCGAAGACAGTCGATAGCGTGATAAGCTCCTCTGACAATTCCTAAATTCGTAATTTGGATTCAAAATCTATAAACCGAATACACAAGTTACTAGTATCATATATATACCTTCCACTTATAAATATCATTATCATATTCATGGCTGAAGATAGCCTCATATATAAACATACTTATAGATCTCATTTCACTATACCTATATTCGCATCTAAACATTAACAGCTAGCCGCATCTAAGCCTTTAATACTAACATAAATTTCATGCTTCACTCTATCAATCATTTTGCCATACATAATATTCATCTATTCCTAATTCAAGTACTCATAATTAGCTGTACATCCATCTACTCCTATTCACGCATTAAAACATCATAGAATAATATCATACATATATATCGTTACCTGGCCGAATGGACCAACTCACATGTATACCTAATTAACCAGCATTACAATGACACTCAAATTATTCTTCTATAAGCCGAATATACACACCATATACCCATACGTTTTTCATTTGGTTTGCATACGATTCTTCACAAATATTTGAGGATTTCACTTACCTTTACTCAAGTAAATATCAAGATAATTCATGTCTGACCGTTTAATTCGATTTCACAATTACAGTTTGGTTCTTATAAGGGATTAGCCAACTCACACACTCAATGCTAAATCTTTGTAACGTATCGCACACTTAGTGTCGTTACATTAACATCTTGCACACTTAGTGCTAAAATCTTGTGATGTATCGCACACTCAGTGCCGTTACTTTATCCCTCGTACACTTAGTGCCATATTTCTTACAATGAATTATATGCGTAGGTTTTTACACATTACAAAATCAGCATATAAATCTCGTATTTAATTATATAAAACAACCCAATTATGCTTATAACTTACCTCGGATGATATAAAGACGGAACAGGACGGCTAGTCGACCACTTTCGTTTTTCCCTGATCCAAATCTGATTTCTTTGGTTCTTGATCTAAACACATTCAAATTAAGCTCATTCAAACATATTTTCATTCAATTTAGCCCAAAAACACATAAATAGGAAAATTATCATTTTACCCCTAACATTTCCACTTTTTACAATTTAGTCCAATTTGAACAAAATACAAAATATTCAAAATTTAACTTTACTATACTTAAGCCGAATCTTCACTAAGCTCACACAAGTCCATAAATTTCATTTATTTCACATTTTAGTCCCTCAATTTATAATTTTTGCAATTAAGTCCTAATTACTTAAAATCATCAAAAACTCCAATACAAAATATGTTAACCCAACGCCTACCTTTCATAATTCATCATCAAATAACAAAAATCACGAGCCCTCACCAATGGCATAACTCAAAATATTCATCAAAATTCAAAATTCAAGCATGGGTTTTGTAGTATTCGAAGCAACGATATCAAAAACGTAAAAATTATCAAAAACCGAGCCGAACACTTACCTTGATTGAGCTTAAAATTCAACCAAATCCTAGCTTGCTTCTTCCTTTTCTTTCTTTTTAGTTTCGGCTATGTGAAAAAATTTATGAACACTTTTTGTTTTCTTTTATGTTTTATCACATATTATATAATTTATAAGCTAGTTTTCTAAATTACCCTTTAAAAATTAATAACTAAAACTTATAGGCCAAGGACATAATCGTCCATGTCACATGCACATGGTTTTCGACTCATTTCTTATATTATATACATATAATATGCATTTTATTATTATAACATATTTATATACATAAATTTACATATTTAATATAAAAACATATTAATCCTATATAATGTCGCCCACTATCATATAAAAATTGGGCTTTTTGCATCATGAATGCTTCCACTTAAGAAGCCATTACCAATTCAATCCTTACAATTAAAACTAGCTAATTTTCAATTTATGCGATTAAGTCCTTTCATTTAATCGGATACCCAAACGATAAAATTAAATCATGAAAATTTCATAGATATAAATTCACACAAAATAAACACATAAAATAATTTTAAAATATTTTTTTGACTAAGATTCGTGGTCCCGAAACTACCGTTCCGATTAGGGTCTAAATCAGGCTGTTACAATAGTTTGGTTGGAGGTGTTGAATATGGGCTTTTGTATTGTGTTTGGATTTTGAAATTAGAATCATTAGGTGTTTGTGCGTGGGAAGCACGTATTGTCTGTGTTACACAACCTTTCGCACGTATGTGTACTTGCATTTATTATTGTGCATGCTAGTACATCCCGGGGAAATGTTAATAATTATAAATTGGTGTTTCAACGCTTAAGCGTCTCAAGTGTTTAGTTCTTATTGGTTGGTGTTGGAATGTATTGTAATAGGCCCAATTTGCCCGGGCTATTAAAAGTTTAGAAATAGAATAAACCAAGGAAAAAATAAATTTTTAAAACAAAGTCCATTATTACAAGGCCCAAAAACATTCAAACCCGGTTACACTCAAGCCTATACCGTAGCCCAAATACTTAAACTACTCACTGGCCCATTACACCCTCAACCCAAAAAAATATACGGGGCCCAAGAGGCCCAAACTGTAAACTAAGGACAGAAGACCTAGGGTTTCAGAAACCTTAGGCGCTGCAAGCACTCCAACCATCACCCTTTATTGACGCCTCAATCAGTGCCGTGATTCCAGGCTCCGTATCACGCCGTGACCAGCGCATGAATCAACGCCAGTGTGCCATCATCAGTGTCCGATCATCGCTAGTCTCCTCGTCGTCACCTGCAAAAGGGGAAAGAAGAAACAGTAGAGGCAATACAAAATATGACAAGAAATAAATATTGTAAATATGATTTTATTTTCAGTGGCTATAAAAGCCCGAATCGAGAACGATGTAAAACTACGGTTTTTTGGATACGTACATATACAATAAAAATACAGTAGTTTATCGAAGAAACAGAGGTGATTGGTTTTATCTTTTCTTTTCTTTTATTCAGAATATATACATATAAAAAGAAACTAAGAAATATAAAAGGAGAATTACCTTTCTATTCGCTAGAAGAAGCGAAACTTTTAGAATCCTGACTGCCGTACATGGCGGAGTCGGTGGCGGCACGTGGGCTCATGGATGGCCGATGACGGAGGCTCGACGGAGCTCCGAGGATCTGCTCTCTGTCCCCTTTCAGAAAATTCTTTAGTTTTTTTTTTAAAACCAGGTTAAAATGAATTTTTGGGGTTAAATTTGGCTTATATAGCCTCATGGAAACGGTGTCATTTTGCTTAAAACGATAAGCTTCAAAACGGCGTCATTTCAAGGCCAAAGATCCGCGCGTTGAACCGTGACCCAGGGAAGATCCGAGTGTTTTTGGCAAATGGGCAAATTGCCCAATGAGTCCTTCTGCATTTTTAATATTTATAATTGCATTTTATTTTTATTATAATTTTGCCCTGGCTTTTTATTCTTGTTTTAATTTAGTCCTTGCTGCTATGATAAGGCCTATTTTGGGAACGACGTTGTTTTGGGAATAGGGTCAAATAGCCCAGCGAATCCCTCAGATTTTAGCACGTGTTTCAATTGGGTCTAAAATTCCTTTTTATTATTTTAAAATTAGCTCTAGAGTTTTATTTTAGTTTTATTTTAATCCTTTTTAAATTTTTATAGTTTATTTATTTTAAATATTATTTATTTTATTTATTTTACCATAAACATTATTTATAAATGTAAAACATTTATTATATATATTATTTTTTTATTTTTATATTATTTACATTTTATTATATATTTTGATTTATACATTTTATTATATATATTATTCATTATATTTTATTATATATTATATAATTATCTATTATTTTTATTAGGTATAATTTTAAAAAATTATAAATTATTATTAAATATTATTTTTTATATATCATTAATAAAATTTAGTATATAATACTCTAAAATTCATTATAAAATTTTGTTCCTATTTAACACATTATTTTTATTATATCATGTAGTTTTTTTATATATATTAATCATTTCTAAAATTCTCCTTTATCATTTATACATTGTTTTAAATATTTTATTTTTAACACTTCATCTATTTTTTAAAATTGTATTTGTTTTCTTATCTTTATTTTTGATTTATATGTTCATATTTTGTTTATTATTTTTGTATCTTGTTGTATTTATTTAATATTTTTAGTATGCTAATGTTATTTCACCAACTAATTATTTTTTTATGTTATTTATTGTTTATCATGTTTGCATGAGAGTTGATTATTTTGTTATTTTAAGTTATATTTTCATAAAATATTGTTATATATTGTAATTTATATTGTTATGTTCATTATTTTCTATGATTATATCGGCATGAAATGATAATGCATATTATGAAATCTATGTCATTATTTACCATTTTCTATGTTATACTTGCATGAATTGTTAAAGTATGAATCATAAAGTTTATATTATTTAGTATCAATACCTTGTAATATATTAAATACATCATAGTCATAAAATTCATATTTCGTTTAATCCAAAAGAATTTTAAAAAAGTAAGGTAATGATTTTGTATTTAGGAATTCGGGAAGTAGTGCCCTAACATGCTAGGTTGCAATTTTCCGTTTGTCTAAATGTTTAAAAACATCCTTTTAAATAAATTTTGTAAATCACAAGATGATTTCAGTTACGATAGTTTAGGAATATCGTGTCCAATCATGCTGGATGTGATGTTCGTACTCTTTCGAAGCGAAGGAATCTTGATTTTCAACTTAAATTATTACGGTTTTTTAAAAAAAAAATCTTATTTCTAAATTCTTTCAAATTTTGACATTAAGACAAAGCTATTCAATTTGGTATTAATTTTGGATGTTGCGAGGGTGCTAACCCTTCCTCGTACGTAACCGACTCCTGAACCCGTTTTCTTACAATTTCGTAGACCGAAATGTTTTTATAAGGTGATCCAATCACACTTAAAAAGGTTGGTGGCGACTTCTATTTTTAAAATACCCCCTTTAAAAAAGAGGTTTCGACAGCTTGGAGACTCCGCTGGGGAATTTATAAGATAGTCAAGCCAAGAAATTGATTTTTTGTGTCTTAATGTCAAAAGTTTGGAAAATTTTTAAAATATCAATCTTTTTACATGTGTTTGCTGCATATGTTTGTTATTTTTTATTTCGCACACATTGCATTTGTATGACCGCTATGGTCGCACCCTTAAGTGGGAGTGAGAAGCTACACTTTCGTGAGGTTTTCACCTCCGTATGGGCTAGTGGATTGCTTCCGGGATACATTTGTACCTATGTCTTCGTGAGATTTTCATCTCCGTATGGCCATAGGGAAATGTGTTCCCCTGAACCGAACTTGGTCCATATGAGCCTATAATGGGTGAGGACCAAGGAATCTGCTGGTTCAAGTACCCTCACTTTAGAACTGAAACACATATAGCGAACTTTAAGGGCTTACCCTAGAAAGTATAGTGATAGCCTCAGTAAGTTACCCTTATAAGTACATGTTTATTATACTTTTATATGATACTGACTTATTTTATTTTGCTATCATTGCATGTTACTCAACATTTAAAGGTGTCGATTCACGGTTCGATTTCTAGATTAGAAAGTTTTGTAATGAGGAACGAATATCTTGATAAAGTGGAGGACAATGCTTCTGTCTGTGCATGGTCTGAGAAAACCCAGCTAGAAAAGGAAGATAGTGTCACTGAGGGGTATATGTCAGAGTTGTGGGACTTTACTCGTATTAGTTCAACATAGAATGAGTTTTAGGAGTTGAAGGACATTTGGGCCCAATGGGATGATGAGGCTAAGCAGCTATTCTATCAGAATTATGGAGATCTTCCCTATTTGCTAGACATCAAGGTGGATAAGTATCTGTTTCGAGCTATGGTACAGTTTTGAAACCCTGTTTATAGTTGTTTTACATTTGGAGAGGTAGACTTAGTACCTACTTTGGAGGAGTATACGACCTTGCTCCGCTGTCCAAAAATCCAAGGTAACAAGGCGTATGTTAGGGCTGCTAATCTCCCTACTTTCGTAAAGAAATTAATGATGATCACAAGGATGAGTGAACAATGGACCGCAGCTCGAGTCCAACAAAAGGGTGATGGTAAATGCATTCTGTGGGCAAGTTTGAGGGATTTGATATTGGCACACCCAGATGTGAAGAAAAGGGTTAATGTTTTGGCCTTAAGTATTTATGGTTTGGTGATTTTCCCTAAAGCTATTGGGCACATAGACGAGGCAGTTGTGGATTTATTCGATCGACTTGGTAAACAGAACACACCTGTGCCTGCAATCCTAGCTGAGACGTTTAGATCCTTGAGCGCATGTCGAAGAGCTAGTGAAGGTAGATTCATTAGATGTGCACAGTTATTGTTAATATGGTTCCACAATCACTTTTAGAAAGTTGATAAGGTTCCCTGCCGAGTGTTCTTTGAGGATTATTCTCCCTTAAGGGAAGCAGCAGTTACACCGAGGAGGGACGACATTACAGAGGAAAGGTGGATGGAACTATTTTAGAATCTCTGAGAGGAAGATGTAATGTGGAAAGCCCCCTGGATGGCTCCTAATGAAATCCTTTATCGTTGCGGAAGTTTTGATTGGGTACCTTTTCCTGGAATTTGGAGAGTTGTTGGTTATGCACCATTACTCGTCCTAAGGCAATAGAAAGCGGGGAAGTTTATACTGGCAACACAAGGTTTAGCTCAGAGTGATTTCTCATATAAGGGGGATCATTATAAGAAGAAGATACGAGAGATTTTTGAGGCTTGGAAGAAAATTTTCTATGTGAAGATTCTAACTGAAGGGCCGACGACGACCCTTGGATACAAAGAGTGGTTTAGTAAAAGAATTAATGATAATAACCCTAGGCCAAGTTTGGGGGCTGCTCAATCGATGGAGGAGAGTTTACGAGTGATTCCTTCAGAGTTGAAAGTTATAAAGTAAGAGTTTGAAAGGAAGAATTTAGAGCTCGGGAGAAAGATAGAGAAGCTTGAGGAGGGGAAGATGTACCTGAGGTTAGACGTCGACGTTCATAGAATTGAGGTCGAAAAAGAGAGGAAAGAAAAGAGGAAGATTGAGGAAGACCAAGATGACTTGAAGATGCAATATAAGAGGATACAGTTATTAATGAAAAGAGCTAGATTGGGGAAGTCTTCAGAGTAGTGGCAACAAGAGGTTCAAGAAGAAAGAGCCAAAGCCGAGTATTGGGCGAAGAAGTTCTAAGAGATGCAGGCGCGTAATCAGGCCCAGGAGAAGGAGAACCAAGGATTAACAACTAAGGTGACTGAGCTTGGACGATCTCTTCATCATCACTGAAGTCGTAACTCTACAATCGAGTTAAAGGCAAGCCTAGATAAGATCGAGGAAATGAAGCACAATATTGGAGGGTTGGAAGCAACATTGCAGAACTGTGAGCTACGAATTGAGCAGCTCTAGGCAAGAGAAGAACATTGGAAGGGAGAGCTTCACCATTTTTAGGATCAAGTCAGAGATAGGGACTGCCTCATGGGAGAAGCTATAGTACAGATTCGAGAGGTTGCTGATCATTTGCAAGACCTGGTAGCGCAAGCTAATGTATTGAGTACAAAGTATGAGTCAGTGTCAGATAGAGGTCTAGAGTTAGCTTTGTTATTGGATAGGGTTAAAACTTTAGGCCTGAGGGCAAAGGCGTATTTGTAATCCGTTTTGTGTAAAGATTTTTGTTTCTTAAATAAAATTTTCTGAAAGAAACTGAATCAGAATCGATATCTTTTTTTACATTCATGCATTTGCATCTCATTGCATCATATGCATTCAAATTTATAGAAAGATCCTAATTAGTTTAAATTATTAAGGGAGAGAGAGAGAGTGAGAGAAAGAGGAAATCTAGAAGCAACACATCCTTACGGTACACGCACCAAGACAAAGAATCTGGATAAAAAACTTAAGCAGATCCAGAAAGAAATGCAAGAGTAATTACAGGAACAATTGGCAAAAATCCAACAGGAGATGAAAGATTAAATGTTGGAGGCCCAAAGGAATATGATGGCTGAAATGGCTCAGCTGCTGAAAGGGGCAACAGATAAAGGAAAGACCCCTATGACTATCACTGAGGAGGATAATGAGAACCATCCTCCGGGTTTTACTTCACCCCATGTACAAACTCAACCTGAGGCGTATCCCCGAAGGCCGTCCATCACAATAAGATCTCAACATAGGCAAGTTGATGCTGGAATACCCATGAATTTTCAAACTGGCTCGAGATTTAACCCAGGAGATAATCCTACCAATCCAGTCATCCCTGATTTAGATGTAGCGGAGAAGGAAGAGATGAGACTCGAATCATCAAGGCAATTAGAGGAACGTTGCAGATGGTTAGAGGAGAAATTTAAGGCATTAGAAAACGCTGATAATCATCAGGGAATTGATGCTAAGTACTTGAGGTCCCAGATTTGGTGCTTCCTCATAAGTTCAAGATGCCGAAATTTAAGAAGTACAATAAGACTACTTGCCCTGAGGCCCATATCACCATGTTCTGTAGGCGGATGACTGGCTATGTAAACAATGATCAATTATTGATCCATTGTTTTCAAGACAATTTGGTTGGGGCAGCGGCTAGGTGGTGCAATTAATTGAGTCACGCAAGGATTGGTTCTTAGAGAAACTTAGCACAAGCCTTTATGCAGCAGTATAATCATGTGACTGATATGACTCCTGATAGAATCACTTTGCAGAACATGGAAAAGAAGCTTAATGAGAGCTTTAGGCAATATGCGCAGAGATGGAGGTAGGTTGCCATGCAAGTTCAACCACCGCTTTTGGAGAAAGAGACTACTATGCTGTTCATTAACACCTTGAAGGCCCCATTCATTACTCATATGATTGGAAGTACCACCAAAAGCTTCGCTGATATAGTTATGGCAGGAGAAATGATTGAAAATGCCATAAGGGGTGGCAAGATAGAGGGGGAAGTTGTTAAAAGATCGGCCCCAAGAAGGAAAGATAATGAGGTGAACAATATGAATAGTTATAATTCGAAGGCAATTACAGTTAGTCAGCCCAAAGCAACTACAGTTGGGCAACAGGATTCCCAAAAGCAAGGATCTGGTTCGAGACAAAATTCTAAAAAGGTCTCATTTACACCTATCCTAGTGACATATCGGGAGCTTTATCAAAGTTTATTCAATGCGCATGCAATAGCTCCTTTTCATTTGAAACCGTTACAACCCCCATATCCCAAATGGTATGATGCAAACGCCAAATGTGAATACCATGCGGGGATATCGAGGCATTCAATCGAAAATTGTACTGGTTTTAAAAAGGCATTGGAAAGACCAATCAAGATAGGAGTCATAAAATTTGACGACACCCCTAGTACAGAGAACCCGTTGCCAAACCATAGTGATCAAGGGGTAAACGCAATTGGAGACACTGGTATGAGAAGGATCAAAGAAGACGTGGCTGAGGTAAGAATGCCGATGAAAGTAATTTGGGAAGAAATGGTGAAAAGAGAAATGATAATCTCTGAAGAAGGAAGTAGAGGAGTGAAGGACTACTGCGAGTTCCATGCAGAAGAGGAGTATGAAATTCAGGAATGTGACGAGTTTAAGGCTTTGGTACAAAGCCTTATGGATAATAAGGAGCTAGAATTTTATGAAGCTGTCTCAGGTGAGGGTCATGTATGCACATTGGAAGGGGAACCCAAGAATTAAAGAATCAACCGACCAAGGATCATTATTTCTCTACCAAGGAATGATAAAGTTGAAACACAAACAGCACCGAAAGTCATTATTCACAAACCCGTTTCTTTTCCTTATAAGGATAACAAGAGGGTACCCTGAAATTATGACTGCAATGTGACAATGCCAGAGAAAGAGGATATAGCTAGTGCTTCTAAGGAGGCTTAAGATGAGGGTTCTTATACACGTAGTGGAAAGTGTTATGATGTAGAAGGCGTCAGAGTTGAACCTGTGAAAGCAAAAGCTTTTGACAAAGGAAAGGGGGTTAAAGTACTTGTTAATGAGCCAGTGAAGGAAGAAGAAGCCAGAGAGTTTTTAAAATTCCTAAAACATAGTGAGTACAGTGTGGTTGAACAATTGCGCAAACAACCGGCCCGCAAAACAGTATTGGCTTTACTTCTGAGTTCCGAGGTGCATCGAGAAGCATTAATGAAGGTGCTCAATGAGACTTACGTTACTAATGATATATCCGTCAATAAGTTGGATCGGTTGGTTAGTAACATAAGTGCTGATAATTTCATTTATTTCAATGATGATGAAATCCAACCTGATGACATGGGATCAGCTAAAGCTTTGCACATCACCACTCGCTGCGAGGGATATACATTGCCAAGTGTGCTTATTGATAATGGGTCAGCCTTAAATATCTTGCCCTTATCCACATTGAACAGATTACCCATAGATAGTTCTCACATAAAAACATGCCATAATGTAGTGAGAGCATTCAATGATACGGAGAGAAAAGTCATTGGAAGAATTGATATTCCTTTGATGACTGGGCCAAACACTTATAAAGTGGACTTTGTAGTGATGGACATCAATCCCTCTTACAATTGCCTATTGGGGAGGCCTTGGATACACTCGGCAGTAGCGGTGCCCTCATCTTTGCACCAGAAATTGAAGTTAGTAGCTGATGGAAGGTTGGTCACCATAAATGTGGAGGATGACATTACAGCGACAGTTACCAGTGACGTACCCTATGTAGAAGCAAATAAGGAGGCCATTGAATGCTCTTTTCGTTTATTAGAATTCGTTAATGCAACATTCATTTCAGAGGGGAATGAAGTGCCAGTGCGCAGGATATCCAGAACTACAAGAACAAGTTTGCAGCTAACAATGGGGAGAGGAGCCTTGCCAGGAAAAGGATTGGGAAGATATCTTTAAGGAGGGATTCAAATTCCAGAACTAAAGGAGAAGAGAGACCATTTTGGCATGGGTTTTAGGCTAAATCACAAGCACAGGAGGAAGGAAACAGAGAAGAGTCAAGAAAGAAGAAGGGCTCGTTTAAGTGGAAAAGAAGTAGAGTGGGAACTGATGACGTTCCCTCATATATCCCAAACCTTTATATTAGGAGGGATAATTCACCCTGAGAGAGGGTTGCTCGAAAAAGGAAGTTATCACATCAATGTTGTACATAGTGAAGAGTCTGAACAAAGAAACCTTGAGGGCATTCGCCTTTACTAACCAGGAAGCTCTTTAAACAAATGGATTGCAGAAAAACTTCCTGTAGTTTTTAAAGCCTTTTCAGAATAATTTTCAGAACACTCTTGCTGCTCTATAGCCTAGAAGTAATAAGGTTTCGTTTGTAAAATAGGCTCATGTTCGGATATTTGCATTTCAATAAAACATGACTTTTGTTATCAATCCAAGTGAATATTCTTTTATATCGATCAATATTCTTTTGAACTTTTAAATTCTTTTAAATTTTTCATTTCATACATAACACATAAATAAATATTCTTAAAATTCATTCATTCTTTGTACATTCTTTCGTACCTCGCAGGTCCCTAGATATCAATGACATGAGCACTGATACTACAAATCCTGAATTCTCTTTTGAGCAAGACATGTGTGTAGAAGAACCTCAGGATTTTAAAGATGATGGGAATTATGATGTGTCTCCAAATCTGTTGAGAATGATGAAACAAGAGGAGAAACAAATCCTACCCCGTGAGAAAGAGGCAATAGAGAATGTAGTCTTGGAGGAAGGAAAGAGGTGAAAATAGGGGCACATATTACAAAGAAAACGAGACAAGGTCTTGTTGAGCTACTACATGAATTCAAAGATATCTTTGCAAGGTCATATGAGGATATGCCAGGTTTGAATACTGATATTGTGGTACATCATCTCCCCATAAGACAAGATTGCAATCCAGTCCAACAAAAATTGCAAAGGATGAGGCCTGATATTGTGCTGAAAATAAAAGATGAAGTCAAGAAGTAGTTTGATGCTGGATTCCTACAAGAGGTTAAGTATTCAGAATGGGTGGCTAACATTGTGCCTGTCCCTAAGAAGGATAGGAAGGTACGAATGTGTGTTGATTACAGAGATCTGAACAAAGCTAGCCCAAAGGACAACTTTCCTTTACCGCACATCGACACTTTGGTGGACAATACAGTGGGATATTCATTGTTTTCTTTTATGGATGGCTTCTCAGGGTACAATCAGATAAAGATGCATCCTGAGGACATGGATAAAACTACCTTTATAACATTATGGGGCATCTTTTGTTACAAGGTAATGCCCTTCGGGTTAAAGAATGCAGGGGCACCATACCAAAGGGCTATGGTGACCTTATTTCATGATATGATGCACAAGGAGATTGAAGTGTATGTTGATGACATGATTGCTAAATCTCGAACAGAGACAGAGCATATTGAAGTCTTGAGGAAGTTGTTCCTGAGATTAAGGAAGTTTCAGTTGAAGCTTAATCCGACAAAGTGCATTTTCGGAGCTAGGTCGGGGAAATTATTAGGCTTTGTGGTCAGCGAAAAGGGAATAGAAGTTGTCTCAGACAAGGTTAGAGCCATACGAGAATTGCCTCCACCATTTACTCAAAAGGAAGTTCAGGGTTTTCTTGGAAGATTGAATTATATTGCTCAGTTTATTTCACAATTAACCGAGAAATGTGATCCTATATTTCACCTCCTTAGAAAACACAACCAAGGTACATAGGATGAGGAATGTCAGAATGTTTTTGATAAGGTTAAGCAATACTTGTTAAACGCTCCAGTATTATCTCCGCCCAGTCCAGATAGACCATTAATTCTGTACTTATCAGTGTTTAGTAATTCTATGAGGTGTGTGCTTGGTCAACGTGATGAGTCAGGAAGAAAGGAGAAGGAGATATATTACCTCAGCAAGAAATTCATAGAGTGTGAGGTGAGATATTTGCCAATTGAGAAGTTGTGTTGTGCTTTGATCTGGACGACTCAAAGGTTGAGGCAATATATGCTATATCATACGACTTGGCTAATTTCGAAACTTGATCTATTAAAGTACATGATGGAGTCAACAGCCCTAAATGGAAGAATGGTAAGGTGGCAAGTACTGCTTTCAGAATTTGATATAGTCTATGTGAGTTAAAAGGCTATAAAAAGGAGCGCGATAGCAGAATTTCTGGCTAGCAGAGCTCTAGAAGATTACGAGCCATTAAGCTTTGATTTCCCTAATGAGGAGTTGATGTATGTGGCAACTATTGAAGAACGTCCATGGAAGTTGAACTTTGACGGTGCATCCAACGCGGTAGGAAATGGAATTGGGGCAGTCTTGGTATCCCCAAATGGTGATCATTATCCATTTACATCTAAATTGGATTTTGACTGTACGAACAATATGGCGAAGTATGAAGCATGCATCATGGGGATTTGAGCGGCCAAAGAATAAAAAATTAGAACCTTGGAAGTATATGGAGACTCTGCGTTGATAATATACCAGCTTAGGGGTGAATGGGAGACAAGGGACCCCAAATTGATTCATTATCGAAAGGTAGTTTTGGAATTACTTGAGGAGTTTGATAATATCACCTTTAATTATCTCCCACGAGATGAAAATTAGATGGCAGATGCTTTAGCAACACTGGCTTCCATGATTAAAGCAAAAAAACAAGAGGATGTTAGACCAATTCAGATGAGTATTTCTGAGGTTCCAGCTCATTGCTATAACATCGAAGAAGAGGAAAAGGATGACCATCCTTGGTATCAAGATATATTACGATATGTGAGAAATCGTGAATATCCTGAGCAGGCAACTGAGAATGACAAAAAAACTTTGAGAAGGTTAGCCTACGAATATATACTAGATGGAGACATCCTTTATAAAAGAAGGAAAGATCAGGTACTCTTGAGATGCATCGATGCTGTGGAAGCTAGACAAATCCTGGAAGAAGTACATGAAGGTGTTTGTGGGACACATGCTAATGGCTTTATGATGGCAAGGAAAATCACGAGGTTTGGATACTATTGGTCTACTATGGAAAGAGATTGTATCAGCTATGCTAAGAAATGTCATAAATGCCAGATATATGGGGACAGGATTCATGTACCACCTTCACCCTTACATGTTATGACTTCTCTATGGCCCTTTTCCATGTGGGGCATAGATGTCATTGGGCCAATATCACCAAAAGCTTTGAATGGGCATCGTTTCATTTTCGTGGTCATTGACTACTTCACGAAATGGGTAGAGGCAGCTTCATATGCTAGTGTTACCAAGTCGGCAGTAAGTCGTTTCTTGAAAAAGGAGATTATTTATCGGTATGGAATACCTGAGAGGATTATATTGGACAATGCATTGAACTTGAATAACAGCATGATTGCAAAAGTTTACAGCTAATTCAAGATCAAATATCATAATTCATCTCCATATCGCCCAAAAATGAATGGGGCAGTGGAAGCTGCCAACAAAAACATCAAGAAGATAGTGGGGAAAATTACTGAGACCTACAGAGATTGGCATGAGAAATTACCATTTGCACTCTTGGCCTATCGAACGTCTGTCAGAACCTCTACTGGGGCAACTCCTTTCTCGTTGGTTTATGGGATGGAAACAGTGTTACCTATTGAAGTGGAAATACCTTCTCTTCGAATTTTATCAGAGATAAAGCTGGATGAAACAAAATGGATTCAATCGCGGTATGATCAACTGAATTTGATTGAAGAAAAGAGGTTAAGGGCTATTCGTCATGGTCAGATGTATCAGAATCAAATGATGCGAGCTTATGACAAGAAAGTTCGTCCAAGAGAATTCCACGAAGGGGACCTGGTATTGAAAAATATTCTTCCTATACAGAAGGACTTTAGAGGAAAATGGATGCCAAATTGGGAAGAGCCGTATGTTGTGAAGAAGGCTTTCTCTGGTGGTGCACTGATTTTGGCAGAAATGGATGAAAAAATTTTACCCAATCCAGTGAATTCAGACTTAGTCAAGAAGTACTTTGTCTAAAGAGAAGGGAAGTCAAGGTGAAAACCCACAAAGGGCGCTTTGAGACTTCTAAAAAAAAATGGATAGGCCAAGGTGAAAACCCGCAAAAGGCACCTTGAGACAAAAGGGGTTTTGAGTTGAAAACCTGAAAGGGCTGCTCAAATTTCGAAAAACATGCAGTGACCTTGCTATACCGGATTTGACGAGAAGTGGAGTGTGTTACATACTGGGGCATTAACAAAGTACTGTGGATCTTCTAAACACATGTTAAACTCAAAACAGTCTTCATGGAACTTGTATACAGAAGCCCAAGCTGTGATATGTTGGACATCGAATTTTTGTTCTGTTTACTATCTTTGGATTCTTTTTCTTCTCAAATATATGTTTTCAGATTAATTTCCTATTGTATTTTGATGATTTATCTAACTATTCTCAAGATTAAATTATTTGTCTTTCATTATTCATAAAGTGTGTTGCATTGAAATAATGATTGATGAACTAAATTTTTTTTTTTTTACAAACGAAGTTTTGCATATTACTCTGGAAATCTCTAGAGAATACAAGAAACTAAAACAGAACAATTGTTTGAAGGATTCCCGTGAGTGAGGGTCGGAGGTATTCAAGAAAATTTCTTCTTCAGTTCAAAGGATAATTTGACAATTCAAATGATAATTTGACAATTCAAATGATTCAATCTTAGGGGAGGATCGTCTCCAGTGGGTCATAACATTCGGAGAACGGTACAATAGGACCAATCTGATTCAAAACATAGGAGCAGAGTATGATTGATACTTTGAGTAAAATAAAGGTGGAACTTTGATGGATGAATGAGTAAAGACGTCCGAGATAGGAGACATTTTCATAATATCTTGCATTATAATATGTCTATTTAGGAGCATTTGACTCATTTCGATCATGACACCCTAATCATTAGGCATAGGTACATACGCATTCTACAGGTTATGTCCCTTAGGGGGCAATGTAGATTACCAATAGCAGATTTAGCGTCTCTATATTGGCAGAGAGCAGATCGAAGATAGCAGATTTTGAGTCTCTGTATTGTCAGAGAGCAGATCGAAGATAGCAGATTTGGTGTCTCTATATTAGCAGAGAACAAATCGAAGATAGAGGGTTTGGCGTCTCTGTATTGTCAGAGAGCAGATCGAAGGAGCAGATTTGGCGTCTCTGTATTGACGGAGAGTAGATCAAAGAAAACACATCTGGCATCTCTATATTGACAGAGAGCAGATCAAAGATAGCTGATTTGGCGTCTCTGTATTAGACGGGGAGCAGATCGAAGAAGCAGGTTTGGCGTCTCTGTATTGACGGAGAGCGGATCGAAGAGAAAGCTCTGTATTGACAAAGAGCGGATCTGATTTGTCATCTCGTGTTGAAAAGAACATATCAAAGATAGTTGATTTGGAGTCTCTGTATTAGATGGGGAGCAGATCGAAGAAGCAGATTTAACGTCTCTGTATTGACGGAGAGCAGATCGAAGAAAGCACATCTAGCATTTCTGTATTGACAGAAAGTAGATCGAAGATAGCTGATTTGGTGTCTCTATATTAGGCGAGGTGCAAAATAAAGATATCAGCATGGCGTCCCTGAATTTGGGGAAAGCAGATTGAAGACCATGAGGTCAGGAAAGACCGGGGAAAATTTGGTCCTTTTATAATCTTTGCTCTATAAGGATCAAATTTCGAGAATGAGCAAAGAGGGCAAATTTAATAGGCCCAATTTGCTCTAAGCTATTAAAAGTTTAGAAACAGAATAAACTAAGGAAAAAATAAAGTTTTTAAACAAAGTCCATTATTACAAAGCCCAAAAACATTCAAACTCGATTACACTCAAGCCTAAATTGTAGCCTAAATACTTAAACTACCCATTGGCCCATTACACCTCAACCTAAAAATAGCCCGGGCCCAAAGAGGCCCAAACTAGTGATACTAAATCAATCTGAAGACCTAGGGTTTCGAAACCCTAGGCACCGCAAGCACCCCAACCATCACCCTCCATCGACGCCCATCTAGCGAGCTTCGTGATTCCATGACTCGGCTCTATATCGCGCCGTGATCGGTGCATGAATCAACGCCTGTGCCATCATCAACCGATCATCGCTAGTCTCCTCGTCGTCACCTGCAAAAGGGGAAAGAAGAAACAACAGAGGCAATACAAAATATGGCAAGAAATAAATATTGTAAATATGATTTTATTTTCAGTGGCTATAAAAGCTCGAATCGAGAACGATGTAAAACTACGGTTTTTTGGATACGCACATATACAATAAAAATACAGCAGTTTATTGAAGAAACAGAGGTGATTGGTTTTATCTTTTCTTTTCTTTTATTCAGAATATATATATATATAAAGAAACTAAGAAATATAAAAGGAGAATTACCTTTCTATTCGCTAGAAGAAGCGAAACTTTTCGAATCCTGACCGTCGTACATGGCGAAGTCGGTGGCGGCGCGTGGGCGCATGACGGAGGCTCGACGGAGCTCCGAGAGTCTACTCTCCGTCCCCTTTCAAAGAATTCTTTAGTTTTTTTTTTTAACCAGGTTAAAATGAATTTTTGGGGTTAAATTTGGCTTATATAGCCTCATGGAAACGGTGTCGTTTTTCTTAAAACGATAAGCTTCAAAACGGCGTCGTTTCAAGGCCGAAGATCCGCGCGTTGACCCATGACCCGGGGAAAGTCCGCGTGTTTCTGGCAAATGGGAAAATTGCCCAATGAGTCCTTCCGCATTTTTAATATTTATAATTAATTTTATTTTTATTATAATTTTGCCCTGGCTTTTTATTTTTGTTTTAATTTAGTCCTTGCTGCTATGATAAGGCCTATTTTGGGAACGACGTTGTTTTGGGAATAGGGTCAAATTGCCCAGCGAATCCCTCAGATTTTAGCACGTGTTTCAATTGGGTCTAAAATTCCTTTTATTATTTTAAAATTAGCTCTAGAGTTTTATTTTAGTTTTATTTTAATCCTTTTAAATTTTTATAGTTTATTTATTTTAAATATTATATATTTTATTTATTTTACCATAAACATTATTTATAAATGTAAAAATTTATTATATATATTATTTACATTTTATTATATATTTGATTTATACATTTTATTATATATATTATTCATTATATTTTATTATATATTATATAATTATCTATTATTTTTATTAGGTATAATTTTAAAAAATTATAAATTATTATTAAATATTATTTTTTATATATCATTAATATAATTTAGTATGTAATACTCTAAAATTCATTATAAAATTTTGTTCCTATTTAACACATTATTTTTATTATATCATGTAGTTTTTTATATATATATTAATCATTTCTAAAATTCTCCTTTATCATTTATACATTGTTTTAAATATTTTATTTTTAACACTTCATCTATTTTTTAAATTGTATTTTTTATCTTTATTTTTATTTATATGTTCATATTTTGTTTATTATTTTGTATCTTGTTGTATTTATTTAATATTTTTAGTATGCCAATGTTATTTCACCAACTAATTTTTTTTTTATGTTATTTATTGTTTATCATGTTTGCATGAGTGGATTATTTATGTTATTTTAAGTTATATTTGCATAAAATATTGTTATATATTGTAATTTATATTGTTCTCTTCATTATTTTCTATGATTATATCGGCATGAAATGATAATGCATATTATGAAATCTATGTCATTATTTACCATTTTCTATGTTATACTTGCATGAATTGTTAAAGTATGAATCATAAAGTTTATATTATTTAGTATCAATACCTTGTAATATATTAAATACATCGTAGTCATAAAATTCATATTTCATTTAATTCAAAAGAATTTTAAAAAAGTAAGGCAATGTTTTGGTATTTAGGAATACGGGAAGTAGTGCCCTAACATACTGGGTTGTAATTTTCCGTTTGTCTAAATGTTTAAAAGCATCCTTTTAAATAAATTTTGTAAATCACAAGATGATTTCAGTTACGATAGTTTAGGAATATCGTGTCCAATCATGCTGGATGTGATGTTCGTGCTCTTTCGAAGTAAAGGAATCTTGATTTTCAACTTAAATTATTACAGTTTTTTAAAAAAGAAATCTTATTTCTAAATTCTTTCAAATTTTGACATTAAGATAAAGCTATTCAATTTGGTACCAATTTTGGACGTTGCGAGGGTGCTAACCCTTCCTCGTACGTAACCGACTCTCGAACCCGTTTTCTTACAATTTCGTAGACCGAAATGTTTTTATAAGGTGATCCAATCACACTTAAAAAGGTTGGTGGCGAATCCTGTTTTCAAAATACCCCCTTTAAAAAAGAGGTTTCGACATGTATTTTGAAGCTTCCTCGAGTTTGAAAGGTTATAAAGTTCTAGAGTTCGTTGTTGCTTGTCTTCTACCAAAGTTGAAATTTTCTAAGTTTTCAAAATTTTAATCTTTTTGAAAACTTTTTAAGTTCTTCAATCTTTTGGGTTTGTGACAATTTTTTGATAAGTTTGCTAGTTTCCAAAAATTTTAGGTGTTTTAGTTAGAATGGTGATGAGAAATTGTGGAGGGGGGCCAGTAATAGTGATGGTGGTGAGGTTAGGAAAAAAGGCAACAATACCATGTAAAAGGTTTCCTATGTCAGCGACATGACTCAGTGCATTGTTGGGATTAAGGAAATGTGGAAGTCCTTAACGTATAGGGGTTTGCAAATAAGCAATTACATTTTCGAATTTAACATGCCCCAATGAGAGAATGAATTGAGCACCGTGAATAGGTCGAATAAAGGTGATGGGAAGTAAGGGTTTTACTTTCCTCTATATGCCCTAAAGGCTGGTTCCTATCTGCCACCTCACAATTTTATCTGTAAGGTGTTGAACAACTATGGGATGGCACTCAGAAAACCATTTGTGGCATCATGGTGGATTTTTAATGGCTTTTTGTCAAAGGGATGATATATCATACCTTAAGGTGTTCTAGAACCTTTTTGTCCCTTATGGCCATGGATCAAAATAAAATGTATGGACTATTCAGTTTTAACAAAAGGAATGGTGTAGAGATCGACCACCTGTTATCGGGCAAAGTGAGAAAGCTCAAGCTAGATCGGGAGAAATACATTTTGGTAGAGCATAGGTTTGTTGCAAAATTCAAGTTTTGCACCACTTGGTCCTACCTTCAAATGAGTTATGCTTAACTAAGCCCAAATTTATGGATGAGTTTAAGAATGAGCATTTTAGCTCTTCAGAAAGGTATTCCTCTAGATTCCCAAGAACTATCACAGTAAAAAAAGGTTTATAAGTATTACTTCATGGGTATGAGCCCTAATAGATACAAGGATAGTGATTTTCAAAAGGATTTTTAGAATGAAGAGTTGAGGGTTCAACATCATTTAGAAGCTTGGCCTCATGATAGTGATGAAAACGTTGCTCGCTTACTTTTGGGTAAAACCTTTATATCTTGGTTATTCCTTATATAGTATGGATTACACCGAGATCATAACTAGGGTATTGAAAAACAAACCATGACAATGCCTTCAGAAAATTACGGGTAGTTAATAGTGCTTTTAGTAATGCATAGGTTCATTGAAGGTGCGAACAACCAAAGACACACTCAAATAGTATCCTATGAAGAAAATGAGGAGTTCGTGGAGAATTTGGTGAGATGTAGGGGAGATAGGGTTGTATTTGAAGGTGGTGGAATGGGAGGAGCGGGGGTTGAGGGAGTTGAGAAAGCTTCTCAAGTGTTGGTGCAGACTAGCAATAAGTCTAATAGTAGTAAAAGGCATCCTCAACATTTCTTTTCTACTGACTATAAGCACACTAACACTACTCTTCCTCTTGATACAAGAGGTGCCAAATTTGTTTCTAAGCTAATGATTGACATTACTGAAGATGAGTGTATGGCTGGGAGATTCTTCCTCTTAATATTAATATTAACATTTTTGAGTTGAGGAGTTGGTGTAAAAGGAGACGAGAGTGGTTCAAAAAATACATGGAGGACCACCCTCTGCACTCCTTAACTCATAGTTTGCTCTAATTTAGTTTTTTTTTATCATAACTTATCTTTCAGTGCCTACCTTGTGTTGTCTATCCTTGTTCAGGTGGGCTAATAGCTCTGGCGATACTCCTAACACTATGACTGGCAACCTTGGTAATGTTCCTAGCAATAAGGAGATGGATATTGACCAAGCCTTGCTCAATAGTTTGAACATTACATCTCACTAGAAAAGGTCTTAGGCAATCTAGGGTGAAGGCATTGAGCAAAACAAACTTCACCTCAAAGTTCCATTGCCTTATGTCCGAGGACTTGCTACTTCATAGAATTTTCTTCCAACCCTTGCTTTTGTGATTGCTACATCAGAGGTTGATTCTTTTGCACCTTATCTTCCTGCAAATCTTCCTTCAATTGTGCCACTAGCCCTTGCGGTACTACTCATTTTTTGCCAGTGCCATGCATCCTACCTTTGCCAACTAGTAGTTTAGGTGAGCTTTTAGTTGTTAGTTTTCTTTCATGCTTGTTATGATTTTAATATTTTTATGTCTATTTTGTTTATGCCCTATTATATAAATGTTAAGATTGCCATGATACCTTGGGCCTTTGGTATAATTTCAAATTACTAAGAAAAATTCTACAAAACCCAAGGTAGCAAGTGATTAAAATTACTATTATTTCAGTAATGTTAAAATTACTATGAATTTGGCAGTCTTAAACTTTGTTTTCATTTACTTTTTGATCATTTTATGACTAATCAATATTCTTTTTGCAATGAGATTTATAATTTCAAAAAGTGGTGATTATTGTAGAAATTATTTTCGAACTCCTCAATTGAGGGCAGTTCTTGATTGTTTTGGGTTTTCCATCATTTTTGAAATATTATTAAGTGTTTTTAGAAATCAAGAATCTTGCTACCTTGGGGTTTTGTAGAATTTTTCTTAGTAATTTTAATTTAAATGTGCTTGTACTACTTAATTACTAATGAGTGCTTTTGAGAAGTATATGCATTTAAATTTTATAAATTTTTTGCTAGTGCCCTAAGGAGCCGACAATATAACGAATAGTATCCACTGAGGGGTGTCTATTTTAAAATTATTGAAATTTGGCTAAGTTCCTTAAGAGACTAGTTGTGTCTCTTTTATTAACTTAGCGAGCAATGTCCACTAAGGGGTGTTTTTTTTTAAATTATTGAAATTTGGCTAAGTGCCTTAACAAGTTAGCATTTTTTCTGCTATTAACTTAGCAAGCAATATCCACTGAGGAGGTTCTACTTTAACATTACTAAAATTTGGCGAAGTGCTTTAGGAGGCTAGTAATGTTTTCTTCTATTTACTTAGCAAGTAGTATCCATTTAAGGGTGCCTGCTTTAAAATTACTAAAATTTGGCTAAGTGCCTTAAGAGGCTAATAGTGTTCATACTATTAACTTAGCGAGCAATATCCATTAAAGGGTGTTTGCTTTAAATTTTTTGTCACTATAGGGATGTGATAATATATTATTTCATTTATCATGAGGCTTTCATTAGGGTACATATTACACATAATACTTTTTAAGATACGTAGCATTCCATGTCCTAGGCACTATTTTTCCTCTCATTTCTGCCAACTTATATGCTTTAATGTTCGATTTCTTGACCACATTACATGGAGCTCCCTAGTTTAGAGCCATTTTTCCTTTCTAAGTTGGTAGGAAGCTTGCATATACACATTACTAGGTCACCAAATTGAAATTGTTTGTTTCATGCCTTTAAGTTGTAAAAGTTGGCTGGTTATTGGTTTCTTGTAGCTAACTTGACCTTAGGTTGTTCTCTCATTTCTTGTAGCTATCTCGTCTTTTGATACACACTTTGTGTAACAGCCCGATTTTGGGCCTAGTCGGAACAGTGGTTTCGGGACCACTATTTCGAGGTTAGAGAAAATTATTTTAGTATTATTTTATGTGTTATAATATAATTTTATAAGTGCATGTAAATTTTGGTAAGTTAATTTTAGCAATTTCTAGTCCAATTTCGAAAAAGGACTAAATTGCGTAAAAGGTAAAAGTTGTGTTTAATACCTAAAGGTGTGTTAAATTGCCTTGTATCTTAAATTGGGGGTCTTTAAAGTGAAATTAGGCCATTGAAAGTGTGATGGCCGGCCATGGGAGACAAAATTGTTGAAAAGTCAAAATTAGGAGAAATTTGGTCACCAATTTTGACTAGTTTTATTATTAACAAATCAAAAAGAAAAAGCTATCATTTTCTCTTCTCCTTCACCGAAATATGCAGCAAAGAAAGGGTTTTGAAGCTGAAAATTTCAGCAACATATTTCCTTGCTTGTAATTGATTTTAATGTCTTTGCTTAATGATTTTTACATTTTGGAACCCCTAAAGCATGAGCTTTCATAAGAGGGACTATTTTGCAAAATGATGAAGAGTCTAGGGTTTTGCCATGAGAGTAAATGTGTTGTTTGCTGTGTTTTTATGGAAGATTATGAGTCCTAGTTGTCTAATAAACAACTTTTGTGAAAGAAATTGCATGAAAACACCTTAAAAAGGGCTAGATTGCTAAGTCAGTAAAATGAGTTGTAATGTGTAAAATAGTTGAAATTATGAGTTGCTATAGTTATGAAAATGGTTCATCTAGACTCAAGGAGTAAAGAAATGTGATAAAAATTATTTTACGAGCATTGGGGCAAAAGTGCAAATATGCAAAAGTTTAGGGTCAAAATGAAAATTTGTAAAATATGATTTTTAGACCCATATGAATATTGTGACTGATTGGTAGGCTAAATGTGATATTATAGATCAAGGAAATCGAGATTTGGACCTACAACGGAAAGAAATCGATTAAGGGATGATTATGTCCTTTTCACCTTTGTGGTATCGAGGTAAGTTTGTATGTAAACAATACCATGCTATACATGTATTTAAATGTTATCATTACATGAATTGTACAGATATTAAGTCTATGTGATTAATAGAAATATGATAAGACAAAGCCTTAATAGACGAGGAAAAATCCCGTTTGAACCTTAGGAATAGAATAGGATACGAGTGACATGTCACTAGGAATTATGAGTCTAGATGAGTAGCTCGAGAGTGAGCATTGAAATGTCATGAGATATGAGGTAGCTTTAGCTGCAATTGAGGCACTTATGTGCAAAGGCTTTTCCGAGTATCCAATTAGTATTCCAAGTGTTCAACGGGTAATCCAATGAAAGAGTTGATGATGGTCCTAATGAGGTAAGTCATTGGTGAGTATACACTTGAGTTATGTTACGAGTTGTGCAAGTATGTATATTAAGCCTATGAGAATGCCTTGATATGTGATGATCTATGATGCATAATATGTGTTCTTACCATGATGGATGAAATGATGTTGTATTAATTTTGTGAACAATGATCATGAATGAGTAACTTAGCCTTGACAGATTTGAGTTACTGCAGTAGTGTAACTTTGAAAATACACTAAAAATAGTGGAAAATTAGTTAGAGGAAGAATAAAATATGCGATTAAATCTTAATGAGTCTATTTTCACATGAAAGAAACAGGGGAAGAAAAAGAATTCTATATTGCATGATATTTGAATTCTTGTAAAACAGGGTCTGAATGAATTCGAGATCCCCTGTTCTAACTTTATAAATTCATCATAAATTGTAAAAAAATTATTAAGAGTCATACATTAGATGCATGGATTCCTTATTGAGTCTATTTTTAAGAGAAACAAACGGCATGATCATTGGGATTCTGTACAGGGATAAATTCGGTTTGTAGTGGACAAGGGTCAGAGTGGTCATACCCTGAAATAGGGGAGAATTTAACTAATAAACTGTACTAAATGGCTTGACCAAAAATTCTAGAAAAAAATTACTAAGTATAAATATGAGTATAGTTTCAATATAAATAGACGAGAACTTTATTTGAATCCTGTACTATGATATAAATGAACTTTAGTGCAGAAGGGTTGAAACTGTCAGACAGTGAATCAGGAGCAAACTTGAGGAATAAACTGTACTAATTGGCTAAGTCAAAAATTCTGGAAATTTTATGAAAGAAAGATAAATGAGTCTAGTTTCAAGGAAAATTAACGGAACTTAATTTGGAGTTTCGTAGCTCCAGATATAAATAATTTAGTGACTATTGCTCAGGAAGACAGCTTGCAGTGAACTTGAGAATATGTTGTAAACATTGATAAAACAAGTTAATGAGTTGCTTATTGTTTTCATATGAACTTACTAAGCGAAAGCTTACCCCCCTTCTTTCCCATGTTTTCTAAAGTTCCCAGGTTAGCTCGGGTTGGAGGCCGTCAGAGATATTATCACACTGTCGAGTTAACGCTATCGGCGTAAGTAAACTCAAGTGATTCTAGTCTATGGCATGTATAGGGTTTTAATGTGAGTATGTAATATTATGATTTAGCCAAAGGCATTGGCTTGTTATTAAGGTAGTATTAGTCATGTAAATTGGCCTATGTCGGCTAATATCGTTATGGGCCCATATGATTATTCTTATGCATGTATGTTATTATCTCTTGTGATGTGGCTTGCAACATGTATGCCTAGAGATTGAATTGAGATTCATTGATGAGCTAATAACTAATGCAGGATTAAGTGATTGGTAAATAGTTAATAATGCTTCATGAATGGTTTGTGGATATGATTATGCATGCTTTGTGATGGACATGAGGTTTGATGACATGTTGATAGCTATAGCATTAATATGGTAAAGATGAAAGAAAAACTTATTGTAATGGTTGCATGTGAAATTACCATGGTCATGTCATATTAGGAAAGTTTAAGTGCCTAATTTTGCCATGTTGTATGCTATTGTATAAGTATACGTGCATGTGTTGTGAGTATGACAAAATGGCTTGGAAAATAGCCTTGTATTTGTCCAGGTTTTGGACATGGGTTTGGGACACGGGCATGTTCTTAGCACCCGGGCGTGTGTTCTATACCTACACGGGCGTGTGGAGCCTTGATACAAGAGATTTCCTAATTTTTTCATGAGTTCTCGGTTGGGTCCTGAACCACCCCGAATGCATGTATTGGGCCTCGTAAGCTCGCATAAAGGACAGATTGCATGAGAAAAGAAAAGTTTTTAATTATTTGAGATTTCATGGCCCTGTTTAGTATGGAAGTGTTAGTAAAAGTCAGGTAGCACCTCGAACCCCGTCCAGGCGTCGGATGCAGGCGAGGGATGTTACATTTAGTGGTATCAGAGCATGGTTTAGTCAGTTCTCAGACTAATCTAGCGTAAGAGAGTCTAGCTATACATGCCATAGTATTACTCTTGATAGTGTGATATCTCTCGGCCCTAACAAAACTGTTGGTTAAGACAGGAATGAATTCGAACCGAGCAAATCTTAATAAAGATAAGAGTAAAGTTGAGATTATTGAATCATGCTTGTGACATACTGAAAATGGGAAAGGTATGAAAAGATATTCATGATTTTCATATGAACTAGTATTCACTATGTGATACTCTTAAGTTAAAGAATGTGAAATAGTGGAGTAAAATACAGTTAAGTTGTGAAAAACGTTTTTATGCATGTTAGTATTCATACGTTGTTAAATGTCCAACTTGATTTGGCCAAGTGTTTATGAAAAGAAAGAAATTTGCTTGAAGTGACAAAGTGTATGTATGAATGCTTTTATTGCATGATTAGTAATCAGTATATACATGAGGTTGACATTTTTGTCTAGATTAATGAAGTCAAGATGCCGAAATGTTATGCCTTATAATCTTACTTACAGAATCATAAATGTCACAATAGCATGAAAGTTGTAATGAAAGATCGAATTGGGTGGAACGCAGAGAATGAGTACGATCGTTCACTAATGAATTGACGGAAAAGACTATGGTTGGACTGTGGCAATACATGAGATTTGTGTGCCAGTGTAAGACCATGTCTAGGACATACATCGGCCTCGAGATGTTAGCCAGTGTCAGACATGTCTGGGACATGCGTCGGCTAGGAGATGTGCTAGTGTAAGACATGTCTGGGACATGCGTCAGCACGGTTACATGTGTCGATGTAAGACACATGCGGGACACGGCATCGACACAGATGGATGAGAGCTAGTACAAGACCATAGTTGAACTATGGCATCAAGTAAACGATGTACTCAAAATCGTAAGACGTTATCCAATTTGATAAATATTGACAAGTGATTAAGACTAAATATGAGAATTTGATAAAACATTAAGGGTAATTTGAGAAAAAGAAATGAAAGTTTGAGTTATGATAAATTCACTTATGTTTAGCTAATATTCGCATGAAATAAAGTTACATGTATTACTGAGATATGTGAAAATGTGTTTATAACAAGTTGGAAATTTGAAATGTTTGAATCAATATGCGTAAAGCTATGTTGTTGTTGAATATGTATTTGCTTGAGAGTCAAAAGTTTAGAGGCTTTACAATCTCCACCCCCTTACCAGAATAGAGTTATACGATGAGATTCTCGAGAGATATGTTGCATAAGCTTGCAAAAGTGAAACTGAAGAGTACAAAAATGGAATAGTATAAGATTAGCGAAGATAGAATTAGTTAGAGGAATAATGTCAGACTTGCACAGATGTCTGAGTATGACGAATTCAATTAAACAAAAGTGATGGCTATCTTTCTCTTTTGAGTATTCTATGTTTTCCTCTATTCTATGGAATACGTATGGTTATCCCTTTCGACTGAGAATTCTATTGTGTGAGGATGCTAGTGACTATGATATTAGATGAAAAGTTCTATTGGTCCAGTTAGTTATGATCTACATTTCCCCATCTCTTCAGATTTCTATTCTGATATATTAGAATGAAGTTGACAGTAAAAATCTATGTAAGATTATTCTGATGTTCTATTGATTATGGTTTATATATGCGAGAATTATATTATCTCTGTTACGAGAAATTCTAGAGCGTACAGACAGTAGTTTCTTTCTAGTTTTCTCTAAAGGATTTTCCGGATCATCTTCATTATTTTCTTCTGGATTATATTCTCGGATTTCTGGTATAGTCTTTATATCTTGGAATTTCTTATATTGGTTTTTCTCTCGTTCTTGTTTCAAGAATTATCAAGCTTGATTTATCTTTACAAGTAATCTTTGACTTGCGATATTAGAATCTGTTATGATTAAGCTTCTGGGTCGACCATAAAAGTGTGGGGATTTCAGTGTCGAGATTTCTTTAAAATCTTGGGGAAAAGAATGGTTATTCTGCAAAAGTAAATCTGAGTTATGTGCATTTAAGTTTATTATCTGGTTTGAGAATACCATTACGTGTTCTTTGGTAAGTAGTCGTACAGTCAGAAATGATGGGGTTTTATTCTTGAAAGTATGTTATAGAAACATATTAGTTGGATTTCTCTTGTCCGAGAGATGTTATAAGTATAGTTATCCTGATTAGTAAAGAGACCACATCTATGAAGTTGGAATCATTTGATTCATGTTAGTAAAGTTTCTAAACAGTTGATGATCAGAGTATAGAAATGTGGCTATAAGTGGTAAATTAAACAAGTACAACATGATTCGACTTTTAATTTGGAATTGCAAGGAAGATTTGATTTTTGGTTTCTGTTACTATTATTTCAGAGTAAGATTAGGGTACTGAGAAACTCCAGGCTATGCAGAGAATTGTGTACAGAGTTCACAGCAGTCTTTTGTTTATTCTTCCAAAGGATGTTAAATTGACTACTGGGGAAAGCCGATTATCAGATATATTCAAGATTATAATTGTCAATGCTGACATTGAAAGAGAAAATTGAGAAATGATTAGTATGAATTTTGTATCGGGATGTCTCTCTTCTCCGGGAAATAAGAGATACCATAATGGATTGTGATAGATTGATGATAGTAGTCCGCATGACTATTTTGGTATATACAGAGGTATTGTTAGACGGATTGGGACGAGTTGTGTTTCTAAGCTTATAGTTCTTAGAATGTCGGGCCAAGATTTGAATTGAGCCGAGAATTTTATGGTAATTGTGGAAAGGTTACAAAATCCCGAGTATCGACTTCAATTGAGTTGTTTTGTAAGTTTTGAGAAAAGATATAAGTGACTCGTCAAAGTAGAGAGCAACTTTTTCGGTAAGATTTTAGAGACGAAAATCCTAAAGGGAAGAAATGTAATGACCCAATTTTGGGCCTAGTCGAACAATGGTTTCGGGACCACTATTTCGAGGCTAGAGAAAATTATTTTAGTATTATTTTATGTGTTATAATATAATTTTATAAGTGCATGTAAATTTTGGTAAGTTAATTTTAGCAATTTCTAGTCCAATTTGAAAAAGGACTAAATCGCGTAAAAGGTAAAAGTTGTGTTTAATACCTAAAGGTGTGTTAAATTGCCTTGTATCTTAAATTGGGGTCTTGAAAGTGAAATTAGGCCATTGAAAGTGTGATGGCCGCCATGGGAGACAAAATTGTTGAAAAGTCAAAATTAGGTGAAATTTGGTCACCAATTTTGACTAGTTTTATTATTAACAAATCAAAAGAAAAAGCTATCATTTTCTCTTCCCTTCATCGAAATATGCAGCAAAGAAAGAGTTTTGAAGCTGAAAAATTTCAGCAACATATTTCCTTGCTTGTAAGTGATTTTAATGTCTTTGCTTAATGATTTTTACATTTTGGAACCCCTAAAGCATGAGCTTTCATAAGAGGGGACTATTTTGCAAAATGATGAAGAGTATAGGGTTTTTCCATGAGAGTAAATGTGTTGTTTGCTGTGTTTTTATGGAAGATTATGAGTCCTAGTTGTCTAATAAAAACTTTTGTGAAAGAAATTGCATGAAAACACCTTAAAAAGGGCTAGATTGCTAAGTTGTAAAATGAGTTGTAATGTGTAAAATAGTTGAAATTATGAGTTGCTATAGTTATGAAAATGGTTCATCTAGACTCAAGGAGTAAAGAAATGTGATAAAAATTATTTTACGAGCATTGGGGCAAAAGTGCAAATATGCAAAAGTTTAGGGTCAAAATGAAAATTTATAAAAATATGATTTTAGACCCATATGAATATTGTGACTGATTGGTAGGCTAAATGTGATATTATAGATCAAGGAAATCGAGATTTGGACCTACAACGGAAAGAAATCGATTAAGGGATGATTATGTCCTTTTCACCTTTGTGGTATCGAGGTAAGTTTGTATGTAAACAATACCATGCTATACATGTATTTAAATGTTATCATTACATGAATTGTACAGATATTAAGTGTATGTGATTAATAGAAATATGATAAGACAAAGCCTTAATAGACGAGGAAAAATCCCGTTTGAACCTTAGGAATAGAATAGGATACGAGTGACATGTCACTAGGAATTATGAGTCTAGATGACTAGCTCGAGAGTGAGCATTGAAATGTCATGAGATATGAGGTAGCTTTAGCTACAATTGAGGCACTTATGTGCAAAGGCTTTTCCGAGTATCCAATTAGTATTCCAAGTGTTCAACGGGTAATCCAATGAAAGAGTTGATGATGGTCCCAATGAGGTAAGTCATTGGTAAGTATACACTTGAGTTATGTTATGAGTTGTGCAAGTATGTATATTAAGCCTATGAGAATGCCTTGATATGTGATGATCTATGATGCATAATATGTGTTCTTACCATGATGGATGAAATGATGTTGTATTAATTTTGTGAACAATGATCGTGAATGAGTAACTTAGCCTTGACAGATTTGAGTTACTGCAGTAGTGTAACTTTGAAAATACACTAAAAATAGTGGAAAGTTAGTTAGTGGCAGAATAAAATATGTGATTAAAGCTTAATGAGTCTATTTTCACATGAAAGGAACAGGGGAAGAAAAAGAATTCTATACTGTGTGATATTTGAATTCTTGTAAAACAGGGTCTGAATGAATTCGAGATCCCCTATTCTAACTTTAGAAATTCATCATAAATTGTAAAAACATTATTAAGAGTCATACCTTACATTCATGGATTCCTTATTGAGTCTATTTTTAAGAAAAATAAGCTGCATGGTCATTGGAATTCTGTACAGGGATAAATTCTATTCGTAGTGGACAAGGGTCAGAGTGGTCATACCCTGAAACAGGGGAGACTTTAACTAATAAACTGTACTAAATGGCTTGACCAAAAATTCTAGAAAAAAATTAGTAAGTATACATATGAGTATAGTTTCAAGATAAATAGACGAGAACATTATTTGAATCTTGTACTATGAGATAATTGAACTTTAGTGCAGAAGGGTTGAAACTGTCAGACAGTGAATCAGAAGCAAACTTGAGGAATAAACTGTACTAATTGGCTAAGTCAAAAATTATGGAAATTTTATGAAAGAAAGATAAATGAGTCTAGTTTCAGGAAAAATTAACGGAACTTAATTTGGAGTTTCATAGCTCCAGATATAAATAATTTAGTGACTATTGCTCAGGAAGACAGCTTGCAGTGAACTTGAGAATATGTTGTAAACATTGATAAAACAAGTTAATGAGTTGCTTATTGTTTTCATATGAACTTACTAAGCGAAAGCTTACCCCCCTTCTTTCCCATGTTTTCTAGAGTTTCCAGGTTAGCTCGGGTTGGAGTCCGTCAGAGATATTATCACACTGTCGAGTTAACGCTATCGGCGTAAGTAAACTCAAGTGATTCTAGTCTATGGCATGTATAGGGTTTTAATGTGAGTATGTAATATTATGATTTAGCCAAAGGCATTGGCTTGTTATTAAGGTAGTATTAGTCATGTAAATTGGCCTATGTCGGCTAATATCGTTATGGGCCCATATGATTATTCTTATGCATGTATGTTATTATCTCTTGTGATGTGGCTTACAACATGTATGCCTAGAGATTGAATTGAGATTCATTGATGAGCTAATAACTAATGTAGGATTAAGTGATTGGTAAATAGTTAATAATGCTTCATGAATGGTTTGTGGATATGATTATGCATGCTTTGTGATGGACATGAGGTTTGATGACATGTTGATAGCTATAGCATTAATATGGTAAAGATGAAAGAAAAACTTATTGTAATGGTTGCATGTGAAATTACCATGGTCATGTCATGTTAGGAAGGCTTAAGTGCGTAATTTTTCCATGTTGTATGCTATTGTATAAGTATGCGTGCATGTGTTGTGAGTGTGACAAAATGGCTTGGAAAATAGCCTTGTATTTGTCCAGGTTTTGGACATGGGTTCGAGACACGGGCGTGTTCTTAGCACCCGGGCGTGTGTTCTATACCTACACGGGCGTGTGGAGCCTTGATACAAGATATTTCCTAAGTTTTTCATGAGTTCTCGGTTGGGTCCCGAACCACCCCGAATGCATGTATTGGGCCTCGTAAGCTCACATAAAGGACAGATTGCATGAGAAAAGAAAAGTTTTTAATTATTTGAGATTTCATGGCCCTGTTTAGTATGGAAGTGTTAGTAAAAGTTAGGTAGCACCTCGAACCCCGTCCAGGCGTCAGATGCGGGCGAGGGGTGTTACACTTTGAATTGGACATAAGCCATAGATATTGCAGTTTAGGTAGATACAAAATAATGGTCTTGAAAAATTATGTAGGTAAGTGAATTAGTGGAGAGATGATTCAAAACCATAAGTATAAGGTTTTTCTTTTAAAGTGCTTATGAAAATTTTTGAATGCATAAAAAGCATGGTAAGAGATAAAAGCATAGTGAATGCTTAAAAGCTCATGGAACGAGTAAAAAGCATTCAGAGTAATGTATTTGTAAAATGTACTTCATTTTAAAAATATTCTTGAGCTTAAAACGAACTTGTTTTGCTTCTTAATGCACAATCTTACTAGTTTATATGCTTTTAGACATTGACTCATGTCTTCCTATATTTTGGAGAAATTAGGTAATTGAGAGAATGAGACATAAGGTGGCAAGGATAATTGTTGTTTTTTGGATTATTAGGGAACAATGTTATGTACTGCACCATTTCTAGAGCTTGAGCTATTTTTATGCTAACTTTTCTTTGAAATCAAATCGTCTTATAGCCTCAAAACGTTACAAGCCTTGAAGTCTTATGTGTCTTAGACATTTTTGTACATTAATTATTGATTTGCATATATATATATATAGGAAAATTGAATGTTTTGAATTGTTTCTTTTGTATAGTCATTGCATCTACATAGGTTATTTTGATGGAATAACATGAATGGAAGTGTTTTTTCAAAATTGCCAATATATATATTTTGTAACTTTGCGAACTAACTAAATTTACTTTAGAAGTTTTGAGTTATCTATGTATCACCTTTAATTCGTATGCTAGAAAAGTTCCTTACATTGTACATATTTGTTAACCATGTTTTGCACATCATCATTACTCAATAGTTGTCTTTTTGCATGTTAGTGTTTGAAGTATTTGCTTGAGGACAAGCAACAACTTAAGTATGGGGAAGTTTAATCTTTCATATTTACATACGTTAAAGTAGGCTTTTTAAACACTTATTGAACTTATTCTCAAGTATTTTATAGTATCTTTTGTTATAATTTTACATTTTATGGATTTCATGTTTGATTTTAGCTTTTATAGTATTTTAACACTTTTCTAAACAAAATGGCTTGTTTCAAGTACTTGACTGATGCAAAAATGAAAATAGGTGCTTAATTTGGAGTCGAGGTCACAACATTGAAGAGTCAATTTCATGAAATCAATGTCTTTACCATAGACTATAGAGTTGGACTTCATCAAATGGCACGATCAAGTGAATTATTTCCAAGGTCGCGACACAAACACTCATGGCCTCAACATTGGACTAATGGTGTCGTAACACCAGCCATAGCCTCTAAAAATGAAGAAGCCGAGCTATTTAAGTACCATGTCGCGACACCAAGGAACCAAGTCGCAACACTGAACCTCAAAAGCACCTAATTAAATAGGTTGTTCAGGGTGTCACGACATTGAACTCTAACAAAGAAAATTGTTAAAGGGCATTTTGCAATCAAACAAGCCTCAAATTAGATTTTAAGCGAAGGTATACTTATCTTTTGTAGGTTAAATTGGAAAAGACTATAAATATCATTTTATAGATCATTTTATTAGAGTAGAAATTTAGGAGAGACAATTAGTCATTAGACATTTTTCTTTTCTCTTTTTCTTTTCTTCTCTTCTTATTTTTAGAATAAGATTTTATTTTATTCTATTTTAGACATTGAAAAAGATATATGATCAAACTATTGCACTTCATTGAAATTCCATCAATTAAATGAACATTTTCTTAGACTTTGTACTTCTATTTTATGCCTACCATGTGTTTGATAAAATACTTTTTTGAAATTAAAGTTTGATTATGTGCTAAATTGGTTATTGTTTGATTGATTAATTATTTTTATATTAAGTTGATATTTATTATTGATTAATTAGTTGTTTAATTATATCGAATTGCTTGATACACTAGAATTGATGCCTCTAGTAGAATATCTAGATAAACAAAACTGAAATGAGAGTTTATCCTTAATAGTTCGATATAAGTGTACTAGATAGTGAGACTAAGAGGAGAAATACTTGTTTAAGTGAGAGCAAAAGGAGAACTTAGTTGGTAATTTCGAATTAGGATGAGATCGAAAGGAAATTTCTAGTTAGGAGTGGCAAGCGATCTAATCGAGATAGGCTTTTAGCTTAGTTAACAACCGACTAATCAATTGATCATCATTTGAATTATTTGCATAATCTAATACAATAGGAAGACTTTTTTTTAAATAGTTTAATTGATAATTTAGATTTAGTCTTGTATATTTTTATATTTGGTTTGCACTAATAATTTCCAATTCGATTAGGTTAGTAATTTCTTAGCTTGTAATTAACTTAACAATCACATTTACCAATTTGACAATCCCTTGGGTTCTATCATCGAAATAATATTATATTTTATAGTAAAATTTATATATTACAACTCGAAATTGTACACTTGCAGTTAAAAATCATTTTTAAATTGTCTTATAAATTTGTTTGTTTTCTATGCACACACTTAGGCAGTCACTTTACTCACAGACAAGATAATCCAGGAGCTGGCTTTTCTTTTTGGCGAAAAGGTCCACTTATCTTCCCCTCAACAATTACACAAATAACATATTGGTGGGATACTTTCCTTCTGCTCTAGGTTGTCTTTGTTAAGGCTATACTTGGCCTTGGTCATCTTGGTCATGTTTGTCTATGAATTGAGTTAACTATTTTTATTTTCTCTTTTTATTTTCTTTTCTTCTTAATAGGATTTTCTTTTATTCTATTTTAGAAAAGATTTTAATTTTTTCTTTATTTCTTCTTCTTTTTTGAAGACATTGCAAAAGATTTATGACTAATCTATTGCACTTCACCGAAATTCAATCAATTAAATGAAAATTTTCTTAGACTCTTTACTTCTATTTTTTGCCTACCATGTGTTTAAAACTATTTTGATTTGAAAGATATTTTATTGGCCAAGAAATGGCCTATAAAAATCTTGTCTAGCTCATCGAACTTGTCTATAAAGCCTGGTTGCAATGAGTTATACCATTTTATAGAATGGTCTTAGAGTTTTAATGTGAATACCTTACATTTAAATTTGTCAGAGGCTTTTAGTATCTCCTTATAACTCTTAAACTGTAAGAGATGGTCTATAGGGTTTTTTCTCCCATATAATCTTACTTTGAGGATTTTGAAATTGGAAAGATATCCTATGGTAATGACGAGGAGAACCATGGGATAGTTTGCCTAAAACTTCCATTGAATGTAACTAAGGTGTGTGGCTCACAGGTCTTACATTTCCTTATGCAAAAAAATCATCTCATTTTTCCCCATTATTTCTATATTTGAAACATGTTGAAGGACACATTTTGGGTCCCTCTGTTGTGGCACAATTCTATCGATTTCCATGTTGATCGATATACCTTTATGCTAGGGCATTTCACCATTCTGGTATTTTGCTCTTGATTAATAGGAGAAGCCCTTTCTTCTTCATCATTTCAGCCTTTTCTATCTAGTTTTAGTGCATCTGGAAAAATTCTACATATTATGTTGAAGCTACTCTTGTTGCTATTAATATACTTGTTATTTTCTTTGTTAGGACTCTTTTGATTGTCTAAATTGTTCTCGTAGGTTTTTTAAACTATTCTTATAACTCCAAAAATTATTTAGAACTTCCATTTTTATTTTGGGCGGTGAAGGTTTGGTTTTGATAATTTCAGCAGGTGTTGTAATATCCTTGTTGGAATTTTTGTGATGGGGGATAGCCTTTTTGGTGTTGTTGTTGTGAGGGATAATTTTGCTAGTATTATTGTTATGGCTGACAGTAGTTTTAAGGATCATAACAATAGGCTCCAAAGTTCTCATTTGCCTAAGTTTAGTTTTCCTGAATTTAGGAAGGATTTTCGCTTGGTGTTGCGCTAGGTTGGTAGAGATGTTTGGTTTGGGGTATCCATCGTAAAGAAAACCAAGTCGAGAGTGTTCCACACTTACCACACTAATTGTTGATACTAAGACCAGATAGGGCAAAGATGACAATGATGTAGGGCGATTCACCTTACTTAAGGTAAGGCAAAAAGCTAATATACACGGTGGTTCAATTGTGGAATTGGTCAAAGGAGGAGGAGAAGGGAATAAGAGTGAGAGAGAGAGTCACTCTTTTGGTTGAGGCTAAGGATTTTTATGCCCTTAGTTATGATCCTATGGTGTTGCTTGTTTTCTTCCCATAGGTGAGCCTAAAGCAAGCGGCCTAAGTGGTCTATCACTATAGGTCTAAGTAGGGTGGCGATTGGACAAGTTGTCAATCACTTCAGATGGGACATGGCAGTTGACTTCAGAAGTATCAGTTAATGCATGGGGCCAACGTGGGTACGTAACCGAGGGTTGGATGTGAGGAATGTGTTTGAGGAGTTGTACTTGAGGTTTTTTTCAATTAGTGGCTCCAAGAAGTGTGTGCTCGAAGGATGTGTCCGAAGGGTAGAAGTATTACATGTATGATATTAAAATTAGAAAAACTAGATTAAATTGTGAGTAAAACAAAAATTAAATACATAAATACTTCAAATTAAGAAAACAAAATAAATACAATTATTTACATAGTGTTACCATCAATCCTGAGTTAGGGTCGAGTTAATTTGTGACAACAACATTATTAATATAAACAATTGGTGGAGGTAACAAAGTGTTCATAATAAAATTAAAATGTATAAAAATTAAAATAAAATTTTGTTTAGTGACAAATTTAAGGTTTTACTAATGCAATTGGTGTAGGTTTAAATCTCATCATATCCATATTTTTTTTTTAATTGAAAAGTTTAAAGTACCCTCAAATAATATAAACTATTTTAAATACAAAAGGACATCAAAGTAATTTCCATAACCAAGTTGGTGCCCAGTTGACCCATGACACCAATTCAATCAGGGGTTTAAATAATAGTATAGATAAATTTTGTTCTTAGAAAAATAACAAAAAATATTTATTTTGTTGCATATAAAGGAAAATCTCAAGGCATTTTTACATGACATGTGTCTAAAGTTTCTCTCTCTCTCTTTCTCTCTCTACATTTTAAGATAATTCTTAAATTTTAATTTTGATCCCTCTATTTGTTTTTTCAAAATGGTCAGATTATAATTTTAGTATTTGAACTATGCTCAAATTTGAGATTCAAATTATATACTTTAATTTTTAACTTAATTTGGTGCCTCAACTTTTAAAATATCATTAGTTTGTCTAAGTACTTTATTTTAATTAAAATGCTAACGTGAATTTTAAGAATTGTTAACACTGTTAAAATTCTTTACTAAATTCAGGTCCATTGCAATGTAAATTTTGAATTTCAAAATGTCACACTAGTGAATTTGACATAATAATTTTAATGACATTAACAACTGGAACTAAATTTTTAAATTCAAAAAGTAGAGGGACTAAATTCCTAAAAATAAAATCATAAGGATTAAATTCCAAATATACATAGAGTATAAGAAACTTGAAGCTTTTTTTAACATTTAGATTTTTCTCTATAATTTAGCCAAAAAAAAAACTATTAACCCAACTTGAAGCATGGATCGGAACTATATCTTCACTTTACCAAAATAAAAAAAAATTCCAACATGTGTATTTATATGATGTGTATAGTAACACTTGAAGAGAGCATCTATATGATGCAACCCACTAGATATATAGCTAAAGGAAACGAGCATAAATTTTGCAAACAACTTAGACCATATATGGACCTAAGCAACCATCCTACTCATGAAATCAAAGATTTGATCAAGCGATTAACTCTTTTGCGTTAGAGAAAAACGAAGATGAACCTTGTATTTATAAACGTTTAAGAGATGGAAAGGTGGTCTTTCTCTTTCTATATGTCGATAGCATTCTATTCATTGGGAATGATGTAGGAACATTGTCATCAGCAAAACTGTGGTTAACCCAATAGTTTTGGATGGAAGACTTGGGAGAAGCTAATTTTTTCTAAGCTTTTGAATCCTAAAGGACTGAAAGAACAAAGTGATAATAGTATCTCAAGCTTCACACGTAGACAAGATATTGGAACATTATGCAATAACTAATTCGAAGAAGGGTAATCAATCCTCTATATCGGGATTTCATCTCTCTTTAGAGGACTGTCCTAAGACAGCGGAAGAAAGAGATAACATGAGAAAGGTTCCTTATGCTACGACAATAGGAAGTCTTAGGTATGCTATGTGATGCACACACTCAGATATACATATTGCAGTAGGGTTGGTGAGTCAATATCAAGCAAATTCAATACCAAGACACTAGCAAGCAGTTAAGCATATATTCAAGTATTTACAAAGAAAAATAGATTATATCCTTGTGTATTTTGGAGGAGATCTTACTCCTATTGAGCATACTAATTTTGACTTCCAAACGTGTCGAGATTCGACGAAATTGATATCAAGTTGTGTTTTTGTCCTAGGTAGTAAGTCAATTATATGGAGAAGCGTAAAGCAAAGTTGTAATGTTGATTCCACTATGTAGGCTGAATATGTGGCTACTTCTGAGGGTACCAAAGAAGCAATATGACTTCGAAAGTTCCTTATGAATCTTGAAGTGGTATAGGAAGAGTTATCACACTGTATTGTGACAATTGTGTGGAAATAGCTAATACCAAGGAGGCAAGAAACCACAAAAAGACAAAACATATTTATCGAAAGTATCATATCATAAGGGAGGTAGTTGAAAACGGAATTGTGTGTGTAGTCAAGGTCGCAAAGTAAAATGGGTTTTGGATGCAAAGTAAAATGGAAGAAAATGTTGCTCCTTGGTTGTCTAATGTTTAACTAATACTAAGCGGTATTATGTGGTCGAATCTTAATAAGAAAAGATAGAATATATTAGTAGATGAACCTAAATATTTCCTTAGTCTAATCAGAAATGGGAAAACCAATTGAAAGACTAATATATCATCTAACAAGTCCAATTGGGGAGATGATTTTTCTTGGGAATTAAAGCGGATGACTACCAGAAGATAGAGACATAGATGTGACTGACTAGACGATAGTACATAGGACTAGACCCAAGAAGAATAGATCCTGAATTTATTTATGAATTTATTCACTTGTGACATTCATAGTGCGGCATACCTAAATCCTGAGTGGATGACAAACTATTTATGTGTGACTCGTACACTTTGATGTAAGTAAAAGCCTGAGTTCAAATAAATAAGGAACTAAAATTCAGTGCGTTGGGTGTACAATTTCTGTAGTATGCAGTGTCATTCACAACAATGGAATTCATAACTCGAGACATGGGTAAATGATATCCTCTCATTGACATTACATGGTTGATGAAAAGTAAAAGTAACCACAAGTTGTTCGTCTTTGTGATAAATGACTTGATTACTATTTGATAGTAATTGACTTTTCATGATGGAAGATGTAATGGTTACCATGAGATAAAATAGGACCATATTAGGAGAATGAATATTATCCCAAAGAGATTAAGGATATCCTATTAGGGTAACATTGTAACCTCCCTAACCCGATTAAACGTTATGGTTGAATCATGAATGTCACATTAGCCACCGAAATGGCCAAGCAGTTCATCTTACTTACGAAAACCTTGATCAATCAATATTTAGTAAAATCACTACTTTTGAGCTCAAATTACAATAAAACATCCATGAGGCCAACTTTACTTAAAGCCCGTCCTATTAATTGATCGAGACATTTTTGAAAAATAGTTGAGTTGTCATTTTTATTTATAAAAAAACTCATTTTGTTCTAATGCAGTGGATATCTGTAAGTATGTCATATTTTACTTTAAGTTGAGTAGCATGCAATTACCAATTATTAAATTAAAACTACTCGAATGAATAATGCATGCATAAAAATCTCAAACCAAAAACTACCAAGCCACGGTCAAAATAATAATTTTTAGAACTTATAATTAAAACTCAGAGCGTGACAACTCTTGGTCCATTAATCTAATTTTCTTCTAGCCCGATTTTTAGGATGGGACAATTCTTCTCCCCTTAAAATATTTTTTTCCTCGAGATTTTCTTATTTACAAAATCCATTACCCCTTTCTTTAAACCGAGCCACCATGCTTCGCTACGCAACTCTTATTTCCAATATAATTCCAAACAATGCTTCCTCTTAATTCCTAATAGACATATCTAACGAATAGTATTCAGAAACATTACTCACAAATTCTTCTACCCTATTTCCAAACTTAACAGAAACTCTATTAACATTCAACAGACATGTGCTGTAACACCCCAAATCTAGTAGGTCAAAAGTTTTGGCGTATAGTTGTAAATAGTTGTCTGGCATAGTGTTAAACACCCAAATGATTGTTTTGGCATATACTTGTGGGTGTATAGTATCTGCCACATAAGAAAGTAAAAAATTTGACTTCATGATATTCTGCTATATCAATGAGAAGTTTGTATTAAGAGATAAAGGGTAAGTATGGAATGAGTATTTGCTAAAGGTATAGTATGCCTGATTTGTCTGGAATACTGTTCTAATTAGATTTTAAGTAACTTGGTTACAAATCAAGGAAATAGCTAAGTTGGGTAATTATGATTTCAAGATATTTATTAATATTTCTCTCGAAAAATGTAGGTCATTAAGAAAGCAAGTTCTGAAACATAAGACACTTGTTAAACTCCATTGAGTAAGTTAAGCTATATATATGTGCGTGTGATGAGTTCTAAAAGGTTCTTCTTTTTTCTTCTTCTTCTTCCTTAAGTGGTATTTATTGAAACATTCCTTAAGTTTGAATGTATCCTACTTTGATAATCTAAAGCCTATGGTTCTTTTATGATCAGTAGTTACTTTGCATCAAGGTAAGTACTTTAGCTCTGCATGTTTAGTTTTAAATGAGTAAGTCTATATGTGGTTTTTGAGCAATAAGTTGAAAGTATAAGGCTTCTGCATGAGATTCTCTGCGATTGAATTGATAAGTAATTTGTATGTACAAAGGTATTAATAGTGAAATTATGTTTCTAAAGAGTGGTTGATGCTAGTTCGTGATAGATATCTGGACCTAGAGCTTCAAACTATAGTAAGTGAGTTCTATGTCCATGTATATTGTTTACACTGAAATATGTCTGTAGGAGATTGGTCGAACTATGAAATCTAAAACCATGGAAAGTATATTATGAATATGATATGCATGCAACTATATGAATGGATTACTAAATAAAATATATGAGTGTATGAATGTTTGCTGGGATATTATGTATATTTGGTATGAAATCTGATGAGTTCAAGTATATGATAAGTGGTGTATGAATAATGTGATGTTAAAGTATGGTTGTATATGTCTGTTTGGAATTTATGTTGTGAGATGTGTGTTCTTTATGGTTTATGTTAGGGAATTAAAGTGTTGGATTTAGATTGTACAAGTGCATGAAGAATCTAGAAAGTGAGTTTGTGTTTGGTCACTGCGGTGGTATATAACGAAGTCTGTCGAGACAAAAAACATAAAATCTATTATGGAACACTAAAGGAAAAGTTTATGGCCATGGCAATCTCTAAAAAAGGAACTAAGGATGGCGATGTCGTCGGGGATTCTCTACATGCTCGAAGCGGTGATGGGGAAATCTCACGCAATGTGAGTCTAGGAAAAACTATATCGCAAACAGGGCAGTCTTGAAATGTCTAGGTGGCATTTTAATAGCCTTTGTGGCAAACTCTGAAATGATAGCCTTTGTGGTGAACTCTGAAAGAATAGTTGTTATGGTGAACTCTAAATGGATTGCCTTTGTGGCATACCCTGATTTGGGAAGCTCTGTGACGTGTTCTATATGATTCTTGAAATTACCAAGTAAAAGCAATATGGTATAAGAGATCTATCAGTTACATGGTAAGCATTATATAAGGTTAAGATTTGACTAAAGTTAGTGAATTGAAATGATGATTCTGATTAATGGTTTGCATCTATATGTTTGAATATTGTATCCGCCAACCATGTTTGTGCTCATTCATGATAGGTGATTGTGCATTGGTTTTGGGTTGAGTATTCACATGTAATTATATTTTAAGTTGTATAGATCTTTGAAGAGGAAATTGGTTAGGATATATGAATGTTTAGATTGAAAGATATAAGTAAATAATCGAAGTCATCAATGGGAAACAAATGAATTCAGAGTAAGCTATGGTTGCTAGCTTATATAAAAGATTAGAAATCGAGAAACTATTTGCAAGAAGTAAAGTTAAATGTTGAGAATGATAAGATCGTCATTATGATTCAGCATGCAAGTATCACTAAGGTAAAATGTGTTTTTCTCACTAGGTTCTTATGAACTTCTCTATGTATGTTATGTTTCAGGTTGGATGATGTAAGTCTGTGCTAGAAGGGATGATGCTAGCACTACACCAATAGAGTGGCATATCGGATTATTATGCATACTTAGCATGCTTAGTGGCATTTAAGATTTAGCAGTACTACGTAGAAGCTTGTACTTAGGATAAATGTAATAAGTTATTATATTAGATGATAATTTTTGTAATTAAATTACTCTACTTATCTTTGTATATCTCATTGTTGTTTATGTGATAAATAAAATTTGTAAATAATTGTGGTATGTAATAATAATCTAAATTTGTTTCTGTATTCGTGTAGTAACACCCGAGATCTAGATCTAGTAAATTGGATCGATTTGAGGGAGTTACAAGTAAAGCCAAAATTAATCAATGTAAAGTAAAATTTAAGAAATGTACCTACATTAACATCAGATATGTCACGGTCCTTGTGACACCTAGCTGCGTGAACCAGTGTTAGTTGTCTAACCTTAATTCTAATCAGACCCCTCGGAGGAAATCGATTAACCCTTTACTTTTGTACCCTGGTTTTTGTCCCTAATTCTATGTTGAAGCTTCTATCCAATTTACCCAGAGAGGACAATATTTAACCTTATGCCCAGTCGAACCACAACCCAGACACGCACCAACCTTTTCCAACTTTCGCTCGGGTGGTGCTTATCACAGTATCTACAAAAAAAAACCCTAGCTAACCTAACAGTTCCTCCAGTAATATCTACTTTCACATTCTTCTAAGGTCTAGTTTCTCTAGCCTGCTTCAAAGATTGCTGATTCGGACGAGTGGAACCAAACTCTCTCCTAGTCTGAACTTTATTATTTTCTTATCTCTTGCACTCCAAGCGTTTACTTTCTTCTACTACTTTTCCCTTTTCAATGATAGTTTCAAAAACCTTTTCTAAGACTTCCAACATTGCTCAAGACACCGCATCATCCCTAGTCTCTTGATCACTGCCTTTAGCAGTAGGCCCAATCACGGTGTCATTTGTCTTAGGGCCAGTTACAATTCTCTAAGAAGCAAACAACTCAGCTTGATTCCTTATACTACGGTTGTTCATTATGGTATTCTACAATATTATGCTTGATCCACCGTTTTATAAAGTAGTCACTAGTTATTTTTAGTCAGTTTTTAGTTTATTATGTTACAGTTTCAGAGAGAATACAAACACTATTATTTTAGTTCTACGTCTACAGTAATACACCTCTAGTGTTCATCTACAATTTAACAGTAGCTTTTTTATGGCAACTGGCATCAAAGTCTCGAACCTGTTTTTCTTTAAAAAAGATCATTTTCAAAAACTTATGTGGCTTGTTTTTCTCAAAATACCCATTGTTCTCAATGAATGCATGCAAACCCATTTAAAATTCAAGTCGATTTTATGAACCAGACTCTAATACCACCGAATATAACCTCCCTAAGCTGACCTAAATTTTATGACCAAATCATGAAAGCCACATTAGCCACCGAAATGGCCAAGTAGTTCGTTTTACTTATGCAAAACTTTATCAATCAATCTTTAGCAAAATTACTACTTTTGAGCTCAAAGTACGATAAAACATTCATTGATTAGGCCAACTTTACTTAGAGTCCATCCTATTAATCAATCGCGACATTTTTGAAAAACAGTTGAGTTGTCATTTTTCTTTATGAAAAACTCGTTTGGTTTTAATTCAACAGATATCTGTAAGTATGTCGTATTTTACTTTAGGTTGAGTAACATGCAATTATCGGTTATTCAATTCAAACTACTCGAACGAATAATGTATGCATAAAAATCCAAAACCAAAAACTACCAAGCCACTATCCAAATAATAATTTTATAGTTCAAAACCATTAAAAAATCATAAAGAAAATAATTTGATATAAATAAAATACTCCAATGTTCGAAGAGTCATCCACATGCTAGGTCCGATCCTAGACTCAAGCATTACCTAAGATGTTTTAGACTAAAAGGTGAGCTTATGAAAGCTCAGTGTGAGTTAATAAAAGGTACAATTATACAAGCAACATAACAGATAACATTCAACAATGTCATTTCAAAACTATACATGGTGTAACTAATCAATGTATGAGCATGTCATGTGTTTGATGCAATGAAAAAGGTGTCTACCCAACCATCCACTAAACACCACAGGTTCCCCAAAACTCATCTACCAGACTTCAAACAATGCAAGCTGAAGCTTATTGTGGATAAACTACCGATAACAGTAATGCAGTTAAGCTGCCAATATAAGTGCAGACACCAATAGTGTAGACAAGCCACCAATAATGGTAATACAGATGAACTGCCACTAATGTAGGCAAGCCACCAATAATGCAGACAAGCTGCCAATAATGAGATTAAATCACCCAACCTTCTCAATGCTCTGGTGCAGTGCACTGACAACAATATTGTGGACTTTAAACGTCGTCGGTACTCTATGAAACTCCTTTGTTAACCATAAAACCAACCAGTGCAAATACAGTATGTCATATTATCAGTGAAGCACATCATGCTTATCAATAACAGTTTAGTGCAATGGAATGCTTATCATGATTTTCGAAAAATAGTATCGGGGTATATCTTGCCTACTTTCAAATAATAGAATCATAGCATGTGGACATGCTTTCAATACAATCAGTTCCATACAAAGAATACAACTTTGTAACCACATTGAACAGATTCGCAATTTTTAGCATGTTTTCCATGCACCCAATTATCAATATCCATCATACAATAACAATACGGAGTATGTCGCAACATACATAAAATCAGCCATAATAATGGCATATACTCATATAGTGAAAACAGCTCATATGCAATCAAACAATCCCAAACTTGGCCTCTAATAGTTTGCTTAACTATTTAAGTACGTACCTTGCTCGACACCTCATTTATTCTCTTTTAGGTCTTTCGACCATGCTACAACTAGCAAGCACATTATGCCAATTTTAAACATACAATGTTAAGTTAAGGTTAACTACACAAAAGAAAGACCCACACCTTATTCTCGAAGTTCGTAACACTAAACCCTAAAATCCGGACTTTCGTATTTAAGCCTTGGATGAGCCTAAATCCAAAAATAGCACTTAATATGTTAATAATACGATTAAAACCAACCTTGAAACATTCCTAGGGGTTCAACCAAAGTAGTGCCAAAACAACACTTAATACATTAATAATACGGTTAAAAAGAGCACTATGTTTGGACAGCACAAGGAATAAAAAAGGAGAAAAAAATTAGAGAACTTGAGAGAGGAAGAGAGTCGGACGGCAAAGGGAAAAAAATAAAATGAAAGGCTGATTAACATGTTAAAATTTTTTATTTAAACCTAGGGTTTCACTAGGGTGGGACGACAAAAACATAGGGGAGTGGGAGCAAAAATAGCAAAATTAATTTATTTGCTCAAGAAGGGATTTGGACTCAGATCTGTAAGTCAATTACACTATCTCCTTATTTACTTTTAACCACTAAGTCAGTAGTTCATTTTACAAAATTATTATTAAAAGTCAGAACGTGACAACTCTTGGTCCATTAATCTAATTTTCTTCTAGCCTAATTTTCAAGATGTGACAAACACACTTATGACAATATCATTGGATGAGCACAGATAAAGTTGCTTTCATAATGGTATGTTGTTTGGGAGAGCTCAGCCATGATACTACAGTGGAATTACTTCGTGACTAAATGAGTTTATAATTAATAGGTGAAAAGTTGGAACTTAATTATAAATCATTTGAGTCTCAATTGCATATGTCCAATCGGTCCCTCCGCTAGCTCATTGAAACTAGAAATGAATTGTAGGATAAATCAAATAAACATGAATGGATAGAATTGATAAATTTAGAGAAATGGGTTACATTCAGAAATGAATGACGTTTTCTCACCAATTATGAAAATAACCTAAGAATTAATGTATGATTTTTGAATTATTAATTAATTAATTGAAGTTCAAAATGAATTTAAATTAATTGTTTATTGTGAATCAATTGAATGTAGAAAAATTAAATATAATTTTTCATGATTTTAATGAATTAGAATTGGGTTGAGAAAATTATTTAATTGAGAAATTATTTAATTTAAATTAATTGAGCAAATAATATTTAATTTGGGAAATAGAAAAAAAACATGTTAAGAGTTGGAGTAATTTATAAAGTGTTGGGTTAAAATCCAAGAAGCATATATAATTGGACTTCGTACACAAGAGGTCCAACTCCTCTTATATGGAATACATGAGATGACAAACTCTAGTATTCCTATCTAAGGTTGTTGCCCCTCTCCCTATATAATAGGGAGCTGAAAATTTTTTCTATCAAAATAATATTATTTGTATTTAACTACTTCAACTAGGAATCTATCAACTCTCACTATAAATAGATGGCACTGGTAGGCTTCAAATCACACCAATAGAAAGGGAAGCACACAAGTTTCTCTAAAGTTTTCAATATTATTATTCTAGCAAAAAAGTAGTGTAAATTTATTTTAAGAATAAATTCTATTTTCTGAGAATTGCAATTCTACTGGTTTCTATTTAAAAAAATTTACTTTACCTCTAAAAGTAAAGAAAATATTCATGGTTCATTGTTTTGATTCAATTTGTTCGAGCCCACACTTAAAGTAGTTTGTGGTATAAGAATAATAGAGAAGATCATTTGGTTGAAAGCCGAGAATGATAAGGATCTGCCTATTCGAAAACATATGTACGAATTCAATTTAGGTTTATTACTATAAATATCACAAACTTGGTCAATTTTCAAAATTTTAATTTTTTGCTGTGCAAGAAAACTATTTTCAAACTAGATTTTCTCCAACAAGACCCACATGCATAATGTCGACCTCCATACTAAAAGTGTTTTAGAATTTCCAGAACCCCCTCATAGAAGACTAGGCCATGGAAGTTCTTAAATGTTGGTGATTTACAATTTGGAATAGAGTTTTCCTCGAAAGATGTTTTTGTTTCTACAATGAAGAGGTACAACATAAAGCAGAGGGTCAACTTCTGTGTTACAAAATCTCGAATAGAAAAATTTGAGGCCAAGTGTGCAATGCATGATAGTAGATGTTCATCGAAAATCGTGGAATCTATGAGAAAGAAGACAAGGTTCTAGACAATTAAAAAATATAACGCTCCATATACTTGTGTTGTCGCAAGTATGACACATGATCATCCGATATTGTCCTCCTCATTTTGAAATACTCGCGTTGTTGTAGGTATGAAACAAGATCATCCTAAATTAGATTCTGACATAATCTTTGACATTATATTCCCTATGGTGAAAGCGAGTTCTAGAATTCTCGTGCTGATTGTAATTACCAATATCCGTAGTTAGTACGATTAGACTGTGTCATACTACAAAGCATGGGTCATAAAACAGAAGGCTATGGGAAAGATACATAATGAGTGGGATAGATCATATAATGATTTGTGGAAATGGTGTCAAGTATTGAATCATTATGTCCCAGGTTTCGTAATCGATCTACAAACGAAGCCTACGTAATTCCGTGATCGTTTGGTCCAAAGGAAAAGATTTTTCTATCATGCTTTTTGGACATTCAAGCAATGTATCACAACATTTCGATACTGTAATCCATTAGTACAAATTGAAGGCTCATTCATGTACGAAAAATATGAGCATAAATTGTTGTTGGTTGTTACACAGGAAGGTAATCAAAAAATCCTACCAATAGCTTTTGCAATAACGCCAAGAACATCTGCTGAAAATTTGGATTTCTTCTTAACTAACTTAAGAAGGCATGTTGTTCCAGAACCCGATATATGTATTATTTCTAATAGGGGACTCAGAATACAAGTCATAATTGAACAGCATGGAAGCCTCTAGGACTGTACACGCCATAGGTATTTTATACAACATATAGGGTCTAACTACATGGGTCGATATCATTCGGATGCTGAGTGGAAACAAGTTATTAACATAGGTATGTAGTTGCCACTATTTACTATATCATTCTTTAACATATACAATGTTTGTATTCATGGATATACTCTTTATTTTCTTTGATAGGGTACGAGCTCGTCCAACATCATTTCCATGAAATGTTAGAGAACTTACGGGCTATAAACGAACTCAGTGCGGGATATCCAAAGAGCAGTGAACTTAATCGTATGATGGAGGTCAACGATATGTGCATATGACAATGAACCTAACAGAATGCATAAATTTTGTATTGAAGGGGACGCATCATTTGTCGATAACCTCGGTGGTCAAAGAAATATATTTTTTCTTAGCAACCTTACTTCCAAAGCAAGTGGAAAATATGTTGGATAGATAAAGGGTGGTCATGTTTGGTGCGAGGATGTGATGAAAGAAATTAGAGAAAATGAAGAAAAAGCGAACTCTATCTCTGTAGTGTGTTACTCGCGTCCAAATCAAATATTTTAAATTATAGAGTTCCATAGACTCGGCAAAGGTATTATCAGGGGATCATATTGTTTATACCTGGGATGAAGGACCTAAGATTGTAGGAGATCTCAAGCACTTCGTTTTCCATGCGCACATGTAATTGTTGCATGTGTCTCCACAGATCTGGATTACATGAGCTATGTTAATGAAGTGCACAAACTAAAGCGCATATATAGAGTATGTGTAATATCCTGATTTTGGGCCTAGTCGGAATAGTGGTTTCGTGACCACAAAATCCGAGATATAAATAATTATTTTATGATTATTTTAAGGTCTATGATATGATTGCATGATTGTGTGAAAATTTCGTGAAGAAATTTTATGCATAAAATGCTTAATTTGAAATTTGGGACTAAATTGAATAAATTGCAAAACTTGTGTTCTAGAAGTATTTTGCATAAAATTGAATTAGATTATTAATTAGAGGTCCTTAAAGAGTAATTTTACCAATTTCTAAGTCTATGGACAAAATTGGACATGGATGGAATTTTGGAAAGTTTAGTAGTAAGGGCATTTTGGTCATTTAGTGGTAAAATGAATTAAAATACACAATTAAAAGCCAATTTTGCTCATCTTCAACCCCATGGCCGAATATAGCAAGGAGAAACCATGGATAGGGTTTTCAAGCTTCCAAGCTCGATTGTAAGTCCGTTCTAGCCTCGTTTTAATGATTTTTACGTTTTGGAGTCCCGTAGCTCGATTTAGCTTATGCTAGCAATAATTTAACCTAGGGTTTATATTTGGAAAAATACCCATAGGTAAAATTTGTGTATTTTGGTGTTTTATGATAGAATATGAGGTTTTAAATTATGTTAGACAACTTGTGCTACTCGGTTTTAAGTGAAAACGAGCAAAAGGGCTTAATCAGTAAAAATACCTAATAGTCATAAGTACATGTTAGAGTGAGAATTTGATGTTGCCATAGAAGGGAAAAATGATATGTCATAAAACATAAGAAAATAGGCTGAATTTTAATTTACGAGCTTTGGGGCAAAAGTGTAAATATGCAAAAGTTTAGGGGCAAAATTGTAATTTTTCCAAAATATGATTTTGGGTCAATTTGAATAATGTGAGTCCTAATTAGACTATATTTTAAATGATAGAGCAAGGAAAACTGAAATTCAGGCTAAAATGGGGAAAATACCAAGTTATGGACGAAATGGTAAAAATAGCCATTTTCGCATACGAGGTAAGTTCATATGTAAATGTTGGTAACATAGTTATTATTTTAAATGCTTTAATGTTTTTTAAATGATATGATAATTATTATGAAATATTATACTTGTGATAATTGTTTGATAATATGTCAAATTATGTGATATACTTGGAAAATGTGAAATACTACCGAGTATCGATGATCGGCATTCCGTAGAAGATGGTTGAGACACATGATTGGGAAAAAGGTCCCGTTGAACCTCGGGAATGGATTAGGATACAAGTGACATGTCTTTGGGATATTTGGGCATCCGAACTCGTTGAGTTGAGTCCGAGTTCACTTATGGATCGGCGTCCGAACTCGTTGAGTTGAGTCCGAGTTCGTGAGATGTAACTAGGCATCCGAACTCGTTGAGTTGAGTCCGAGTTCACTTATGGATGCGAACGCTGAGCTCGTTGAGTTGAGTCCGAGTTCACTTATGGGCGGGTTACATGGTAGCTTGGCTACATATGTGGCACTTATGTGCAAGTTATCCATGTATCCGAATTATATTCGATGTGTTCAACGGGTAAAGTTCTACTCAAATGGAGGAATACTCAAGATGAAAGGGACGTATTGGTAAGTGTTGTGAAATGGATACTTTGAACAGGTATGTACTTAACCCTCGGGTTGAAAACTCGATATAACAACAATATGGTAAGATGATAAATGAAAAGGTGATATGAATGTCTTGGTGATGATTATGCAAATGATGTTTTATGTTTGCTTATATGGTTATGTTACTTGCTATTTGCATGTGAGCTTACTAAGCATTTATGCTTACTCCCTCCTTTTCATTCCTTGTAGTGTTGACAAGCCAGCTCGAAATCGAAAGCGGTCGGAGGCACGCTCACACTATCCATATACCATCTTGGCATAATGGCTTGTATATTTTGAGTATGGCATGTATAGCATTATAATCATTTTGTATATATGGTCTTATGATATGGTTATTGAGTGGTATGGAAATAGAAATGCTTGGTAATGATTAGCCATTGGAATGGCTAATCATGATCATATTTGGTATTATGTATGTCAAATTGCTAGCTAATCCATGGAAACCATGAAATAGGTAAAATTTACCATAAAATAGATTCAGACAGCAGCAGTGACGTGAGTTTAAAAAATCACTAAAAATAGTAGAAATAGAATTAAATAATGAATAAGTTATGGAATCGAATTTTGATGAGTCTATTTTCATATGGAATAAGCAAAACAGGTATATGAGCTATATTTTATGAGATGTTTAAATTTTTGTGAAACAGGGCCAGAGCGATTTCTGGATCCCCTGTTCTGAATTTGGAAATTCACCATAAATTTTACAAAGATAATTAGAAGTCATGCTTTATATGTACAGATTTCTTATTGAGTCTAGTTTTATTAGAGATAAACAGCATAGTCATTGAAGCTCTGTACAGGGAGATATCTGATTCGTAATACACTGAGGTCAGAGTAGTTGAACCCTGAAACAGGGAGACTTTAACTAATAAACTGTACTAATTGGCCCAACCAAAATTCTAGAAAAAATTAGTAGATATATATATGAGTCTAGTTTCAGGAAAAATTTACGGAATTGGATTTCGAGTTTTGTAACTCGAGATATGATTTTAAAGCGACTGTGATGCAGTTAGCCAACTTGTCTGGAAATTTTAAAATGAATTGTATGAGCTGTTTAATTAATGAATTAAGTCCGTTAACACCTCGTGTTCGACTCCGGCAACGGTCTCGAGTACGGAGTGTTACATTTAGTGGTATCGAGCAGGTTTAGTCGGTTCTCGGACTAACCTAGCATGTGTAAAAGTTTAGCTATACATGCCAGCGATCGTGATAGTGTGATGTCTTCCGACGCGTATAAGTACCGTCTTATTTAGGCAGGTACTCTCCAACCGAAATGCATGCCGACCATGTTCAATGTTATGTGAAGATATTTGAGTAAAATTATGATTATGATAAGTCTCGGTTCAAAAAGTATGAATAAAAGTTTATGATACATATGTGATAATATGTGAGATGAAAGTTCATGTTGTGATAAATATCTATATTTGCTTAATGCTCATACGATGTAGTGTATGTAGCTTACTTGATAAGATGAACGGAATAAATAAAAAGTAGTAGAGGTATGAATAAAGGTCATAATATCATAATACGAATGAAAATGTCCTTGTCTTGATTGGACGTTGAATGTTGATGAATGTTAATGATATACAATTTTTTATGAGATAAAGGATTATAATGAAATGAACTTATCTATGTTAAATTGTTGGACCTGAATTGTATGATTGTAATGATATGTACATGATGATGCACGAAATGAAAGTTGTGATTGTGATGCAAATATTTATGTTTGTTTGGCCTTATATAATGTCATGAGCATGAATTAATTTAATTCAATGAATGGATAAGTAAAGCTATCTAGAAAACATAGAATGTATGCATAAGTATATTGTCTAAATGGGACAATAGGAAAATTGGTGTAAGCCAACATGAATGAATGACATGATTTTGATGATGTTACTATGATGATGGAAGTTGTGTCATATGTGTATGTATAAGAAAGTCGAGTCGAGGTCCTACAACCCTCCCCTTACCAAAGTGGTACTTATAATGGAATTTCATGAGATTTGTATTGAATAAGTTTCTTGTTGAAAACCCAAAGAGTTCGGTGATAGAATAATTATAAGTATGATCCGAGATTGAAAATGAGCTGATAAGTAAAGTCGAGCCGAAAGTATCGATTGATATAAAGATTATTGGAATTATACCTTTGTCCAGTTAGAGAAGGAATTCTCTTTGGTAAATCGAATTACTCAAGTGCAAGGTCGAGAAAAGTGTAAATCGAAATTTATTCGAACTGACATTCTTTAGTGAATGATTTAATATGAAATTTGTGACGGCAGAACTAGTTGGGAAATGATATTTCAAATGTGAATTATCCGAGTGTGTGATTATGACCGGACAGATTTAGATCTCTTTTGAGATGTTCTATGTGTTCACCCGTTCTCGAAATATTTCTATGGCTATTGATCTTCGAAGAAATTCTTGTTATATGGGAATGTCTTCTAATTTGGTGTTGGATGAAAGCATTGGTAGTCTGATTGGTTTACAATTTATATTGCTCTATTTCATCGGGTATTCTATTTCATTTAAATCGATAAGAATTGATGAGAGAATTCATATGATATTATGATTCTGTTTCTTCTACTTGATGCTTCATCGATATATATGTATGGGAAGATATATTGATCTTGTTATATTTGATTTCGATTGGGATTAAATAATGTTTTCTTTTGGACTTTCTTTCTTTGAAGAATTATCAGGGTATTCTGTATTTTCTCTATGAATTTGGTTTTCGATTCTCCGGCATAGTATCGTATCTTGGGTTTCTTTATCCTGGATCTCTTTATTCTGGATTTCTTTATTTTGGGTTTCTCTATCTTGGATTTCTTTATTCGGTTTTCTTGTTATCTTTGTTCCATAATTTGTCAATTATGACTCATGTTCGAAGTAAGTTCTTCAGCTCGTGATAATCATGTCAAATATGACTATACTTCTAATTTGATCATGGTAATGTGGTGATTTTAGTATTGGGATTTTTCTAATTTCTGTGTAAGGATTTGACATCAGTAAAGGCATAGGTGATAAAAGCGCGAGTTTTAGTCGGTATGGTAAATTATTTATTTGAAAGATTTCATGTGACAATTATGTCAGGATTATTTTTCCCAAGTTTGATAATAGAATTTCATTTTGTACAGATCAAAGAGTAAATAGTTTGAGCGAGAAGTCTATATTTATTAGAAAGAGTTGAATATTAGTTTAAGTCACTACGAATGATAAGGTTTCCATCTTATGAAAGCTGAAAAGTTTATTACATGTTGTGAGTTCGGATAGATGAGAATATTGGTAAGCAAGCGTCTGAACTAGACTAGTCTACATTGAGCAAAGACTTCGACTTTCAAGAATGTATTGTTGTATGAATTGTGATGTGTTTCAAGACGGTGAGGTAATGTGATAGTTTAGAGCATCCGATGTTACATAAAATCGGAGTTGTTAAAGGGGTTAAAGCCGAGCATTGGGATCTATCAAAATTATCCTTGTCAATGTTGATATTGGGATGGAAATGAGAAGGATTATTCTTGAGGCCATATCGTAATTATTTCTATGGTGGAAAGAGGAAAATGTGATGTATCCTATTGTTAAATGTTTGGCGAGATCTATAAATCACATCAGTATTGAATGAATTCCTACTCATCGATTCATGGAATTTCAGTCTCTTTGATTGTCGGATTTCTTGGAATTAGGTCTCCATTAAATCAAGTTGAGATCCGTGTTTTATGTCATGATATCATGGGAAATTGAGAAGGGTTGAAAATTTAAGAACAGTTGAGAGTTGAGGCGTAAGCTTTTAGATCATATGAGAAATTGAAGAGATGTATTGGAGGTGCAGTCTAAGTGCAAGTTCTTGACACCAAATATGAGATTAAAAGTGAAGACCACTTTTACGGTAAGATTTTCTGGGACGAAAATCCACGAAGGGGGAGAGTTGTAATATCCCGATTTTGGGCCTAGTCGGAATAGTGGTTTCGTGACCACAAAATTCGAGATATAAATAATTATTTTATGATTATTTTAAGGTCTATGATATGATTGCATGATTGTGTGAAAATTTCGTGAAGAAATTTTATGCATAAAATGCTTAATTTGAAATTTGGGACTAAATTGAATAAATTGCAAAACTTGTGTTCTAGAAGTATTTTGCATAAAATTGAATTAGATTATTAATTAGAGGTCCTTAAAGAGTAATTTTACCAATTTCTAAGTCTATGGACAAAAATTGGACATGGATGGAATTTTGGAAAGTTTAGTAGTAAGGGCATTTTGGTCATTTAGGGTAAAATGAATCAAAATACACAATTAAAAGCCAATTTTGCTCATCTTCAACCCCATGGCCGAATATAGCAAGGAGAAACCATGGATAGGGTTTTCAAGCTTCCAAGCTCGATTGTAAGTCCGTTCTAGCCTCGTTTTTAATGATTTTTACGTTTTTGGAGTCCCTTAGCTCGATTTAGCTTATGCTAGCAATAATTTAACCTAGGGTTTATATTTGGAAAAATACCCATAGGTGAAATTTGTGTATTTTGGTGTTTTATGATAGAATATGAGGTTTTAAATTATGTTAGACAACTTGTGCTACTCGGTTTTAAGTGAAAACGAGCAAAGGGCTTAATCGGTAAAAATACCTAGTAGTCATAAGTACATGTTAGAGTGAGAATTTGATGTTGCCATAGAAGGGAAAAATGATCAGCATGTCATAAAACATAAGAAAATAGGCTGAATTTTAATTTACGAGCTTTGGGGAAAAAGTGTAAATATGCAAAAGTTTAGGGGCAAAATTGTAATTTTTCCAAAATATGATTTTGGGTCAATTTGAATAATGTGAGTCCTAATTAGACTATATTTTAAATGATAGAGCAAGGAAAACTGAAATTGGGCTAAAATGGGAAAATACCAAGTTATGGACGAAATGGTAAAAATAGCCATTTTAGCATACGAGGTAAGTTCATATGTAAATGTTGGTAACATAGTTATTATTTTAAATGTTTTAATGTTTTTAAATGATATGATAATTATTATGAAATATTATACTTGTGATAATTGTTTGATAATATGTCAAATTATGTGATATACTTGGAAAATGTGAAATACTACCGAGTATCGGTATCGGCATTCCGTAGAAGATGGTTGAGACACATGATTGGGAAAAAGGTCCGTTGAACCTCGTGAATGGATTAGGATACAAGTGACATGTCACTGGGATATTTGGGCATCCGAACTCGTTGAGTTGAGTCCGAGTTCACTTATGGATCGGCGTCCGAACTCGTTGAGTTGAGTCCGAGTTCGTGAGATGTAACTAGGCATCCGAACTCGTTGAGTTGAGTCCGAGTTCACTTATGGATCTGAACGCTGAGCTCGTTGAATTGAGTCCGAGTTCACTTATGGGCGGGTTACATGGTAGCTTGGCTACATATGTGGCACTTATGTGCAAGTTATCCATGTATCCGAATTATATTCGATGTGTTCAACGGGTAAAGTTCTACTCAAATGGAGGAATACTCAAGATGAAAGGGACGTATTGGTAAGTGTTGTGAAATGGATACTTTGAACAGGTATGTACTTAACCCTCGGGTTGAAAACTCGATATAACAACAATATGGTAAGATGATAAATGAAAAGGTGATATGAATGTCTTGGTGATGATTATGCAAATGATGTTTTATGTTTGCTTATATGGTTATGTTACTTGCTATTTGCATGTGAGCTTACTAAGCATTTATGCTTACTCCTCCTTTTCATTCCTTGTAGTGTTGACAAGCCAGCTCGAAATCGGAAGCGGTCGGAGGCACGCTCACACTATCCATATACCATCTTGGCATAATGGCTTGTATATTTTGAGTATGGCATGTATAGCATTATAATCATTTTGTATATATGGTCTTATGATATGGTTATTGAGTGGTATGGAAATAGAAATGCTTGGTAATGATTAGCCATTGGAATGGCTAATCATGATCATATTTGGTATTATGTATGTCAAATTGCTAGCTAATCCATGGAAACCATGAAATAGGTAAAATTTACCATAAAATAGATTCAGACAGTAGCAGTGATGTGAGTTTAAAAAATCACTAAAAATAGTAGAAATAGAATTAAATAATGAATAAGTTATGGAATCGAAGTTTGATGAGTCTATTTTCATATGGAATAAGCAAAACAGGTATATGAGCTATATTTTATGAGATGTTTAAATTTTTGTGAAATAGGGCCAGAGCGATTTCTGGATCCCTGTTCTGAATTTGGAAATTCACCATAAATTTTACAAAGATAATTAGAAGTCATGCTTTATATGTACAGATTCCTTATTGAGTCTAGTTTTATTAGAGATAAACGGCATAGTCATTGAAGCTCTGTACAGGGAGATATCTGATTCGTAATACACTGAGGTCAGAGTAGTTGAACCCTGAAACAGGGAGACTTTAACTAATAAACTGTACTAATTGGCCCAACCAAAATTCTAGAAAAAAATTAGTAGATATATATATGAGTCTAGTTTCAGGAAATATTTACGGAATTGGATTTCGAGTTTCGTAACTCGAGATATGATTTTTAAAGCGACTATGATGCAGTTAGCCAGCTTGTCTGGAAATTTTAAAATGAATTGTATGAGCTGTTTAATTAATGAATTAAGTCCGTTAACACCTCGTGTTCGACTCCGGCAACGGTCTCGGGTACGGGGTGTTACAGTATGGAAATCTAAATTTCTATCGATTCCAAATGAAAGTATGTTGTCCCTTGTATCGAGCACTCAATTCGAGTTGGTACCGAAAATTTTATTGCATCGCAAGCCAAAAGTTCAGCTGAATTCTACTCGGATATGCAACAATATGGATATTTGAGAGACGATAGACCAACCAAGGTTATGCAGTTATTGTAGGAACTCAATGCATACTAGGTCAACATGTCCACATTTTGGGGAAACTTTGAGGACAAGACCTAGTTAACACATTTATTCATTTTTTATAGACATACAAAAAAAGAAACAAACAATTTGTTTATTTTTTCATTGTTTCTCATTTTTTTAGTAAATTGTAAATATTGATATATTATTAATGTAAAATACAATAGAATACAATATAAACAAATTTTTCATTTTTCGTAAATTGTAAATAAATAAGTATATAGTACTGATATGAAAATTACAATAGAATACAATAGCCCAAATTACAATAGAATATTGTCGAAACCCTTTTTTAAGGGGGGTATTCTGAGAACGGGAGTCGCTACCAACCTTTTTAGGTTTGATTGGATCACCTTATAAAATATTTTGGTCTACGAAATTGTGAGAAAACGGGTTCAGGAGTTGGTTACGCACGAGGAAGGATTAGCACCCTCGCAACGCCCAAAATTGGTACCAAATTGAATAGTTTTGTCTTAATGTCAAAAGTTTGAAGGAATTTAGAAATAAGATCTCTTTTTAAAACGTAATAATTTGAGTTGAAAATCAAAATTCCTTCGCTCCAAAAGAGTACAAACATCACATCCAGCATTATTGGACACGATATTCTTAAACTTTCATAACTGAAATCATCTCGTGATTTACAAAATCTATTTAGAAGGATTTTTTTAGACATTTAGACAAACGGAAAATCGCAACCCAGCATGTTAGGGAACTACTTCCAATTCCTAAATACCAAAAACATTACCTTATTTTTAAAATTCTTTTAGATTAAATGAAATATAAATTTTTATAACAATGATGCATTTAACATATTACAAGATATCAATACTAAACAATATAAACTACATACTTTAACAATTCATGCAAATATAATATAGAAAATGATGAATAACGACATAAATTATATAATATACATTAACCTTTCATGCAGATATAAATAACATAAATATACATGCATTACTATTTCATGCAAAATATAACATAGAAAACAATAAATATAACAATATAAATTACATAATACATATATAATAATATTTCATGCAAATATAACTTAAAATAATAACATAAATAATTAATTTTCATGCGAATATATAAAAATAATAAATAACATAAAAATAACAAATAATTTATGAGATAAAATTAACATATTAAAAGCGATACTAAATAAATCCAAAAGGACATAAAAATAAATAAACAAATTATAAGCATATAAAAATAAGTCAAAAATATATATATATAAAATAAAAACTAAATATAATTAAAATTAAATGAGGTATTAAAATAAAATATTTAAAACAATAGATAAATAATAAAGGAGAAATTTTAAAATGGTTAATATATATAAAAATATACTATATGATGTAATAATTTAATTTATATTTTATAAAATAATATTATATATAATAAGAACAAAACATTATAGTAAATTTTAGAGCATTACATACTAAATTTTTATTAATGATATATAAAAATGCAATATTTAATAATAATTTACAAATTTTTAAAATTATACATAATAATAAATAATAAATAATTATATAATATATAATAAAATAAAAAATATAATGAACAATATATAATAAAATGTATAAATCAAAATATATAATAAAATGTAAATAATATAATAAATAATATAAAAATAAAAATAATATATATAATAATTTTTACATACATAAATAATGTTTATAGTAAAAATAAATAAAATATATAATATTTAAAATAAATAAATTATAAAAAATTAAAAAGGATTAAAATAAAATAAAAATAAAACTCTAGGGCTAATTTTAAAATAATAAAATGAATTTTGGACCCAATTGAAACACGTGCTAAAAGCCGAGGGACTCACTGGGCAATTTGACCCTAATCCTAAAACAACGTCATTCCCAAAATAGGCCTTATTATAGCAGCTAGGACTAAATTAAAACAGGAATAAAAAGTCAGGGCAAAATTATAATAAAAATAAAATGAAATTATAAATAATAACAATGCGGAAGGTCCAATTAGGCAATTTGCCCATTTACCAAAAACACGCAGATCCTCCCCGGGTCACAGGTTAATGAACGGATCTTCAACCTTGAAACGACGTCGTTTTGAGGCCTATTGTTTTAAACCAAAACAGCGTCGTTCCTATGAGGCTATACAAGCCAAATTTTGACCTCAAAAATCATTTTAAACCCGGTTTTTAAAAAACAAAATCCTCTGAAAGAGGATTGAGAGTAGGCTCTCGGAGCTCCGTTGAGTATTAAAACGATACTAAATAAATCCAAAAAGGACGCAAAAATAAATAAACAAATTATAAGCATATAAAAAATAAGTCAAAAATATATATATATAAAATAAAAACTAAATATAATTAAAATTAAATGAGGTATTAAAAATAAAATATTTAAAACAATAGATAAATAATAAAGGAGAAATTTTAAAATGGTTAATATATATAAAAATATACTATATGATGTAATAATTTAATTTATATTTTATAAAAATAATATTATATATAATAAGAACAAAACATTATAGTAAATTTTAGAGCATTACATACTAAATTTTTATTAATGATATATAAAAATGCAATATTTAATAATAATTTACAAATTTTAAAATTATACATAATAATAAATAATAAATAATTATATAATATATAATAAAATAAAAAATATAATGAAAAATATATAATAAAATGTATAAATCAAAATATATAATAAAATGTAAATAATATAATAAATAATATAAAATAAAAATAATATATATAATAATTTTACATACATAAATAATGTTTATAGTAAAATAAATAAAATATATAATATTTAAAATAAATAAATTATAAAAAATTAAAAGGATTAAAATAAAATAAAAATAAAACTCTAGGGCTAATTTTAAAATAATAAAATGAATTTTGGACCCAATTGAAACACGTGCTAAAAGCCGAGGGACTCCTTTGGGCAATTTGACCCTAATCCTAAAACAACGTCATTCCCAAAATAGGCCTTATTATAGCAACTAGGACTAAATTAAAACAGGAATAAAAAGTCAGGGCAAAATTATAATAAAAATAAAATGAAATTATAAATAATAACAATGCGGAAGGTCCAATTAGGCAATTTGCCCATTTACCAAAAACACGCGGATCCTCCCCGGGTCACAGGTTAATGAACGGATCTTCAACCTTGAAACGACGTCGTTTTGAGGCCTATTGTTTTAAACCAAAACGGCGTCGTTCCTATGAGGCTATACAAGCCAAATTTTGACCTCAAAAATCATTTTAAACCCGGTTTTTAAAAAACAAAATCCTCTGAAAGAGGATTGAGAGTAGGCTCTCGGAGCTCCGTTGAGCCTCCGTCCACAGGCTCCCACGCATCGCCATCGACTCCGCCACGTACGACGGTTGGAAGCTTAAGAGCTTCGATTTTCAGCGCAAATTTAACGATAAATTTCTTTTTATTTCTTTTTTAGTATTTTATATGTACATATTCATAACAAAAAGAAAAAGGATAAAAATGAATCACCTCTGTTTCTTCGATAAACTGCTGTATTTTATTGTATATGTGCTCGTAAAAAAAACTAGTCCCCCCTTACATTGTTTCAATTCAGGCTTTTATAGCCACTGAAAATCATCATAAAATAATATTTACAATATTTGATTTTATTTCTTGCTATATTTGTATTGCCTCCGCTGTTCTTCTTTCTTTTTTTTGCAGGTACCAGCGAGAAATCCGGTGCAATTTTATTTCTTACTATATTTGTATTGCCTCTGCTGTTCTTCTTTCTTTCTTTTTTTTGCAGGCGACGATGGGGTGTTGATGGTGATTCACTGGTGCGGTGATTGGCGATGATGGCATGAATCTGTCGGTGGTGGGATTGGCACACCGATTGCGGCACGAGTTTGGGGCCTTCGTCTGGTGCTTGCGGCGCCTAGGGTTTCAAAAACCCTAGGCCTTCTATCTTCTGTTTATGGTTTGGGCCCTTTGGACCGTGTTTATTTGTTGGGTTAAATGGTTTAATGGATGTAACCGGGTTTTGGGTTATCAGGCCTTTCGGTTTAGACTAATTAGGCTATAAAATGTAACCAAACTTTGGGTTATCAGGCCTTTAGGCCTGTTTATTGTAATTTGGACATTAACAGGGACACTTTATTTATTTAATTTGGTTTATAAATTTTGTTTATTTCATTTCACGGGCCCAGGCAAAAATGGGTTCCTACAGCTGCCCCTGCCGTGTAACAGAAATAGAGCAAAGACTATAAAAGGACCAATTTTGCCTGGCCTAGCCAAGTCTCGAAATCTTGATCCTCATCTTCTTCAAAGGTATTCTGATAGCTTTAAACTGCTTTACTGTAACTTAAGAATGTCTGATCTGCTATTCTCAATCTGCTCCCCGTCTAATACAGAGATGCCAAATCTGTCACCTTTGATCTGTTTTGATACACGAATGTCGATCTGCTCCCCGTCTAATAAAGAGATGCCAAATCTGTCATATTCGATTTGCTTCGATAGAGGAATGTCGATCCGCTGCCCGTTTAATACAAAGACGCCAAATCTGTCATCTTTGATCTGCTTCAATACACGAATGTCAGATCTGCTATCTTTGATCTACTTTCTGTCTAATACAGAGACGCCAAATCTGTCATCTTTGATCTGCTTCGATACACGAATGTCAAATCTGCTATTTTCGATCTGCTCTCCGCCTAATATAGAGACGCCGAATATGTCATCTTTGATCTGCTTCGATACACGAATGTCAGATCTGCTATCTTCGATCTGCTACACGAATGTCAGATCTGCTATTTTCGATCTGCTCTTCGTCTAATACAGAGACGCCAAATCTGTCATCTTCGATCTACTCTCTATCAATACAGAGACACCAAATTTGCTACCTTCGATCTGCCCTTTTTCAATACAGAAACGCCAAATCTGTTATCTTCGATTTGCTCTCTATCAATACAGAGACGCCAAATCTGCTATCTTCGATTTTCCCTCTGTCAATACAGAGACGCCAAATCTGTTATCTTTGATCTGCTTTGATACACGAATGTCAAATCTGCTATCTTCGATCTACTCCCCGTTCAATACAGAGATGCCAAATATGTCGTCTTTGATCTGCTCTCTGTCAACACAGAGACGCCAAATCTTCTATCATCAATCTGCTCCCCATCTAATACAGAGACGCCAAATCTGCTATCGGTGATCTACATTATCCCCTAAAGGACATAACCTATAAAATGCGTATGAGCTCATGCCTGATGATTAGGATGCCATGATCGAAATGAGTCAAATGCTCCTAATTAGACATATTATGATGAAAAATGTTACGAAAATGAATCCTATTTCAGACGCCTTTACTCATTCATCCATCGGAGTTTCATCTTTATTTTACACGAAATATCAATCATACTCTGCTCGTATGCTTTGAATCAAATTGGTCCTACTGTACCATTCCTCGAATGTTACGACCTGCTGGAGATGATCCTCTCCTAGGATTGAATCATTTGAATTGTCCAATCATCCTTTAGACTGAAGAAGAAATTTTCTCGAGTACCTCCGACCCTCACTTATGGGAATTCTTCAAACAATTGTTCTGTTTTGGTTTCTCGTATTATCTAAAGATTTCCTAGAGTAATATGCAAGACTTCGTTTGTAAAAATATTTAGTTCGTCAATCATTATTTCAATACAACACACTTTATGAATAAAGGAAGACGAATAATTTGATCTTGAGTATAGTTAGCTAAATCATCAAAAATACAAAAGGAAATTAATCTGAAAACATATCTTTGAAAAGAAGAAGAATCCAAAGATAGTAAACAGGACAAAAATTAGATGCCCTATATATCACAGCTTGGGCTTCGTATACAAACTCTATGAAGACTGTTTTGAGTTTAACATGTGTTTAGAAGATCCAAAGTACTTTGTTGATGCCCCGATATGTAACACACTCCATCTCTTGTCAAATCCAGTATAGCAAGGTCACTGCATGCTTTTCAAAATTTAAGCTGTCCTTTCGGGTTTTCAACTTAAAACCCCTTTGGTCTCAAGGCGCCCTTTGCGGGTTTTCACCTTGACCTCTCCATTTTTTTTAGAAGTCTCAAAGTGCCCTTTACGGGTTTTCACCTTGGCTTCCCTTCTCTTTAGACAAAGTACCTCTTGACTGAGTCTGAATTCACTGGATTGGGTAAACTCTTTCCATCCATTTCTATCAAAATCAGTGCAACACCAGAGAAAGCCTTCTTCACAACATATGGCCCTTCCCAATTCAGCATCCATTTTCCTCTAAAGTCCTTCTGTATGGGAAGAATCTTTTTCAGTACAAGGTCCCCTTCGTGATATTCTCTTGGATGAACTTTCTTGTCATAAGCTTGCATCATTCGCTTTTGATACATCTGACCATGATGAATAGCTCTTAACCTCTTTTCTTCAATCAAATTCAATTGATCATACCGCGATTAAATCCATTCTGCTTCATCCAGCTTTATCTCTGACAAAATTCGAAGAGAAGGTATTTCCACTTCAATGGGTAACACTGCCTCCATCCCATAAACCAACAAGAAAGGAGTTGCCCCAGTAGAGGTTCTGACGAACGTTCGATAGGCCAAGAGTGCAAATGGTAATTTCTCATACCAATCTCTGTAGGTCTCAGTCATTTTCCCCACTATCTTCTTGATGTTTTTGTTGGCAGCTTCCACTGCCCCATTCATTTTTGGGCGATATGGAGATGAATTATGATGTTTGATCTTGAATTGGCTGCAGACTTCCGCAATCATGCTGTTGTTCAAGTTTAATGCATTGTCTGATATGATCCACTCAGGCATTCCATACCGACAAATGATCTCCTTTTTTAATAATCGACCTACTGCCGACTCGGTAACACTAGTGTATGAAGCTGCCTCTACCCATTTCGTAAAGTAGTCAATGACCACGAAAATGAAATGATGCCCATTCGAAGCTTTTGGTGATATTGGCCCAATGACATCCATGCCCCACATGGAAAAGGGCAATGGAGAAGTCATAACATGTAAGGGTGAAGGTGGTACATGAATCTTGTCCCCATATATCTGGCATTTATGACATTTCTTGGCATAGCTAATACAATTTCCTTCCATAATAGACCAATAGTATCCAAACCTCATGATTTGTCTCGCCATTGTAAAGCCATTAGCATGTGTCCCACAAACACCCTCATGTACTTCTTCCAAGATTTTCTAGCTTCCACAGCATTGACGCATCCCATAAAGGATGTCCCCATCTAGTACATATTCACAGGCTAACCTCCTCAAAGTTCTTTTGTCATTCTCAGTTGCCTGCTCAGGATATTCACGACTTCTCACATACCGTAATATCTTGATACCAAGGATGGTCATCCATTTCCTCTTCTTCGATGTTACAGCAATAAGCCAAAACCTCAGAAATACTCATCTGAGTTGGTCTTACATCCTCTTTTTTATTTGTTTTAATCATGGAAGCCAATGTTGCTAAAGCATCCGCCATCTAATTTTCGTCTCATGGGAGATAATTGAAGGTGATGTTATCAAGCTCCTCAAGTAACTCCAAAACTACCTTTCGATAATAAATCAATTTGGGGTCCCTTGTCTCCCATTCACCCTTAAGCTGATAAATTACCAATACAGAGTCTCCATATACTTCCAGGGTTCTAATTTTTCGCTCTTTGGCTGCTCGAATCCCTATGATACATGCTTCATATTCGGCCATATTGTTCGTGAAGTCAAAATCTAATTTACATGTAAATGGATAATGATTACCATTTGAGGATACCAAGACTGCCCCAATTCCATTTCCTACTTCATTGGATGCACCGTCAAAGTTCAGCTTTCATGGATATTCTTTAGTAGTTGCCACATACATCAACTCCTCATTAGGGAAATCAAAGATCAATGGCTCGTAATCTTCTAGAGCTCTACTAGCTAGAAATTCTACTATCGCGCTTCCTTTTATATCCTTTTGACTCACGTAAACTATATCAAACTCCGAAAGCAGTACTTGCCACATTGCCATTCTTCTATTTAAGGCTATTGACTCCATCATGTACTTTAATGGATCAAGTTTTGAAATTAGGCAGGTCGTATGATATAGCATATATTGCCTCAACCTTCGAGTCGTCCAAATTAAAGCACAACACAACTTCTCAATTGGCGAATATCTCATCTCACACTCAGTAAATTTCTTACTGAGGTAATATATCGCCTTCTCTTTTCTTCCTGACTCGTCATGTTGACCAAACACACATCCTATAGAATTACTAAACACTGATAAGTACAGAATTAATGGTCTATCTGGACTGGGCAGAGATAACACTGGAGCGTTTAACAAGAATTGCTTGACTTTATCAAAGGCTTTCTGGCATTCCTCATCCCAAGTACCTTGGTTGTGTTTTCTGAGGAGGCGAAATATAGGATCATATTTCTCAGTTAATTGTGAAATAAGCCGAGAGATATAATTCAACCTTCCAAGAAAACCCCGAACTTCCTTCTGAGTACGTAGTGGAGGTAGTTGTTGTATGGCTCTAACCTTGTCTGAGTCAACTTCTATTCCCTTTTTGCTGACCACAAAGCCCAATAATTTCCCCGACCTAGCTCCGAAAGTACATTTTGCCGGATTAAGCTTCAACTGAAACTTCCTCAATCTCAGGAACAACTTCCTCAAAATTTCAATATGCTCCTTCTCTGTTCGAGATTTGGCAATCAACATACACCTCAATCTCCTTATGCATCATACCGTGGGATAAGGTCACCATAGCCCTTTGGTATATTGCCCCCGCATTCTTCAGCCCAAAGGGTATTACCTTATAAAAAAAGGTTCCCCAAAATGTTATGAAGGTGGTTTTATCCATGTCCTCAAGATGCATCTTTATCTGATTGTACCTTGAGAAGCCATCCATAAAGGATAACAACGAATATCCCACTGTATTGTCCACCAAAGTGTCGATGTGCGGTAAAGGAAAATTGTTCTTTAGGCTAGCTTTGTTCAAATCTCTGTAATCAACACACATCCATACATTCCCATCCTTCTTAGGGACAGGCACAATGTTAGCCACTCATTCTGAGTACTTAACCTCTTGTAAGAATCCAGCATCAAACTGCTTCTGGACTTCATCTTTTATTTTCAGCAAAATATTAGGCCTTATCCTTTGCAATTTTTGTTGGATTGGCTTGCAATCCTGTTTTATGGGGAGACGATGTACCATGATATCAGTATTCAACCCTGGCATATCCTGATATGACCATGCAAATATATCTTTGAATTCACATAACAGCTCAATAAGACCTTGTCTCGTTTTCTTAGCAATGTGTGTCCCAATTTTCATCTCTTTTCCTTTCTCCAAGGCTACACTCTCTATTGCCTCTTTCTCACGGGGTAAGATTTGTTTCTCTTCTTGTTTTATCATTCTCAACAGATCTGGAGACACATCACAATCCCTATCATCTTCAAAATCCTGAGGTTCCTCTAAACACATGTCTTGCTCAAAAGAGAGTTTAGGATTTGTAGTATCATCGCTTATGTCATTAATATCTAGGGGCTCTGTAAAATCTTTAGAAACTATAGGAAGTTCTTTGTAGTCTAATTGTTTAAAGAGCTTCCCGGTTCATAAGGGCAAATGTCCTCAAGGTTTCTTTCTCCAGTCTTCTCATCATGTATAGCGTTGATGTGATAATTTCCATTTTCGAGCCACTCTTTCTTATGGTGAATTATCCCACCTGATACAAAGGTCTGGGATATGTGAGGGAACGTCATCAATTCCCAATTAACCTCTCTTCCGCTCAAACGCGCCCTTCTTCTTTCTTGATGCTTTTCCATTTCCTTCCTTCTTTGTCTATGATCTAGCCTGAAACCTAGGCCAAAATGATCTCTTTTCTCCCTTAATTCAAGGACTTGGATTCCACATTGGAGATATCTGCCTAATCCTTTTCCTGGCAAGGCTCCTTTCCCTACTATCATCTGCAAACCCATTCTTGTGGTTCTGGATATCTTAGGCACCGGCACCTCATTCCTCTCTGGAATAAATGTTGCATTAATGAATTCTAAGGAGTGAAAAGAACACTCAACGGCCTCCTCGTTCACCTCTACATAGGGTACGTCACTGGTAACTATTGCTATGATATCCTCCTCTGTATTTATGGTGACCAACCGTTCGTCTGTTACTAGCTTCAATTTCTGGTGCAAAGATACCTACCAATTGTATCCAAGGCCTCCCTAACAAGCAATTATAAGAGGGCTTGATGTCTAGTACTAGAAAATCTACCTCGTATGTGTTTGGCCCAATCATCAAAGGGATATCAATTCTTCCCATGACCTTTCTCTTCGTACCATCGAATGCTCTCACTACATTATGGCATGTTTTCATGTGAGAACTGTCTATAGGCAATCTGTTCAATATGGACAATGACAGGACATTTAAGGTTGACCCATTATCAATAAGCACACTCGGCAATGTATATCCTTTGCATCGAGTGGTGATGTGAAAAGCTTTAGCTGATCCCAAGCCACAAAGTGGGATTTCAGCATCATTGAAATAAATGAAGTTGCCAGCGCTTATGTTACTAACCAATCAATCCAACTTATTGACGGATATATCATTAGTAACATAAGTCTCATTGAGCACCTTCATTAACGCCTCACGATGTACCTCTGAACTTAGAAGCAAAGCCAATACTGATATGGGAGCTGGTTGTTTACGCAATTGTTCAACCACGCTGTACTCACTGTGTTTTAGGAATTTTAGAAACTCTCTAGCTTCTTCCTCCTTTACTGGCTCATTAACAAGTACCTCAGCCCCCTTCTCCTTCTCAATGTTAAAGGTTTTCACTTTCGTGGGCTCAACTCTAATGCCTCATGTATCATAACGCTTCCCACTACATGTGTAGGAACGTTCAACTTGAGCATCCTTAGAAGTACTAGCTATATCTTCTTTTTCTGGCATTGTCACATTGCAGTCCTAATTCTAGGGTACCCTCTTATTGTCCTTATAAGGAAAGGAAGTGGGTTTGTGAATAATGACTTTCGACGCTGTTTGTGTTTCAACTTCATTATCCCTTGGTAGAGAAATAATGATCCTTGGCCGGTTGATTCTTTGATTCTTTAATTCACCTTCCAATGCGCATACGTGTCCTTCATCTGAACTAGCTTCATAAAATTCTAGCTCCTTATTATCCATAAGACTTTGTACCAAAGCCTTAAACTCGTCATATTCCTGGATCTCATGTCCCTTTTCTGTATGGAACTCGCAGTAATCCCTCACTCCTTTATTTCCTTCTTCAGATATTATCATCTCTCTTTTTATCATTTCTTCCCAGATTACTTTCATCGACATTCTTATCTCGGCTATGTCCTTCTTAATCCTTCTCATACTAGTTTTCCCAATTGTGTTTACCCCTTGATCCCCATGGTTTGGTAACGGGTTCTCTGTACTAGGGGTGTCGTCAAATTTTACAACCCCCAGCTTGATAAGTCTTTCTACTGCTTTTTTAAAGCCAGTGCAATTTTTGATCGAATGCCCCGATATCCCTGCATGGTATTCACATTTGGCGTTTGCATCGTACCATTTAGGATATGGGGGTTGCAGTGTTTTCAAATGAAAATGAGCTATTACATGCGCATTAAATAAACTTTGATAAAGCTCCCGGTATGTCATCGGGATAAGTGTAAATGGGACTTTTTCAGAATTTTGTCTCGTACCAGATCCCTATTTTTGGGAATCCTGTTGCCCAACTGTAGTTGTTCTAGGTTGACTAACCGTAATTGATTTTGAGTTATAACTACTCGTATTGTTCACCTCATTATCTTTCCTTCTTGGGGCCGATCTTTTAGCATTTTCCCCCTCTATCTTACCACCCCTTATGGCGTTCTCAATCATTTGCCCTGCCATAACTATATCAGCAAAGCTCTTGGTGGTACTTTCAATCATATGAGTAATGAATGGGGCCTTCAAGGTGTTAATAAACAACATGGTAGCTTCTTTCTCCAAAAGCGGTGGTTGAACTTGTATGGCAACCTCCCTCCACCTCTGTGCATATTGGCTAAAGTTCTCATTAGGCTTCTTTTCCATGTTCTGCAGAGTGATTCTATCAGGAGTCATATCAGTAACATGATTATATTGCTGCATGAAGGCTTGCGCTAAATCTTTCTAAGAACCAATCCTAGCGCGGCTCAATTGATTGTACCACCTAGCCGCTGCCCCAACCAGACTATCCTGAAAACAATGGATCAATAGTTGATCATTGTTTACATAGCCGGTCATCCGCCTACAAAACATTGTGATATGGGCCTCAAGGCAAGTAGTCCCATTGTACTTCTCAAATTCCGACATCCTAAACTTATGAGGAAGCACCAAATCTGGGACCAAACTCAAGTCCTTGGTATCAATTCCCTGACGATTATCAGCATTTTCCAATGCCTTAAATTTCTCCTCTAACCATCTGCAACGTTCCTCTAATTGCCTTGATAATTCGAGTCTCATCTCTTCCCTCTCTGCTACATCTAAATCAGGGATGACTGGATTGGTAGGGTTATCTCCCAGGTTGGATCTCGAGCCAGTTTGAAAGTTCATGGGTATTCCAGCATTGACTTGCCCATGTTGAGGTCTTATTGTGACGGACGGCCTTCGAGGATATGCCTCAGGCTGAGTTTGCATATGAGGTGGGGTAAAACCCGGAGGATAATCCTCATTATCCTCTTCAGTGACAGTCATAGGGGCCTTTCCTTTATCCGTTGCCCCCTTCAACAGGTGAGCCATCTCAGCCATCATATTCCTTTGGGCCTCCATCATTTGATCCTTCATCTCCTGTTGAATTTTTTCCAATTGTTCCTGCAATTACTCTTGCATTTCTCTCTAGATCTGCTCAAGCTTTGATCCATATTCTTTGTCTTAGCGCGTGTACCGTAAGGATGTGCTGCTTCCAGGTTTTCTCTTTCTCTTACTCTCTCTCTCTGTGTGTGTGTGTGTGTGTGTGTGTGTGTGTGTTAATTTTAACTAAATTAGGGACCTTCTAAAAATTGGAATGAATATGATGCGATGAGATGCCAATGCATGAATGCAAAAAGATATCGATTCTAATTCAGTTTCTTTTAGAAAACGTTATTTAAAAAACAAAAATCTTTACACAAAACGGATTACAAATACGCCTTCGCCCTCAAGCCCAGAGTTTTAACCCTATCTAATAACAAAGCTAACTCTAGACCTCTATCTGACACTAAATCATACTTTGTACTCAATACATTAGCTTGCGCTGCCAAGTCTTGCAAGTGATCAGCAACCTCTCGAGTCTGGACTATGGCTTCTCCCATGAGGTAGTCCCTATCTCTGACTTGATCCTGAAAATGGTGAAACTCCCCCTTCCAATGTCCTTCTCTTGCTTCAAGCTACTCAATCCGGAGTTCACAGTTCTGCAATGCTGCTTCCAACCCTCCAATATTGTGCTTCATTTTCTCGATCTTGTTCAAACTTGCCTTTAACTCGACCGTGGAATTACAACTTAGGTGATGACGAAGAGATCGCCCAGGCTCAGTCACTTTAGCTTTTAATCATTGATTCTCCTTCTCTAAGGCCTGATTCTGCGCCTTCATCTCTTAGAACTTCTTCTCCCAATACTCGACTTTGGCTCTTTCTTCTTGAACCTCTTGTTGCCACTGCTCTGAAGACTTCCCCAATCCAGCTCTCTTCATTGATAGCTGTATCCTCTTATATTGCGTCTTCAAGTCATCTCGGTCTTCTTCAATCTTCCTCTTTTCTTTTCTCACTTTCTCCACCTCAATTTTCTGAACATCCACGTTTAAGCTTAGGTACATCTTCTCGTCTTCCAGCTTCTCTATCTTTTTCTCGAGCTCCAAACTCTTTCTTTTGAACTCTTACTTTATGACTTCTAACTCTGATGGGACCACTCGTAAATTCTCCTCTATTAATCGAGTAGCCCCCAAACTTGGCCTAGGAATGTTATCATTAATCCTCTTGCTAAACCACCCCTTGTACTCAAGAGTTGTCTTCGGACCTTCAGTTAGAATCTTCACACAGCAAATCTTCTTCCAAGCTTCGGAAATCTCTCGCATCTTCTTCTTATAATGATCTCCCTTATATAAGAAATCACTCTGAGCTAACCCTTGTGTTGCCAGTATAAACTGTCTTGCTTTGTACTGCCTTAGGACGAGTAATGGTGCATAACCAACAACTCCCCAAATTACAGGAAGAGGTACCCAATTAAAGCTTCTGCAACGATAAAGGACTTCACTAGGAGCCATCCAAGGGGCTTTCCACATAACATCTTTCTCTCGGAGATTCTAAAGTATTTCCATCCACCTTTTCTCTGTAATGTCGTTGCTCCTCGGCGTAGCTGCTGCTTCTTTTAATGGAGAATAATCCTCAAAGAACACCTGGCAAGGAACTTTACCGACTTTTCAAAAGTGACTGTGGAACCATACTATCAATAACTGTGTGCATCTAATGAATCTACCTTCACCAGCTCTCTTACATGCACTCAAAGATCTGAACGTCTCAGCTAGGATTTCCGGCACATGTGTGTTCTGTTTACCAAGTCGATCGAATAAATCTACAACTGCCTCATCTATGTGCCCCATAGCTTTGGGGAAAATCACCAAACCATAAATACTTAAGGCCAAGACATCAACTCTCTTCTTCACATCTGGGTGCGCCAATATCAGATCTCTCAAACTTGCCCACGGAATGCATTTACCATCACCCTTTTGTTGGATTCGAGCTGCGGCCCACTGTTCACTCATCCCTGTGATCATCATTAATTTCTTCACCAAAGTTGGGAGATTAGCAGCCCTAACATAAACCTTATTACCTTGAATTCTTGGACAGCGAAGCAAGGTCGTATGCTCCTCCAAAGTAGGTACTAAGTCTACCTCTCTAAATGTAAAACAACTATAAGCAGAGTTCCAAAATTGTACCATAGCTCGAAACGGATGCTTATCCACCTTGATGTCTAGCAAATAGGGAAGATCTCCATAATTCTGGTAGAACAGCTGCTTAGTCTCGTCCTCCCATTGGGCCCAAATGTCTTTCAACTCCTGAAACTCATTCTGTGTCAAACTGATACGAGTAAAGTCCCACAACTCTGACGTATATCCCTCGGTGACACAATCTCCTTTCTCTAACTGGGTTTTCTCTAACCATGTACAGATAGAGGCATTGTCCTCCACTTTATCAAGATATTCGTTCCTCATTACAAAACTTTCTAATCTAGAAATTGAACCGTGAATTGACACCTCTAAATGTTGAGTGACATGCAATGATAGCAAAAAATAAAATAAAATAAGTCAATGTCATATATAAAAGGTATAATAAACAAGCACTTATAAGGCCAACTTGCTAAAGGCTATCATGTACTCCCTATGGTAAGCACTTAAAATTCACTACATGTGTTTCAGTTCTAAAGCGAGGGTACCTGAACCAGCAGATTCCTTAATCCTCACCCATTATAGGCTCATATGGACCAAGTTCAGTTCAGGTGGACACATTTCCCTATGGCTATGCGGAGATGAGATTTACGAAGACATAGGTACGGATGTATCCCGGAAGCAATCCACTAGCCCGTGCGAAGGTGAAAACCTCACGAAAGCGTAGCTTCTTACTCCCACTTAAGGGTGCGACCACAGTGGTCATGCAACTGCAATATGTTCGAGAACAAAATAACAAACATATGCAGCAAACACATGTAAAAAGATCAATATTCTTTTTTAAAATTTTTTAAAACTTTTGACACTAAGACAGAAAATAATCAATTTTTTGGATTGACTCTCTTATTAGTCCCCAGTGGAGTCACCACTGTCGAAACCCTTTTTTAAGGGGGTATTTTGAAAACGGGAGTCGCCACTAACCTTTTTAGGTGTGATTGGATCACCTTATAAAACATTTTGGTCTACGAAATTGTGAGAAAATGGGTTCGGGAATCGGTTACGTACGAGGAAGGATTAGCACCCTCGCAACGCCCAAAATTGGTACCAAATTGAATAGTTTTGTCTTAATGTCAAAATTTTGAAGGAATTTAGAAATAAGATCTCTTTTTAAAACCGTAATAATTTGAGTTGAAAATCAAGATTCCTTCGCTCCAAAAGAGTACAAACATCACATCCAGCATGATTGGACACGATATTCTTAAACTTTCATAACTGAAATCATCTCGTGATTTACAAAATCTATTTAGAATGATATTTTTTAGACATTTAGACAAACGGGAAATCGCAACCCAGCATGTTAGGGCACTACTTCCCGAATTCCTAAATACCAAAAATATTGCCTTATTTTTTAAAATTCTTTTGGATTAAATGAAATATAAATTTTTATAACAATGATGCATTTAACATATTGCAAGATATCAATACTAAACAATATAAACTACATACTTTAACAATTCATGCAAATATAATATAGAAAATGATGAATAACGACATAAATTATACAATATACATTAACCTTTCATGCAGATATAAATAACATAAATATGCATGCATTAATATTTCATGCAAAATATAACATAGAAAACAATGAATATAACAATATAAATTACATAATACATATTTAATAATATTTCATGCAAATATAACTTAAAATAACAACATAAATAATCAATTTTCATGCGAATATATAAAACAATAAATAACATAAAAATAACAAATAATTTATGAGATAAAATTAACATATTAAAACGATACTAAATAAATCCAAAAGGACATAAAAATAAATAAACAAATTATAAACATATAAAAAATAAGTCAAAAATATATATAAAATAAAAACTAAATATAATTAAAATTAAATGAGGTATTAAAATAAAATATTTAAAACAATAGATAAATAATAAAGGAGAAATTTTTAAAATGGTTAATATATATAAAAATATACTATATGATGTAATAATTTAATTTATATTTTATAAAAATAATATTATATATAATAAGAACAAAACATTATAGTAAATTTTAGAGCATTACATACTAAATTTTTATTAATGATATATAAAATGCAATATTTAATAATAATTTACAAATTTTAAAATTATACATAATAATAAATAATAAATAATTATATAGTATATAATAAAATAAAAAATATAATGAATAATATATAATAAAATGTATAAATCAAAATATATAATAAAATGTAAATAATATAATAAATAATATAAAAATAAAAATAATATATATATATAATAATTTTTACATACATAAATAATATTTATAGTAAAATAAATAATATTTATAATATTTAAAATAAATAAATTATAAAAAAATTAAAAAGGATTAAAATAAAATAAAAATAAAACTCTAGGGCTAATTTTAAAATAATAAAATGAATTTTGGACCCAATTGAAACACGTGCTAAAATCCGAGGGACTCACTGGGCAATTTGTGTAACACCCCCACGCCCGAAACCGTCACCGGAGTCAAGCTTGAGGTGTTACTAAACTTATTTTACCTTTTAAACAACTCTAAACCATTTATTTTCATTTTCGGAATAAACTGTCTTTCTGCATCATGGTTGCTTAAAAATTCATTTCTCGAGTTTCAAAACACGAAATTAAGATCTGTAAATTTTTCCTGAAACTAGACTCATATATCTATCTATAATTTTTTTCTAGAATTTTTTACTTATCCAATTAGTACAGTTTATTAGTTAAAGTTACCCCTGTTTCAAAATTCGATTGCACTGGCCTCTACTTACTACGAACCACTTTTCTCTCTGTAGAAAACTCATATGCCTATACCGTTTATTTCTATTAAAACTAAATTCAATAAGGATTCTAACCATATAAAGTTAACCACCTAATTATTTTTGTAAAATTTATGGTGAATTTCTAAAGTTGGAACAGGGATCCAGAAATTGCTCGGTCCTATTTCACCAAAACTCAGTACCTATAAAATACAAAACCTTTACTGTTTTGCTTATTCCATATGAAAATAGACACAACGAGCTTTAATCTCATATATTATTCACCATCAACCCATGTCTCTACAATTTCTTGTGATTTTCAAAATCCGTTATTTCGATACTTGAATCTGCTTTTTAAGTTACTTTCACATTTTCTTAGTTTTCATGTGATAGTTACTACTTAATCATACATACTATTAAACATGTATATCATCAGCCACTCTATTAGCTAATCACTAGCAAGTATTTACACATCATTCATTGATCATATCATATCAAAAGAAACCAAGTTCCTATACATGCCATACACAAAACGAAACGTCTAACTATACCAATGTGATTTCTTCGATAGTGTGATCGGGTCTCCGACGTTTCCTTCGATCACCGAGTGGCTTGATAAAAACTATAAGAAAAATAAAATAAAGGGAGTAAGCACTAGGCTTAGTAAGCTTACAAGCAAATAAATTACAACATTCAACATAATGAATAATTATACATAATGTCACCTAGCCTCATAAACTTTCTTTACTTCTCATTTTCTACCTTCTTCTTTACTCACTTACCTTCTTTCTTACCTGACCTTTCACTATTCATAAATATAATCTACCTTCCATTTTGCTGATAATTCACTATAATTTAACGTGTACAATGACCCGTTGAACCACTTGGAATACTAAGGATACTAGGGTCATTCCTGGCTATCAATATCCTGCCAATGCCATGTCTTCGACATGGACTTACATGAATTATTCCTGTCTCCAATGCCATATACATATATAATATGGGCTTACATGGCTCATTGCTGTCTCCAAAGCCATATAACTGATATGGACTTACATGGCTCATTTTTGTCCTGTCCTGTCCTGTCAACCCCAATATCCTAACATTCCTAAGGTTCAAATGGGGCTTCCTAATGCTTTTTCTCTGTCACTTCGCCTTTAATTCGACTTTAAATATTCAAAGAAAATAAGTATAGAAATGCTAGAAATTGACAATAATAATGTAAAATAAAATAATATTGCATTTATTTACTGTAAACTTACCTCGATACAAAATGTGACTAAACTTTACAATTTAGTCCTTTACTTTTTCTTTTCCCCGATCTACTCCCGAATTTCGCTCTTCTTGATCTATAATAGCAAATTTAACTGATTGAATAATCACATTTATCAAAACAGTCCTTGACCCAAACTTTGGCCAAATTACATTTTTGCCCCTAAACTTTCACATATTTGCACTTTTGCCCCAAGGCTCGGAATTTAAACTTCATCCTATTTTCTTATGTTTTATGACATGCTGATCATTTTTCCCTTCTATGACAACATCAAATTCACACTCTAACATGTACTTATGACTATTAGGTATTTTTACCGATTAAGCCCTTTTACTCGTTTTCACTTAAAACCGAGTAGCACAAGTTGTCTAACATAATTTAAAACCTCATATTCTATCATAAAACATCAAAATAAACACTTTTCACCTATGGGTATTTTTCCAAATATGAACCCTAACTTAAATTATTGCTAGCATAAGCTTTATCGAGCTAGGGACTCAAAGCGTAAAGAACATTAAAAATGGGGCTTGGAATCACTTACTATGGAGCTTGAAAGCTTGAAACAAACCCTAGCTATGAAGAACCCTTGAATTTTCGTGCTAATGAAGAAGATGATGAATTTTGTGTTATTTTTCCCTTTTTATTTCATTTAATATCTAAATGACCAAAATGCCCTTCCTTATTAAACTTTCAAAAATTCCATCCATGTCCTATTTTATCCATGAACTTAGAAATTGGTCAAATTTTATTTAAACCCTCCTAATTAATATTCCAAAGCAATTTCATACTAAAAACTTCTAGAATGCAAGTTTTGCAAATTATTCGATTTAGTCCCTAATCTCAACTTAAGCACTTTATGCATAGAATTTCATCACGAAATTTTCACACAATCATGCAATCATATCATGAACCTCAAAATAATAATAAAATAATCTTTTCTACCTCGAATTTGTGGTTTCGCAACCACTGTTCCGTTTAGGCCCTATTTCGGGATGTTACATTTCTCCCTCCCTTTAGGGATTTTCGTCCCCGAAAATCTTACCTGTGAAGAGATTTGGGTACTGTTTTGGCATAGCCTCTTCGGGTTCCCATGTAGCCTCGTCTACCCCATGTCTATTCCATAGTACTTTCACAAGTGCAATACTTTTGTTCCTTAATTGCTTTATCTACTAATACATGCTTGCCTAATGGATTTGATACTTTAATCACAAATTCTGTAGATTCTATAGGCATACTTGTACTAGACATCAATTTCTTGCAAACATATGAATGAGTTGAACCCGGATCAATCAAAGCAATGACATTAATATCATATAGAGAAAATATACCCGTAATCACATCGGGGAAGGATGCCTCTTCGCGTGCACGAATAGCATAAGTCCTTGCAGGGGCTCTAACATCTGGTCTCATAGCCGAATCTCTTGAGGTACCTTTGTTACTTGCTCCTACTCCCGGTTGCCTCGATGATCTGCCTCTAGTAGGAGCATTTCTGGATCTAGCACTCTGTGTTATCTCTCGATTAGCCACCTCTGGACATTCTCGTACAAAATGATCTGGAGCACTGTATTTATAACAAACATTTTCGCCTGCCCGACAAGGACCATAATGAAGTCTACCACACCGTGAACACCTCGATCTACCTCGTCCAACATTACCTACACTCGCAATGAGGTGTTCGAGCCTTCGAATCCTTAAATCTGCTGCCTCTATTCTGACTAGAATACTCGGCTGAGAAACTAGATCCGTAGAAAAATCCTTTGGTCTTTTGGATGTAGCCCGGAATGACCTGCTCATCATCTCTTCTTTGTATCTTGTGTCTCTGTCTCAACTTTGCCTTTTGTTTTTAATACTCCTCGCCTTACTGTGCTCTCTCAACTAAAATAACGAACTCTTTATTTCTAGGACACCCACTGACAGTCGGATATTATCATTTAACCCATCCTCAAACCTTTTGCACATAATAGCCTCTGTGGACACACATTCTCGAGCATATTTACTAAGCCTGACAAATTCGCGCTCATAATCGGTCACTGTCATATTACCTTGTTTCAATTTCACGAATTCCTTTCTCTTCTGGTCAATAAACCTCTGACTGATGTACTTTTTACGAAATTCCTCCTGAAAGAAATCCCAAGTGACCTTCTCCTTTGGTACAACTGATACAAGTGTCTTCCACCAGTAGTAGGCTGAGTCTCTAAGAAGTGATACTAAACATTTCATACATTCCTCGGGTGTACAAGATAATTCGTCAAAGACTCGATAGTATTTTCTAACCAAAATTCGCTCTTTCGCATCATCATCTTTTGTTGTTGTCGAACTCTTTCGCCCTTGTTTCTGATTCTATCAACTGGTGGCTTTTCTCTTATCACTTGCACTGTGGATCGGGGAGCTTGAGCTACATGGGTAGCCCGAGAATCATGAGGGGTGGAGGTCTAGCTCACGGATTCGCATTTAACGAACTCGACAAACAAATCATTCAAAGCTTGGAAGAGAGCTTCTCGAGTCACTCCTCCCGATTAACTATTTATCGCCTATTCTCGAGATAGCATCGCCTTTCACGGAGCAAAGCATTACTTTCTACATCATCATCACCACTCGCCGGGATCCATTACTATAACACAAAATATCTAAAAATCGCCGTGAGTCGTCACACTATCAAAATACAGGTATGGCATGTATAGCTAGATTTTACTCACACTAACTGTTCCGAGAACCGACTAAACCTGCTCTGATATCAATAAATGTAACACCCCCACGCCCGAAACCGTCACCGGAGTCAAGCTTGAGGTGTTACTAAACTTATCTTACCTTTTAAACAACTCTAAACCACTTATTTTAATTTTCAGAATAAACTATTTTTATGCGTCATGGTTGCTTAAAAATTCATTTCTCGAGTTTCAAAACTCAAAATTAATATCCATAATTTTTTCCTGAAACTAGACTCATATATCTATCTACTAATTATTTTCTAGAATTTTTTACTTATCCAATTAGTACAGTTTATTAGTTAAAGTTACCCCTATTTCAGAATTACTATGAACCACTTTTCTCTCTGTACAAAAATCATATGACTATACCATTTGTTTCTATTAAAACTAGATTCAATAATGATTCTAACCATATAAAGTAAACCACCTAATTATTTTTTTAAAATTTATGGTGAATTTCTAAAGTTGGAACAGGGGATCCAGAAATTGCTCTGGCCCTATTTCACCAAAACTCAGATACCTTATAAAATACAAAACCTTTACCTGTTTTGCTTATTCCATATGAAAATAGACACAATGAGCTTTAATTTCATATATTATTCACCATCAACCCATGTCTCTACAATTTCTTGTGATTTTTCAAAATCCCGTTATTTCTGATACTTGAATCTATTTTTAAGTTACTTTCACATTTTTCTTAGTTTTCATGTGATAGTTACTACTTAATCATACATACTATTAAACATGTATATCATCAGCCACTCTATTAGCTAATCACTAGTAAGTATTTACACATCATTCATTGATCATATCATATCAAAAGAAACCAAGTTCCTATACATGCCATACACAAAACGAAACATCTAACTATACCAACGTGATTTCTTCGATAGTGTGATCGGGTCTCCGACGTTTCCTTCGATCCCCGAGTGGCTTGATAAAAACTATAAGAAAAAGAAAATAAAGAGAGTAAGCACTAGGTTTAGTAAGCTTACAAGCAAATAAATTACAACATTCAACATAATGAATAATTATACATAATGTCACCTAGCCTCATAAACTTTCTTTACTTCTCATGTTCTACCTTCTTCTTTACTCATTTACCTTCTTTCTTACCTGACCTTTCACTATTTATAAATATAATCTACCTTCCCTTTTGCTGATAATTCACTGTAATTTAACGTGTACAATGACCCGTTGAACCACTCTGAATACTAAGGATACTAGGGTCGTTCCTATCTATCAATATCCTACTAATGCCATGTCTTCGACATGGACTTACATGAATTATTCCTGTCTCCAATGCCATATATATATATATATATATATATATATATAATATGGGCTTACATGGCTCATTCCTGTCTCCAAAGCCATATAACTGATATGGACTTACATGGCTCATTTCTGTCCTGTCCTGTCCTGTCAACCCCAATATCCTAACATTCCTAAGGTTCAAACGGGGCTTCCTAATGCTTTTTCTCTGTCACTTCGCCTTTAATTTGACTTTAAATATTCAAAGAAAATAAGTATATAAATGCTGGAAATTGACAATAATAATGTAAAATAAAAGAATATTGCATTTATTTACTGTAAACTTACCTCGATACAAAATGTGACTAAATTTTACAATTTAGTCCTTTACTTTTTCTTTTCCCCGATCTACTCCCAAATTTCGCTCTTCTTGATCAATAATAGAAAATTTAACTTATTTAATATTCATATTTATCAAAACAGTCCTTGACCCAAAATTTGGCAAAATTACATTTTTGCCCCTAAACTTTCACATATTTGCACTTTTTCCCCAAGGCTCGTAATTTAAACTTCATCCTATTTTCTTATGTTTTATGACATGTTGATCATTTTTCCCTTCTATGACAACATCAAATTCACACTCTAACATGTACTTATGACTATTAGGTATTTTTACCGATTAAGCCCTTTTACTCGTTTTCACTTAAAACCGAGTAGCACAAGTTGTCTAACATAATTTAAAACCTCATATTCTATCATAAAACATCAAAATAAACACTTTTCACCTATGGGTATTTTTCCAAATATGAACCCTAACTTAAATTATTGCTAGCATAAGCTTTATCGAGCTACCGGGACTCCAAAAACGTAAAGAACATTAAAAACGGGGCTTGGAATCACTTACTATGGAGCTTGAAAGCTTGAAACAAACCCTAGCTATGAAGAACCCTTGAAATTTCGTGCTAATGAAGAAGATGATGAATTTTGTGTTATTTTTCCCTTTTTATTTCATTTAATATCCAAATGACCAAAATGCCCTTCCTTATTAAACTTTCAAAAATTCCATCCATGTCCTATTTTATCCATGAACTTAGAAATTGGTCAAATTGTTATTTAAACCCTCCTAATTAATATTCCAAAGTAATTTCATACTAAAAACTTCTAGAATACAAGTTTTGCAAATTATTCGATTTAGTCCCTAATCTCAACTTAAGCACTTTATGCATAGAATTTCATCACGAAATTTTCACACAATCATGCAATCATATCATGAACCTCAAAATAATAATAAAATAAATTTTTCTACCTCGAATTTGTGGTTTCGCAACCACTGTTCCGTTTAGGCCCTATTTCGGGATGTTACAATTTGACCCTAATCCCAAAACAACATCGTTCCCAAAATAGGCCTTATTATAGCAGCTAGGACTAAATTAAAACAGGAATAGAAAGTCAGGGAAAAATTATAATAAAAATAAAATGAAATTATAAATATTAACAATGGGGAAGGTCCAATTGGGCAATTTGCCCATTTACCAAAAACACGCGGATCCTCCCCGGGTCACGGGTCAACGCACGGATCTTCAACCTTGAAACGACGTCGTTTTGAGGCCTATTGTTTTAAGCCAAAATAGTGTCGTTCTTATGAGGCTATACAAGCCAAATTTTGGCCTAAAAAATCTTTTTAAACCCGGTTTTAAAAAAAGAAAAAAAATCCTCTGAAAGAGGATTGAGAGTAGGCTCTCGGAGCTCCGTTGAGCCTCCGTCCACAGGCTCCCACGTGCCCATGTGCCCAGCGTCGCCATCGACTCCGCCACGTACGGCGATTGGAAGCTCAAGAGCTTCGATTTTCAGTGCAAATTCGACGGTAAATTTCTTTTTATTTATTTTTTAGTATTTTATATGTACATATTCATAACAAAAAGAAAAAGGATAAAAATGAATCTCCTCTATTTCTTCGATAAACTGCTGTATTTTATTATATATGTGCTCGTAAAAAAAAACTTGTCCCCCCTTACATTGTTTCGATTCGGGCTTTTATAGCCACTGAAAATCATCATAAAATAATATTTACAATATTTGATTTTATTTCTAGCTATATTTGTATTGCCTCTGCTGTTCTTCTTTCTTTTTTTTTTTGCAGGTACCAGCGAGAAATCCAGCGATGATGGGGAGTTGATGGTGATTCACTGGCGCGCTGATTGAGGCGATGATGGCACGAATCTGTCGATGGTGGGATTGGCACACTGATTGCAGGGCGAGTTTAGGGCCTTCGTCTGGTGCTTACGGTGCCTAGGGTTTTAGAAACCCTAGGCCTTCTGTCATCTGTTTATGGTTTGGGCCATTTGGGCCTTGTTTATTTGTTGGGTTAAATGGTTTAATGGGTATAACCGGGTTTTGGGTTATCAGGCCTTTAGGTTTAGACTAATTGGGCTATAAAATGTAACCAAACTTTGGGTTATCAGGCCTTTAGGACTGTTTATTGTAATTTGGACATTAATAGGGACACTTTATTTATTTAATTTGGTTTATAAATTTTGTTTATTTCATGTCACGGGCCCGGGCAAAAATGGGTTCCTACAAATACAATATAAACAATTTTTTTCTTTTTTCGTAGTTTTTCATTTTTCTCAATATTATTATTGATGTAAAATACTATAGATCAATTTTTTTGTATAATTGGAATAGGTATATTATCGATGGAAAAATGTAATACAATACAAATTAAAAGTTAACAAAGTAAATGATGAGTTACATGACAAAATTTTATAAAAAAATCATTTTCGTTGTTAGGCCGAATATGTGCCACAACCTAGTGGGTGTCCATTGCGAGGAGGATTTCTTCATAGTTGGGGTTCCTGCTCCTCATCTTCTTTATTTTCATCTTCACCTTGAGCTCTATGTTCATCTTCATCTTGTTCCTTCGTGCTTGAGTGCCATGTCGTCCTAGCTTGTCATTGTATATCATCCATTCTAGTAACAAGTGCTTGTGCAGATGAGTCACCTCGGTAGAACAATGTCGTTAGGGGTGTTTGCAATACTATTAGTGGATAAGTGTATGGTATATACTATTAGCAGATAAGTTTATGGTATTGCATAACTCGATTACGGATAAAATGTTGGAATTGTCAGAGATGGTGGATACATCGATGTTTTTGTCAGTATTTGTGCTCATATAGTTTTCAGGATGGAGGTGGTGCAAAAAAGACACCTGTAAATATGTTGATACATGGTATGGTGGTGCATAATGTGGTTTTTATCTATAAATATGAACCATACTGACCAGGAGGTGGTCCAACCATCGGTTACATGTATGGGGTTGGAGTTGATGAACTCCATCAAGGCATGTACTCCCAACCTAGGATTCATGTGGGGTCGTCTTGGCCTCCTATGACGACATTGCCTATTCCTTTTCTCCTTTAGTAGTAGATATGGCTTACCGTGGTGTCTAAATCATTTCATGTAATTTGGAGAGGTTGTCAATTCTGGTGCGAGATTTGGTTCACGCATAGGTATAAAATCGTACCTATGCTTCCAAATGTAGATATATTTGTCGTGGCATTTCGCCCAATTTCTGTCAGTTCTCCCTTGCAAGTCGACCTTGTGTAGTTCTTTGATTTCTTAGAGTGACGGAGGAATACTTTGCCTAAACCCGAACTGGTGCATCACTTGATCAGATTCGTGCATCTCCACTGTAAAAAAAATTATCAATAGCACCTTGACGTGCCAGATATTGTGATTGGCTAAAAATTCGACCGGGATGTATTCTTGAATTCTTTGATTAGTGTATGACATCCATTCGAATTATAGTACGAAATTAAAAATTTTATTATCTACCTAATATTAAAATTCAAATTCTTACGTAAATATTATTAATTTAAAAATTCAAATACTAACATAGGCTTTCGATCATTGATCTAATAATAGTTAGATATCTTCGAGCTCATCTGCTATACTCACATAACTCATCTTATTGTTCCACCTATTAAAATAATATATTATTTCAAAAATATAATAATGAAAAAGTATTATGATAACTATATTATCAAATGTATTTTACCTTATTACGAGTGGGAAAGAATAAGGGGTGTTTACTTGGGAACATAAAAATGATAGTTGATACCATGCTCATGTCCTTAGAAGGAGTATGCAACCACCGATTTTAATTTTTTTTTGGTTGCGTCGCCCGATACATCTCTCAGTACAATGTGGCCAATATAATTTATCTCCAACTAAGTCGTCCTGCTTCTTTCAAGTCGACGAGTTGTAGTATCTACCTTAAATGTACCAGATTTTGAGATTTATCAAACATTAGAAAACCCCTGATTGACCTTAGGATGAATGCCCGGGGCATATTATTCTCTTTTAATGGTAATCACGAAGTTGTTGATATAATTGAAATTTTCTTCCAACTATAGTATCTTCCCTAATAGTTGCTTGCAAATTGCACTCCAATCACCAATGACATTGCCGCTGTAATGATTGGTCCATCCACCGATAAACTAAATTGTAAAGCTACGTCCTTGAGTGTAATAGTACACTCACGCACGAAAGATAGAATGTGTATGTCTCAGGTCTCCATCTTTCCATCAAAGCATGAATAAATGTGGGATCTTGTTTAGTCCCCTCTACCATACGAGACATGTGCAAGAATCTCACCTCTTGCAAGTGTTATTCACTAACACGTGGTGCCCTCACAATTAAATTGTGTATGTACGCCTCTAAAATTTGATTTTTGGCCTGATTATATAAACATAAAAAATTATAAAATTAATAATATTAACAATTTAATAATGAACTTAATTAAAATTAAAAATTTTAATAAATTTTCTTACCATTTACAATAGGACACAAAAATGTAATTGTCCTCAAAACGAATAAGCATAATTTTCATTATAAAAATCAATTAAAAAAAGAAATTACAAAGTATAAAATTAAAACAACAAGATTTTAAGAAAAATTGAATGAAAATTTGAGAACTAAAAATTTAGAGAATTGAAAGAATGGATGAATTAAGTGAATTGATACAACTATTAGAATGTGATTTAAATGAAAAAAAACTAATTTATATAGCAAATAAAATAGAAAAAAATGATTTGAATTTATACAGTAAATAAACTAACTGTTTTTAGTTGTTGAAGAAAATCTTTCTCGTTACATTTTTGATAATGCCTCCTACTAGACACAGTTTGATATGACTTGATAGGAAAGCAGGTGAATTTACCCTCAGTTATTAGCTTGTTTCATATACTTTTTTTTTAATTTATCCTTTCTTCAAGCGAAGAATAGGAAAATTCTTCTAATTCTTGTTGGAATCTAAATGTGGAAAAGAAAGTGATTTTTTATATTTAATGGGCTTAAATCATAGGCTTAAAAGAACAGGGTATTTAGCTGGTTTGCTTAAGGATAATAAGGCAATGTTTGGTTGGGTGTAATAGGAATAAATTACAGCCCAATTCAATGGGCCCACTACCAAACCAGCATTTGGTTGCCTGTAATGGCTATTACACGCTGAATGGAATCAGCTTCTATGATAGTACGGCCCGTAATAGCAATTCAGGGGCTTGGGGTCTCTCATGTTCATCTTCGTCGTTTTCACTTTCACACTTCCGACAATTTCTTCATAAACATTTTTCCCAAAGTAAACCTTATAGAAATTGGATCCTTAATCGACGAAAAATCAAGCTTCATTCACCATCTTCATCTTCCTTCCGTTGAACCTCCTTATTTACGGTAAGTGATCGCCTTTGATTCTTTTTTTTCCTATGATTTTGTTAGTTAAAGTTCTTTTTCGGTCTCACTCTGATCCTTCTCGGTTTCTTCATTAGATCCTCATAATTTTTGTGTTCTTTTTTTTGGGGGGGGTTTCTAGAGTTTGATTTGGTAGCTGAATTTATTTTGGGTTTTAATGAATCAAAATCTTCAGCAAATTATTTTAAAATGTTCTTAGTTTGTTTGTGTGAATTTTGTAAATGTTTCATGCTAAATTTTTGTTTCTTAATTTTTGTTTCATGATTTAAGTGGCTGTGCTATGGTGTTACCCCTTTCTAGCTACTATTGTATCTGCTGCCTTGAAGTTCACCAGTCGCCACCGTCGTCTCCAACTGCCGCTATCAGCGTCGAGTTCAAATGAGGCTATGCTGCCATTTTTTTACCAACTTTTTGCTTATTTGTTTGTTTGTTTGCATAGCTTGGGTTGTAAAATGTGAACAAAGTTAAGCTATTTGTTCTGCTCTTTCTGTCATTCTTCTTGTTTTTCTTCCTTCACACCACTCTCCTACCACCGTCAGCTTTCTTATTGAGGTCACATTCCATCGATTACCCTAACCAATCAAGATCCCATGGCTACACCATTGCCAATTCCACCTAAACTCCCTTGTAGCTAAAAGCTCTGACCTTTACTGCTTCGCTTGCCATGCTTACTTCTTTTCTCATTTTCCTCTTATTATTCCTATCTCCGGCTTTTTCTTTAAATTTGTGCTTTCTACTGAGCTTTTTATCTGATCTCTCATAGAAGGGTTAAGTATTACATTTGCTTAATCAATTCTGATTATTATGGATGCTACTTGCGTCTGTTTGAATGCAAAAGCAAAATGGAATTCGATTTCATTTTGTGACGTTTGGAGTAAGAAATGTTAACTTTGTTCATTTTCTAATTTTTTTGCTTTTTTATGTGTTGTTTAATTATTTTAGAGTTGCAGAATTCTCACTGTAAATAAGTGCAAAAGTCTGTAATAGAAATTTGATAAATATGTATTGTTCACTTTTCACAATATTCCTAATTGCTCATATTCTTTAGTGAGCTACAATAACAGAAAATTAACTAAAATAATTGTTCCCCCCCTAAAACTACAGGTAGAGTTTCGTGATGTTGACAATGGAAACAAAGTAAGTTTACACTTCGGCCCTGAGGAGCCTGTTGAAAGTATGCATCTTAACTTGTTGAATTATTTACCCAGTTTGGTTAAGTTTAAGTATTTGTGGGCTATGGTTATGGTATTGCATTGAGCTTGAACATCATATATGACTTAAGATTCTGCTACGAGATCAATGAGTTATATTCCTTTTATATTGTTTTGCAGGCCTAGGACATTTGACCAACTGCAAGTACTATTGGACTTATCGGCAAGTCTGCTGCTTACCTAAAAGGTTGAAAAAATTAAGACTGGACTTGTTGTGTACTTGGTCTACTGGAACTAATTTTAATTCTCCTTTTATAACTTTTACCTCTGTTTTCTGTTATAGAGTTGACACTTCCATTACTACAGTCACTAATTATCCTTGCACTCATCTTCATCATCATTAAGATCTTACTATGCCATTAAAACTTGAATGTGATCTATTGTTATGGTATTGCATTGAGGTTGAACATCAGATATGACTTATGGTATTGCAGTTTTTGTTGGATGAGTTTTTCTAAAGTGCCATTGAATATTAATCCCCAATACAAAGTAAAAGTGTTTGTTTGGCCCTGTTGTTGTGTTCATTTTGCCTTTGGTTTTTTACTAAATTTATTTTTATTTAAATTTTTTAGTTGGAACCATTATGTGTTAAATGTGTAGTGGTCTATTATTTCCAACCTTGGTTTATTATTTCCTTTTAATTAATTTAATACAATACAAAAATATTAATTGCCTCTAAATCCCCACCCTTACCATCAAATAAAAATATTTACTTTTTAATAATGCATATTATCACCTATTTTTATAAAAAAAACTATAATGTTTTATATAATCACATTATGCAATATCATAATACCACCTTAGGTTTAAATTTAAGAAAAATTGTAAAATTTCAATACTAATGTGAATAAAAATAAATTTAGAGATTAAATTAAAAACATATAATATAATATAATATATCTATGAGGAGGTAAATGTTAACACCCAATCTAAGTTCTTTGTTTTGCAAAAAATAAAAATAAAAGATTGAGCAAATCAATCTAAATGCTTGATAAATTATTTACTTTTACAAAAGCAAATATAATTTTAAGCAGACTTATCATATTTATTAATTTTCTCTATAAATTTACTTCAACTTACCTCATCAACCATTCAAATGAGTCATAAAATAGGATGTTTTAAAAAAACGAATTTTTTTTGTAGGATAAAAACATAAAACAAGCGCTTGTAGGCTAAAGTAGTGAATTTATTTTGTATTTTTTTTAAAGATTCTAAATAGACCCTTATATTTAGTTGTAATTTCTATTTTGTGCTTTGTAAATATTCTTAATATGTATTGTTCATTTTTCTTTTGACAGTTTGTTATTGCTTCCTCTTCTTATTTGGCTTGTTTGATTGCTTTCTCCACCCAGAGTTGAGCATCTTATATTCACTGAATCACTGTAAGTTCTTTGGCAATTAAATTCTTTGATTTTGTTTTACTGTTATTGAAATTAGTATTGGAGAAATGTGACCCTTTTACTACGATTTGAAGATATGTAATACTTTAATATTTTGTAGTAATGGCTCGTCTGCCTTTAATAGTACAAAGTGAGAGGCGTAAAAGAATTGGTCTTGCTATTACAATGTGGCTGTAAATGTGTACAGTTGTGAGTTGGTTCTTAGTTGCATTGGGTGCCATCCATAGCCTACATAGTTATAGACCAAGGATTAGATCCTATATTTTAGATTTTTATGCAAAATGAGATTATGTGAAAAGACTTGTATATGCTAGTGACGAGACTTGTATTGAACAAGTTAAGATGAATAGAATTACTTTTTTTAAACTATGTGAGATGTTACAAACTTTAGAGGGTCTGAAGTCGTCAAGGAACATGCTTGTTGATGAGCAAGTGGCAATGTTTTTACATATCATGTCTCATCACCTTAAAAATAGAGATATCAAGCATCACATTAATAGGTCCGGGGAAACCGTTAGCAGATCATTTCACAACGTTTTAAATGCTGTCATACGCTTACAAAATGTGTTATTTAAAAAGGCAGAGCCAATTACAGCTAATTCTACAGACCCAAGGTGGAAATGGTTCAAGTTATTGGAGTGAGTTCTATATATAGCTCGTACATAATTTAGTCCATTTAGATTTAAATATAGTATCCTAACATGAGGTTTTATACATGTGCTGTAGAATTGCTTAGGTGCTTTAGATGGAACCCACATCAAGATTAGGGTTCCAACAGTTGATAAACCTAGATATCAAACGCGAAAAGGTGTCATAACAACAAATATGTTAGGTTTTTGTACACCTGATATGCAATTTGTTTATATTCTTCCTGGTTAGGAAGGTTCTATTGCTGATGGACGAGTTATTCAAGATGCCATTGGTAGGAGACATGGACTAAAAGTTCCTTATGGTAAAGCGCAAATTTAGAGGAATTTGAATTAATTTTTAAGATCATACTTTTTTGGGAAATTAACCATGACAAATAGTTTTTTTTTATAGGTTGTTATTATCTAGTTGATGCTGGATACACAAATCGTGAGGGATTTCTTGTGCCTTTTAGAGGACAAAGATATCATTTGAATGAGTGACGTCAGGGTTGCCAGTCAAGTACTCTGGAAGAATTTTTCAATATGAAACATGCTTTAGCGCGTAATGTTATTGAAAGATGTTTTGGATTATTAAAACTTAGATGGGGGATACTTAGGAATCCATCATTCTATCCTGTGAGGGTGCATAATAGAATGATTATTGCATGTTGTTTGCTCCATAATTTTATTCGAACCTATATGAGTCTTGATCCTATTGAAGCTGAGTTTCGAGAAGGATTACCTAGTAATGTGATAGATGATGATGAACTGAATATTGTAAATATTCATCTATAGGAAGCATGGGCTACTTGGAGGATGGAACTAGGCAACCAAATGTTCGATGAATGGCAAGAATTTAGAAATTAGTTAGGTTTAGGGTAAAAATAGTAAACGTTAAGTTGTTTATGTTATTTCACGTATCTAGTTTATAAAACTTTGGTGGTGTTTGAATTGTTTTTTTTTTTTTGTATTGTACTAGACTTGTTGAATGATAATTTATTTTCTTTTGATTCATTATGTGTTATAATTTTATAAATTGTTGACCTTTTGAATTATAATATTGAACTTAATTTTAATTTAAGTTTTTTCTTAAGATAGTTGTGTCAGGCTTTTCACAATCAAGTGTTTCATTCCAAAGTTCTCGAGAAACCAAAAGGAAATGGGTTCCAAAAGAGGATGCTGCATTGGTTGCTTGTATGGTCGACTTGCACAATGCTGGAACCTTTAATACAGATACGGGATTCAAAGTCGGCTATTTAAATGAATTGGAAAAAATGTTAGAAAAAGTTTTACCCCATGCTATGTTGAAGGCTAAACCTAATCTTGAATCGAGGATTAAGACATTGAAAAGGGATTAGTCAATCGTTTATGACATGCTTAGTGGAAAAAATAATAGCAGCTTTGGTTGGGATGAGCATAGGCAGCTTGCTGTTGCTTAAGATGCGATGTGGAACTCATATATAAATGTAAGAATTATTTCAAGTCTTTATTATCTTATTTTGATCAAACTTATATCTAATATAAATTCCTCCTTTTTATAGAGTCATAAATAAGCTGCTCAATTTAGACATCGAAGTTTCCCTTATTATGACCAACTTACTGCCATTTACGCAAAAGATTGAGCCACTGGAAAAGATGCTCAAACAGCCGCTGATATTATTGAAGAAATAGATGTTGAGGATGTAGCTGCTACAAATACTAATGAAGAAATAAACGATTTCCATGGATGCGAAGCTGATGTTTCTTTGGATGACATGGATCTTTCAGCTACACAACTGCAACTAGTTAGAAATCAAGGTGATTCTACATCTTCAAAGAAGGAAAAAAAGATTTCTGATACAAGTGATTCTTTTACTTCATTTAATGATGATACAAGTGATTCTTTTACTTCATTTAATGATGCTGCCACTTTATTGGTGGAAAATATATGGACTGTTGGCCTTGAAATCAGTAAGAGTGTTGCTTCTAAAGTGCTAATTCAACAAAAGTCAAAAATGACCATTCAAGAAAGTGCTCTGAAATTATATCCAACATTATGTGAAGTAGAAGGCTTAACTGAGGATGAGCGCTATCAAGCATTGAGCAAAATTCCAGATCATCCAACGCAAATGCTCATTTTCTTTAGTTCACCTTCTGCTATGCGGTTGGAATGGGTCAGAAGATTTCTTGTTGACCATTAAAAATCATGGTTGTATTGATTATATTTTGGTATCTTTTTGTGTTTGTAATATTTAGATGGTATAATGACATGATAGAATGTCATTACAATGTTGTAACTTTTTGATGTTGTAAAATTTTAAAACATATGGATTATGACATATAAACTAATGAAATCATGTAACTTTTTGTTAATAAATGAATATTATGCTTGGATGTGAAATATAATTTTCAAGTTATTTATTACTTCTAATATTTAATTATTTTTATTGTAAAATAATTAAATTATTTATTTCAATAATGATATTTTAGCACATTAAATATGTATTGTAGTTTAAAAATAATAAAATATATTATATATTTTTATAGTATTATATATTTTGATTTTTAATTCATATAATAATAATTATATTAAGAATGTTATTAAATCATATTTTTATTAAATTATATTTAATAATAATTATGTTAAAATATGGTTAAATTATTTATTATTTTATTAAATTATTTTCAATAATAATTTTATTAAAATTTAATAACAATAACAATAACAATAATTATCAATTTTAAAAAAAATCATTAAGGGTGTTCGATTATTTTAGTTCTTTTCTTATACTATTACAATTTCATTCCATTCAACCAAACACAATAATACTATTACAATTCTATTCTATTTCATTCAACTAAACAATTAAATTATTTATTACATATCTATTCTATTACAAATCTATTCCATTACAGCTATACTCAATCTATTCAATTAATTTTTTTGATATATAAATTTTGTAAATTGTATACAAAATTAAAGCTGTAACAGCCACCCCAAAACTCTGTTTTCTTGTTCTTAAAGGCAAAACGAGATAAATACACTCGATCTTTCTCTCTCTCTCAATCTTTTCATCGAGAGCAGTTAAAGAAGCTGAAGCTGCTTTGCGGGTAGTCTCACTTTTGTGAAGTGTTTGTCTTTTTTTTTTTTTTTTCTCTATTTCTCCATTATAAGTCAGTTTCCCAAGTGCCAATTGGCTCCCCTGGAATAAGGTAACTGTCAAATATTTGAGGTTCCTGTTCTAAATGGGCTTGTGTTTTTCAGTTTTTGATCAGTTTAATTTTTTTGTTTTTGTTTTTAGTCTATAGAGAAGTGAAGCAATGCCAGGAGAGAAACAGGCAGAGGGGGCCATTGTTGAAAGCTTTAACGAGTCGACTGAAAATGAAGAAAAAGAGGTGGAGTTGGAGGAGAAAGGAGATCATTCCATTTTCAGTGTTAAGAGCCTTCTTTGGCATGGTGGTTCAGTTTATGATGCCTGGTTTAGCTGTGCTTCAAATCAGGTACTAAAAATCCCAACTCAAAATTGTAGTCAAAGTAGTTTAAAATCTAGTAAACTGAAAAAAAAAGATTGTTCTTTGTTTCTGCAGGTGGCTCAAGTTCTTTTAACACTACCATATTCTTTTTCTCAAATGGGAATGCTTTCTGGGATTATTCTGCAGATTTTCTATGGTGTTCTTGGAAGCTGGACTGCTTATCTCATCAGTGTTCTTTATATTGAGTACAGAAGCAGAAAAGAGAAAGAGAACTTTAGCTTCAAGAACCATGTCATACAGGTTTTTTTTTCAAGATAAACAGACCCTGTAAATATATGTATACACACATACATGCATATATACTTGGGGGGAAAAAACAGAAGAAAAATATAATCAAAATCTTTAACATGCAGTGGTTTGAAGTGTTAGACGGTCTTTTGGGACCTTATTGGAAAGCTATTGGATTGGCTTTTAACTGCACTTTTCTGCTCTTTGGATCGGTCATTCAGCTTATTGCCTGTGCCAGGTCCAGTTCTTTTTTTTTTTTTCATTAAAGTATCATCCTTAATGGATTAATCGACTGATTTCCTATGTTTAATGAGTTCATTACAGCAATATATATTACATAAATGATAAGTTAGACAAAAGGACATGGACTTATATCTTTGGAGCTTGCTGTGCCACAACAGTGTTCATCCCTTCATTTCACAACTATAGAATCTGGTCTTTTCTGGGGCTTGCAATGACTACATACACTGCATGGTATTTGACCATTGCATCCCTTGTCCATGGCCAGGTAAAACTCAGACTGGATGGAGTGTGCGTGTCAGACACGAAAATGTGTCCAACATGGATATGTTTAATTCTTCTTTTCCTATGATTTCTAGGTATGTGGAAGATCCTTCAAGGATTATATCTTCATATCCATGTTTGGATATATCCCTATATGTATGTCTTGGAAATGAGTACAGTTGGAAATGAGTACAGAAGACACTTATTAAAAAAAAAAAAAAAAAAAGAGTAAAAGCAAATCTTTCCCGATATGTATGTCTTGGAAATGAGTACAGAAGACACTTATTTTGTCTTCTTTTTACAGACGGAAGGTGTAACTCACCAAGGTCCAACTAAGTTGGTATTGTACTTCACAGGCGCCACCAATATCCTCTACACATTCGGTGGACATGCTGTCACAGTGTAGGTGTTATCTATGCTGCTCAGACTTTTTATTTTTCTTAAAGTATTGGTATTCGACATTTCATGTAATGTATGGATACTAAGATATGGCTTCCAAGGACTCTCCAATTACATGAAATTACTTAGAAAAATCTAACCATACCCATTTGGATATAAAACCGTAATTGACACTCACACTTAGTCCGAGTAAATACTATAATTACTACTTTTCCAAAAATAATATAGTACTAATTTTTGCTTTATTTTGTTGAGCAGAAACTTTGCCGATGAGTAGTGAAATGTATGTGTCAACCCTGATTTTGGTAGAACTCCTTATTTTTCTTCAAGTACCCGTGTTTGACAGTTGCGCTAAACATAAATCCAAACATAGTTTGGAGAAATGGCTCTCCAAGGATCCTAAAAACTTTTTCTTAAAAGAAATGAAAATACCAATGTTGCACATATGCCCGTATACAAGGTTATCAAAATAAATACCATAGGGAAAGAGAATATAATGAAGTAATGAAAACTGTCCTCTTGGTTGAGTTGAGCTTTATGAAATCCACTTCTTTGAGTGGGGTTTCCATCATGATAATTGCAGAGCGTCCTTTTCTACTTTAACCCAAGGTTTTTCAACCCTCTTTAGCTGTAGCAGATCTGTAGACCTATTCTATTGTGTAAATAAGAAGTTGCAATTTTGTCCCTTTGGTCACTTTTGAGTGAAACTAAGTTTATTGGACGAATTTTGGTGAACTTTTACAGTGAAATTATGCATGCAATGTGGAAGCCTCAAAAGTTCAAGTCCATATATCTATTGGCCACCCTATATGTGTTCACCCTAACCATCCCGTCGGCCACTTCTGTCTACTGGGCTTTTGGCGATCAACTCCTAGATCATTCCAATGCCTTTTCACTCCTTCCACATTCTGCGTGGCGTGATGCTGCAGTTATCCTAATGTTAATTCACCAGGTGATTGACTTCTTATGCTACCTTAGCCATATTGGATTAGTAAAAACTAATTGGTTTTCGGCTTCTAATTTTCAGTTTATTACATTTGGGTTTGCGTGTACACCATTGTACTTTGTGTGGGAGAAAGTGGTGGGGATGCATGACACAAAGAGCATATGTTTGAGGGCAGTGTGCCGGTTACCTGTGGTGATTCCTATATGGTTCTTGGCTATCATATTTCCGTTCTTCGGACCTATTAACTCAGCTGTAGGATCTCTTCTGGTTAGCTTCACTGTCTACATCATCCCTGCCTTGGCTCACATGTTCACCTATAAATCAGCCTCCGCTCGAAAGGTAAGTCTGTAAACAGCACAATTTCTTTCTTTTCTTATCTTCATTTTCTACCAAATGTTTGTGAAAATCCAGCTGCCATTGTCAAATGCTCCAATTATGTTTGCTTGTCTATCACTATGAACCACCCTTTCCTAGCCATCATGATGAAACCAGATTGAGATACAGGATGATTCCTTAGGATAGCCTTCATGGTTCTGTAATTTTGATGCTTAAGAGGCAGTTAGAGAGCTTTCCTTTCCGGTCATTGTATCGGAAACTAGTACTATTTTTCAGATTTGATTCTGAACATTAGATTGTTGGTCGTTTTCTCTTCTAAGTCACACCAGGGGATTCAAAGGTAAAGATGAACATAATTTATGAAAAACAAAGATTTGAGGTTGGTAGCCTTTCATTATCACTCTGTTTAAGTTTCATGCTGACCAAACTAATTATCCGACACTCAAACCCGAGTATGAGCAACAAAGGTTGAGACTAACATGAGATCAAAACACAGTTTAAATTCATCAACTTAACTTTGATTCTTTGGTGATAAACAGAATGCAGCCGAGAAGCCTCCCTTCTTCCTACCAAGTTGGACAGCAGTGTATGCACTGAACACATTCACAATTATATGGGTACTCGTTATCGGTTTTGGGTTAGGAGGTTGGGCTAGCATGGCTAATTTCATCAAACAAGTCGATACATTCGGACTCTTCGCTAAGTGCTACCAATGTCCACCATCACCCTCATCCGTTCATTACTAAATTAAAGCCTTTTATTCAAACCAAAACACTCTTTTCTTTTGTTTTACATTCCAACCACAGTGCATACACCATCTGTTTTTTCACTTGTTTCATAGTCCGAGAGACAATAGAATGTCTCCGGTATATCTGTGGTATATTTGGGTTTGCAGTAGTTTCCCTTCTGGGTTGTTCTACCTTGTTATACAAGTAATACTTGATTGTGAATCAATGCAAGAAAAAGTAACCATTTTAGGATGCTATCTTTAATTTTTTTTATATGGTTTTACCGCTAAATTGTTGACTCCATTGATCTGTTTTGGGAGCTTTTCAGTGATCACGTTTGGAACTATGTGGCTCAGGGCCCTTGATTTATGGTTGCTAAAATGGTTGATTTCAATGATTTGGGTCTCTTACTTTCATCTTTTATCTCCATCCCCATCCATGAATTTTTTTTCGCAAGGGAGGTTGAAATTAGATTTCTTCAATACCCGAATTATGTGGTCTGAGTCTTTTGTAGTTAAAGTTTTAAGTGAAACAAGATATGAAAATAAATATTTTAAAATAATTATAATTATAATCATAGATATCGTCCCACGTTGACTATCTAATTTATCGACACATCAAATTTATTTTTAACATAAAATTAATTTTAAATATTAAATTATAATTATAAAATCGTAAAAATAAATTTATAAAATATATAGAAATATAGAAAAAATAAAATTGGTAAAAAATTATAAAATTATCGTACTAAAAGAAATATTTTATAAATTTTAATAACTTTTATTGTTTTTATTTTTATCATTTTTCGATGCATGTCATGCTGTATTGCGATACGTGATGGCTTTTATCGAAAAAATTATAAGTCGTTAACTTTAATGGTCAACGATTAAAGTTAATGATTAAATGTTCTTTTGTCACATTTTATAATTGTTAATGAGATTTATAAAATTGTACATTTTTTATATTTTTATGATTATTATTATTTCTAATTTTTAATATTAAAATTTAATTATTTTTCATTTTTAATATTTATCATTTATAAAACATGTAACGTCATGGTTGTGACATGTCGTGGCTTTAACTGAAAAAATTTAAAATAGTTAGCTTTAACGATTAACCGTTAAATTTAATGGTCAAAAAGCCTTTTGATGAATTTTGGCAATTAAGTTTAAAAAAGAAAGTAGGAGGTTAATTGTTTTTAATGAAAAATTTAAAATTTTTTATACATTTTAAAAGTTTGAAAAAAAATAACTTAATTTTTTTTTTCACGTTTGAGAATTTTTATACCATTTAATCCTAATTTAAACAATCTCCTTCTCAATCTTTTCAAATCAAAATAGCAGGTATTAAAAAAGAAAAATAACCTAAAATAAAAACTGCTGGCTCAGTCCACTCAAGTACATCGTAACTTGCAAGAAATAAATCGACAAAAACTAGAAGGTACTTGGGATCCAATTGTCTTCAATGATATACCTTATACTCTTTTAACTTCATCTAAAAATAAATATATATGTGATAAATATAACTTTTAAACAATTTTTAAAAAATATTTAAGTTCTTCGGTAAAATATTTTATCAAACAATTTTTTAAAATTATATTACAATAATAAAATTCATTTAATATATAAAAATAAAAAACCATTAAAAATCAATTACACATTAAAACTTAATTAAAATTAACAAATTCATTTGCAATCAAATACATCTATTATACGCTGAATTTCAAAATTATAATCTATTATAAATTAACAATTATGATTATTCAAGACTCAATTTTAAAATAACTTTTTGGTACGTTGCACAAATAAAAATTAATTATAAATATATATAAAAGCACATGCTTTAAAAAGAATATTTTGAATGAATAAAATTAACATTTACGGTTTATTATATTACTAAATTACTATTAAAAATAATTTTAAATAAAACCATATTAATATATATTATTTTTATTATAATATTAAACAAACAATAATTAATAATTAAATAAATCCATACGGCAACTTTTATATAACTTAAAGAACTCCTATAACACTTGATTAGTTTTATTTAATTAATGATTTATTTTTTACTAGTAATAAATTACACACAATATTTTAGATTGGTTATCATTTAATTAGTATTATAGTTATATGCTAATTAAAATTAAAGGGCATTAGAAAAATGGATTATTAATGTGTAAATTTGTCATTATATTTTAGGTAAAAATTAAAATTTGCTACTATATTTTAGTTTTATTGATATTCGCCTTTTTTGTAAACCCGTTTTTTAGTAGTGTTGGAAATGGTGGTTTTAGAATCCCTTTTTTATGATCGAGTCAATAAATATTATTAATTAATATTCACGGTATATTATAGTGTTATATTGGTTTTTGATCCTGTAATTTTATTGAACGATTAGTAATTAAGGTATAATGACTAAATCGTAAAAACTGTAAAAGTTGATCACTACTGAATTTTATTAGCTAAATGGATTAAATAAAAGTTGCGCATGTGTTTATGTGGTAATTAGGTCATATTTAATTTATTTGGATGGTTAGTGCGTAACACCCTTTACGCGACCCGATCGTCGAGCTCGAGCAATTGAGTGCTACATTCATTACTGGAGCAACAAAGGACAAATTCTTAGTAAAATTATCATTTCACATCACAAATCATGCAATCAATAATAACTCAACATTGAATATCATGAACATTCATTTCTGACTTTTATTCAAACATACGAATGTTTAAAGTCAACTCAAATCAAATAGGGATATTTTTTTAACATTTTTAAAATTTCTGATCAAGTTTACCATAAATAAGTCATTCAAATATTCAATCATGTCATAAATACTTAGATGTTAAGATACACAATTAAATCCTAGCCTTAATTGAACTTATGAAAGCTCTCTTGTAGACCCAAGCATGAATAAGGACTAAATTGTAACATTTTTAAAAGTTAAAGATAATCATGAAAAATAAGGGTCACACAGTCGTGTGTCTAGGCCATGTAACTCTCTAAAGCCATGTGGACCAAAATGTAACATTACATAAAAAGTCATACGGTCATATGGCTAGGCCATATAACAAACTGAAAACGTGTGAACAAATACTTTCTAACTACCAGCGAGCACATAACCATGTGTTAGCTCATGTGGTGTAAAAACATGCCTTTTGGTGCAAGTTACGAAAACCAATCTTCCAAATAAGCTAAACATATACATCTATCAACTTTTAGACTTGTCCAAAACATATGATATGACAATCCCGAATGAACTAACCAATATGCCTCAATGGCAGCATTTCACAACAAGGTTATATAAGCATTATCAATCATTCAATTCAACTTATACAATTTTATACCATTTATATCACACTAATCAAACCCTTTTCACAATCAAATATGACCATTTGAAAGCTTCAACCATTTGTGAACCATAATACCATTTTGTACATTTTGAGCACTTTAATAAGGCATCTAACAACTAACCACATTCATAATTCAAACACATGAAAACTTCCAGTTACACACATATACACTTCAAGCCTTATATGCATATTATACACATATTCGAAACAAGCAGTATATATGGACCATTTCATCAACTTACGAAATCAATACCTAACCATATTGAAACCTCTTTAAATGCCACAAAATCAAGCTTTTAATGATAGAAAGACTATCAAATCAATAATAGTGTGAGCTCCTCATAGATCCACTAGACACGTTTCACAAGTCGACAATCTACAGGGAAAGGGAAAACAAATGGAGTAAGCATTAAAAATACTTAGAAAGTTCACAGTTATTAAACCAAGTAATATCTTAGGTTATAATTAAGCACTGCATGCTACTTAGCTTGATAAAGTTTGCCTACCAAGGCAAATCAAATATAAAAAATGTGAGTTAACATTTAACCTCATCATATAACATTTCAATATGAAATAAACCAAATCATCTAGAATCACATTTCAATACCATTCTCAAAATCAATTCAACATTTAACCATATGAACATTATTCTTATTATACCATATCATTCCATCTATTTATCAGTTATACATCCAATTTCAATTTAATATCAATTATGATTTCATTTCCATATTCGAATTTTGAATTGAATTCATTGATTTATCGTATTCCTTATCGACCCTCTGGGCTCGTATAATCAGTTCATATGATTTTTCACATACCATCGATATCCATAAATCGTAATATGTATACAAATCATCAAATCATAATATCAACCCAATTCAAATATCATTTATCACATTTTTATTTATACCCCTATCAATCTGATTCGGACTCGAATGGATACATGGATCCAACCAATCACATTAGTTTGGCACCCAGTACCTATCAAATTAATCTAAAATAGTAAGTTGCACCCAGCACTGGTCGGTATAATCAAAAACTAAGTGTGCCCAGCACTCCTTGACACGTAGTTGCAATAACCCTAAACTTTCCTATCTTTTGGCATTCCAACTATATCAGACTTTGCCCGAACAATTAATAGGGTAATAGTTTCTCAATTTCGTTTATAAGCCAATTCCTTAATTCAATGTTGTCATTTCATCAACCAATTATCAATTTGTATGCATAACATTATAATTTATCTTATCGTAAAGCTAATTTCGAAATTAGAACAATTTACAATATTTCTAAATCTATTCGATTCAGTCCTTTATTTCAAAGATCAAGTATAATCATATCAATTTGATTCAATTCAACTAATCAATCTCAGATTGCAATTCACTATATTCAATTTATTGTCAAATTGTCATTTCTTTCTGATTTAATCCATATCTCACCTTTTTGTATTAAATCATAAACAATCAAAATTTCAATTAAACATATTTACAATTATAAGTTTAAAAAAATAAAAATTTAACATAAACATATCGTATGAACTTACCTGGTCAAAATAACAAATGATCACTCCTTTAAGGACTAATCAACAATTTTACCTTTTTCCCAATTAATTCCAATTTGGTCCAGTTCTCGATCTATACAATTATTCAATTCAATTTATCAATATGAGCCCTCTTATTTCATCTAATTATAAACATGTATAAGCTCAATTTCATTATTTAGATTCCCCTAAATTTTTACATTTTATTCAAGTTAGTCCCTAAATTCGAAATAATTATAACTTTCAAAATTGAGCCTCGATTTCGAAACTGATACCAATTTCACCCTTCTACAGTCCACTACTATCCATAATTATGAAAATTTCATACCAATTCTGAAATACACTTTAGTCCCTATGTTCAAAACTAACGACTTTCATTTTACAAACTAGTCTTTTTTCATATCTAGACTTTAAATATAACCATTTAACACCAAAAACTTCAAGATTCAACAATGGAAATATTTACAAACTTTAGCAGTTTCAAAAATTAACACACGGGTCAACTAGATCAAGCTCCTAGGATTCCAAAAATATAAAAATTGCAAAAAAAGAGAGAGACTAAATTGAACTCACAAATTTAAGCTTCCATTTTCAAAAGCCTTAGGCCAAAATCTTCATTCTTTAATATATGATGGTTCAGTGCTTACGAAAGGAGAAGAGCAAAATGCTTTCTCTTTCTTTCCACTAGGTTTTATTACCTAACAAATTTTTTTTTAATTTATAAAATATGAGATAATTAATTTAAATTAAAATTTTACATCACATTTTGTTTATACACATGCACACACCGTCCACTTTATTTACAAGTTGTATAATTGTCGTTTTAATCCTTATCCCTTGTTTCTAATTAAAAATTCTTTAACAATTAAACTTTTATTAGCTTTACAATTTAGTCCTTTTACCTTAATAACCACTAATTTGTCCAAATTAGCTACCCAAAATTTAATTCACCTATATAATAACTCCGTAAATATGAGCTCGATTTATGAAAATGAGATCCCGATACTTTATTTTCTAATACCATTAACTTTAAGGTCAATATACTTGTACCTTAACCAACTATCAAATTAACAAATTCGCCAGACCAAAGTTCAATATAACATTATAATTGACTTCTAAATAATAATTAATAACACTTATGAACTCGATCATTGGAGAATGGGGTTCTGGAACCACAATTTTTGACACCACTATCTTTCGGGTCATTACATAGTGTTTGTTTTCTAATTAATTATATGTTAAGTAAAGTTAATAATAAAGTTAAAGATATTACAACATAAAAAAATAAAGAAATCTTCTTCCATTTTTTCCTTTCCCATAGTTTGTTCATAAGAAAACGCAAGAACGAAGCCATTTTTTGAAGCTTAAGGTTCAGCCCTTGCATGTAAGTGATTTCAAAGCCTGTTATTTGTAAATTTTATGTTTTTGAGGTCCTGGGAGCTTGATTTATCTAGCTTAGGTATTATATCGTAAAAATGTTAATATTTTGAAATGTTACCATTGATGATTTTTGAAACTTTTATTGTTAAATGGTTTGATTGTAAGTTTAGATGTGCTACAGGACTAAATTGTAAACTGAAATAGTTTCAAGCTTAGGGACTAAAATAAAAATATTTTGAAATCAACATGAAAATTCTATAATTATTGAATTTAGAGAGTTTTAGAAGGATGAAATTGAAATGGAATTATAAAACGAAGCTCAAATGTGAAAGTTATATTTGTTTTGGTTTTAGGGACTAAATTGAAAAATGTGAAAACTCTAGGGAAATTGTGAAAAGTGAAATTTAAATGTCATATGCATGAAATAATATGTTATAAGGTAATTGGAACTTATCATTTGAAATGGATTACTATATAGATCAAGATTTGAATCAATCGGTAGACAATCGAGAAGAAGGAAAAATTATGGATTAGTCCCCGACATTTCAATTATCATTGATTTTACTGGTAAGTTCATATGATATCATTACATATGTAACTATAATGTTTCTGTTTGAATTGTGAAATTGTATTGTATGAATATAATTTGAATTGTTAACAAAATGGTTTAAAAGGAAAGAAATGCACTGAATTGTAAAGAATCTATCTAATGTGTTGTATTTGCTTAGATGGACATAAGAAAGGATAGGATACAATTGGCATGAAAATAGGTTTATTTTTGCATTGTATAGGATATGTGAATGAACTAATACAGAGTATACTGATGTATGGAGAGTTCACTGATTATACTGGAATCCAACATTTGTTGCGAATTATCGAGTTATGTCTATACGGAGACCTTGGTGTGTTTTGGAGGGATGTAATTTCTTATTGCATATGATGCCTATGGGCTTAGTACTTCAGAGCTTAGGTGTGTATTGGAGAGATCACTCAAACGAGCAATCAGATGTATTTTGGTAGTTACCCGTGTATTCGTATCTGTTATTTTTAGTTCATTAGACTTATTAGTATAAAAGAAAGTATAATTGCATGATGGTATGTGTAGTGAATATAAATGGCTATAAATTATTAAATTGATACAAATGATTTATATGTTTGATAATTCAAATTGAACGAGCTGAATTACATTATACTATATTTATCTAGATATTTTGTGACTTATGTATAATATACTCACATTATATTTTTTATTTGTGAAAGCATGAAAGTTACGTAGTTAGCTATTTCATTTTGTTAATTTTGAATTAAGGTGAGTTATTTGTTTTAAAATCTATGAACTTACTAAGCATTCGTAATGCTTACTCAGTTATGTTTTCATGTATTGTAGTTGTCTTTTGTGGAACGTGTCGATCGGACCAACTCAAAGTCCACACTATCCAACTTTTGACTCGGTAGATTTTTAATCATTTCAAACTTGGTTATGTGGCATGTATACAGGAGTCGTATTGCATATCTTTCATTTTGATTGCTCATGAACTTGAGTGTAACATCCCGAAATAGGGCCTAGTCTGAACAATAGTTTCGGGACCACAAATTCGACGTGAGAAAATTCATTTTTATTATATTTATATGGTCTAAAATTTCATGGAATGATTTCATGAAAATCTCGTTTGAAAATTTTGACGTTTGGACACTCAATTTAGTTAAAAGGACTAAATTGTAAAAAGTGCAAAAGTTGAGTTCTACATGTTAAAGGTGTCTAATTGTTATGAAATTTTAAATTGGAGGTCCTTAAATGGTAATTAGACCATTGGTTAGTTGTTAGAAAAAAATAGACATGAAATGGGTTAAACAAAATACTTTTTAAGTTAGGGGCATTTTGGTAATCTAATAATTAAAAGAATTAAAAAGCCAAAATAAGCCAAATTGTCCATCTTCTTCATGTACTAGCTGAATCTACCATGGAAGCCATGGATAGGGTTTGGTTCAAGCTTCCAACCTTATTTGTAAGTGGTCTCAAACCCTGTTTTTAATGTTCTTTAGATTTTTGAAGTCCCGGTAACTCGATTTACCTATTTCTACCATTATTTTTAGCTAGGGTTCATGCTTAAAAATTTTCCCATAAGTGATATGCATGTGTTTGGATGTTTAATGGTAGAAAATGAACGTTGGGTGTTAAATAAATGACTTTTGCTAAGTGATTTTCGGTGAAAATACTTAAAAAGACCGTTTTGTAAAAGTTATAAAATTGTCATAAAAGTGTGATTTAGTGGAAATTGGGGGCTGTTATAGTTATAAAAATGATTCGGCTAGGCTTAAAATGCAAGGAAATTGAATAAAAATCATTGTACGAGCCTAGGGGCCAAAGTGTGAATAAGTGAAATTTAGGGTAAAAATGTAAATTTGTAATAATGTGAATAACAAATGAGCTATATTTGAAATGTTAGATCAAGAAAACCGAGGTTCGGGCTTAAATCGGGAAAGTTCGAGATTATGGACTAAATTGGAATAGTTGGCCGTAATTGCATTCGAGGTAAGTTCGTGTGATAATAATAATGTAATGTTATACTTGAATTGTAATGTTAAATTACTATTACATGAGTTGTATGAATTGCTACACAGTTGTACCCGATAAGGATTCGACAATTAAGTTTGTGTAACTCGAATGTGTACTCTTATTACTTAAAATGTATGCTTTTTGATGTTATTAAATTTTGATATTCATGGTATAATAATTCATGTTATATGAATGAAATGATGAAAAGAGGACTAAAAGTCCCGGCTGAATGAAAAGGATGTTCGATGAATTTTCTTAAAAAGAAATTGACGGTAAAAAGGATCTAGCTCGGACGGGTGTTCCTTATGTGATCTAGCTTCCTGAAGAATATGGGTTTAAATGGATTTAACCCGGACGGGTAATCTAAATTAGGATCTGAATTTAGCCTGAACTGGTAATACAAATCTGAGCTCATTAGAGTAATTACTGTTACAAGGGATTTAACTTGGACTGATAATCCCGATATTGTTCTATGAATTTATACTACGGGGGATTTAACCTGGACTGGTAATCCCACTATAAGGATTGAGGTTCGCGGGAGTGCGATCATTGAAAAGGTCACTAATATGAATTGATGATAAATAAGTTATTACGCTATAAGTGTACTAAGGAATACCAATCGAGAATCCGAGGAATTCAATGGGATTAATATGAGAAATGGAATTGGAATGCTTGTAATGATGAGATCATCTAAGACCATTATTATCATGTATTGTCATGTGACTAACTTGTATAATTAAATATGCCATGAGAATTAACGACGTTTATATTAAGCTCAATTGTATAATAGAGTATGGAATCCATGAAATGGTGAGTTCATGGTTAGTTGAAAATGATCTTATGATAGTGTTCATTATATTGCACTAAAATAGTTTTGGATAGCAGCAGTCATCCGACTTTGAAAATCCACCAAAAATGATGGAAATCGATTTAGAGATTAAATTAAATATTAAATTAAATATTATTAAGTCTAGTTTCATATAAAGGAAACGTTTAAGCAAAAGAATTTCATATTATGAGATATTTGAATTTTTGTGAGACAGAGTCAGAATGAGTTCAGAATCCCCAGTTCTGACTTGGGAAAATCACTAGAAATTGTACATAAAAATAATTATGGGTTAGAATTCATATGACTAAGCCCTTAATGAGTCTATTTTCAATAAAAATAGACAGGAACATTATCTGAATCCCGTACTAAGAGATAAATAAATTTTAGTGAAGAAAGGTCGAAGCTGTCAAACAGCTAAACAGGGGAGACTTTAAAGAATAAACTGTACTTATTGGCTAGACTAAAAATTATAAAAATTTTATGGTAAGAATATATGTGAATCTAGTTTTATGGAAAATTAACGGATCTTAATTTGGATTTCCTTAGCTTCAATTATAAATCATTTAGTAACTATAACTCAAGAAAATAACATGAGCAGAATATAAGTAAAAGTGTAATTATGCTTGTATTACCTTGAGAAGCATGTTGGCATATTGCTTATTATTTTCATATGGAATTACTAAGCGTAAAGCTTACTCCCTCCTTTTCATTTCTTTAGTGTTGTCAGGTTAGCTCGGGGTTGGAAATCGTCAGAGGCAGTATCACACTATCAAGCCATCACCTCTGGAGTATTGACATATATGTATTAAACACCTTCAAGTAAGTGACACGTATAGGGACTTAGTTTTTATGATAGATGTTGTTATGATTAGCCAAATGTATTGGCTTATGTTGATTCATTGTATATAGCCATGGGATGTGGCTTATAATGTTTTGGCTTATAAGCTTAATTATCCTTACTATTTGTTAATGCCTTACGATGTGATTATAATTGTTTACTATAAATGAATAGTATAACATATGTGCATGAGAATGCCTTAGGACCATTTGGGGTGGTCATGGCTATGGAATAAGCACATAAATTGGCATTAAGTTGATAATGATTGAACATGGATGTTTGTTGAATAAGTAGAGATTAATTATTGGGAAATATGTTATGGTTGGTTGCTAAAAACGTGCCTTAGTGAGGCATGCTAAATCATTAACATGATGCTATGATATGTGTCTTTAAAGTGGTTAAGTTTGTGACAGATTAAGGCAAAAAAGGGGCTTGAAAAATAGCCTAAGTGCTAGCCACACGGGCAGAGACACGACCATGTGTCTTAGCCGTGTGGAGGATATGGTCTAGCACACGGGCGTGTGGCCTAGCCGTGTGTTTCAATTTGTTTTGCTGACGCCATAAATAGAGAGTTACACGGCCTGAGGACACAGGCGTGTCTTTGTGTCCACACGGACGTGTGACCCTATTTCACGAAAATTTTTATAAGTTTTCCCAAAAATTTCTAAAGTTCTCGGTTTAGTCCCAAACTGACTTTAATGCATGTTTAGAGCCTCGGTAGCTCGTGTAAGGGACATTATGCATATGATTGAATGTTTTTAATTTAAATGAAATTTTATGGACAGGTTTTATGAAATGGTGTACTTTTAAGTCTGGTAACGCCTTGAACCCTGTCCCGTCATCGAATACGGGTAAGGGTGTTACATTGAGCCTATGTGATACTTGATTTTGGATGTTTACATGTTATGTATATAATTGTTTATGATGGCCACATTTTGAATGTGGAATGGTTGAGTTAATGCTATGAGAATGGTGTAATTGTTCAATATGTGATGGTTGGGTGGTAGCTTAAAGCAATGTCTTGAATGGCATCTAAATGGTATTTGTAAGTATGGTTTGGTATGAAAACATGATGTTATGAGATGTTAAATTACGATATTCTGGATCATGAATATGGCTTGGACTTTGAATGGTTGTATGTCATATACATATATGTTTTTGTTGGAAATGCCTCAAGTAGTGAAAGAAGCATTTGTTTAACAAGATTGGCATTGTTATGTTTGAATACTTTGGTGAACATATTTAGGTCTTATTTGGTATATGTGATTAATTGAATATGCAAGTTGTGTTTCTATGCGAGCTAAAAGTATTTCTAACCGATGCCTCGATTTTAGCTCAATTAGAGTCTGGTGTGGAGTACACTATGTTTACTAATGAATCCCAAAATATGATAGGATGTACGCTCATGCAAAAAGGAAAGGTTGTGGCATATGCATCTTGCCAGCTCAAGCCGCATTAGAATAACTATCCAACACATGACTTAGAACTAGCAACTATGGTGCTAGCACTAAAAATCTGGAGACATTATCTCTATAAGGAGAATGTTACGTGCTTTCGGACCATAGTAGCCTAAAGTACCTGATGATACTAAAGGATTTAAATCTATCTCAACGATGTTGGATGGAGCTATTAAAAGACTACGACCTAGCAATATAGTACCATCCTGGAAAGGCTAACATAGTGGTAGATGCTTTGAGTAGGATAACTTTGGTAGCTTTTGCATCTCTTTGAGCGAATGTTTCCTGAAAGATGATGGATTGCTTCTTGCAGAATTGACTATTCGACATATTTTTTCTCAGATTCTAGAAGAACAACTACAGGATACAAAGTGTGATGAGTATAAGAGGCGGATGGCATCTAATGAAGCAACAGACTTCATTTTGGGAAAAGAAAGTGAACTTCAATTTATGGTAAGAATGTATGTGCCAGCAAGAAACAGTTTGAGGCAAGAATTGTCAAAAGAGGCTCACCAAGGACCCTTCTTGCTTCATCCAAGAAGCATTAAGATATATCATGATTAAACAATATGTCTTGTGTTGTCTAACAAGTAAAAGCAGAACATCAAGTCCCCTCAGGAAAACTATATCCTTTAGAAATCCCTGAGTGGAAGTGAGACAAAATCATCATAGATTTCGTTTTAGGTCTTCCTTTGAGTCATACTAAAAAGAACGTAGTCTGAGGGATTGTAGATCAGCTTACTAAGTCACCTATTTCTTGCCAGTACGCACAAAGTATTCATTGAAAAGATTGGCGGAACTCTCATATCTAAAATTGTACGCCTCCACAGCATACCAACATCCAAAGTGTCAGATCGAGATCCAAGATTCACGTCGAGGTTTCAGAAACAGCTGCAAAAATCCTTAGGAACCAAGTTATAGTTCAATACTACTTTCCATCCTCAAACAAATGGGTAATCAAAAAGAGTAATTCAAGTTCTTAAAGACTTGCTCAGAAGTTGTGTAATAGATTTTAGATTGATTTGAGAAAAATACATTCTTTTGGTAGAGTTTTCGTACAATAACAATCATCATGCCAGCTTGGGAATGTCACCTTTCAAATCACTATATGCAAGAAGGTGCAAATCACCCACTTGTTGCTTGGAACTCAGCGAGATAAAGATAATTGGTATTGACTTAGTATGGGAAATAGAAGAGAAAGTTTCAATCATTCAAACCCATTTTAAGGCTGCATAAGACTGGCAGAAGGTTTACGTTGATAAAAAAAAGAAGGATATTTTGTTTGAAGTAAGAGACAGGTATTTTTGAAAGTTTCTCCTTACAAAAAGGTTATAAGACTTGGACTAAAAGAGAAGTTGAGCATGCGTTTCATATGACTGTACGAATTTCTAGAGCAAGTTGGTCCAGTGGGGTTTAGATTGGCACTACCTCCGGAACTGACAAAGATTCAGAACATGTTTCATGTATCCATGCTAAAGAGATATCAATCGAATCCAAACCATGTGGTGCAAGTAGAAACACTGGAGGTGGATCCCAACTTATCTTATGAAAAAGAGCTTGTTCGTATTCTAGCAAGAGAAGTGAAAGAATTGAGAAATAAAAGAATTCCACTGGTAAAAGTATTCTGGAAGAACCATAATATAGAGGAAGCCACCTAGGAGAGACATAGTTTGATGAAAGATTAATATCATCAGCTATTTATAGTTAAGAATTTCGAGGATGAAATTTTCTAAGTGGGGGAGATTTGTAACAGCCTGCCCGGTGTAGACTGTATCGATATACTATTTGACGTATAGTTGATTAAGCCAAGGGTAGAAAAAAAGATAGACTGATGATTTGTTTGGGTGACGTATTGCATGGATTTGACAGTATGCCCAAATGAGGAGCACCTCACTGGAATTTTCCATTTGGTGGACTTTAGGGTTCGATGGACTCTTTTGTGAGACAATCTACCAACCCCAAATACTTTGGGTGAACTTGTTAGTTTGCGGATCGATAGACTTGTTTTCCGTGTTTTAGCATGAAACCGATGGCTCGGTGAGTATTATCAGAGTTTAGTTGAGACCTATTTAGAATTGAACTTGAGTATTATATATGATAGTTTGATGTGCTTAGGTAGCTGAATGACTTGTTTAGTTGGCTTCTTTTAGTGTACAAGAAATGTTTCACAACTCACTAAGTTGATTAGTGGTAGTAGTTGTGGTTGGTAGAAATGATTATCTATAAAAGTCATGTACTGCTTTGGTTATGGGAGGAAATTAGTTTTTCTTTCACTCCTTGCTAGCACATTTGTGATCAAGCTCTTAAGTTCTCTGTTCTTCATCAGAGAAGACTAGAAAGGTTTCTAATAGCTAGTCAAGATTCCATTGTTAAATACTAGCTTACTACTTAAGAAGCTAGTGAAGGTTTGAACAATCGAGGCAAAGGACTAGTAGAATAGATTTTATTTTGGATTTTGCTGGTGAGTTCCTTCTTACTTCCTTTGAGTTATGAAATTTCCGTGATACATGGGCTGTATACGATAAATTTTCTCTACTATAAATGGGTCGATGTGTTGTGTCTGGACGTGTGTGTAATAAACCAATGTTTTCTAAGTGATTATAGCCATTGACAATGTAAAAACACCCTCCTTGTTGCACAAGCCCAATACCAGATAATCTATGATATGTGAACATGTGGAAATGAGATATGTTTTTTATGCCTTTAGTAAGGTAATTATATTGCAAATCAAACCGGCGTATCACAAGAACCCGTGTTTAACTTAACAATGGTGATGTGAGGAGTTATGGATGGAATATGAATATGACTGATATGTGATTTTGATTTCTGAAATATGGGTCCGATACTGGCACAAGGATGGGTTATTTGTAATCATGGATAATTATTAGAGGTATTTTTAAGTTGGCAGATAATGACCACCAATGTACTATATGGGTTATGTTTAAGTTGGCGAAGTGTTACCGTTAGAGAACTATGGATGAAAAATTAGCATATTGTGTCTGTGTGACAGAGTCTCACGAAAAACTCTATTTTTCTTTTCATACGGGTATTGATGCTTGTTGATTATCAATATTCTTGAAAATTATTTGTGTCTATTTTTGGAATTCACTAAGTTCAATTAAACTTACTTCGTTACTTTTCCTTCTCAGGAATTTTGGAAAATAAAAGAAGAATCAGTTGAAGGGGACTACGCCATAACTGTGGTTGCAAGTGAGCCACTTGTTTATTTGTATCATGCATGATTATTTTGGCAGGTGGTGTATAGATTTGTTTTATATTCAACTTATGTAACTATCTTCATCATTTGCACTATTTCTGGTTTAAAAGAGAATTGTCCCTTTTCCCTGAAAGTGTACACATAACTTCCTTTATTTGTTATTATGAACTTTATCATTTATTTATGATACCCCATAGATGGGCAGTGGATGGATAATAGATTTTTCTTTTATAATACCTAAAAAAGCTTTCTTTAAAAATGTGTTACAAAATGAAAAAAAAATAGTTGTTTTTAACAAAAACAGACATCTGTAAAACTGTCTTTCCAAATTTTAAGTTAAGTTGAAAGGTTTAAGTCTACCGGTAAAGCCCCAGTCCGTTTGGCGGACTGCCTGGCCGAATGTAACAGGCCATGTTTTCCTGACGGGCTAAGGGGTATTAAAGTATTAGAGCTACGATTTAGTCGATTCTAAGACTGAACCTAGCATTTATCGAGTCTAGAAAATACATTCCATGATTACCTTTGATAGTGTGATGTTTTCTGATCTGACCTAACTCTGTTTTCTTATAGATATAAAAATGTCAATCGAATCAAACCGTATCATCACTAATGAATTAGATAGTAATGTTTTGGTTTTCGATGAGGGAACGAGTCATAGTATACAAATTTCGCTAATATCTGTGAATGAGGAAAAAAAATGCCTTATTCGGTATGATGAATCAGTGGTTCTCTAAGTTTATGCGAGCCAACCTTGTGGCTTCGCAACCTTCGCCTCTATTGTTCCTTCGATAGCACCCCTTAGACATTAAAGTTTAAATCCATAAAGAGTTCACAGGCAACCGATAGATACAATTAAAAAATGTAGAGTTAAAGAGTTCCGAGGCAAGATAGAAGATGACTCGACTATGGCTGAGTACTGATTGGAAAATATACCAAGAGTCTTTGATGAAATGACATGTACACCTGACGGCTATTTGAGATGTGTTGTGTCCTTGTTAAAAAACAAGGCTCATGAGTGGTGGTCCACATTAATAGTGATTGTACCAAAAGATAGAGTGAACCGGGACTTCTTTCAATCTAAATTTTGGAAGAAATACATCAGCAAATTATATTTAGAAAAGAAAAAGAGGGAATTTCTGGAGCTGAAACAAGGGGAGCGATCGGTGGTTGAGTATGAAAAGAAGTTTGTTCAGCTTAGCAAATATACCTAAGAGGTAATACCGACTGAAATCAAGATATGTAGCTGATTTGAATGTAGATTGAATGATGAGATTTGAATGCTAGTTAGAGCTTTAGAATTGAAAGAATTTATGGTATTATCCGAAAGAGCTCAGAAGATAGAAGATATTTGTAACAAAAAGAAATAGGCTAAAATGAAATTTTGGGACTCTGATAAATGCAGCATGTTTAGACCATTTTAGTTCCTCCATCAAAGAAGTCAAGGGAAGTTTTTAGCCATTTAACTACTTCATCAGGGTTTTTAGGAAAAAGTAAACCGAGCTCAAGTAACTCAAAATTTCAGACCACGTTAGTGAATAGTATTGGTAGTGCTCGCAATATTGATAGACCAGTTTGTGAACATTGTGGAAAAACTCATGGTGGCGAGTGTCGGGTTAAAAGTGGAGCTTGTTTCCGATATATTTCCATTGAAAACTTCTTGAGAAACTACCGAAGGAAGTTGGGTGTTGTGGATTATTCGTCTGTTAGACTGATGTCTGCTCCATAGAAAGGTAGCCAAGACAGAAAAGTAATACTAGAGAAAATTGTAGTGAGATTAAAGATTCAACAGTAAAATCTGAAGCTAGAGTACCTACCAAACCCTATGCTATCAAAGCCCAAGAGGAAGCTTTTGCTCCTGATGTCATTGCTGCTACTTTTTCTCTCTTTGATGCTACTATCTATGCATTGATTGACCTTGAGTCAACCTATTCTTACATTTGCACTACTTTAGTAAATGAAAATAACATATCAGCAAAACTAACTGAATTTGATGTTCGAGTAACTAATCCTTTGGGTCAGAGTGTCATAGTTAATATGATTTGTAAAAAGTGTCCATTAAGAATACGGGGCTATGAATTTTCGGCTGATTTTATGTTGTTACCTTTTGATGATTTTGATGTAATATTGGGTATGGATTGGCTAATTATGCAAGACATGGTGGTCAATTGTAGACAAAAATGAATTATTTTGAAATATTAAAATGGTGAGTTAATTACTATTTAATTTGAAAAAATCAATCGTGCTACCAATGTTATATCAACGATCTCTGCTCAGAAATTGGTCAAAAAGGGTTGTGAAGCGTTTTTAGCTTACATTTTTTAATACTTGAGTGTCAGAGTCAAAGATTCATCAGGTATCGACTGTTTATAAGTTTACCAAGTATTTTTAGAAGAGTTACCTGAGTTATCACTAAGACGAAAAGTTGAGTTTGTTATTGAATTAATATTGGAAACTGCTTCGATCTTAATTGCTCCATACAGAATGGCTTCGATTGAGCTAAAAGCGCAATTATGAGAGTTAATTGATAGAGGTTTCATTTGACCGAGCGTGTCTCCATGGGGTGCGCTAGTTCTATTCGTGAAAAAGAAAGACCAGACCCTGAGGCTATCAATTGATTATAGACAATTGAATAAGTACCCGTTACCACCTATTGATGATCTATTTGATTTATTGAAAGGAGTCACTGTGTTTTCAAAGATTGATCTCTGATTGGGTTACTATCAGCTACAAGTCAAAGAACTTAATGTACTTAAAATGGTTTTAAAGACTCGTTACAGGCACTATGAGTTTCTTATGATGTTGTTTGGTTTGAACAGCGCCTCTGCTGTGTTTATGGATCAATGAATCGAATATTTCAGTCGTATCTAGATAGATTTATTGTTTTATTCATTGATAACATTCTAATATACTCCAAGAATGAGCTAGAACATGCTCAACATCTACGAACAATTTTACAAACGTTGCGAGAAAAACAGTTATACACGAAGTTCAGTAAATTTGAGTTCTAGCTCCAAAGGGTTGAATTTTTGGGAAACATGATTTCTGCGGATGGAATTCAAGTAGAAATGTAGTATGTGAAATTAATACATACTTGGAAATGATATGGCAAAATGAGAGTAGAAATGTATTGACAATTATGAGAATTAATACGGGAATATCATGTAAATGAGGAAGTAAATAACTAAGAACGATATGGTAAAGATCTAAACTACCAATTAGCTAACACAATATTAACATCTAAACTACCAATTAAGCAAGGAATTGTAAAACTCCCTGGATCTTTTAGTTTGTTGGGTAGTTTATTTTGAAGAATAGCAGAGCAAACTACGTTCAGCTCCACATGCGACGCCTTGTCCAACTTCGGCTATTTTGCCAAAAGATCCTTTAAAAATTTCATTGTGTTTGGCATCTGCGATAGAGCTTCAATAAACGGTAAGTTTATATGTAATTTTTTTAAGAGTTTAAGGAATTTACCAAATTGTTCATCTGAGCGGTCTTTCCTTGTCGCGTTGGGGTATGGCACACGAGGTTTATATTCGATAGTCACTGATTTGTTTTTATTACAATCTACCTCCCCTTTACCTTTGCTTACCATAGTTTCTTGCCTCGGTTCTGGTTCAGGCTCAATGACTCCTTCGTCATCTTGAATATTAATTACGTTAAGCTATTCCCTTGGGTTGGGTTTAGTATTACTTGGCAAGCTACCTTGTGGTCATTCGGAGATTAGTTTAGAAAGCTGGCCTATCTGAGTTTCGAACCCTTGGATTGATGCTTGTTGATTTTTAAGTGCTATTTCGGTGTTCTGAAAACGGGTTTCTGACACCAAGATAAACTTTGTGAGCATCTCTTCAAGGTTTGGCTTCTTTTCTTGTTGATAGGGTGGTTGTTGGTAGCCCAGAGGTGGTCGCTGATTTCCTTGGCCTCCCCATGAGAAATTTGGGTGGTTCCTCCAACCTTCATTATAAGTGTTACTATATGGATTGTTTTGAGGTCGAGGATTATTACCCATGTAATTTAATTACTCGTTATCCATATTGTGGCCATAAGGTTGGTATTCTGAATAGCTTGTTCCACCTCCACTTGCTTCGCACTACATCACTGGGTGAACCTGTGAAGAACTAAGAAAACCATCAATTTTCTTATTCAAGAGTTCTACCTGATTAGAGAGCATGGTGACCGGATCGACATTATAAACACCGGCTGTTTTAGTTGGCTTTGTCCTCATGACTTGCCATTGATAGTTATTCAGTGACATCTCCTCTATGACCTCATAAGCATATCCAGGTGTTTTATTATTGATGGTTCCGCTAGTAGCTGCGTCAACCATTTACCGAGTCGAAGGATTTAGGCCATTATGGAATGTTTGAACCTGAAGCCAAAGCGGTAACCCATGGTGAGGGCACCTTCTCAAAAGGTCCTTGTATCTCTCCCATGCATCGTAGAGTGTTTCTAAATCCATCTGCACAAAAGAAGAGATATCGTCACGTAATTTAGCCGTTTTAGCCGGGGGAAAATATTTTAGTAAAATTTTTTCTGTAATTTGTTCCCAAGTAGTAATTGACCCTCGTAGTAATAAGTTCAACCACTGTTTAGCTTTGTTCCTCAATGAAAAGGGAAACAACTGAAGAAGTATGGCATCATCAGAAACGCATTGATTTTAAATGTATCACAGAATTCCAGGAAGTTTGCTAAGTGAGCGTTGGGCTCCTCATCCTGCAAACCATCAAACTGAAAAAATTGTTGTATCATTTGAATAGTGTTAGGTTTCAGTTCAAAAGTATTTGCAGCTACAGCAGGTCTAACTATGCTCGACTCAGTTCCTGTTAAAGAAGGTTTAGCATAATCATACATAGTGCATGGAGCAGGATTTTGATTAACCGCAATCGCAGGAGGTAGCTGATTGTCTTGGTTTTCGGCCATCTCTTCGGTTGGGGGTTAAGTATCATTTTCTTGCTCGTTCTCTGTGTATCTTAAGCTTCACCTTATTTCTCTTTGGTTTCTGTGAACTATGCTATCGATTTCTTCGTCAAAAAGTAGTGGTTCTGATGGGTTTCTTCTAATCATAAACTATAAAAACCTGCCAGAAAAAAGAAAATGAAAATTAGTAAATTAGAATAAAATTAAAAATAAAATTAGATTGTAAGAAAAATAAATGGCTAAAGTAATAAAAATTGAGTGTTCCTAATATTTTAGTTCCCCGGTAACGACGCCAAAAACTTGATCGCGTGATTTCGTGATAGGTTTTAAATATTTATACTTAATCATTCTTGAAACTAACTATTATCGCGATGTAGGCAAGTGTACCTATCGAACAGTGGTAAAGTTTTAGCAAGACCAGATTGTCGAACCCAAAGGAACTAAAAGTACTAGTAATGACTGTCTTTTTATTATCTAGCCTAGGAATAAAGAGGTTTTGTTTTAACTAACTAATTATCTAAACTAACAACTCACAGAGAATAGAATTAGGGAATTGCTTTGGGAAAATCGATTGAATTGAGACAATACCTAAGGAAAAATCCACCTAGACTGCACTTGTTATTCTAGCTCTGAATCGGATGATTTATTCATCTAACTTGTTCCGTAGAGATCCCTAAGTTATGTTATTATCCCTATTCAAGACTAATAACATCTAATCCCTAGATTGAATAATTGAGATCTTTCTCTAATTAACACCCTAGGGTTGCATTAACTCGATCTATGGATCCCCTTATTAGGTTTCACCCTAATCCGGTAAAATCTCGTCACCCTATGTCTAGGCGCGCAAACAACTCCGCTTAATTATGACAAATGTACTATTAGACAGGGTCTATTTCTCCTCTGAATAAGAGCTTATCTTGAATCAGTATCCCGGGATATCAAAACAAGAATTAAGAACACATAATTAAGAACAAGTTAAATATTTATCATACAATTCAGAAAATAATAACAAGATTCGTCTTAGGTTTCATTCCCCTTAGGTATTTAAGGGTTTTAGTTCATAACTAAATAAGAAAACATCTCATAATAATAAAGAATACAAAACATAAAGAAAACCCAAAACTCCTGAAGGGGAATTGAGGAGAGATCTTCAGTCTTGATGGTGAATCTAGCTTCTGAGATGAATCAATCGGCTTCATTGGAGTAATTCCTTACTCTCTATTCTATGTGTCTCTTTTCTTCCTCCTCTAAGGTGTATTTATAGGCTTTAGAATGCCTAAGAGCCCTCAAAATTAGCCTTTTCCGAATTGGACTCAACTTGGGCTCGGCAGGGACACGCCTGTGTGCGATTACTTCAGGCCATGCTCGAGCCTGCCAAATTGACACGGTCACGTGGTCTACCCGTGTGAGAAGGTCCAGGCCGTGTTGATTTCGTACTTTGGCTCATTTTCTCTGTTTTTGGCCCGTTTCTCATTCCTTTCGCTCTCCTATGCTCTCCTAAGTATAAAACATGAAATTAAAGCATTAGGAGCATTGAATTCACCAATTCTAATGGGAAATCATCCATAAAATGTGTTTAAACATGGGGTAAAAATATGTATAAATTATGGTTTATCACTGGCCGTGTGGTACAAGTCAGTATGTATGCCCTGTTTAGCCATGGCATAGACATATGGGCGTGTCTAATGCCGTGTGAGGTACACAGCATGATCACACAGGCGTGTGACCTCTGTAAGTTTGAAAATTTGTTAAGTTTCTGAGAAATTTTGTATGTGCTCGGTTTAATCCCGTCCCCTTCCTAAAGCATGTTTAAGGTTTGATGGCCTAAGAAAGGGACTTTGAAATGATGTTTGACTATGTTGCTATGATGTGTGGATGATATTTGTGAATTGATTAGAAAATGTTCTGATATGTCCGGTAATGCCTCATAACCCTAGTTCGGTGACGGATACGGGTTAGGGGTGTTACATGGGTTGGCACATAAAGTTCAAAACCAAAATAACATCCAACACCATTTTCATCATTAAATACAGAAGACTTCGGGAAGATATCTTTCATGTGTCCAGTTTACACTCCAGTAGCACAGTGTCTTGCGATGGCTGAGAGGAACTACTTTTTTCTTCCTCTTCCCATCACTGCTCAGCCACTACCCTTTATTCTTGCCTAACGATCTCTCCCTCTTGTTTGCCCCTTTTTGGATTTCCTCCTTTGACTTTTTATATGTTTTTCCCTAGGGTAAATCCAACAGCCCAAATTTATCTTCTCCTCTTTTTAAATTCTTTTTTCAAGAACCTAAGATTATCTTCTCCTTTTTTTAAATTCTATTTTTTCTAGGATAAAAACCAGCAACCCAAGATTATCTTCTCCTCTTTTTTAGGCAATTTTTTTGCTACAAGTATAGTTGGGCTGAAACTAGTATGCATTGAGTGTTGATTCGATCTTCCTAGAATTGCGACGACATTCGTGCTGACAAATTGTCCAACCTTTTGCCCTGGAAAACCTTCACTCCTTTATTTCTTGTTCCTCAACTTACACCTGCCAAACCAACACACACAAAACTCCACCGCAATCGATTAAAACCACCTAATTCCAACACAGTCCAAGTCCCAACGCAATATTAAAAATGCTAACTAAAATGTCCTAAATGCAACAAAATGCACTTAAGTCAAGCAATTAACTAGGTCTAAAGGCATGAATTATAACTCTTTTCAAGAGTTATCACACCCTCAAACCTGAGCTATTGCTTGTCCTCAAGCAAGATATGCATGAATGCATGAACGTAAGAATTTCCATAGCAACACAATCACCTTTGCATTGTGAGACCCTTAAGAGAGCATTTTTTACTTTAGTTCTTAGCAATCTTATATGTCTAAAAATTTGATCAAGATTCATAAGCTTATTTAGCAAAGGTAGTGCAGAAAATATTACCCTAAAAGAAAGAAAAATCCCAAGTATTCATGCAATTTTCACTATAGCAAGTACCTCCTAATTTACTTAGTTCATCTTTTAACTAACTCATTTTTCCCTCTTTCCTTCTTTTTTCTGGCCTTATACATACTCAATTACATACATATCCATTTATTATGCCTATTTTTTTATTAGGGAATCCAACTTGTCACATGATTCTTTAACTTGACAATTACAATAGAGCATACACTAAATTGTCGAATACTCAATCATGTCACGGTTTGAATACTCACTCATGAAGCTAAGGCTTCTAACTAAAAAGATGGATGGAGCAAACAACTACCTCCTTAGCTACTTAGCCCATTACTACAGTGGAGTGCCCCTAATTTTCTTTATTACACACTCTTACTCAAACTCACCTTTCTAGTCAACAACATGATGGACCAAACAAAGTGGTGCTGACTTACTTGGTAATTCTAAGCATTGAAGTATTTGATGGCATTTTTTATTTTTTTAAAAAAATTAATTAGACATTGCCACTTTATTCATTATTAAGTATTGCCTTTGTACTGAATTTAGCTTCAAGAATTTCTAATTTTATTCAAAGAATCTTACTATAGATCAATTGTAATCAGAATTAGGGCATCCTAATTTTATGGATCAATTTACAAGAAAACTTTCCTAAGCTAAAATCACCTAATCCACTGTCACAAATTTCTAAGTTTATAGAAGAATTAAGCTCCTCATTGAACATCACAGACAAAAATACACTCATCACAGTCTAAACAATACCTGGCAGTCATGCATGTCATGCAAAAATGAATGACAAATGGAAAAAATATTAAAACAACATGCTCAACTAAATATCTGATGCAGTCTAGATGCACAATGCACCCCCAAAGCTAAGGGATACATTATCCTCATTGAATGTACATATATGTAATAGGAAACAAAAAGATAGATATGCACAGAAAATGTCATTGCAAAAGAAATAAAATGCATGAGATAGGGAAAGAAAACTTCCCTAGCTTGGACTAGAATGTAGGTTCTTTACTTGGGGCGAATGGTCCTTCATGCACTCATCTTATAACGCATCAACCTCTTAAGCAAATTGAATGGTACATCCTCCTCTTCATTATCCAATCTAGTGAGTTCATTGATAATGTGATCGATCTTATGACCCTATTCAGTCATCAGTTCAGTAGAATGAGGTGGAATACCTACAGTGCTGTCCATTGGTGGTGCAACTGAGGGATTTGCTTCCACTTCATCCTCACAGCCAGATTCAATGTTGAAAGACTCTATTTTCTCTGGTTCTTCCTCTGGTGCTTTAGGTGCATTCTCTTTATTTGGAAGATTCGTCTCAACAGGCTTTACGTCACCAACCCCATCCCCTAATGCAATTTATTAAACAAAGGAAATGAAATAACTAAAAATAAATTTAAATAAAAAATGAAATAAAAATAAAATGAATTTTCAAGATGTTGAAGTTAAACATATCGAAGATTAATGATTTCTTTGTCTCGCTCTACATAAGCACCCCAATAGTGCTTCATGCATTGTCCATTAACTTTAAATGTGTCCCCTGTTTTCATTTCCTTGACACCAACAACTCCAAGAGAATATACATGAGCTACCAAGCATTGTTCATCAAAATTGAAAGGTCTATTTTGCTCCAGCAAAGCGCACAAGGGTTTCCGCTCAAATGAATCATCATTACTATCAAAATTGTTGTGGCAAAATCTTGTGAATTCTTCCTCCACTGTTATTTCTATCAAGTCAATGGCTCAGCATTCTTCATTCTTATCAGCACATTTTAGTGCATTAAATACAATGAACGTGACCTGCTGATCATTCATCCTCATGGTCAGTTTAACTTTCTATACATCGATTAAAGTTCTACCTATGGAAATAAAAGGTCTTTCAAGAATAATTAGCACATTTTGGTCAACTTCAAATTCTAAAATAAGGAAATCCACAAGAAAAAAAAATTTATCTACTTTTACCAGCACATCCTTAATTTTACCTTCCACATGGGCATAGGATCTATCAGCTAATTACAAAGACATCGTAGTAGGTATTACTTTCCAAATTCCCAACTTTTTGAAAATAGATATAGGCATTAGATTTATACTCACTCTTAAATCACATAACGCATTACCAATATAATGATTTCCAATTGAACATTAGATAGTGAAACTCCCTAGGTCCTTCAACTTTGGAAATAGTTTATTCATCAACATTGTTGTGCACCCTTCAGTGAGAGCAACAGTCTCAAATTCCCCAATTTGTGCTTCTTCGACAATATATCTTTCATGAATTTCATGTAATTAGGCATTTTCTCCAAAGCTTCTACTAGTGGTATGTTGATATGGAGTTACTTCAATACATCCAAAAATATTTTAAACTGAGCATCTTGTTTAGAATTATGGAATCACTGAGGGAAAGGTAAATGTGGTCGTCCTTTAGGTTGCTGATATTATTCTGCTGTGACATTTTTGTTGGCAATATGATCTAATTCTGCATAACATATATCTGTGTACCCTTTTTAGGTGTTGTCTATTGTTCAGTAGGTTCTGAGATCTTTTCCAGATTGCGGTTGGATTTGCCTTCCTCTGCTGTGGCATCTTGAACAACTTCATCCAACTGAGTCCTAATTTTAAGAGCGATCGCCTTGCACTGCTCCTTCCCTTGGGTTCTCGAATTTTTAGTTCTCGCCATTCGTCTAGCTCTTCTATCTTTAGTCTTCGTTCTTCATGGACGTCTTTGTTCTCTTCATGATAGTAGTGCACTGTCTCTGTTGTCTTTGTTCGAGGAAGTTCCTGTAAGGACTATTGAATATTAGTTTTATCATCGACAGTTTTTATAGCATTATCTTGAGTCTTAGAGGTTTTCACTGAGTCGCGTGCTTGGAGTGTTACTGCGTCATCACCTCCACGAAGTGTTAGCTCTCCTATTCCTACATTAATAACGGTTCTGGCAGTTGCTAAAAATGGTCATCCTAAAATTAGAGGTACCTCGTTATCCTCATCCATATCTAAGACAACGAAGTCTCCTGGGTAAATAAATTTATCAATTTTAACGAGAACGTCTTCAATAATACCCTTAGGAAATCTAACTGTTTTGTCAGCCAATTGTATGCTCATCCTAATCTGTTTGGGTTTACCAAGACCTAGTCGTTTAAACATTTTATATGGTATAACATTTATACTTGCCCCTAGATCAGCTAAAGCATTATTCACAGATAGACTACCAATTAAGTAAGGAATTGTAAAACTCCCTAGATCTTTCAATTTGTTAGATAGCTCATTCTTTAGAATAGCTGAGCAGACTGCATTGAGTTCCACATGTGATGTAGTGTCTAATTTCCTTTTATTACTCAGAAGTTCCTTTAAGAATTTTGCTAAGTTGGGCATCTGCGAAAGAACTTCAATAAAGGGTAAGTTAATATGTAATTTCTTTAAGAGTTTGACAAACTTACCAAATTGTTCTTCTAGTCTATCTTTCGTCATCGCTTTAGGATATGGCACACGAGGTTCATGATTCGTACTTACTTGTTTGGGATCATTATTGTTTATCTCTTCTCGTCCTTTGTTCATCTTGTTGTTTTGTTGTAATTCTGGTTCAGGTGCAATGAATCCTTCCTTATCTTGAGTGCTAATTGCATTGAGGTGTTCCCTCGGATTAGGTTCAGTATTACTTGGTAGGCTACCTTGTGGTCGTTCGAAGATTAGTTTGGATAGCTGGCCTATCTGAGTTTTGAGTCCTTGGATCGACACTTGTTGATTCTTAAGTGCTGTATCGGTATTTTGGAAACCGGTTTCTGACACCGAGATGAATTTGGAAAGCATCACTTCAAGGTTTGGTTTTTTCTCTTGTTGATAAGGTGGCTGTTGAAAACCTTGAGAATTTTGTGGCTTTTGATTTCCTTGACCTCCCCAGGAAAAATTTGGGTGGTTCCTCCAACCTGTAGTATAAGTATTACTGTATGGGTTATTTTGAGATCTAAAGTTATTGTTACCCATATAGTTGACTTGTTCCTCTTCAGTTGTAGGATTGAAGGATTGGTATTCAATATGTACACCTCCTCTGCTTGAGTCACACCTCATTACTGGATGTACCTACGTAGAACCAAGTAAACCGTCAATCTTTTTATTGAAAAGTTCTACCTGATTAGAGAGCATGGTGACTGAATCGATGTTATAGACGCCGGCTATTTTCGTTGGCTTTGTCCTCATAACTTGCCACTGATAGTTGTTCAGTGACATCTCCTCTATGAATTCATAGGCATCTTTCAATATTTTATTGTTAATGGTTCTGCCAGCAGCTGCGTCAATCATTTGTCTTGTCGAGGGATTCACACCATTGTAGAACGTTTGAACTTGCGTACCAAAGCGGTAACCCATGGTGAGGCACCTTCTCAAGAAGTCCTTGTATCTCTCCCATGCATCGTAAAGTGTTTCTAAATCCATCTGCACAAAAGAATAGATATCATTACGAAATTTAGCCATTTTAGCCGGCGAAAAATATTTTAGTAAAAACTTCTCGGTCATTTGTTCCCAAGTAGTGATAAACCCTCGTGGTAACGAGTTCAACCACTGTTTAGCTTTTTTTCTCAGTGAAAAGGGAAATAACCGAAGACGAATGACATCATCAGAAACTCCATTGATTTTGAATGTATCACAAAATTCAAGAAAATTCTCCAAATGCGTGTTGAGATCCTCATCCTGCAAACATCAAACTAAACAAACTGCTGTATCATCTGAATTGTGTTAGGTTTTAGTTCGAAATTATTAGCAGCAATAGTAGGTCTAACTATACTAGACTTAGTTCCTGTTGAAGAAGGTTTAGCATAGTCATACATAGTATGTAGAGCAGGATTTTGATTAGCTGCAATTGCAGGAGGCAGCTGATCGCCTGGGTTTTCGATCATCTCTTCAGTTGGGGTTTGATTATCGTCTTCTCGCTCGTTCTCTGTGTAGCATAAACTATGCCTTATTTCTCTTTGATTTTTGCAAATTGTACGATTAATTTCTTCGTCAAAGAGTAACGGTCCTGACGGGTTTCTTCTAGTCATAAACTATAAAAACCTGCCAAGAGAGAGAAAAAGTAAATTAATAAATAATAAAATAAAATAAAATTGCAAGAAAAATAAATGGCTAAAGTAATAAAGATTTAGTGTTCCTAATATTCCAGTTCCTCGGCAACGGTGCCAAAAACTTGATCACGTGATTCGTAACAAGTAATAAATATTTATAATGAAGATCAACCTAGACTAACTATTATCACAACGAAAAGGCAAGCACACCTATCGAACAAAAGTATAGTAATGGCAAGACCAGGATATCGTACCCAAGGGAACCAAAAGTACTAGTAATAACTATCTTTTTTATTATCTAGCCTAAGAATAAATGGTTTTGTTTTAATTAACTAATTATTTAAACTAAGAACGCACAGAGAAAATAATTGGGGAATTGCTTTTGGGAAAATCAATTGACTCAAGACAATACCTAGGGAAAAATCCACCTAGACTGTACTTGTTATTCTGGCTCCGAATCGGACGATTTATTCATTCAACTTGTCCTGTAGAGATCCCTAAGTTATGTTATTATCCCTATTCAAGACTAATAACGTCTAATCCCTAGATTGAATAACTAATACTTTTCTCTAATTAACACTCTAGGGTTGCATTAATTCGATCTATGGATCCCCTTATTAGGTTTCACCTAATCTGGAAAAATCTTGTCACCCTATTTCTAGGCGCGCAATCAACTCCGCTTAATTATGGCAAATGTACTCTTAGACAATGCCTATTCCTCATCTGAATAAAAGCGTGTCTTGAATCAGTATCCTGAGATATCAAAGCAAGAATTAAGAACATATAATTAAGAACAAGTTAAATATTTATCATACGATTCAGAAAATAATAACAAGATAAGTCTTAGGTTTCATTCCCCTTAGGTCTTTAGGGGATTTAGTTCACAACTAAATAAGAAAACATCTTAGAAGAATAAAGAAAACAAAACATAAAGAAAAATCAAAACTCCTGAAGGGGAATTGAGGAGAGATCTTCAGTCTTGATGATGAATCCGGCTTGTGAGATGGATCAATCGCCTTTCTTGGGGTAATTCCTTACCCCTCTTCTCTGTCTCCCTTTTTCGCCTCCTCTAGTGCGTATTTATAGGCTTTGGAATGCCTAGAAACCCTCTAAAGTGGCCTTTTCCAAATTGGACTTAACTTGGGCTCAGCAGGGACACGCCCGTGGGACACGTCTGTGTGACGTGATTGCCAGGCTGTGTGAATCGTGAAAGCCTTGGTCGACACCTTCGAAAGACACGGGCGTGTGAGCTACCCGTGTGGCAAGGCTTAGGCCGTGTCATCTTCTCGATTTGGTCTGTTTTGTCCCTTTTTGGCTCATTTTTGGCTCCTTTTGACTCTTGGTACTTTCCTGAGTACAAAACATGAAATTAAAGCATTAGGAGCATCGAATTCACCAATTCTAATGAGAAATCATCTATAAAATGCATTAAAAAAGTGGTAAAAATATGTATAATTTATGGTTTATCATCTCCATAAAATATATGTTAATAACCACTGGAACTGTAAATTGATGCATAAAACTATTAATTCAAGATAAAAGGGCAATTCAATAATGAGCACTAGAGGTACTGGGTCTCTTGATCGTGCTGCTAGGGACGACGCGCTGTTCCAAGCTATATTGCAGGTCGCTGGACCCAATACTGGATATGAGGGCCAAGGGTCGATTACGGAATGACTCTGGTCCAATGGAGTTGAGCTCTTCAGTGGGAGTGTCACTGGTGTCACCCCTAATGTGGCCAAGTATTGGATTTACGTACTGTCCCAGTCTATTTATAGACTGCATCGAAAACACTCAAGTTAAATGTGGTAGTGTTTTGGAACTAGAGTGCGCAGCGGGAACATAGTGGTGTAGTCTGTGTTATGCGACTGATCTGATAGTTGGAAATTTCGGGGACAAAATTTTTCTTAGGAGGGGTGACTTGTAGCACCCCGAATTTTAGGCCTGGATGTATTAGGTCTTGAGCATGGGAACAATTAGGAGGCTACACATAAATGTTTAATTGTGTAAGAAAGTGACACATCAGTGTATCTGCCTCAGTGGTTATGTGTTCTGGGAAGTGTATAAGAAATCTTAGGTTCAAGCCTTGGCTTGCGCAAAAGTTTTGTTTTTAAAGGAATAAACACTATCTCTAGGCAGTAGGCTTTTAAATAAAAATGGGTGAAACATGACAGAAAGGGCCTACTGGTCTAGAGGGTAAGTGGCATGTTACCTATGCTAGAGGACTAAGGTTCATATCCTGGTGAGCGCAGTGGGTGTTTTATTTTTACTGCTTATCCATAGAAGAGTTGTGGTTGACCAAAATTCTGTGTTTGAGGAGTGTGGGGGACGTGTGGTTGATTGTTAGGAGGAGATATTGGGTTGGTGGAGGAAAATAAGGAATTTGAGATGTGTGGGGAAAGTGTACGATTGGTAAGGAGGTTTTTGAGGAGCGCTTTTAGGGATGTGATGAGAGGTTGTGTTGAACTAGTATTTTTTTTAAAATTTTGGCACTCTCTCTCCAAAAATTCCCTAGTTTCTGACGGCAAATCCCTTTCCCTCCTAGCCGAATGTCTTCCTTGTGCATCTTTTCTTTCTTTTGGTTTTTCTCTCAATTCTCTGTCGGTCACTCCTAGTTTTTAAACCGATTTTAGTTAATTGTTCTTTTCTTTTTTTCTTTTTCCTTGCTGATTTCATTTCTCCTATCACTCCATTGTTGCCCGAATTCCCATTCATTTTTGCCAAGTGCTGAGCATTTCTTCCTTTTTCAGTGCCAACCAATTGTTTGTTTTTTGTTCTCTCGTGTTGAGTAGTAAGTAAATATTTTCCACCTTGTTTTTCCCTTGGTCGAATCTCTTACTTCTTTCACCCTTCCCTTCCATTTCTCTGTTGCCGAATCTTTTCTCCTCTTGGGGACCGTTTGTTTCCTTCTTCTCGATTTTTTGGTAAGTATTCGGATTGGTTGTTAATCTTGCACATTGTAATTGGTAAGTGTATTTTCTTAGAGCGATCGGGTTGATTGTTGTTTGGTGCTTACTTTCTTATTTCGAATGGAATACCTTGTATGTGCTCGTTTGGGTAAGTGTTTTGTTTGGTTAACAAGGATTCAGTTGGATTGCAAGAACTTGTGACCTTTCGGGTTTGATTGTTTAAGTGAGCAAGCTTCGGTTGTTTAGTTAAGGTTTGGAGGGCTCAAGGATTGAGAGCGTTGTTTCATAACCAGGTGTGTAAAAACACTGCCCTAATTGTAAATTGGCAAAAGCTGAAATAAGTGACCGTCGACGCTACACAGGTGTGGGCTTGCTCGTATGGTAATCCGAACGCATAAACATGGGCATTTGATTTTAGAGGCCACCATGAGCGATTTCATGGGCTTAGGCCATTTTGGGCCGTGTTGGGCCCCTCATGGGTTTATCACACGGAAGTGTAGAGAATATTGGGCCATGCTATATAATCAACATGGCCAAGGCCATTTTTGGGTTATGTAGGCCATGCGGGCATGTGGGCCCACATGGGCTCGTAATATAGATCGTGGGCCCATTTTCTCTGTTTGACTGTTAAGGTTGCACGGGCCGCTCGAGACGACTGTGGACCTACTGTTGGATTAGTTAGTTTACCTAGACCTTTTATGTAGGATAAAATGACCAATCTGCCCTTATATGGTAATATGACTATTTTGCCCTTATGTGGTGTATAAATATATATATGTGCATGTATAACCGTATTTTAACATGCCATTTAAAATGTAATAGATACATGTATGATTGTATGATATGACATGACATGATTGTATGATGCATTGCATGGGGATGGGTTTATTATGAGTGTAGGAAGTGTACTGTACTAGCAGCTCTGCTGCAAATACTCTTTAGTGTCGCAACCGGTATTACTTAGAGTGTAGGGATAGGTAGCTTGATTGTATCCCCACATAAAGTGTAGGGTTGGACGAAGATGGAGTGTAGAGGCTGGATGCGTAGGACTTGTATACTGTTACTGCACTGATTACTATTACTGCACTGGTTATTGTTACTGTAATGGGCCAAGGCCCAAACACATAACTATTTCTGTATTGAGATGGGCTAAAGCCCAAACTGATATTGTCACCGTTACTGAAAAGGGCTTAGGCCCAGACTGTGTTTGTTTTCTGACTTTTTGCTTATATGGGATTACACACTGAGTTTTCGTAAACTCACCCATCTATTTATCTATATAGGTATCCACAGGCTTAGGCGTATCAGTGCTGCGAGGGACTCAAGGGTGGCCACAAAACAACATTTACTATCATATTTTCCTTATTTTTATAAGTAATTTTAATTTGGGTATTTTTACTGTAATAAGGTCTCTATGGATTTTTAACTTTAATTTGGGTTTTTATTTGCTTTGGTTTATAACTAGTAGGAAAACTCGAGTTTAAAAAAAAAACAGTGATTTTACAAAGTATACGCAAGTACGCAACTGTTTTAAAAAGCTTCTGCTATAAATGATATTTTTGGAAATAAATATTGATTTTAAAGTAAATACTTTTTGGATAGTGACGCAAGTTTTGAAATGAATGACATGACTCAGAAACACACAAAAAGTTTAAATATATAGTAAGAGTTTTCATCAATATAACACTTTACAAAAACACTTCAATGTGACATCGCCGGAGTCGGTCGTAACATCTAGGCCGGGTTTGGGGTGTTTCACAGCTAAGACACACGCCTGTGTCGTTACCTGTGTGGACAAAAAATAGGTCATTTGCAAAGCCAATTTGCCACCCTTTTTCCACATACCTAAGTAAACTCAATTGATACTAGTTTAAGTCACAAATATGCAGCCAAAGTTCATCGAACAATACATAATCATACCATATCCATTTCAACTAAATTCAATACTCAAATCTATACCATTTACCTATCCAAATACCAATCAATTTATCTTGCTTTACTAAGCATAATTCATATATATAATTCATCCTACTAAACCAATCCAAATATATATAATCACTTTAACCACATTCATTCAAGATAAGTCTATTACCAAACATTAAAATAGAACCATTGCAAATTCATTAAACATTATCAAGTTTATCATATTATGCCAACTCAAATGGCCAAAATACACGTCCATCAATCAAACCAAATTGACACAAGCCTATACATGCCATATACCATATATACATAACTTCAAAAGTACCAAAATAGATGATCGATAGTACAATAAAGTCTTTGACGATTCCTGGATCCGAGCTAGCTTCGTAGAACTATAAAACATCAAAAATTAAATAGAGTAAGCTATAAAGTTTAGCAAGTCCATATGTAAACATGAAATAATCACAACATTCATCAGCAATTCAAAATGGATAATATCATAAACATTTAGAGCATCAAATCATGAGCTATCATAGAATTTATCCCTATTATGATTCATGAATTCTAAACTTTATCTAAGTCAATACTTGAATAGTTTTCCGTACATACCTGTACCGATATATTTCTATTTCTCATCAATACTCTTATCAAATCGCTCCTGTTTGTAAATGCATACGATACAAATTCATCAATTTTTCCGATGCCATAGTCCAACTATTGTCTTACACATACATTGCCAAGGCTCTGCCGTGGTCTTTCATTCACATGTCAGAACCCGGTTATGGTCTTATTATTCAATTTTCATAGCCCGGCTATGGTCTTATTCAGCACTTGCCTTACTCAATTCATACATTTCATTTAATATCTCAAAATTTATCCAATAGAATAATTACTATCTCAATTTCATCCATCAAATAGATAGGTACACATTTAAGTTCAATTATACGAACTTACCTCATATTTGGAATTGTCGTATCGAGTCGACTACTCGATAACCTTGCTTTTCCCAGATCTAAATCTGAATTTTTTTCTTGATATATATATGAATTCAAAATTGATTTACTCAATCACATATTCTTCCAATTTAGTCCAAAAACACACACTTGGACATTTTTACACATTAGCCCCTAAACTTACACATTTAATCAATTTAGTCACTATTTCACAAATACACAAAATTCACATAATTTCTTTAAACCCAAGCTTGACCGAATTACATATAGGTCCCTAGCAGCCCAAAACTTTCATTTATTTAACATTTCAACCCTTCAATTTACATATTTCACAATTTAATCCCTATTTGACACTTTTGTCAAAAATCACTTTACAAAACATGTAAAACTATCATCAAGCTTTCATATTTCAACATTAAACATCAAATAACTCATAGATTCAAAAATGGCAACTCTCAAAATCTTTAACAGTTTCAAAATCTAAGGTACGGGCTAGCTAGATTGAGCTGTAACGATTACAAAAACATAGAAATAATAAAAAATCGAGCTAAAATAGTACCTTAATCAAGGTAGGAGTTGTCCAAATATAACAAGCCCTAAAATGTTTTCTTCCTCCTCTTATTTGGGTTGAAAGATGATAATAAGAACAATTGTTTCCTTTTGTTTTATTAATATTAACCTTATTTATCAAATACCAAATTTATCCCTAATTTGTAACATTTTTAAACACATAAATGTTGTCCATAAAAGTCCATTATCATTTTAAATGGTTTAATTACTATTTTAGGCCATCATATTTAAAGGCCAAAGCTATTTGACACCTTTAGGAAGTAGAATGCAACTTTTGCATTTGACGCGATTTAGTTCTTTTTCTCAAATTGACTAATTAAACGATAAAATTAATTCACGAAATTTGCACACATATCAAATAACATGTTATAAACACAAAAAATAATATTAAAATAATTTTCCAACCTCAAAGTTGTGGTTTCAAAACTACTATTCTGGTTTAGCTAAAATCGGGTTGTTACAACTTTCCCCCTTAGGGATTTTCGTCCCCGATAATCTTACTAGTGAATAGGTTCGGGTATTGTTTTCTAATAGCATCCTCGAGTTCCCATGTAGCTTCTTCAACCCCGTTTCGATGCCATAATACTTTCACTAATGTGATTCTCTTATTTCTCAACTCTTTGATCTCACAAGCTAAAATTTGAATCGGTTCCTCAGCATAAGACATATTAGACTAGATATCAACCTCGATTGGAGAAATAACATGTGAAGGGTCAGATCCGTATCTTCGTAGCATCGATACATGACACATATTATGTATTTTCTCTAACTCAGATGGTAAAGACAGACGATATGCTACTGGCCCAATTTGCTCGATAATCTCATATAGTCCGATGAATCGCAGTCTCAATTTCCCTTTCCGACCGAACCATAATATCTTTTTCCACGGCGACACTTTCAAAAACACTTTATCCCCGATCTGAAACTCAATATCTTTTCGTTTCAAGTTTGCATACAATTTCTGTCGATCTGAAACTGCTTTTAAACTATCACGGATTATTTTCACTTTCTCTTCTGTTTTCTGATCAAATCAACCCCATAAATATTATTATCACTAAGCTTAGTCCAATACAACGGTGTTTGACATTTACGACTATATAGAGCTTCGAACAGTGCCATTTTAATACTTGATTGGAAACTATTGTTGTAAGAAAATTCAATCAGCGGTAGATATTTCTCCCAGCTTCCTTCAAACTCAAGAATGCAACATCACAACATATCCTCAAGTATTTGAATAACATGCTCAGATTAACCATCCATTTGAGGGTGAAATGTGGTGCTAAAAGGCAGCTTTGTACCTAAAACTTCTTGTAATTTCTTCAAAAATCGCAAAGTAAATCTCAAATCCCTATTCGAAACAATAGATAGTGGCACTCCGTGCAATTGAACAATCTCTGAGATATATAACTCCGCAAATTTATCAAGTGAGTAATCCATACGTACCGGAATGAAATGAGCTGATTTCATCAATCTATCAACAACAACCTAGATCGTATCTTTCTTTTTTAGAGATAAGCACAAACCCGATACAAAATCCATTGTTACTCTATCCCACTTCCACTCAAGAATCATAATAAGCTATAATAAACCTGACGACACTTGATGCTCAGCTTTGAATTGCTGACAAATCAAACATTTCGTAACAAATTCTAAGATACCACGTTTCGTACCATGCCACCAATAAAACTGTTTCAAATCATTATACAATTTCGTGCTTCCCGAATGTACTGATCAACAACAAATGTGTGCTTCGTTTAAAATCTTCTAAATAAGCTCAGAATTTCTTGGTACACATATTCTATCACGAAACATCAAACAGTCATTGGCCCTAATTGAAACTCTGAATTAGGAGTCGACTCACAGTGATCTCGTTTTGCTTGCAACACATTATCAAATATTTGAGCTCTACAAATCTGTTGTAGAAATAATGGCCTCACTTTCAACTCAGCTACTATCTAACCGTCGTTAGACAAAGCTTATTGTATGTTCAAAGCTCGTAAAGCGAATAAGGACTTTCAACTCAAAGCATCAGCAACTACGTTTGCTTTCCCCGGATGATAGTCAATCACTAATTCATAGTCTCTTTGTAATTCTAACCATCTCCGCTGTCACAAATTCAAGTCTTTTTGAGTCATAAGATATTTCAAGCTTTTATGGTCAGGTATAAATATGGCATTTCTCGCTAAACAAGTAATGACGGCAAATTTTCAATGCAAACACTATCACGGCTAATTCTAGATCGTGAGTCGGATAGTTCTTTTCATGCGACTTCAATTGTCTCGTGGCATAAGCTACAACTTTGCCTTCCTGCATCAAAGCACAACCCAGGCCATTTAACGATGCATCATTGAAAACTACGAATTATTTACCCGACTCAGGCTGAACTAACACTGGTGCCTCTGTCAATAATGCTTTCAACTATTCAAAGCTCTACTGACTATTTTCTAACCACTCAAATTTAACATCTTTTTGAAGCAATCGTGTCATCAGAGTCGCAATCATCGAGAAACCTTTCACAAATCGTCTATAATAGTCGGCTAGTCCCAGAAACTACGGACTTCAGATATATTTCTCGGAGGCTTCCAATCTATAATCACTGATATTTTGTTCGGGTCAACTCAGATACCCGCGACTGAAACTATATGTCCCAAAAAACTGACCTATTGTAGCCAAAACTCACACTTACTAAACTTTGCATACAACTGTTTATCTCTCAAAGTTTGTAATACGATTCTCAAATGCTAGACATGTTTAGATTCATCACAAGAGTAGATCAACATGTCATCAATAAATACAACTACGAATCAGTCTAAATACAGCCTGAAAATTTGATTCATCAAGTCCATAAAAATAACAGGTGCATTGGTTAGTCTGAAAGGCATAACAAGAAATTTGTAGCGTCCGTACCTTGTTCTAAATGCAGTCTTAGGCACATTGGAGTCTTTAACTCGCAACTGATAATAACATGATCTCAAATCAAATTTCGAAAACATTGTTGCCCCTTTTAACTGATCAAACAATTCATCTATTCATGGCAAAGGATATTTGTTCTTGATCATCACTTTGTTGAGTTGCTGATAACTATACACATTCTCATTGTGCCATCTTTCTTTTTCACAAATAACACCTATGCACCTCAGGGAGAGAAACTTGGTCTAGAAAAACCTCTATCCGTTAATTCTTGCAACTGAGCTTTCAATTTTTTTAATCGGTGCCATTTTGTACAAAGCTATTGATATCAGCGTAGTTCTTGGTACTAAATCAATACCAAACTCAACCTTTCTGATAGGTGGTAAACCCGGTAACTCTTTGGGAAATACATCTGGATACTCTTACACAACTGGTATTAATTCAATCTTTTTTTTGTCACTTTCGTATCAAGTACATAAGTAAGATAAGCTTCACACCCCTTTCTCACAAATCTCTGAGCTAACATAGATGAGATCACAACTGGCAAACTTTTCAGATCATCAGATTCAATTCTAATAGTCTAATTATTCTAGCATTTCAGTTCTATTGTCTTTCGTCTACAATCCACTAATCCAAAATCACATCAAATTCACGAATGGCAACAACATCAGATTAGCCAGAAAATAGAAATCTCGATGCATTAACAGACAATTCTTGCAGACTTTGTCAACCAAAACTCATTTGCCTAAGGGGTTTGATACTCTAATCACAACTTAGTAGACTGTACAGACAAAGTCTTACCGGATACTAAATTCACACATATATAATAATGAGTTGATCCTGGATCTATCAATGCAATCACATTACTATCATAGAGAGTGAAAGTACCGGTGATAACATCTAGAGATGATACTTCTTTACAAGCGCGAATAGCATAGGCTCTAGCAGGTGCTCTAGCATCGGATTTCATAGCAATATCTTGAGTTGCACCTTTACCACCACTCACATTTCCAATATTACGGAATGATCTTCCTCTCATAGTAGGGTTTCTCGATCTTATATTTTGAGACTTATCTTTCACATCTAGCTCAGGACAATCCCGGATGAAATGATCATGCGAGCCACATCTAAAATAGGCTTTATCATTCAATCTACACTGTCCAAAATGTCGTTTGCCACATCGTCCACATTCAACTTTATTTGATCTAACATTACCCACACTTGCATCTGAGACAGGTGGAGTTCTTGAACTTGTAATTTGCTTCCCACAATCTCTATTAGAGTATTCCACTGGTGTATTTGATTGACTAAACAAATCTTGAGATTTCTTTGATGAAGAGTGATATGGCTTATTCAGTAATCTTTTTCTCGAGTCTCTAGCTTCTGATTCTACTTTTCTCTTTTCTTTGCTAAGATCCTCAGATTTGCAAGCCCTTTCAACTAGAACAACAAATTCTTTCAACTCTAGAATTCCAACTAGTAGTTTTATATCTTCGTTCAACCCGTCAACGAACCGTTTACACATAATCTCCTCAGTAGACACATACTCTCGAGCATACTTTCTTAATCATACGAACTCTCTTTCATACTCGGTGACAGTCATGCGGCCTTGTTTTGACTTTAAGAACTTTTTATGCTTTTGATCAAGAAATCACTGACTTATGTATTTCTTTCAGAACTTCGTCTGAAAGAATTCCCAGGTAACTCGTTCTCTCAGTACTACAGACACTAAGGTATTCCACCATTGATATGTAGTGTCTCTCAATAAAGATACGAAACATTTAATACATTCATTAGGAGTACAAAATAATTTATCAAATACTCGAATCATATTTTCGAGCCAAAACTCGGCTTTCTCAGCATCATCATCAACAGTACCCGAAACTCTTCAGCCCTATGTTTACGAATTTTATCCACTGATGGCTTGTTCAATTGTCTCGGATCTACTACTTGAGGAACAATAGGAATTTGTTGAGGCATAGGTGGGGGTGGAAGTTTTTGAGTAGCTAGATTAGTATGAATGTATTGCGTGAACCATTCGTTCATCATCTGGAAAAAACTTCTTTAGCCTCACCTCCGTGACTACTCGACACGGGTCTAGATTCAATAGGCGCTATCCCTTGAGCAGGAGCTGGCTCATTACTCTTTACATCATCCACTGTAGCTCGTTTAAGATCCATTACTATACGAAAACATAATTTAAGCTGTCAGGAATCATCACACTATCGCAGAGTATATATGGCATGTATAGCTAGATTCTCAAAAACGCTATGTTAGTTCTATAATCGACTAAACCATAGCTCTAATACCAAAAAATATAACACCCCTAACCCATATCCGTTACCGAAATAAGGTTACAAGGTATTACCGATCAAAAAACAACTTATAGCATTCATTCTCATAAATCATTCAATACAACCACATTGTCCCTTATAAAGACCTACGAAGCCTTAAACATGCTTTAGAAATGGTTTGGGACTACACCGATAACATACAATAATGTCAAAAAACTTTAAAAAAAATTCATATAAACAAGGGTTACACGTCCGTGTGATCAGGCCGTGTGCCTCACACGGCTAGTAGACACGCCCGTGTCTTAGGCTGTGTGGAAACAGGGCATACATACTAACTTGAATCACACGGCCGAGGACACACTTATGTGCCAGACCATGCGAAAACAGGAGAGTATACTGACTTCGGTCACACAGCCAACCACACGCCCGTGTGCCCTTCGAAATGACCACACATGCCCGTGTGCTAGGCTGTGTGGAGCATACTAACTTCAATTCAATTTCAACACTAGGGGACACACAGCCGTGTAACCTAACCATGTGTAGCACATGGCTGAGACACACGCCCATGTCTCTACCCGTGTGGACAAAAAATAGGCCATTTCCAAAGCAAATTTGCCACCCTTTTTCCACATACCTAAGTAAACTCAATTGATACCATTTTAAGTCACAAATATGCAGCCAAAGTTTATCAAACAATACATAATCATACCACATCTATTTCAACTAAATTCAATACTTAAATCTATACTATTTACCTATTCAAATACCAATTAATTTATCTTGCTTTACTAAGCATAATTCATATATATAATTCATCCTACTAAGCCAATCCAAATATACATAATCACTTTAACCACATTCATTCAAGATAAGTCTATTACCAAAAATTAAAATAGAACCATTGCATATTCATAAAACATCATCAAGTTTATCATTTTATGCCAACTCAAATAGCCAAAATACACGTCCATTAATCAAACCAAATTGACACAAGCCTATACATGCCATATACCAAATATACATAACTTCAAAAGTACCAAAATAGATGATCAATAGTACGATGAAGCCTCTGACGATTCCCAAATTCGAGTGAGCTTCGTAGAACTATAAAACATCAAAAATTAAATAGAGTAAGCTATAAAGCTTAGTAAGTCCGTATGTAAACATGAAATAATCACAACATTCATTAGCAATTCAAAATGGATAATATCATAAAAATTTAGAGCATCAAATCATGAGCTATCATAGATTTTATCCCTAGTATGATTCATGAATTCTCAACTTTCTCTAACTCAATACTTGAATAGTTTTCTGTACATACCTGTACCGATATATTTCTATTTCTCATCAATACTCTTATCAAATCACTCATGTTTGTAAATGCTTACGATACAAATTCATCAATTTTTTCGATGCCATAGTCCAACTATGGTCTTATACGTACATTGCCAAGGCCCTGTCGTGGTCTTTCATTCACATGTCATAACCCAGTTATGGTCTTATTATTCGATTTCCATAGCCCGGCTATGGTCTTATTCGGCACTTGCCTTACTCAATTCATACATTTCATTTAATATCTCAAAATTTATCCAATAGAATAATTACTATCTCAATTTCATCCATCAAATAGATAGGTACACATTTAAGTTCAATTATACGAACTTACCTCATATTCGGAATTGTCGTATCGGGTCAACTACTCGATAACCTTGCTTTTCCCCGATCTAAATCTAAATTCTTTCTTTCTCAATATATATGAATTCAAAATTGACTTATTCAATCACATATTCTTTCAATTTAGTCTAAAAACACACACTTGGATATTTTTACACATTAGCCCCTAACCTTACACATTTAATCAATTTAGTCCCTATTTTACAAATACACAAAATTCACATGATTTCTTTAAACCCAAGCTTGGTCGAATTACATATAGGTCCCTAATAGCCCAAAAATTTCATTTATTTCACATTTCAACTCTTCAATTTTCATATTTCACAATTTAATCCCTATTTGACACTTTTGTCAAAAATTACTTTACAAAACATGTAAAACTATCATCAAGCTTTCATATTTCAACATTAAACATCAAATCACTCACAATTCAATAATGGCAACTCTCAAAATCTTTAACATTTTCAAAATCTAAGGTATGGGCTAGCTAGATTGAGCTACAACGATTACAAAAACATAGAAATCATCAAAAATCGAGCTAAAATCGTACCTTAATCAAGCTAGGAGTTGTCTAAATATCACAAGCCCTAAAATTTTTTCTTCTTCCTCTTATTTCAATTGAAAGGATGATAAGAAGAAAAATTGTTTCCTTTTGTTTTATTAATATTAACTTTATTTATCAAATACCAAATTTATCATTTATTTATAACATTTTTAAACACATAAATGTTGTCCATAAAAGTCCACTATCATTTTAAGTGGTTTAATTACCATTTAAGGCCATCATATTTAAAAGCAAAAGCTATTTGACACCTTTACCAAGTAGAATGTAACTTTTTCATTTGACGCGATTTAGTCCTTTTTTCTCAAATTGACTAATTAAATGATAAAATTAATTCACGAAATTTTCACACATATCAAATAACATGTTGTAAACACCAAAAATAATATTAAAATAATTTTTAACCTCAGATTTATGGTTCTGAAACTACTATTTCAATTTAGCTAAAACCGGGTTGTTACACTGCAACTTAATTCTATCAAATGTCATGTCAGTCACATGGTTGTATTGTTTCATGAAAGCCTATTCCAAGTCTTTCCACAAATTGATTTTGGCATGGCTTAGCTGGTTGTACCACTTGGCAGCCGACCCGACCAATCCATCTTAGAAGCAATGGATTAATAGTTGGTCGTTATTAACGTATCCCGTCATCCTTCGGTAGAACATTATGATATGGGCTTTAGGACAACTAGTCCCATTGTAATTTTTGAATTATGAAATCTTGAATTTTGGTGGGAGCACTAGATCAAAGACTAAGCTCAACTCGCATCAACCCTACAAAGGTAATCGGCATTCTCTATAGCTCTGAATTTCTCTTCCAACCACTTGCACTAATCTTCTAGTTTCTTTGGCAATTCTATCTTTGCTCTATACATTTTGGCCATGTCGTCCAAATCTGGAATGACGAGGTTGGTCAAATTATCCCTGAGATTGGAACCTAAACTCGTTAGGTAATTAACCGGTACTGAGGTGCCGGCTTGATATTATTGAGGTCTTATGGTAACGGGTACCCTTCGTGGATATGTTTCTGGTTGGGCCTGGACATTTACTGGGGTAAAACCTGGGGGTATGTAAGGTCTTCATTATCGTCTCCCAAGTTAACCACAATGCTTTTCCCTATTTCGATCCCTCCGGCTAGCAACTGTGTCAATTGGCTTATCATACTTCGTTGGGATTCTTATATTTGATATCTCATGTCTTGTTGTACTTTAGCTAATTGTTCATGCAGTTGCAATTGCAACTAATCTTGCATGTCCTTTTGAATCGGTTCTAATCTCTCTAATCTTTGTTCCATTGCTTTGGTTTTGCTGCAGGTATCGTACCGATATTCAGTTGGTATATTCTTCTTGGTTTCCAGGGTAACTATCATAATTTCAATTAATTAGGGTCTTTTGTGAAATTTAATGCATGTGATGAAACGCAATGCTGATGAATGAAATGAATGCAAAAATAAGCATTGATTCGGATTCAATTCTATTAGAACAACTTTACTAGAAAACAAATATCTTTCATAAAATGAAAATTTTACATATACGGCCTTACCCTAATACTCAAAGCCTTGACTTTCCTAAGAAGCCAAGCTAATTCTCGGCCCCGATCTGATTTTGACTCACATCTCAAGCTTAGCATGTCAGCCTGAACTACTAGGGTTTGCAAATGATAAGCCACTTCTCGTACTTGAGTCACAACTTCACCCATGATGTGATCTCTATCCCTAATCTGACCTTGAAAATGTTGGAGTTGCTCTTTCCAGTATTCATTGTTTGTTTCAAGAAGCTCAACTCAAAGTTTGCAATTTTGTAGTGCAGTTTCGAGCTCTTCTATCTTTCCTTTCAACTCTTCAATCTTGTTAGGCTTGCTTTCAACTTGAATGCAGAGTTATGACTACGATATTGATGGAATGACCATGCTAATTCTGCAACTTGAGCTCTCATCCCAACCTTTTCATTTTGGCTTTCTATCAAATATTTTTTTAAAGCATCTTTTCGAACCCGAGCATCTTGGAATTTCTTTTTGCACTGATCAGCCCTAATCTTTTCTTCTTTGATCTCTTGCCGCCATTGTTCTGATTTTTTCCCTAACCCGACAGTCTTTATCGACAAATGCAGCTTCTTGTAATTTGTTTTTAGATTGTCTAAGTCTTTTTCAGTCTTGTTCTTTCCTTTTCTCATTTCTTCGGCTTCTAGCTTCTAGACGTTGACGTCTAATCCTAGCTGCTTCTTTTCTTCTTCCAATTATTCTATCTTTTTTCCCAGCTCCAAACTCCTCTTTTCAAAGTCTTGCTTTATGATTTCCAACTCAGATGGGATCACTTGTAAGTGCTCTTCTATCTGCCGAGTACTTTTTTGACTTGACATAGGGACATTGCCAATGACTCTTTTGCCCCACCACCAGTCATATTTGGGGGTTGCCATGGGATTTGTGGCAAATCTTTTCATTTTGAGGGTTTGGTTCCAAGCGTTCGATATTTCACAAACCATTTTCTTGTAGTTGTCACCCTTGTATGAAAACTCACACTGAGCCAAACCTTGCTTATCGGTATGAACTGCCTCAATCTATATTGTCTCAAAACAAGTAGCGGGGCATATCCACTAGCTCCCTATATCCCGAGTAGAGGGAACCAATCAAAGTCTCCACATCAATACAGAATCTCATTGGGGATCGTCCAAAGTGCCTTCCATTCAACGTCTTCATCTTGGAGACTTTAGAGAATTGCCATCCATTTCTCCTCTGAAATGTTGTCTCGTACTGGCATAGCCACAAATTCCTTCAGCAGAGAGTAGTTCTCGAAGAATACTCGATAATAAACCTTTTCTACTTTCCAAAAGTGGCTATGAAACCATGTTAACAGGATTTGCGCACATCCGATAAACCTTCCTTCACCTGTTCTTCGACACGCATTCAAAGATCTAAATATTTCTGTAACACCCCAAACCTGGCCTAGACGTTATGGCCGAATCTGGTGCCTCATATCAAACCATTTTTTGAATTTGATCTTTCCGGTGAAAATCCATTACTTAATCTAAATTCCTTTATTATTATTAAACTAAAGTTATCATCAAAATGTTTACCAATTTGTTTGCCTTTGGTATATTACCTCATTTAAAATCGCGGAAGCATTTTGAAAACTTTGTTGTTGGAAGCTCGTGTTCCTTAGAAAAATCATGCCATTTTGAAATCTCGAGTTTTCCTAGACTAGCAGTTTAGTATAAGAAATCACAATCCAAATTAAAACATAAAACCCACCTACAGCCTTATTACATAATTTAAAAACCCAAAACAAAATCTAATTGCAATTAAAAGAAATAGAAACAATAGTGTGGCCATCTCCGAGTCCCTCGCAGCTCCAAACCATCTAAGCTTAGGGATTACCTGCACAGTTAGAAATGGGGTGAGTTTACGAAAACTCAGTGTGTAATCCCAATAACAAATAAATAGTGAATAACACGGTATCAGTACAATCTGGGCCAAAGCCCTATTCATTCTTGACATATATCGGGTCAAGCCTTTCGCTTAATCTTCATCGGGTCAAGCCTTTTCATAAATCATATCACCGGGTCAAGCCTTTATCAGAAACGATATGGCCCATAGGCCCAAATCAATACCACATGCACTATTAATGGATGTATGCAAGCCCGCTTTGGGGAGACTACTCAACCCACCAACCGCTACTCTCCAATTGCATCAACCAAGCTCTCCATGTGGGGAATAACTCAACACACCCAACCAAAACTCTCCACCGGCAAAGATAGTCGCTTTATCATATAACCGAGGCCTAGCCTCTTTTAATAACCGAGGCAAAGCCCTTTTGATAAATTGGGCAAAGCCCTTTTGATAAACCGGGCAAAGCCCTTTTGATGAATCGGGCATAGCCTTTTAGCACTTCCTCCATTTATAAAACCCAACCCATGCAACATGTCATGTATGCGTAATGTCATGCCCATATTTGAATCAAACAATCACAGCCAAGTCATTCATATCACCAACATATATTAACAATCAAATCCGTCAACCACACAGTCCAAGTCAGTCACTTGCCTACAAGGGCAAAACAGTCATTTAACACCCTAGGGGCAAAATGGTAATTTTACCCCATAAGGGTATCTCAGTAGTTTTACCCTACAGGGGTATTTTGGTAATTCTACCCTACAGGGGTATTTCGGTAATTCTACCCTACAGGGGTATTTCGGTAGTTCTACCCTATAGGGGTATTTCAGTAATTCTACCCTACAGGGGTATTTCAGTAATTCTACCCTAAGGGGTATTTCAGTAATTCTACCCTAAGGGGTATTTCAGTAATTTTACCTTACAAGGGTATTTTAGTATTTTATGAATCGAGGGTTTTTCGATAATTTCACAAATCAGGGGTATTTTGGTAATTTTACAAACCAGGGGTATTTTGGTAATTTTATAAACCAATGGTATTTTAGTAATTTTACAAACCAATGGTATTTTGGTAATTTTACAAACTAGGGTATTTTGGTAATTTTGTAAACCAAGGGTAAAATGATAATTCTGTAAATCAAGGGTAAAACAGTAATTTTATAAATCGAGGGTAAAATGGTAATTCTATAAATCGAGGGTAAAATGGTAATTTTATAAATCGAGGGTAAAACAGTAATTTTGTAAATTGAGGGTAAAACAGTAATTCTATAAATCGAGGGTAAAATGGTAATTCTATAAATCGAGGGTAAAACGGTAATTCTATAAATTGAGGGTAAAATGGTAATTCTATAAATCAAGGGTAAAATGGTAATTCTATAAATTGGGGGTACTTTGATAATTTTACAAGTCGAGGGTATTTCAGTAATTTTACAATCGACGGTTTTCGGTAATTTTATAAATCGGGGGTACTTTGGTAATTTTACAAGTCCAAGGTATTTCAGTAATTTTACAAATCGAGGGTATTTCGGTAATTTTAGTAAACTAAAGTATTATAAACAGGGATAACAATACAAATAGGCCTAAAGCCTATTCTCGGCCCAAATGGGCCCACAAGCTCGTGTGGCCCTTTTAGCCCAAATCTAGCCACAAATATGAGATTCACCTAGCCTAGTCCAATATTTACTACACAATCAAACAACTTATCCAATTGGGCTCAGAGGCCCATTGGGCCCACATGACCCTTTTCGCCCATCGCGCCCAAAGTAGCCATCCCACTGACTAGAGTAGCGAGAAAATACACACGATTGGCATCGAGTTAATCCACGCCCGAGCACTCTTAGCCGACGCCCAACCCAAACGAGCACGCCATAAAGGGAAAGGGATCAGCCAAGAAAGGTACATCTACTCTCCTCATGGTTCTCTCTATTTAAAGCCAGCTTCGCATCCCCTCTTATGTTAGCTTCCCAATGTGGGATCCCTCCAACATCAGAGGTTAAATTCAACACCAACTCTTGCCGCCCCCTGTTACCAAAATAAATGCTCTTTGATTGCCATGAGTTTCGAAACCTGGACCTCCTTGCCAACTCTATGATGCCTCCTTGCCATTTCACCACAGACTCTTTTTGTGTCATATTTTATCCCCAATTAATTATAAGGTCTAAAGGCCAAAGTCCAAGTTCCCTTAAAAAAAACCAGAATAAATTACAAGAGCCAAGGCTTGAACCTCAGACCCCATGTACACTCCACACGCCATTTACCAATAGACCACTAGGCTTTTTATGTCATTTATTTAACACAATAATTTAAAAGGCCCTCATCCAAGCATCTAGGTTTTTTTCACTTAATACCAAAATTTTTGCTAAAGCCCAGGTTTGAACCCAAAATTTCTCCAACACTTCTCAGGGCTATTAACCACTAAAGCAGACATTTAATTGTGTCATTTCATTGCAAAATTAAATACCTAAATACAACCTCCTTACAGACCCACACTCAAGGCCCAATACTTCTAGGCCCAAATTTGGGGTGTTACAATTCTACCCCCTTAAAGAAATTTCGTCCTCGAAATTTCCCACTCTCAGACTACACCATCACACTTCCGCTGTGCACTCTGATACTAATAATACTAACATACACACAAAACATTTATCTATCGGAGCAGATAGATTTCACATGCAAACAATTTCTACATTTCCAGAACACACACCAAATAAATACTAAATCTAAATTGAAGGATTACAGTTTACTCTAACTAGAGAGTTCCAGTATAGTGCTACTATCTATAGTAGTTTCTCAATATAGCCTTTCAATCTATAATAGTAAATAGAGTTAGAGAACTTACAGATTTGGTGCCGGAGACTCGGTGTGCCACACTTCCAATAACATCTTTTCAGAAATAAGTCAAGTTTCGTTGATAAATTTCAAAACAAAATTTTTTCAAACCCCAATTTCGAAAAAAAAAAAGAAAAATAACAATAATTTTCTACTACCCATACCACAGCTGAGTTTTTTAACCTAGGCTCTGATACCATTAAATGTAACACTCCAAACCCGGCCTAGACATTATGGCCGAATCTAGTGCGTCACATCAAACCATTTTTTGAATTTGATCTTTCCGGTGAAAATCCATTACTGAATCTAAATTCCTTTATTAATTTAAACTAAAGTTCTCATCAAAATGTTTACCAATTTGTTTGCCTTTGGTATATTACCTCATTTAAAATCGCGGAAGCATTTTGAAGACTTTGTTGTTGGAAGCTTGTGTTCCTTAGAAAAATCATGCCATTTTGAAATCTCGAGTTTTCCTAGACTAGCAATTTAGTATAAGAAATCACAATCCAAATTAAAACATAAAACCCACCTACAGCCTTATTACATAATTTAAAAACCCAAAACAAAATCTAATTGCAATTAAAAGAAACAAAAACAGTAGTGTGGCCATCTCCGAGTCCCTCGCAGCTCCAAACCATCTAAGCTTAGGGATTACCTGCACAGTTAGAAACGGGGTGAGTTTACAAAAACTCAGTGTGTAATCCCAATAATAAACAAACAGTGAATAACACGGTATCAGTACAATCTGGGCCAAAGCCCTATTCATTCTTGACATATACTGGGCCGAAGCCTTTCGTTTAACTACATCGGGTCAAGCCTTTTCATAAATCATATCATCGGTCAAGCCTTTATCAGAAACGATATGGCCTATAGGCCCAAATCAATACCACATGCATTATTAACGGATGTATGCAAGCCCGTTTGGGGAGACTACTCAACCCACCAACCGCTACTCTCCATTGCATTCAACCAAGCTCTCCATGTGGGAATAACTCAACCCACCCAACCAAAACTCTCCAACGGCAAAGATAGTGCTTTATCATATAACTGGAGGCAAAGCCCTTTTTGATAAACTGGGGCAAAGCCCTTTTTGATAAACTAGGGCAAAGCCCTTTTCGGTAAACTGGGGCATAGCCCTTTTAGCACTTCCTCCATTTATAAAACCCAACCCATGCAACATGTCATGTATGCGAATGTCATGCCCATATTTGAATCAAACAATCACACCAAGTCATTCATATCACCAACATATATTCACAATCAAACTGTTAACCACACAAATCCAAGTCACCACTTGCCCTGAGGGCAAAATAGGTCATTTAACACCCTAAGGGCAAAATGGTAATTTTACCCTACAAGGGTATCTCGGTAATTCTACCCTACAGGGGTATTTCAGTAGTTCTACCTTACAGGGGTATTTCGGCGGTTCTACCCTACAGGGGTATTTCGGTAGTTCTACCCTACAGGAGTATTTCGGTAATTCTACCTTACAGGGGTATTTCAGTAATTCTACCTTACAGGGGTATTTCAGTAATTCTACCCTACAAGGGTATTTCAGTATTTTACAAATCGAGGGTTTTTCGATAATTTCACAAATCAGGGGTATTTTGGTAATTTTACAAACTAGGGGTATTTTGGCAATTTTATAAACATTTTATAAACCAAGGGTATTTTAGTAATTTTACAAACCAAGGGTATTTTGGTAATTTTACAAACCAGGGGTATTTTGGTAATTTTGTAAACCAAGGGTAAAACAATAATTCTGTAAATCGAGGGTAAAACGATAATTTTATAAATCGAGGGTAAAATGGTAATTCTATAAATCGAGGGTAAAATGGTAATTTTATAAATTGAGGATAAAACGATAACTTTGTAAATCGAGGGTAAAACGGTAATTCTATAATTTGAGGGTAAAATGGTAATTCTATAAATCGAAAGTAAAATGGTAATTCTATAAATTGAAGGTGAAATGGTAATTCTGTAAATCGAGGGTAAAACGGTAATTCTGTAAATCGGGGGTACTTTTATAATTTTTACAAGTCGAGGGTATTTCAATAATTTTACAATCGACGATATTTCGGTAATTTTATAAACTGGGGGTACTTTGGTAATTTTACAAGTCCAAGGTATTTCAATAATTTTACAAATCGAGGGTATTTCGGTAATTTTAGTAAACTAAAGTATTCTAAACATGGATAAAAATATGAATAAGCCTAAAGCCTATTCTCGGCCCAAATGGGCCCACACACTCGTGTGGCCCTTTTAGCCCAAATCTAGCCACAAATATGAGATTCACCTAGCCTAGTCCAATATTTACTACACAATCAAACAACTTATCCAATTGGGCCCGTAGGCCTATTGGGCCCACATGACCCCTTTCGGCCCATCGCGGCCCGAAGTAGCCATCCTACAGCTAGAGTAGCGAGAAAATACACACCTGATTGGCGACTGGAGTTAATCCACGCTCCGAGCACTCTTAGTTGACACCTAACCCAAACGAGCACGCCATAAAGCGAAAGGGATCAGCCAAGAAAGGTACATCTACTCTCCTCATGGTTCTCTCTATTTAAAGCCAGCTTCGCATCCCCTCTTATGTTAGCTTCCCAATGTGGGATCCCTCCAACATCAGAGTTTAAATTCAACACCAGCTCTTGCCGCCCCCTGTTACCAAAATAAATGCTCTTTGATTGCCATGAGTTTCGAACCCTGAACCTCCTTGCCAACTCTATGACGTCTACTTGCCACTTCACCACAGACTCTTTTTGTGTCATATTTTATCCGCAATTAATTATAAGGTCTAAAGGCCAAAGTCCAAGTTCCCTTAAAAAAAACCAGAATAAATTGCAAGAGCCAAGGCTTGAACCTCAGACCCCATGTACACTCCACACGCCATTTACCAATAGACCACTAGGCTTTTTGTGTCATTTATTTAACACAATAATTTAAAAGGCCCTCATCAAAGCATCCAAGTTTTTTTCACTTAATACCAAATTTTTTGCTAAAGCCCAGGTTTGAACCCAAGATTTCTCCAACACTTCTTAGGGCTATTAACCACTAAAGCAAACATTTAATTGTGTCATTTCATTGCACAATTAAATACCTAAATACAACCTCCTTACAGACCCACACTCAAGGCCCAATACTTCTAGGCCCAAATTTGGGGTGTTACAATTTTAGCAAAAATTGTCGGGACGGGCGTGACCCTTTTGTCAAGTCGGTCAAATAGGTCTGAAACTGCCTCATCTACATGTCCTAGTACTTTGCGGAAAATAAACAACCCATAAATATTCAAAGCAAAGACATCGATCCTTTTCTTAGTATCCGGATGTGCCAGGATCAAATCCCGTAAACTTTTCCAAGGAATACATTTACTATCTCCCTTTTGTTTAATTCAGGCTACGACTTATCTCTCACTCATCCCTGTGATGCTCATTAGTTTCTTCAAGAAAGTCGAGATGTTGGTATCTCTAGAATAAGCTTTTTCGACTTGAATCCTCGGGCAATGAAGTAAAGTTGAGTACTCCTCTACAATAGGCACCAAATTTACCTTCCCAAAGGTAAAGTAGCTATAGGCGGGATTCCAATACTGGGCAAGTGCTCGAAACAAGTGCTTATCAACCTTGACATCGATTAAATAAGGCAGATCACCATAGTTACAGTAGAATAGTTGTTTGGTTTCGCCATTCTATTAGTCTCATACCTCTTCCAACTCTTAGAGATTATTCTGAGTCACACTGATGCGAGTGAAATCCCACAATTCTGACACGTACCCCTTCGCCAGACTATTACCCTTCTCTTATTGCGTCTTCTTGAACCATATTTGGATAGCTGCATTGTCTTCCACTTTATCAAGAAATCCCTTTTCCATGACAAGCTCTCTATTTAGCACTGAACGTGAATCAACACCCTTTTCTTTTGATGAAAATGCAATGCAATCACAACCAAAAAAAAAAAACAAGTCAGTATATTTCATACAAATTTAAAATTCAAAGCATGCAAAAGATAATAAAATAGAGCACCTATTTGGGTGACCACTAGTGGTTTGGTGTGGCTCTACCTAGGACAGGTTCTTAGGGCTTATTATATGTGGTTTGCTTCTAAAGTAAGGGTACCTGAATCGAAGAATTCCTCGATCCTCAACCGTTATAGGCTCATACAGACTGAATTCAGTTTAGGGGAATACATTACGGAGATGAAAATCTCATGAAGACATAGGTACGGATGTATCCCGAAAGCGATCCACTATCCTATACAGAGGTGAAGACCTCACGAAGGAATAGTTTCTCACTCCCACTTAAGAAGGGTACAATCGAACAGTTATGCAAATGAAATATGTAGAAAACACACAAAAAAAAATTCAACCAAAAAACATATATACTAGATCGCTATACAACCCAAGATATCAAAACATGAAGGATGAAATGCAATAAAGGGATCATAAATTTAAACCAAATTATCGATTTTCAACAAAAAGACCAAAGTAATCAACTCGCGGCTTGACTCTCTTATGGTGTCCCCAATGGAGTCACTAAGCTGTTGAAACCAATTTTTTTAAAATCAACTTTTTATTTTAAAATAAAAAATAAGAGTCGCCACCAATCCTTTTTCTGAGGTGTGATCGGATCACCTCGTAATTTGATTGTTCTAATATAAGGTTTAACTTACTAAAACAATAATTTTAGGTCTACAAAATCTAAGAAATGGGTTCGGGAGTCGATTACGCACGATGAAGGATTAGCACCCTCGTGACACCCAAAATTGGTACCTAGTTGATTAATTGATGTCTTAGTGTTGAGAATTGAAAATTTGAAGAGAATTTAAAAACACGATCCCACCTTGCATAATAATATTTTAAATGAAAATCACTTAAATAAATTAAAACATATGTAAAAGGCCATCTTATCTCAAGGTAAACAAAAAGGCCATGTCCCGTGAGTTAGGGCACAACATCTCGAATCCTCAAAAATAAACTTGCCCAATTTTAGATTATTTATTAAATCTCATATGATTTAGTTTTAAAAGGGATGTTCAGTTTTCTAGGTTCAAGGAGAAAGTCGAACCCTGTAAGTTAGGGTACGATTTCTCGAATCTCTAAATACGGAACATAGCCTTAATTTTAAAATTTTCTTTCTTTCGAGTAATAACAATTGTGACACTTCAAACCATGTGTATTTATCTTTTTTGGGTATGGTACAACAATGGATAAATATCTAAACATGGTTCAGGACGTGATTGTAATGAAATGAAATGATAATGTATAAAAATAGATCGATGATATACGAAAAATAAAAAATGTCGTGCTAGTGAATGACGATAATGTAACTTCGACAGTAATAAAACACCAATTTGTAATGAAAATTACAATGATCGATTATAATTATTATTCTAATAATAATAGAAATCATCAAAGATAGGTAAGTAATTATAATAATAAATGTATAAGTAAAAAAATAAATAATATAATTTTGAAAGTATAAAAGAGGGTAATAAATAAATAGATAAATAGATAATAATAAAATAGTAATAATAATAATGAAGGCATAAATAAAATAAATAGTCGATGATAGAAAATAAAAAATAAAATATAAAAATGAAGGAATAATAAATAAATAAATACAAGGATTAAAATAAAAATAAAATATAAATGAATAAATAAGTAAATGAACAAATAAATAAATAAAATAAAAGGAACAATAAATAAATAAACAAGTAAATAAATAAATAAAATAATTAAAATAAAAAGGGCTTAATTGTAAGTTAAATGAAATTAAAAGGACAAATTGAATACAGTAAATAACAAAGCGGCCAAAATGTAAAGGAAAAAAGAAGGGGCAGAATGGAAAATAGTCCCAACCCCATTGACGCGCCGTTTAAATAGGGACCAAAACGAAAAACACAAAATTGAAGGGCAAAATCTTAAAAAAGAAGAAAAGGAAATTGGACCGGATTGGAAACCATCGAAAAAGCGGAAGGACCAAAGGTGCCATTAGACCCCCCATAAAAAACATGCGGATCCTATTAAAGGGTCAAGTCAGATTTCGGGTTTGGCCCCAAATGAAGTCGTTTTGTGGAGTTTCAAGCCATCCCAACACGATGTCGTTTTGGTGCCTTATTTAAACCAAAAGTTCTCTAAAACAAACTCATTTCAGCTTTGTTTTTAAAAAATCCAAAAAAACCTTCCTTAGTTCTCTCCAAGTCTTCTTCGGCCGGCCTTGGCACCGGTGAGCCTCCGTCGTGACGGCCACCGATCACCGATGACAGCTCCGCTATTCCCAGCGGTCGAAAAACCCAAAAGACCTTATTTTTAGCCCCCTTTTTGAATAGAACCCAGATCTGGGTTTAAATCTCCAGAAATCTAGCCAACACTCGACTGAGGGAAAAAAAACCGAAAGGTTTTGCCTTTCTCCAATGAAGCCTTCATCGAAATCCTAAAAGATTCTCAGGTTCCTCAAATTGGTGGAAAGGCCCAACGACGGTGGCTAGAACAATGTATCTTAGGTAAGATTTTTTGCTTTATTTATTTTTTGTATATATATGTGTGTAGTAATAGATACGAAAAATAAAGCTAAAAAAATCATCTCTTGAAGTTTATCCTTTTTTTATTACTATTTTGTGTGTGTAAAAATATATGTAGCTATTATGGCTTTTATAGCCGAATTACAACACTGGATGTCACTATTCTTTGGTATTTTCTTTACTGTTTCCACTGTTTTGCATGTTTTTGCTTGCATCTGTCCTTGTTCTTTCCTTTTTTTCATGTGTCCCTAGAGAGTCAAAGGAGTTGGTGGCAGAGGAACTGTCAGATGGCACGCTTGCCAACGTGGCAAGGCTACGGCGCGAAGAGGGGCTAGGGTTTCTGATTTTTTTAAGTTTTTGGGCTTTTAGGTATTCTAATTCGGGCTTGTAATTTGGGCTGATGTTTTCTTTGTAAATGGAATTTGGACTTTTTATTTGGACTTTATTATATTTTTGGTTTAATCATTTTTTGTTTTATTTTTAATTTGGGCCCGGGCTAAATTGGCCTGTTATAGTAGAAATCAAATCATTGGTTCGTATAAATTAAATCCCAAATCTCATCTTGCAAATTGAATGATAGGTCAAACACGCATTCTTAAATACGCATTTTACCTTGGAGTTCCAAGAAGTATTACTCGACTTCTTGGCTCTGAAATCAAGTAGAATCCAATGTGGCCTACAACACAATAAGCACTTCACTCGCTTTTCTCACTCTCATTAGCCTTCTTGGCTTCAATACCCCTCACGATCGAACCAAGCCTCATGGCCTTTACTTCCGGCTCATCATCCCCTTTGATAATTGAAAACATGGATCTTTTCAAACAATTCCTTACCATACTCAAGTCGTCACAAAGGAAGCAATTTATCTCACTCCACTTATCCTTCGAGTTGTTGGCTTTTTCACTTCCCATTTCATGCTTTCCCATTGCCAACTCACCATTTCCCTCTTCATCTTCCTTTTGGTCCCACCGACCATTGTCCAACTCTTTGGACTTGGACATCTCAGACTTGTCTTTCTTTGAACCAAGCTCAACAAAGGACTCTATCTCGACCATGGCAACAGTAATGTAACATCTCGAATTAGGGCCTAGTCAGAATAGTGGTTTCGAGACCACAAATCCAAATTATAAATAATTATTCTATGATTATTATAACGCCTATGACATGTTTATATACTTGTGTAAAAATTTAATGAAGAAATTTTCTGCCTAATGTGCTCGATTGGACTTTAAGGACTAAATTGAATAAGTAGTAAAATTTGAGTTCTAGAAGCTTCATGCATGAAATTGAATTTAATTATTAATTAGAGGTCCTTAAAGAGTAATTTGACCAAGTTCTAAAAATTTGGACAAAAATGGGCTTGTATGTTAAAATTTGAAAGAATAGTAAAAAGGGCATTTTAGTTATTTTGTAATTAAAATATTAAAAAGGGAAAAATCAAGCCAAAAACCCTTGTCTATCTTCTTGTTTGGCCGAATGTAGCAAGGGGGAAGCCATGGTTAGGGTTTTCAAGCTTCCAAGCTCAATAGTAAGTACTCCCGAGCCCCGTTTTTAACGTTTTATGCATTTTTGAAGTCCCAGTAACATGATCTACTCATTTCTACCATTATTTTGAGCTAGGTTTTATGTTTAAAAAATTGACCCATGCATGATAAGTTAGTATTTTGATGTTTAATGGTAGAATATGAAAGATTAAAGCATGTTTAACAACTTTTACTAAGTGATTTTACATGAAAATGCACAAAAAGGACTAAAATGTAAAAGTTGTAAATGGGTAGTAATCATGTGAATAAAAGAGAAATGTGGACTGCTATAAGAGTAATAATGGTTCGGCTAGGCTTAAAGTACAAGAAAATCGAACACATTTCATTTTACGAGCCTAGGGACCAAAGTGCAAATATGTAAAAGTTTAGGGGCCAAAAGTAAATTTGAAAAAGTATGATTTATGGACCCATTTGAATAATGTGAGTAATAAATAAGTTATTTGAAATTTTAGAACAAGAAAACAAGATTCGGGCTTAGAACGAGGTTGAACAAGGTTAAGGACTAATTCAAAATAAATAGTCGTACTCTAAACCGAAGTAAGTTCATATGGTAATAATAATGCAATATCATGCTTGAATGGTAATTCTCTATTATTATGGCATAAATTGTATGATTTATCATATTAGAAGAAATTATGGATGATGAATATGATGTGGAAAATGTGATGAATGTTATGTTATGAGAAAGGAATGGCAAATTACTATTTGCATGAAATGTGTGAATTGCTACACGGATGTACCCTACGAGAATTCTACGAGTAAGTTCTCGTGACTAAATTGAGTTACGTGAAAATGTTCATAAACCCTGATTTGGTTGAAAGGAGTTTTAATCCACTTGAATATTGAGTTCCAATGGATACGACATGTTTCACGAGAAATGAGATCCCGCATGTGTTGTCAAAAGGATATCGTCCGGACAGGTAATCCATCAATCTCAGTATAGAAAGGATTTAGCCCGGACAGGTAATCCTGAGTTGAACCCTCTCAAGTAAGTATGATGTAAAGGATTTAGCCTGAATGGGTAATCCATTGATTTCAGTATAGAAGGGATTTAACCCAGATGGGTAATCCTAATTGACTAGATTTAGCCTGGATGGGCCATCCAGATTGACTCTAAAGGAAATGCTCTGTTATATTGAGGATTTAGCCTGAACTGGCAATCCAAAAAAGCCTTATGGTACATGGTATAATGAGAAATTAGCTTGGACTGACAATTCTATTGTATAAATTGTGACTCAAGATTTGTACCAAAAGGGGTACTTCTGAATATGGATTGATGAAATAGCCATCGAGAAATTCAATGATTCAAAGGATAAAATTGTGTATGTACAAGAACTGAGAAACATGAAATTGAATGTGTATATGTATAATGAATTCATCCATGTACCTTGAAATATTTGTGATTCTTGTTGATTGATATCTCTGAAATGTACATAGCTTATGTGTTTGAATAAGTGGTTGTGTTGAAGGATAGTACAGTATGTACTCAAACTTATGAGCAATTAGCTAAGTATATGGTAAGAGGTATATGGGTGATAAGTAAGTCAAAGGTTTGGAATGACGAATAAACTAATGTTTATGATTATGTTTATTATGGCATCATATGATAGTTATCATGATATTGCACTAAAACAGTTTGGACAGCAGCAGTAGTCCTAATTTGAAAATCCACAAAAATTTTGGAAGTTGAATTAAAGGATGAATTAAATATGAAATGAAACATTATTGAGTCTAGTTTTTCATAGAAGAAACAGAATAAGAAAAATAATTTAATATTATGAGACATTCGAATTCTTGTGAGACAGAGTCAGAATGAGTTTAGAATCCCCTGTTCTGAATTGATAAAATCACTATAAATTGTAAAAAAATAATTATGGGTTATAATTCATATTACTAAGTCCTTAATGAGACCATTTTTAATAGAATCAGACGGGAACATAATCTGAATCTTGTACTATGAGATAAATAAATTTTAGTGAAGAAAGGTCGAAGCTGTCAAACAGCGAAGCAGGGGAGACTTTAAGGAATAAATTGTACTTATTGGCTAGACCAAAAAATCTGAAAATTTTATGGTAAGAATATATGTGACTCTGCTTCATGGAAAAATTTTATAAACTTTCCTAAACTTTCTAAAGTTCCCGGTTTATTCCCTAACTACTTTCAAAGCACATTTAAGGCCTCGTAGGCCCATATAAGGGACTTTAAGATAGAAACTAAAAATCTTTAAATTTGAACGAAATTTTATGACTCAGTTTTGCATGACTATGAATATTTAAGTCCGGTAACGCCTCGAACCCTATCCCAGCATCGAATACGGGTAAGGGATGTTACAGATAAGCTCAGTGATACCTTTTCAACGCAACTCTTACTTCACCCAAGGCTTCAACCCATCTTTAAACCAATAAAATAGTTTTTTTTCTTGCTCAAGTAAGAGATCTAAAGCATCAACTCATTGAACACCCGAACATACTCCCGAACAGTGCCTTATTGTGTAAGTTGTCACAACTTTGCCCGAGCCTCCTCCTCGACATACTATGTCCAGAATTACTTCTTCAACTCTCTTTGGAACTCCTCATAAGTTCCAATAGTCGTCCTTACACATTTATCATCTGTGGACCTACGAAGCTACCAAAAAAGAGCAACATCAGTAAATAAATCAAAGTAGCGTTTGCCTTAGTGACATCATCCTCAATGCCCATCGCTCAAAAGTATTGCTTCATTTCCCACAAGAAGTTGTCCACTTCTCTGATGAACCTGGCACCCTTGAACTTCTCTGGTTTGGGAACACTTATTGCTCATTTTTTGACCTCAAAGCCAACATCTCATTACTCAAAGAAACTTTGTAAATCATGAGCTCCCCCTTAAGCTCTGTGATCTCTTCCATCAAGACTGACACCATAGCTTCAAGAGCATCATTCCTTTCATCTACTTGCCCATAGTGCAATTGAGCACCACCTACATCTTTTCCACAGTAGAATCAAGAGACTCCAACAAAAAGTCCCTGAGTTGATCCTTTATTGAGTCCAACTCATCAATGTGTCCCTCAACCACCTCGAGTGTCTATCTCATGTCCCTCACAGGCTCCTTGAGATTGACCACTCGTCCTTTCAAAGTCAATAGCATGTCTTTCAATCAGCTTGCTTTCCTGGCCTTCCTACAAGTCTCCATTGACTTATTCTAATCAGTAACTTCTTTCGTCATCTTAAATGGTACCTTCACAACCTTATCTATGATACCAACTGTGTAACGCCCCGTACCCAAGACCATCGCCGGAGTCGAACACTAGGTGTTAACAGACTTAATTCATTACTTAAACAGCTCAAACAATTTATTTTTAAAATTTCCAGTTAAACTAGCAATCTGCGTCACAGTCGCTTAAAAATTCATATCTCGAGTTACGAAACTCGAAATCCAATTCCATAAATTTTCCCTGAAAATATACTCATTTATCTATTTACTAATTTTTTTATATAATTTTCTGTTGAGCCAATTAGTACAGTTTATTAGTTAAAGTCTCCCCTATTTCATGGTTCGACTGCTCTGACCTCTGTGTATCACAAATCAGATATCTCTCTATAAAGAATTTAAATGACTATTAAGTTTGTTTCTCTTAAAACTAGACTCAATAAGGAATCTGTAAATATAAAGAATGACTTCTAATTATTTTTTTAAAATTTATTATGAATTTTTAAAGTCAGAACAGAGGATCCAGAAATCACTCTGGCCCTGTTTCACAAGGTTTCAAATATCTCATAAAGTATAATTTACATGCCTGTTTTTTTTATCCATATGAAAATAGACTCATTAAGCTTAAATTTCATAACTTTCTCATCATTTAATTCAATTTCTACTATTTTTAGTGATTTTTCAAATTTACATCACTGCTGCTGTTAGAATCTATTTTATGGTAAATTTTACCTATTTCATGGTTTCCATGGATTAGCTAGCAATTTGACATACATAACACCAAATATGATCATGATTAGTCATTCCAATGGCTAATCATTACCAAGCATTTCCATACCACTCAATAACCATATCATAAGACCATATATACAAAATGATTATAACGCTATACATGCCATACTCAAAATATACAAGCCATTATGCCAAGATGGTATACAGATAGTGTGAGCGAACCTCCGACCGTTCCCAATTTCCGAGCTGGCTTGTCAAAACTACAAGGAATGAAAAGGATGGAGTAAGCATAAATGCTTAGTAAGTTCACATGCAAATAGCAAGTAACACAACTATATATGCAAACATAAAACATCATTTCCATAATCATCACCGAGACATTCATATCACATTTTCATTTATCATCTTACCATATTGTTGTTATATCGAGTTTTCAACCCGAGGGTTAAGTACATACCTATTCAAAGTATTCATTTCACAACACTTACCAATACGTCCCTTTCATCTCGATTATTCCTCCATTTGAGTAGAATTTTACCCGTTGAACACATCGGAATATAATTTGGATACATGGAAAGTTTGCACATAAGTGCCACATACGTAGCCAAGCTACCATGTAACCCGCCCATAAGTGAACTCGGACTCAACTCAACGAGCTCGGGCGTTCGCATCCATAAGTGAACTCGGACTCAACTCAACGAGCTCGGATGCCTAGTTACATCTCTCGAACTCGGACTCAACTCAACGAGTTCGGACATTCGCATCCATAAGTGAACTCGGACTCAACTCAACGAGTTCGGATGCCCAAATATCCTAGTGACATGTCACTTGTATCCTAATCCATTCCTAAGGTTCAAAGGGACCTTTTCCCAATCATGTGTCTCAACCATCTTCTACGGAATGCCGATCTCGATACTCGGTAATATTTCACATTTTCCAAGTATATCACACAATTTGACATATTATCAAACAATTATCACGAGTATAATATTTCATAATAATTATCATATCATTTAAATAACATAAAAAAACATTTAAAATAATAACTATGTTACCAACATTTATATATGAACTTACCTCGTACGCGAAAATGGCTACTTTTACCATTTCGTCCACAACTTGGTATTTTCCCCATTTTAGCCTAAATTTTAGTTTTCCTTGCTCTATCATTTAAAATATAGTCTAATTAGGACTCACATTATTCAAATTGACCCAAAATCATATTTTGGAAAAATTATAGTTTTGCCCCTAAACTTTTGCATATTTACACTTTTGCCCCAAAGCTCGTAAATTAAACTTCAGCCTATTTTCTTATGTTTTATGACATGCTGATCATTTTTCCCTTCTATGGAAACATCAAATTCTCATCTAACATGTACTTATGACTATTAGGTATTTTTACCGATTAAGCTCTTTTGCTAGTTTTCGCTTAAAACCGAGTAGCACAAGTTGTCTAACATAATTTAAAACCTCATATTCTATCATAAAACACCAAAATACACAAATTTCACCTATGGGTATTTTTCAAAATATGAACCCTAGGTTGAATTATTGCTAGCATAAGCTTAATCGAGCTACCGGGACTCCAAAACGTAAAAATCATTAAAACGAGGCTAGAACGGACTTACAATCGAGCTTGGAAGCTTGAAAAACCTAGCCATGGTTTCTCCTTGCTATATTCGGCCATGGGGTTGAAGATGAGCAAAATTGGCTTTTAATTTTGTATTTTAATTCATTTTACCCCTAAATGACCAAAATGCCCTTACTACTAAACTTTCCAAAAATTCCATCCATGTCCAATTTTTGTCCATAGACTTAGAAATTGGTAAAATTTCTATTTAAGACCTCCTAATTAATATTTCAAAACAATTTCATACTAGAAACTTCTAGAATGCAAGTTTTACAAATTATTCGATTTAGTCCCTAATTTCAATTTAAGCACTTTATGCATAAAATTTCTTCACGAAATTTTCACACAATCATGCAATCATATCATAGACCTCAAAATAATCATAAAATAATTATTTCGATCTCGAATTTTGTGGTCACGAAACCGCTATTCCGACTAGGCCCAAAATCAGGATATTACAAACTGTCACGGGGCTAGACCTTTCATCTCGCAATCCGTGTGGCCTTAGACAATTCCTTCGCTTCAAATATGCACAAATTAGCCTAACTCTTGCAAGTGAAAATTCTCGTAAAATTCCTCTAGGGCACCAAAATATAGTGAAAGCAATCTTAAAGATAAAATAAGCTCGAAATAGAAAAATAGCCATAGAAAAGTAAAGCATACAAGGTGTTTGAGTAAATGCTCTCAACTTAGTATTCATTACTAAAGAATAGAATATAATAGATTCAATGGATGATTACAAATAAAGGGGAGGCTCTTTATTTATAGTTGAACTCCCCCAAAACTGACAGTATAAATTGAATTACATAGACAAATGAGATCAAAGTCTATCTACAATTAAAGGATTTACACAATCTCCAAGATTACAAAATCAAATCTTATCAGATTTCAAATTTTCTAAGATTACTTTCCCAACTGAGGTAGCCCTAATTTCCCATAAGTGCTTCGTTGAGCCACCAAGGCTTCAAGTAGATAGGTTTCGTCACTTGTTCTTCAGATCAAATCAGTTCAAGTGGATCAGATGAGCTCTATTTAATATGTAGACCTTCATGGGATGCTTTTGTGCTTTGGTAACGGACCTTAAACGTTGGCAAGTGACATTGACCTCTAGTTAAATTGTTCTTATTTTTTTTCTTTTTACCCAAAAAAAATTCTTACATAAATGTAAGGAATTTTTTTATTATATTAAAATAAAATTTTTAATAGATTAAATTTGATAAATATTAAATTATACTTTATATACATGTTGAGTTAAAATTTCTTAAGAAAAAACAATTGAACTCATTTTCACCATCAATCTCACCATTATCAACCTAGGGTTTGATGGATTTTTGTGTGAGAAAATGAAGTGTAACAGCTCGATTTTGGGCCTAGTTAGAATAGTGGTCCACAAATCCAAAGTCAGAGAAATTATTTTATTATTATTTTGATATTATAGCATTTTTTTAATAGTGCATGAAAAATTTGTTGAAGTAATTTTAACGTTTGCGAGTCCAATTGCGAGAAAGGACTAAATAGCATAAAATGCAAAAATCCTAAATTGATAGCTAAAGGTGTCAAATAGATAGAGAATAAAATATGGGGGGTCTTTAAAGGGAAATCAGACCCTTTTAAAAGAGCTTGGCTGGCCATGAGACAAAGAAGAGTAAATGGTCAAAATGTTAGGTAAGTGATAACATATTAGGTGATAAAATAATACCCTACATACCTAGCCTTCATCTTTTTCACCTATTCTTTCTTCTTAACCAAAATTTTCAGTAAAGAAATGGGGTTTTAAGAGCTTGAAATTTCAGCAACTTTAAGCCTTCTCAAGTAAGTGATTTTAATGGTTTTTCTTGAATATTTTTGTACTTTTGAGACCCTTGAAACATGGGCTTTCAAATGAGAGTACTATTTTGCAAAATGATTAAGAGTTTAGGTTTTTCCATGAAAGTATTTGTAATTTTTTTCTGAGTTTTTATGGAAGAAAATGAGTCTTGGGTGTCTTATAAACAACTTTTGTGAAAGGTGTTAGCATGAAAACACCTAAAAGGACTATTTTGCATTAGTTGTAAAATAGATGATAAGTGTATGAAATAGTGGGAATTTGGAGTTTCTATAAGAGTAGAAAGGGTTCATCTCGGCTTAATATGTGAAGAATTTTGATAAAAATTGATTTTCAAGCTTACGGGTAAAATAGTCATTTTGCAAAAGTCTAGGGGCAAATTGGTCATTTTGCCCAATTATGAATTGTAGAGTGCCTAGATTGATAAAGTGACTAAATAAGTGCATTTTGTTATTATAGATCAAGAAATACCGAATCCGAACTTAGACCGGGGGAAAACTAGGTAAATAGACTAAACCGACTAGTCGTAACATTTTGTAATCCGAGGTAAGTTGTATGTAAATAGTACAACTACATTAATAATATATGTATTTGAATTGTATTGAAATTATTATAGCATAAATTTCTTGATTATGGAAATGAGAAAATGTGATGAGAATAGAGATAGTAGAATTCTCGGTCGAACCTTAAGAAATAAATCGGATATTCATGCCATGACGTTTGGGTCACTTGTGTGAGCTAGTGTAAGACATGTCTGGGACATGCATCGGCCACATTATGAGAGTCAGTGTAAGACCATGTCTGGGACATGGCATTGGCATTGAGACGAGTGCTAGTGTAAGACATGTCTGGGACATGTATCGGCCTCGAGACGTAAGCCAGTGTAAGACATGTCGGGGACATGCATCAGCTACGAGATGTATCAGTATAAGACCATGTCTGGGACATGGCATCAGCATAGATATGCTAGAACTTGTGTAAGACCATGTCTGGGACATGGCATCAGCACCTAACCCCATGTTTGAAGCTAAATGAGTATCAGATAATGTTCCAAATGGTTCATCGGTGAAAGTATGATTTCAAGTTAACAAGGAAAGTATAACCGTGTTGTGAGTGGTACAGGTACCTATATGGTATGTATGAAATGTGAGCTCAATATATGCTATATGAGGTGTATTGAATATTGATGAGTAAGTTTTGCTTATGCCACTTGTGTATTATGATACTTGTTGATGAATGGTAAAGTTATGTTGTATATTTATTTATGTGCAACTTACTAAGCTTTATGCTTACTCCCTCTCCTTTCTTATTTTCTTATAGTGTCGCCTATCTAGCTCAAGGACCAAAGAAAGTCAGAGATATCGATCACACTATCAATCGAAACACTCGGTATAGTTTGATTTATATTTTTGAATATGGCATGTATAGGGCTTAGACTTTACTATTTTTGTGTCATTGAGAACTGGCCAAATGTGTTAGCTTGGGTTGGAAACCCTTCATTTGTATTAAGCCTTGAATGATGGCAAATATTCATTTTGATATATGCAAATGAAGTCGCTCTCATGAATGTGTAATTGTTTAATTGATATGTAGTCTATTTTGACTGATTGGTTTAAATAAGTTATTTTTGTATTGGTGTGGTTGCTATTATGTAGGTTGTGTAAGTAAGGGCGGTAAATAGGCTTGGTAAATAGTCTTATATTGTCCACACGGGTAGACACACGGGCATGTGTCTAGGTCGTGTGTGACGCACGGTCTGCCCTATGGGCGTGTGGTCCGACCGTGTGTCCCCTGCACGTAAAAATTTCAAGTCAGTATGCATGATAGTAAACACACAGGCAAAGACACGACCGTGTGTCTCAACCGTGTGATGGACACGGCCTAGCACACGAGCGTGTGCCTTAGCCGTGTAACATTTTGGGGTTGCTGACATCAGAAACAAAATATCCATGTTCTTGCGCACAGACTAGGACACGGGCGTGTCATGGCCGTGTGAAGGACACGGGCCAGGGACACGGGCGTGTGCCAGGCCATGTGAAAACCCCTGTAGGTATGCAACTAGAATTAATTCCACACGGGTGGAGGACACGGGCGTGTCCCTATATTGCTTAGGCCGTGTGAGCCACACGGGCCATCAACACAACCATGTTAAAATGGCCACACGGGCGTATTGCCATTCTACACGGGCGTGTGCCCTGTTTCAAAGTCAAATTTTTTATAGATGGTTTAAGGACCCGAGATGATCCTGAATAGTTTTCAATGGTCGATTTAGGGCTCTTAAACCCATAATAAGAAGTTTAAAGTAGAAAAAGTTTTAAAATGGGACCAAGTCTCGATGACTTGGGGAACATTTGTGTGCATGAGATCGAGTTAGGTAATGCCTTGTATTCTACTCCGGTGTGGGTTATGGGTATGGGGTGTTACATGAAGCTTGGGTAACAAACTTCAACAAGGTAAGAACAGTTTTATGCTAACTTTCCCCACAAGATATTTGAGTTTATTCGTTATGAGAAAGCTTGGAAAGAATTTTTTTTAATATTTTGATATATTTTTTGTGTATGAAAAATGTTGAATTATGATAATGAATTTTCGAAGCTTAAATGATGGCGAAATCAAGATTATGTGTTGTAGAGCATCCAAAAAAGTAAGTATCTTTGGATAGTCTTACTTTTCTTATGCTAAAATGTTTAGGAAAGTAAAGAATTTAAGTTATTACTATGAAAATAGTGTAATAAACATGAGATTTATTATATGAATAAACATGAAATGTGTTATTATTAGGTGAATATGTTTAATAAATCACTTGAATGACATAGTTAACAACATTTGCATTAAAATAGTTTTTGAAAACAGCAGTAGTGTGACTTAAAAATTCACCAAAAATTGTTAAAATTGAATTAGAAGTTAAGCCACATACAGTTTGAAAGATTATTGAGTATAGTTTTTATCAGAACTAACAAAACTTGCATCCAAATTAGACAATAAGAGATAAATCTGTTTAAGTGAGGGAAGGTTAAAACTGTTAGTAGCACCTCATGTTTTAACTTTGAAAATTTGTTGAAATTTGTATAAAATGAATTAAATGATGATCATTATATGTTAGAAAATACTATTGAGTCTAATTTCTAATGAAACAAACAAAAAAATTCATCCAAATTAAAAAAATAAGAGAAAAATACTTTTGAGTGAAGAGAAGTCAAAGTTGTTTGGCAATAGCTTTGTCCTAACTTTAAAAATTTGCTAGCATGTGTGTATGTCACGTGGCTAGAAATTCCATCTCGTAATCTGTATGGCCTTATGTGATCTCTTGATTTCAAATCCACCTAATTCAGCCTAACTCTCTCAAAAGTGAGAATTCTCGATAGAAATTCTCTAAGACACCGAAAAGAAAGCGGAAGCAACTCAAAACAAAAAAGCAACAAAAGAACAGAAAATGTCGCAAGAAAGCAACACACAGAGGTCTTTGAGTAAATGCTCTCAAAGTATCTCTATTACTCTAAAATATTACAATTGAGCGATTAAAAATGAGGGAGAGGAACTCTATTTACAGTTGAGTTGTCCCAAAACCAACGGTACAGATTGAGTTACATTGACGGTCAAGATTCGAGCCTATCTAAAATTGATATTCTTAAGGGATTAACTCAATTCATTAAGATTAAAAAAAAATCAAATCTTATCATACTATATATCTTCTAATATGAGTTTCTCTATTTACCATGGTAGCCTTAAATTTCCTTAAGTGTTTTATTTGGTCACCAAGGCTTCAATTAGATGGGTTTCTCCATATGTTCCACGAATTGGGCCAGTTCAGAACTTTAAAATAACTCTTATGTCTTTGCCAAGTCAACAATAAGTCAAAATGAAAAACATTAGATAGTGTTTGGAAGTACCTCACTCGTATCATTTACTCAATCTAATTGCCCAATTTGTATCACTACGTTACAAACATTCTGATGCACAACCCAACTCTCTCATAGGTTGTAGCCCCACTAATGACTCAACAAGCTTCACATAGGTTTGCCGCCCCTCTAGCATTTCCAAGGGGGGTCTTCTTAGGACTCTTTCGATTTACCAAGTCAATGTTCACCAAGAACACCCTCAGCTAGTTGGATCTTTGACAATACCTTGGTTCCTCCTTTCATGTCTCGACTCACCAGCACATCACATGCTTGTTGTCGAGTATCCAAGATACACATACAATCGGAAAAAGGAATCAACAACGCATTAATCCGGTTAAGAAAATTCAACCCAAGAAAGAATTCATAATCATTTAAATGAATTACCTCGAAATCTTCATTATCTTTTCACTCACCGATTTTGTAGCTCCATTCCTTGTGCTACTCTCATAATTAGGACCTCTTTGGAATTAATCGTCTAAATTCTCTTAGTCGATTTGCTAACCAAGAGACCAAGTTTACCCATGGCTCTCTCTAATATAAACAAGTCAGATGCCCCCGTAACGACAAGAGCACTCCTCCTCCGGCCTATGATGTTGATACCACAAACATCAAACATTTCTGCTTGCGATTCCTCTTCGCTTTAGCAGAGTTGAGTATCATTGATTCAAACCTCAACATATTTTCCTCGTCAAGGCTCCAGATCATCTTCTTTAATGATCGTGGATGGCATGGATTGTTGTGGCTAGTCCGACACTCTATGTGTCCCACTACATAAGAAGCATTGTATGAGCTTCTTTGTTGGAAAAAAAATTCAGTTCAAAAATGATTTCCTTGTACAACAAAAAATAAAAATTTTGAAAATCAAGCCGTTTTGTGATATTTATAAAAAATAACTTACCGAAATCATACATTTATTTCCGGCTAGACAAATCCTTGTCAGTTCTAGCTTTCAACCAAACGTCCTTCTCTGCTATTCTCGTACCACGAACTACTTTGAGTGTGAGCTCGAACGATTCAAATCAAATACAAAATCAGAAATAGTTTTCTTTACTTTTAGTGTGAAAACAATCTATCTCAATATAAACCGACTGAATTATTATTCTAGAAAATAGAATTAATACTTAAAGAATAACTGTCACTATTTTCATGTAGAATAACAATATCTTAAAAGTCTATATTTAGCCCTATCTGTATCATTTATTTATAGGGATAAGAGGTAAAACCCTAATTGAATTGTAGATATCTATTTCAATAGAAAAATGAACTTCTAGTCTAACTTGGAGTAGGTGGGACGACAACCTTAGTTAAACAAACTAGGGTTTGCCGTCTCTCTCTTTAAACATGATGAGTTTTTGTGTCTTTTTCATATTGGGTTCAATTACAAATACTTCATGAACTTTTAACTCAGTACTTTATAATTCAATACAACGCGATATTTATTTTTTATTTCTCAAAATAAACATCTTAAATTAATTTAAATAATTAATTTCTCCATTAACTAATTTTCTTAACCTAATTCTAATTCTATTAAAATCATGACCACTTTCTTTGTAAAATAATAAACGAGAAAATATATTGAATATTTCTACATTCAATGGATTCACCATGACTAGTAAATTTATTTTCAATTTCAAACTTCATTTATTCAAAAACATAAATTTATTTTCTAAGTCATTTTCATTTTAATGTAGAGAAAGTCATATTCATTTTCAAATGTCTCTCATTTCTCTAACTTTTTCATTTCTATCCATTTTTGTTCATTTAATTCAACATACAATTCATTTTTAGTTTCAATGAGCTAGCGAAGGAACCGATTAGACTATGCAATTAGGACTCAAATTATTTATAATTAAGTTCCAACTTTTTGTCTATTAATTATAAATTTATTTAATCACGAAGTCATTCCATTATAGTATCATGACTGAACTCTCCCAACAACATACCATTATGAAAACTACTCGATTAGTGCTCGTCCAATGACTTTATCATAAGTGTTTTACCCTCATAGGACATATTTTATCGCTTTGGGATAAATTCGTTCTCCCAACATGATCCTATTTTATCTCATGATAACCATTACAACTTTCTTAATGAAAAGTCAATTACTATTAAATAGTAATCAAGTCATTCATCATAAAAATGAACAACCCGTAACCACATTTACTTTTCATCACGCTTGCTTTTCATCAACCATGTAATGTCAGTGAGAACTATCTTTTACCCATATCTCGAGTTATTAATTTTACTATTGTGAATGATGCTAATTTGAGAAAATAAAATGTATTTACCTCAAATCCAAATATTGTATGTAATATTGTATTAAATATAAAATTGGGAATCACCATAACCTATCTTCTGTAAGCACATTTTTGTACACCATCCATCCATGAATGATGGAGTAGAATAATATGAAATATCAAAATTTATATAAATATATAGCAACTTAACCTAAGAGCTGTTTACTTACCAATGGTTCAGCTATTAATTTCAGCTGACAACAGTTTCCACCAGCTTCCATATGTTGCACTTCGAAAAATAATTGGCCATCACTCTCTAAAAGTATTCATTGCATGTAATGATATCAACTTTACAAAACAATTTGTATGATCATTCAAGGACATTTCCTCAGACAAGTCTTCCATAAAAAAAAAGGTATAATCCAAGTTTAATTCTATAAACTATCATATCGCTAAAAGTCTGTATTAATGGAGTCATAATTGAAAGGGAACGGATATGGTAAGCAAACAAGCAATCCCAATATCAAAACTAAAACTCCAAGTGCAACATACTTGTTATCAGGATCAGTGATTTCCTCCGACAGTGGTGCAATGGGCCCTCTTTGCAAGATGAATATGAGAACCACCCAGTAAAATGCCACGTCATTGAACAATGAAGACAGTCCTAGCAGTCCAATGGAGAGTGAAGTGAAGCGAGCTGAAGCCTGTTTAATTAAAAACTTGGTTAATTTTAACTCTTGGTTATTCCACAACATAATAATTTCGTAAAAAAGAAAGAATATTTTAGGTCTTATTTTCTACTATAACCAAGAAAGGTTTCTCTTACTTGGATTCAGATGTGGATATTGAAACAAATATATGTTTGATATAGATACGGGTATAACTAATTATTTTCACATATTTGAAGGGTTTTTAGAGGATCATATCCTTATGTCTATGTTTGAATAGTTATGTTGTTGCTTCGACTCTTTATTTTTCTTGAATTACACATATTTGACTCCCGTGTTTAACAACAGTTCAGACATGGGTCTTGAAAGATATGATCCTTAGAGATCTCTCCAAAAAAAGGAAAAAAAAATTAAAATTTTGAATATAATCATATCGGACATATACCTATAACTAACATTCTACCCAAACCTGAGTAGCATAGACTATTTCATTTCTTTTAACCAGAAATGAAGTACCTTTCTTCCCCATATTGCAAAGGAGATCCGGCCCCCATCTAGCTCCCCTGCAGGAATGCTGTTGATGGCATTAATGAGAAGCCCAGCCCATGCCCAAATTACAAGTGGGTTGACTGATATAGGTGTGCCTTCCTTCAGTACATCACCTAGAAGCAGCTTTGCTGTAAAAGGAGAGAAAGCTCACAATCAGAATACATCAAATCATAACCTGATTGCTGAAAAGTATGTAATGCTAGCTAGGGAAGAGCATGACAGCAAATGCACCACAAGTTATGACTGCCACTGTAGTAGAACATCAGAAGACTGATCACTCTTTTAACATGTATATTCCTATGTTATTTGGATTTGAATATGAGTGTCAAAAACAGGTATGTTCAAATTTTTATAAGTTTTTTTCATGTATTTGGAGTTGAATATGTGTCCCGCATTTCCGACATGGCTGCTTTAAGATAAATGAATGATCTGAACAATAGAAGTTCTTTACCTACACCACCAGCAAGAAATGATTCATGAAACACAGAAGCATCAACAACAACTCCAATACCATCGCTAGGTGGCAAGATGAAACCTAGAAGGAATAGAACAAAACCCAAAGAAAAACCAGCTAAAGGTCCAGCTGCTGCAACCTTGAGAAGGTCTTCACGATTGGGTACGATATTTTTTATCCTTGTTATGGCACCAAAAGAGCCTATCTGCCATCAAACACAGTCCATTAGACTTGCCGCATTCATATTTATAAAATATTCATCCAATAGTTCAGAAAATGTAGGGAAAATGGTTGCAATTTATGAATTCATAAACAGACACCGTAGTCATAAGAAGCAAAGTGATACTGGTGTCAGATAAAAAGAAAGTTTGTCATACAAATTCCTACAAGATTGACTACTTATGTGCTTCACTAAATAAATTAAAGAACTTAACTGCTTTGGGATCCAAATGTTAATGAAAAACTGGAAATGTCAAGTCTCTTATTCTACATTTTTCTTTAAGCATTCGTATCCAGTACTCGAGTCCGATATATGTTCGGACATGGACATGAGAATGTGACTCTCCAAAATAGGGGTGGCCCATTATAAGGGCCTAGGGGTCCTTTTGGCCCCTCAAAATTTTGGAAAATTTTGATTTTTCCCTTAAAATTTTCTAAAAATTTTAATTAAGCTCTTAAAATTTTATAAAAGTCATTAATCTCAAAATTTTTAAAAATTTTAGTTAGACCCCCAATTTAAAAAAAAAAATCTTATTAAACTCTTAAAATTTTTGAAAATGTTACTACGCCCCCCAAAGGTCAAAACTTAATCCCAGGATCAGCCACTGCTCCAAAGACCCTCCAAGATATATGGTAATGTTCTTATCTATGATTTCCATTCTAGATTGCAGTAAAGATGTAAGGTACCAACTAACAGGAACACAAAAGGGAAAGGAAAAGAGAAGTAGTTTGTTCCGAAACAAAGGATTAATGAAAAGAACTATATATATCACCTGCCAACTTGGAACAAAGAAAGGAACACCAAGCTTAACTCCTGTGCTCTTTGCTACTAAGATGTGGCCCAATTCATGTACCCCCAGAAGAAGTGCAGTAACAAAGGCTCCAGGTAGACCATTCGATAACAAGCTGAGGTTGTCAAATGTTGATCTGGACCATTAACAAAATCATTCGCAGTAATGCAATAAGACAAACTGAATGATCTGATGGAAAATTCTCCTAATTCTAAGAAAGGGGAAACAAAGCAAAAATCAGAAACAATCAACTTAAACTTCCAAGAACCAAGAGAAAAATAATGATGATAGAAACGAGTCCTTGCAAGAGAGAGAGAGAGAGAGAGAGAGAGAGGAATCTTTGTCAAGAAATCTAGGACAGATATTTTCCGAAAGGAATAAACTAAAGTGACAAGGCTAATGTATTATTTACCATCTTAAAATACTCAAACTGAGTGATCAATCAAATAAGTATTTATGAGCTTGGTACAATTCTCAAAACATGATCCTCAGAAGGGAAAACGTCCTAAATAGTAGCAGTTTTGTCTTGTTTATGGTTTGGTTATGATGACAAGAAAAAGCCACAGTTAAGATTTTGATTAAGATGTCAGAGTGAAAGTGATAGAAAATCATACAATAAGTTGGACTGCAATGCAGGCACATTCCGAAGAAGTAAGGTAAACACTGTAACCAGACCAAAAGCCCCAGCTGCCAACCACTCAGGGACAGCTGCAAAAAGGATACTTTAGTCTTAATGACAATGGCTTTGGTGTATGACATGGATGACATTAAACTTTTGAATAACGTAATAGCATAGCCAAGTACCAGTTGTCTCTGGTTGCAAAGTCGTTTTTGGGACAACAACTGCCACTGGTTTGTCATCTTCTGGATTGATAAGAAGGAAAAGCTTATATTCATCGCCAAATTTGTTCTGTATATTCATTTAGAAGAAATTAAATAAAGAATCAGCCATTAACCTCCACAATAGTACAATGGAACAAGCAGAGTAAACATACCTGCATCCTAGTAGATATCTTTTCATAACTTCTAGCAGCTTGTCCCCGAAGATTTCCTTTGAACAATACTCCACCCTATCAAATATCACGCAAAAAAAAGAACATAAGTAAGAAACAAAAATAAAATTGCTAACAGTTTTCTGCTATCTTATTCTCAAGGACAATACAAAACCTATTGAAGGAGAAGTTCAATCTATAACCACGTAAATATTATTATCTCCATGGATATGTTATGAATTCAAGTTGCAGAGGCAATTTTAGTTTATTTCAGCCCCTTAAGAATCTTCAGATACATGTTTGAAAGAAAAGGAAAAAAAGGATCAAGGAAGCCTAGAACTATCAAAATAACTAACACACCTCATACGGTTCCTGGCTCGTTACGAAGAACGTATCAAATGCAAATACTTGATCCTTAAGAATGTCAATGGTTTCCTTTGGAATCCTCATTGATTCATCCAGTTGTTGTGGCTGTTCAGGAAACAAGGGAAGATGTAAAAGAAGCAGGAAAAGAAGATCTCTCTTGTAAATTCCAGCCTAGGAAGTGATACAGCATCATGATCACCTTCACACCTGGCAGAGGCGATCCACTAGTAACTTCAATAGCGTCATCCTCCTGTATCAAACACAATCCTGATGTGATAAAGGTTGAGCAAGCTATGATTAATGTTTTGCAGATTACAAAAATGGCAGCTGAATGTGACTTCATGTACTAAAATACTTCAAACTGTAGGTATGGCAGGAGCTTGCTTGGACTCAAGGGTCAGTGTCGGATGGGTATGCCCAAATTTCTAAGTTTTCCATATATTTGAGGAGGTTTATACTCCCATACCAATATTCGAACATAATGCTAGTTATAGCTATAGCTAAACTACTACCTAGCTTTCAATTGGACAAAAACATTTCTATCAAAATAGAGAAACGGGATTAAAAACCACCAAAAGTTGTGAATTTAAGGAGATGAACATGAAATCTAACAAAGTGGCCTGCAAAAAGCACAGTAGCACGATCTTGCATTGAGAACAAACCTGGCAACTTTGGACATGATGGATTATACAGACATGAGCAAGACAGAACACGAAAAAAAAAATACACGAATGCAAGAACATTCAGATTTTATATAATATGAAATATTAGCATATTAAAATTTATATAAATATATGCTACCTTAAAACACGAGACAAATACCATCTCTAATTGAGAACCAAGTAATGTAGGGGCTTGCCTATTGCCCTATTCTGTCACTATAGGGATACTACTACAGAATAGAAATTTAGTACCTGCACAGCACCTTGAGCTGTAGTTTCTGCATCATTATTGTTTATTTGTTGAACATTTATGGGCTGCAAATCAATCTGGGAATCTTTTTCCTCTACAGAATCAGTTGTTGCCGGCTTTTCTCCACTTTCGTGCGTATCTTCCTCCTACAGACATTCAACATCGAACATCAAAGAACATTTCCCTTTTCATCCAAAAATAAACCATCTTGAGCTAACTGCTGGATCCAAAATTGCAAAAATACCACATGTTGAGTGCATTCACAAAGTAGTTCATAACTTCTTGATAGATTCATTAATAAAAAATGCAATAATTCCAAATTTGTATCAACATAGAAAAGAAAATAAATAAAGGAATTTTTTTTAAAAGTCCGAACTAATTGAGTAATAAAATAATTACCTCATCATTATTACTATCTGGTCCAGTTTCTGTTTCAGTCACTCTACAAAACATCTCTCTTTTCCTGCAAAGTCTATAAGAGGAATAAAGAATTAGTTCATAAGCTTTCTTCTTCAGCAGAATATTTTTAAAAAAATAATGAGAAAAAAAACTACCTAGGGACGCGAGAAAACTTCAAGTTCCTTAAACGACACCGTTGCGAGTTAGCAAAGCTCGAAGACGACAATAATGGCTGAAACCGAAGATCGCAGCAAGAGCTACATTGAGATAAGACACCAAAGTTCCCGCGGAAACTTGCTGCTAAATTCATTTTTTTTTCTAAAAGAAATGAAATCCAAATTCCTCAAAAGACGTAAATTTAATTCAATTGAAGATCAAATTCCATTGGAAAAAAAAATTCAATGCTTTATGAAAATTTTGCTTCGCAGATTTTTAAAAGAGAGATTGGAATTTTTTTTCTCAATGTTATTTTGGAGTCTTATCCGTTTTGCTGTTGCTCGTTGCATCGATGGACTTACTGCGAGAGAACGATATTTCTGGGAGATCCGATTATTGAAAGGCGAAACCTATTGCACCAGTTGTATTGAGACACGTGCATAGTGAAATTGCGTGGACTATTTTGAATGGTGACGTTGTTGAGGAATCTCAATTTTGAGAGGCTACTTAGATATTTGATGAATATCTGAATAGTAGCTTACCTGCTTGGTAATGCTTGAAAACAAAACCTTAGTAGCTCTAAATATTTTTTTAAGGATTTTTCACTTAAATAATATAAAATAATTAAATAAATACTAAAATGAGATAAAAGGCAATAATATTTATAAATCTAGATAAAAGTTACAGTAAAAAAATCGATGTCACTTGACCAATCGATGACACCCTTCTCCCCAACTATCGGTCACATTAAGTTTTAAAAAAATAATACTTTTATATGGGTGTCGTCTGCTCAATTGATAACACTAAATTAAAATGTGATGATCTAAAATATTTAGGGATTTAATATGGAAAATTGCCATTTTGATTGAAAAGCCTCCAAATAGCTTGGGCCATCAAACTTCAAATAGGGTAAATTCCTTCATAAACCCATCTTATTTATTATTTCTTTTTGTTTCCCTGCAACACTAAAAAAAAAAAATAGAGAGGCCTCTTACCAATTAGTCCAAAATATTTTTTATTAAAAAGTATTTTTGTAAAAATGGATTCCAACTGAAATAAATTTTATTTATTTTTCAAAAATAAATCTTTTGTTCAAATAATTTTTGTAAATTTATTTTTCAAAAATTATTCAAACTAGAATAAAATATTTTGAAAAAATATTTTCGATAAATAAATGAAACTTATTTTTAGTTGAAATCGATTTTTTACAAAAATACTTTTTAGTAGGAAAAACTTTGTGGACTAATTGGTAATAGGCCTCTTTTATTTTTGGTGTGGAAGGGAAATAAAAGAAAATAAATAAGAAGGGGGTTTATTAAGCAATTTACCCTTTTGAAGTTAGGTGCCGCCAAGCTGTCAAGCAACACCCTTAATGCTTTTCATCACATTTCTGTCTGATGCCACCGATTTGACCAAACAACATCCCATAAAAAAAATTTAAACCTGATGTGACTGATGACTGAGGAAAGGGGTGTCGCTAATTGGTCAGGCGACACAGATTTTTTACTGTAACTCTTGCCTATATTCGTAAATATTATTGTCTTTATCCCATTTCAGTATTTATTTAATTATTTTGTAACACCCCAAACCCGGCCTAGACGTTATGATCGGATCCGACATGCCACATCGAAGCGTTCAAAACATTTTATATTGTTGGTTCAGAAAAACTTACTTAGTGTTTTAAAAGATAATTTCATTATAGGTTAAAGTGAATGGAAGTCATGCACCGGTAGGAAACCGAAAAGAGGTGGTGAGTCCATCGGATCGCTTAGGTACCAAGCTCCTTCGGATCCAATCCTAGACATGCATACCGCCATTGCCACACCTTAATGTCATGGATATTTCTAGGAAACCGATTTGATTAAGTCATTTTTAGAAAAAGTGATTAATTTTGGAAAATACTTTCATTGCAGAAGCTTTGTTTGTTGTCGTGTTATTTTGAAATCAATTGTTTTTGAAAACGCGCCCTAAAGCTATCCAATTTCAACAGTTAAAATAAGTAATATCTATCTTAGTAATACATATTAAAACCATCAAAAATAATTAAGCGGCCTTATTACATTTAAAAACCCAAAACTTCAAACATAAATAAAAGGATGTCCAGTTCACCAGAAGAAAATCAAACTTTCGAGCGGGTGGCCACTCGAATTCCCTCACGACTCCAAGCCCACTATGGTTGGGGATTTCTGCGTTGATGAAAATAAAAGGGGTGAGTTTGGGGAAACTCGATGTGTAAGGAAAACCCATTCAAAGCCCAAGTCACTCAAGCCTATTGGGCCTAAGCCCATTCAGTAATAATGTGTTATTGGACGAGCCCTTTCAGATTACAATAAAGCGGGCCTTAGCCCTTTATTCAGATAACAGTATGGCCCATAGGCCCATTTCAAAATACATGCAACATCAATAACATATGCAAGCCCATTTGGGAGACTACTCAACCCACTAACCACTACACTCCACTGCACCACCCCCTACACTCCATGTGGGAGTAGCTCAACCCACCCCACCCAACACTCCACATTCTTGACCTTTCGCTCGATTAACGATAAATTGAGGCAAAGCCTCTAATACGTGGACAAGCCACTTTCAAGACTTCCTCCGTCAATATCCCAATCCCATGCATCAGATAATAACAATATGGCATGCAAGAAATAACGACGTTAAACATGCATTTAGGTCAATTTAACCCTAGGGGTATTTGGTAATTTATCTTCTAGGGTAAAGCGTAAATTTTCCACTTTTAAAGGTATTTCATAATTTATCTATTTTAGGGTTTTTCATGCATATTCCTACTTTTCACGAACTAATGAGAATCACGCATCGAGGGTTCTTCAATTGGGCCGTTGGCCCATCATTCCAATTTTGGCCCATTAAGCCCAAAAATATCGAGGGTATGTAAATCATGCACTTTGCGGTCCAAATTTTGCAGCTTACCAAAAACATTAATCGATTTACCTCACGAGCATTCACACACTCGCAAATCTACAAAATACCGGTTTTCGGCATTTCGGCTTTTCGACTTTTGTTGATCCAAACTAAGAAAGAGGGTGTTAGTTACACACCTATTTGCGACGATATGCTGACGAGATCCACACATGAACCGCCTACAATTGGATTACTAACATGTTAATCTAACTATTCAAATACAAACTACGTATTAACCCCTTACAATATTCGGCCAACCACACCTACAGATCATAGTAAGCTTATAAGAAATCAATAAGCAACTCATTAACAAATTTTTGTCAATGTTTACCACATAATCATAATCTCACTGCAAGCTGTCTTCCTAAACAACAGTCACTAAATCATTTATAACTGGAGCTACGAAACTCCAAATCAAATGCCGTTAATTTTACCTGAAAATAGACTCATATATCTTCTATCCATAAAATTTTCAGAATTTTTGGTTTAGCCAATCAATACCAGATTTTTCTTAAAGTTTCCCATGTTTCACTGTTTGACTAATCTGACCACTCTTCATTACGAATCAAATTTCTCATTGTACAGAATTAGAAATATGTTCTCGTTTATTCCATTTGAAACTAGACTCATTAAGCTTTAATTACATAATTTATGCAGCTTCTAAATCATCTCCCACAATTTATGGTGATTTTACAAAGTCACGTTACTGCTGCTGTCCCAAGCAGATTGATTACCAAATCACTCTTTCACACCTAACTTGCATGCTTGTTATTTAAACATGTATATCACCAATCAATCATCACATATGTATGATTTTGCTTAAGTATAATCTCCATTTCATCATTTTAAAGCACAACATGTTAGCCGATTTTTCCCTTTAGCATCTAAGGCACATGCATGTTCATTTGTTTGGCTCAACTTCACCTATCTTCCATTTTTCATCAAAAGAACATGAAACAACAACCATTTCCTTCATTTTAATTCATGACCAAATGCTCACAGCACAACTAAAAACCAAAATATGCTTCAAGAGTTAAGGTAGAATCAAGAAGAACTCATGAACCTCAAAATAAAAGCAAACTACCATGAACTTACCTTCAATTTTCTTTTCCAAGTGACCGGACATTCAAGAGCTTTCTCCTCTCCTTTCTCTTCTCTAACTTTAGGCTATGATGAACAAAGATGGACAAAACTTTGTTCTTTTCACCCTTTTTTTTTTAATAAAATTTCATATTTCATCCATTTAATTCTTTAATACAAAAGACATGAAATTCCCATCTTGGAACATTTACCTAAACCATTATCATGGAACATTTACCTAACCCATTATCATGGAATATTTACTTAATCTATTATGATGGAACATTTACCTAACCCATTATCAATTGGTACCATGAATTATGGATATCAAGTGCTCATATTGTCTACAACAACATGATGGCTGACCACTTCATGTAAAATGGGAGGTTTGTCATGCAAATCCTCCTATTTTGCACTCCTATTTATTTGGCCACTTCAATTTAGCCTATAGCATTTTCAAACATTTTCACATAGGTTCTATTTCATAATTTCACCCCCTTTTTCTTATGGAACAAAAATTAACTAAAATTGACGAGTTCTATCTTAAGCTTGGGCCTTCTAGAGGCCCACTAACATAATTAAACCTATGCCAACATTCACAGAATTCTCGAAAATTGGGGCGTTACAACTCTACCCCCCTTAAAAAAATTTCATCCTCGAAATTTACCTGATCCAACTAGTTGAGGGTATTGTTGACGCATAGTCTCTTCTGATTCCCAAGTAGCTTCTTCCTTTCCATGATTACGCCAAAGCACTTTCACTAACGGGACAGATTTCCTTCTGAGAACCTTAACATCTCGAGCCAATATTTGTACAAGCTCCTCCTCAAAGGTCAAATCAGTCTGAACTTCAATTTCTGCAACTGGCAGGACATGAGCAGGGTCAGAACGATAACGCCTTAACATGGAGACGTGAAAAATATCGTGAATCCTGTCTAACTTTGGAGGCAATTCCAACTGATAAGCCACTGGGCCTACTCGCTTCAAAACCCGATAAGGCCCAATGAACCGCGGACTCAACTTGCCCTTCTTACCGAACCTTAATATCTTCTTCCAAGGAGAAACCTTTAAGAAGACCATATCACCTACTGAGTACTCAATCTCCTTACGCTTCAAATCTGCATACGACTTTTGCCTATCAGATGCTTCTTTTAACTGGTCCTAATTATTCTGACCTTATCCTCAGTACCAGCTACTAACTCTGGTCCAAGAACTTGTCGCTCTCCTAGTTTGGTCCAACAACTAGGTGTACGACACATTCGTCCATACATTGCTTCATACGGTGCCATTCGAATACTACGCGGTAGCTATTGTTATGCGCAAATTCTGCCAACGGCAAGTAATCCTCCCAACTACCTCAAAAGTCAATCACGCATCCCCTCAACATGTCCTCTAAAATCTGAATAACCCTCTCTGACTGACCATCAGTTTGGGGATGGAAAGCCGTACTAAAGTTCAATCGCGTCCCCAAAGCCTCATGCAACTTTTGCCAAAATCGAGATGTGAATCTGGAATCCCGATCAAAAATAATTGAAACTGGGACTCCATGAAGTCGTACAATCTCCGCCACATACAGCTTGGCTAGCTTTTGAAGCGAAAAGTCAGTACGTACAGGTATGAAATGGGCTGATCTGGTCAACCTATCCACAATCACCCATACAGAGTCTTTCTTTGATGGTGTCAAAGGCAACCCACTCACAAAGTCCATGGTTACCCTCTCCCACTTCCAAAGTGGTATCTTTACCTGCTGTAACAGTCCAGAAGGTAATTGATGCTCAGTTTTCACTTGTTGGCATGTCAGACATTTTCCTACAAACTCCGTTACTTCTCGCTTAAGTCCAGGCCACCAGCACAATTCTCGCAAGTCGTGATACAACTTATTCCCTTCAGGATGCATGGCACATAGTCCCCCATGAGCTTCCTTCAATATTGTCTGCCTTAAATCAGAGTCCCTCGGAAAACAAATTCTTCCTCAGAAACACAAAACTCCATCACCATTTAAACCAAACTCAGAAGTTTCCCCTTCCTTAACTTGTTGAAAATGAGCAACCAAAGACTCATCTTCCAACTGCTTTTCCTTAATCTGGTCCACCAGGTTGGCCTTACTTGCAATTCACCAACAAGCGCCATCATCATCTGAGACTCAAACGAGCAAACATTGCTCTCAGATCAGATACGGTTCTACGACTTAAAGTATCGGCTACCACATTAGCCTTGCCTGAATGATACTCGATCGAACAGTCACAATCCTTAAGCAACTCAATCCATCTCCTTTGCCTAAGGTTCAGCTCCTTCTGAGTCAACAAATACTTAAGACTCTTATGGTCAGTGTATATAATACACCTTTCTTCGTACAAGTAATGTCTCTAAATCTTAAGTGCGAATATCACTGCTGCCAACTCCAAATCATGAGTCGGATAGTTCCCTCATGAGGCTTAAGCTATCGTGATGCATATGCAACCACCTTACCCTCTTCCATTAATACGCAGCCCAAACCTACGTATGATGCGTCACTGTCCACACTAAAATCCTTCCCAGACTCCGGCTGAATTAACACAGGTGCTTCAGTCAGAACTTTCTTCAACTTCTCAAAAGCCTCCTACTGGGTCTCAGTCCATACAAACGGTATCCCTTTCCTTATGAGTTTTGTCAGAGGTGCTACCATCACAGAAAAACCTTCCACAAACCTTCTGTAGTATCCTGCCAACCCTAGGAAGCTTCGAATTTCCGACACCGTCCTAGGTGGCTTCCACTCCAAAATTGCTTCAATCTTTCGAGGGTCCACCTTAATCCCTTCGGCAGAGACCACATGTCCTAAGAAGGTTACCTCCCTCAACCAAAATTCACACTTGCTGAACTTCGCAAAGGGTTCCTTCTCCCTTAACACTCACAGCACTATACGGAGATGCTCATTATGTTTCACTTCAGTTTCAGAATATACCAGGATATCATCAATAAAGACGACTACGAACTGATCTAAAAATGGTTGGAACATACGATTCATCAGATCCATAAACACTGCAGGAGCGTTCGTCAGTCCAAATGGCATAACCAGAAACTTGTAATGACCATACCGAGTCCTGAATACTGTCTTATGGATATTTGCCTCCTTAACCCTTAACTTATGATATCCAGATCGAAGGTCGATCTTGGAAAATACAGAAGCTCCTCTAAGCTGGTCGAATAGATCGTCAATCCTTGGCAATAGATACTTATTCTTAATCGTCAGTTTGTTTAACTTGAGATAATCAATGCACATCTGCATCGTACCATCCTTCTTCTTCACGAATAGTACTGGTGCTCCCCATGGAGACACGCTTGGCCTAATGAAGCCCCTATCCAAAAACTCTTGAATTTGAGCCTTTAACTCCACTAACTCCTTCGGTGCCATCCTATACGGTGTGATGGACACAGGCGCCGTTCCAGGCAACAAATCTATTCCAAACTCAACTTCTCGGTTCGGAGGCAATCTTGGAAGCTCCTCCAAAAAACATCTGGGAACTCCTTTATGGTTCTAACCTTATCCACTGTCAGTCCCTCCTCTTTTGATTGACTTACAAATGCCAAACAGGCTTCACAACCTTTCCGAATCCACTTCTCGGCTCTTAATGCCGACACCACATTAGACAAATAATCTCTTCACTCATCTATCACCATAACCTTCTCATCCTTTGTGGTCCTTAACACCATTCGTTTAACAGCACAATCCAGAGTCGCTTTATGCTTAACAAGCCAGTCCATTCCCAAAATGAGATCAAACTCTCCGAACGGTAACTCTATTAGATCTCCAGGGAAAATCTTACCTTGAGTTTCTAAGGGTACATCCCTATACAGTTTGTCTACCCTAACCGAGTGACTCAAATGACTTAGTACAGATACCCCACTCACAATCTCCTCAGAGCAGTCCAAGTTGTCCATAATCCGTTCAGTGGCCTCCAACCAATTTTCTGCCACGTTCGGGGCTATACCAGACACGCCCCTAAAGATCTCCGCTCTGTTAGCCCGAAGTCGTTCAGAAATAGATCCCGAACTCCATTGCCGTACTTGCCCCAAAGAACCCTTTCCAAAACACGAAGCATTGCTCGTGACGGTATCATCCCACCGCGGTCATGAGACTCTACCTCTCATTGCCGGTGGTACCGTGCATCTACCACCAAGCATATGTCTCAAGACGAAGATCTCGCCGAGCACTTCCTCGGCTCCGTCCTGACCTCTTGTACTCATATCGTATTATCTTGATTATGAATTTTATGCATCAATTAATATTTGGTGTTTATTACGGATGTTTTATGAATCGATAGTAATTCAGAGTTTGTTTTCGCAGAATCGAAGTCTAGCTACAGTTTCAGTCTCTTATCAAATTTTTCTATGGTTTCAGTATCATCCTATCTAGAGTATCCTAGTAGGATTTTAGTACAGACTGATAATTTAGAAAAATATTCAGAGAAGTTCAGAGTAATACTTACAGACTTGAGCCGGAGATTCGGAATGCCACCTTCTAAAGATCTAAATTTTGAAAATCGCGTTTTTCGCAAAAAAAATTTTGTTCTTGAAAATCTTTGTTTTTTTGTAAACCCATTCCACAGCCGAGTTGTTGCAACCTAGGCTCTGATACCACTAAATGTAACACCCCAAACCCGGCCCAGACGTTATAACAGGATCCGACATGCCACATTGAAACGTTCAAAACATTTTATATTGCTGGTCCAGAAAAACTTACTTAGTGTTTTAAAGATAATTTCATTATAGGTTAAAGTGAATGGAAGTCAGTGCACCGGTAGGAAACCGGAAAGAGGTGGTGAGTCCATCGATTGCTAAGTACCAAGCTCCTTCGGATCAAATCCTAGACATGCATACCGCCATTGCCACACCTTAACGTCATGGATATTTCCAGGAAACTGATTTGATTAAGTCATTTTTAGGAAAAGTGATTAATTTTGGAAAATACTTTCATTGTGGAAGCTTTGTTTGTGTCGTGTTATTTTGAAATCAATTGTTGTTTTTGAAAACGCGCCCTAAAGCTATCCAATTTCAACAGTTAAAATAAGTAATACCTATCGTAGTAATACATATTAAAACCATAAAAAATAATTAAGCGGCCTTATTACATTTAAAAACCCAAAACTTCAAACATAAATAAAAGGATGTCCAGTTCACCAAAAGAAAATCAAAATTTCAGAACGGGTGGCCACTCCGAATTCCCTCACAGCTCCAAGCCCACTATGGTTGGGGATTTTCTACGTTGATGAAAATAAAAAGGGTGAGTTTGGGGAAACTCAGTGTGTAAGGAAAACCCATTCAAAGCCCAAGTCAGCTCAAGCCTATTGGGCCTAAGTCAATCGTGTAAGTGTTCTTGGACCGAGCCCTTTCAGATTACAATAAACGGGCCTTAGCCCTTTATTCAGATAACAGTATGGCCCATAGGCCTATTTCAAAATACATGCAACATCAATAACATATGCAAGCCTATTTGGGGAGACTACTCAACCCACCAACCACTACACTCCACTGCGTACCAGCCCTACACTCCATGTGGGAATAGCTCAACCCACCCACCCAACACTCCACAGATTGCGGCCTTTGCTGCTCGATTATCGATAAATTGAGGCAAAGCCTCCAATCGTGGACAAGCCACTTTCAATACTTCCTCCGTCAATATCCCAATCCCATGCATCGATAATAACAACATGGCATGCAGATAAATAACAACGATTAAACATGCATTTAGGTTAATTTAACCCTAGGGGTATTTCGGTAATTTATCTTGTAGGGGTAAAACTGTAAATTTTTCACTTTTAAAGGTATTTCAATAATTTATCTATTTTAGGGTTTTTCATGCATATTCCTACTTTTCATGTACTAACAGAATCACGCATCGAGAGTTCTTATCAATTGGGCAGATTGGCCCATCATTCCAATTTTGGCCCATTAAGCCCAAAAATATCGAGGTATAGAAATCATGCACTTTGCAGTCCAAATTTTGCAGCTTACCAAAAACATTAATCAATTTACCTCACGAGCATTCGCACACTCGCAAATCTACAAAATACCAGTTTTCGGCATTTCGGCTTTTTGACTTTTGTTGATCCAGACTAAGAAAGAGGGTGTTAGCTACACATCTATTTGCGACGATATGCTGACGAGATCTACACACGAACTGCCTACAATTGGATTACTAACACGTTAATCTAACTATTCAAATATAAACTACGTATTAACCCCTTACAATATTCGGCCAACCACACCTACAGATCATAGTAAGCTTATAAGAAATCAATAAGCAACTCATTAACAAATTTTTGTCAATGTTTACCACATAATCATAATCTCACTGCAAGCTGTCTTCCTGAACAACAGTCACTAAATCATTTATAACTGGAGCTACGAAACTCCAAATCAAGTGCCGTTAATTTTACCTGAAAATATACTCATATATCTTCTATCCATAAAATTTTCAGAATTTTTGGTTTAGCCAATCAATACCAGATTTTTCTTAAAGTTTCCCATGTTTCACTGTTTGACTAATCTGACCACTCTTCATTACGAATCAAATTTCTCATTGTACAGAATTAAAAATATGTTCTCGTTTATTCCATTTGAAACTAGACTCATTAAGATTTAATTACATAATTTATGTAGCTTCTAAATCATCTCCCACAATTTATGGTGATTTTCCAAAGTCACGTTACTGCTGCTGTCCCAAGCAGATTTATTACCAAATCACTCTTTCACACCTAACTTGCATGCTTGTTATTTAAACATGTATATCACTAATCAATCATCACATATCTATGATTTTACTTAAGTATAATCTCCATTTCATCATTTTAAAGCATAACATGTTAGCCGATTTTTCCCTTTAGCATCTAAGGCACATGCATGTTCATTTGTTTGGCTCAACCTTACCTATCTTCCATTTTTCATCAAAAGAACATGAAACAACAACCATTTCCTTCATTTTAATTCATGACCAAATGCTCACAGCACAACTAAAAACCAAAATATGTTTCAAGAGTTAAGGTAGAATCAAGAAGAACTCATGAACCTCAAAATAAAAGCAAACTACCATGAACTTACCTTCAATTTTCTTCCCCAAGTGACCGAACATTCAAGAGCTTTCTCCTCTCCTTTCTCTTCTCTAACTTTAGGCTATGATGAACAAAGATGGACAAAAATTTGTTCACCCCTTTTTTTTAATAAAATTTCATATTTCATCCATTTAATTCTTTAATACAAAAGACATGAAATTCCCATCTTGGAACATTTACCTAAACTATTATCATAGAACATTTACCTAACCCATTATCATGAAATATTTACCTAATCCATTATCGTGGAACATTTACCTAACCCATTATCAATTTGTACCATGAATTATGGATATCAAGTGCTCATATTGTCTACAACAATATGATGGCTGGCCACTTCATGTAAAATGGGAGGTTTGTCATGCAAATCCTCCTATTTTGCACTCCTATTTATTTAGCCACTTCAATTTAGCCTATAGCATTTTCAAACATTTTCACATAGGTTCTATTTCATAATTTCACCCCCTTTTTCTTATGGAACAAAAATTAACTAAAATTGCCGGGTTCTATCTTAAGCTTGGGCCTTCTAGAGGCCCACTAACATGATTAAACCTATGCCAACATTCACAGAATTCCCGAAAATTGGGGCATTACATATTTTATATTATTTGGGTGAAAAAACCATTTTTTCATTATCCAACTATAAATATTACAAAATGATTACTGAATAATTTTTTTTTTGTCATTCAATTATGAAAAGTTATAAAATAGTCACCTAACTATTCAATTTTATCTTTTTTAGTCACCAGCGTAGGGATGGCAAAACTCGAATCGTCTGATGAATTTCGAATCAATTCGTTCTGAATTGAGCGAATTATTTCTTTTGAAAAGTAAATGCGGGGTGAGGCGATGAGACTTTTTTTTCTTGAAAGTTGGTTATAAAACGATTATGATAATAGCTTGTCCTGTAACACCCCTTACCCGTACCCGACACTGGGATAAGGTACGAGGCGTTACCGGACAAACATACAAACATTAAACTAAAATACAGGCCATAAAATTTCATTCATATTTCAAAGCGTTCATTCACTTACACATAGTTCCTTATTTGAGTTTACGGAGCCCAAAACATACTTTAGAAAGGGTTCGGGACTAAACCGAGAACTTACGAAAATCTTGAAAATTTCATGCTTTAAGGCTCCACACGCCCGTGTCCCAAAGTCGTGTTCCATACACGGTTGAGACACATGGCCGTGTCTCTGCCTGTGTGGAATATACCTAGGCTATTTTCCAAGCTTTGGTCAACCTTGATCTCTTACACACTTATACAAAATCAAAAGCATATAACATGGTATTCATTTAATGATTAAACATCCTCAATTAAACCACAAACATAGCATTTGTATGTCATCATACATGTGTCTCTCACACTCATTTTACCTTGTTTATTATAGTACCACTTATACATTTATACCAAGATTATCATCTTATCAAATATCTTCAGCTTAATCATCAAGCATTCATATTTAAAGCTAGATCATATCTTTATAAAATACCACAATTCAGATCATGAGAATAACATGTTTGCTCTGAAACATTTCAATTCAATTCCATACCCAACAAGCATTACATTGAGACTAGTCATATATATATATATATATATATATATATATATATATATATACATGTCATTATACATAACATTCTCTTTCTGCTTTTCTTATAAACACATATCATTTATTTCATTATATCAATATTTCATATACCATAGTTTCCATGTATTCCACATATATTTATTTTTCCTTCTCCTCCTCTCCATTCCACATCCTTAATGTATATAGCATTCTTGTAAGTACGATTTCACAATTTACTAATAAATTCTCACATCAAATTGTCCACACGAGTCATAGTCACTTAATTATTTATAATTCGAGCTACAGAGCTCCAAATTAAGATCCGCAAATTTTCGTTGAACCTAGACTCATATATATTTCCACCATAAAATTTTCATAATTTTTGGTTTAGCCAATTAGTATATTTTATTCATTAAAATTTCCCTTGTTTCACTTTCTGATAGTTCTGACCTCTCTTCACTAAAAATTAATTATATCACAGTACAGAACTCGAATAATGTTCTTGTTGATTTATCTTGAAAATAGACTCATTAGGGATTTTAAAAATATAAGTTTGAGCCTATAATTATTTTTCTCCAAATTTTTGTGATTTTCCAAAGTCAGAACAGGAGATCACATAATCATTCTGAACCAGTCTCACAAAAACATAAATATCTCAAAATATAGAACTCCTTTCTTGCTCTGTTTCTTTTATATGAAAATAGACTCATTAAGATTTAATTTGATATCTCATTCAGTCTCTGATTCAATTTCTAATATTTTTGGTGATTTTTCAAAATCACATCACTACTACTGTCCCAATAGTTTTATTGCTAATTCACTCTTTCACACTTTCTTTGTATTAACCTCATTTTAACATACATATCACAAATCATTTTCACCGCATTTCATACATCACAAGTATAGGCCCATGATCACGAGGTCACCATAAAATCATTCTCATGTATAACTTACTTATTTATAACCTTACCACATCCTGGTCACTTAATGAACACATCATTCACATAACCAAGTTCCTGCACTTATTCATCACAAAACTCACAAAGCAATACATAGAGAGTCTCCCGTTGAACACTTCGGATCAATCCTCGATACTTGGTGGTTTCAGCACATAGCTCCACCCATCATATAGTTCGGCTCTCTTGTACACATAGTGAACACTTAGTAGCACCCATGTGACCTAGCCAGTTTATCTCGTAGCTCTCTTGTCTACATGGTGTCCTTCACCTGGAACCACACAGCAACCTAGCTACATATATCCCGTAGCTCTCTTGTCTACATGGTGTACACATAGTATCACCCATGCAACCTAGCTACATCATAATGTCTCGTAGCTCTCTTGTACACATGATGTGCACTCGGCACCATACAAGTGACCTAGCTACATACCATCAGATCATCCAATCTTCCAGAAGGTTCAATCGGATTTCTCTCTTTCCAACAATTTCACCAATCAAGTAATTATCCACAAAAATATTTCCAATATTATTATAAAATATCATAATACAAGTAATAGTGATGTATTACTTACATATAAACTTACATCTCATTTAATATCAAGGTAATAACATTAAATTACACATTGCCTTATTAAAATCATATGAACTTACAATTTCTCATAATATCCGTAATCATATAAATCACATTTATGTATGATAATTCAATGCACTTCATGTACCATAGACATATTTTAAAATCAATTCATAAACTGGGCACCATAAACATTTAATTTAACATAATTCAATTAATTCACTAAATTTAACTTTCAAATATAAATTACAGCATTATTGCTGTATTATTATCATACCAACTTACATACTTTCAACACCTCGGAAATCATAGTAAATATATCAATTTTACATTGAAAAATGCATAAATTAATGCTTATTATACATATGAACTTACCTCGATACTAAAATGGTCATTTTACCAACTTTCCCAATTTTTGATTTTTCTCTCATTCTAGGTTCAAATCTCATTTTTCGGGATCTAAAACATCATATTTTACTTATTTAATTAATGTACTATTCAAAACAGTCCTTAACTCAAACTTTGGAAAAATTACAATTTTGCCCCTAAACTTTTGCATATTTACACTTTTGCCCCTAGGCTCGGGAATTAAACTTTATCCCTTATTCTTATGTTTTATGACATGCTGATCATTTTTCTCTTCTATGGAAACATCAAATTCTCACTCTAACATATACTTATGACTATTAGGTATTTTTACCGATTAAGCCATTTTGCTCGTTTTCACTTAAAACCGAGTAGCACAAGTTGTATAACATAATTTGAAACCCCATATTGTATCATAAAACACCATAATAAACAAATATCACCTATGGGTATTTTTTCAAATATGAACCCTAGGTTGAATTATTGCTAGCATAAGCTAAATCAAGTTACCGGGACTCTAAAAACGTAAAGAACTTGAAAAATGAGGTTAGAACGGACTTACTATTGAGCTTGGAAAGCTTGAAAACCCTAGCCATGGAGTCTCCCTTGGTATACACGTCCATGGTGAGGAAGATGAGCGGAATTGGCTTTTAATTTTGTATTTTAATTCATTTTACCCCTAAATGACCAAAATGCCCTTACTACTAAACTTTCCAAAAATTCCATCCATGTCCAATTTTTGTCCATAACTTAGAAATTGGTCAAATTGCTATTTAAGACCTCCTAATTAATATTTCAAAGCAATTTCATACTAGAAACTTCTAGAATGCAAGTTTTGCAACTTATTCAATTTAGTCCCTAACTTCAAATTAAGCACTTTATGCATAGAATTTCTTCACGAAATTTTCACATAATCATGCAATCATATCATAGACCTCAAAATAATCATAAAATAATTATTTATATATCAGATTTTATGGTCCCGAAACCTCTGTTCCAACTAGACCCAATTTTGGGCTATTACATGTCCCACCCTGACCTACTCCACTATATAAAATTATGATTTTGTCGTTATATATATAAACTATTAAAAAGGTAAAAATGTAATAACATAATATATAAAAATCCATATATTTTATGTTTAAATATTTACTTGACTTTGAAAAGATTAAAAATATTAAAGATAAGGAGCAAAAGTTAAATTGAAATAAGGTGGAGTGGGGATGGATGCATCCAACATCCATAGAGATGGTAATGGTTTCCAAAATTGCGCATCCATAATGGAGCGGGGTGAGTGATAAAGCAGAACATGTCAACTAGGGAACAGTGGTGAATTTAGTAATATTCGCCTTCACCTTGCTCAACTGCCATCCTTATAGCAACAGGCTAACGGTGGCAGCTTTTAAAATCGGCATAATAGCAACTTTAACCTCAACATTTAAACATCATGTAAATTTAGTCTTTATTTTAAAATATCTAACCCTTAACATTTTACACATTGTGTAATTTGATATTTTTTGCAATTTTGTTTTTTCTTTGTGACTCTTTCACCTAGGAAGCTTAAAAATAAATTTATTAGCTAAATATAAATTTGTTTGAAAATATAAAAAATAGAAACATAAAAATCCAAGATAATAATTTTATAAAAACAAAGCTGCAAAAAAAAAATCAAAATTATAGAATGTGTAGAAGTTTAGGGTTAATTATTTTTTAGAATCGAGACTAAATTGAAATAATTTACAAATGATGAGGGTTAAAGTTGCTATTATGTCAATTTTAAAAGTTGTCACCATTAGCTAATTGGTGATTAAAAAGACAAAATTGAATAGTTGAGTGATCGTTTTGTAACTTTTCATAATTAGATAACTAAAATATTTTACTAATAATCAAGTGATCATTTTGTAATTTTTCATAGTTGACTAACAAAAAAATATTAACAGTTGGCTATCTATTAGTGGAGATAGGACTGTATAAAATAGGGATATTACCCCTTTCCCATAGTATAATGCCGCATTAGCAATTTCATCATGAATTTCAAGATATTCATTTGAATTTGATTTTTTAGGATGAAAATGATGAAATTTAGGATAAAAATGTTAATGTGGCATTAAACTATTAGAAAAGAATACAAATAATGTGGTGTCCTTATTTCATACAATCATGGTGAAATAAATAAATTAACCAACGATAACCATTTAATCTATCGACATTATAATTAATGGTGGATGAGCTAACAACTATTATACACGGGGTAGTTCATGTGGATTATTCTACTATTGGCATGTTAAAAATAATTTAAGAGTTATAAAAATTTTAAATATATTAAAATTTTATAAAAATAAAACCCAAAATTTTCTAGAAAATTTTTATAATTAAAAAATAAAATAAAAAGCATTTTTAAAAATTTTAAAATATATAATATAAAATTATGAATAATTTAGAATAATTATATTTAAACTTATAAAAATTAGTCTTCAAAATTAAAAATATTTATAAAATTTTAAAATATATATAAAATTGACAAATTAAAATCTAAAAGTATATACAATTCAATAAAATTATAGAAAATCCAAAAATAAATCAAATAACAAATGGCTTCAATAGGCCGGATTGAACTAAATATTAAAGCCAACGTTGTATATTTTCAAAGGTTTCATGTCTCTACTAGCTAGCAGAGACACGAACCCTAAAAGTATACAAGGCTAGATTTGCCCTTTAGCTCGATCTCGATTGTTAAAGGTGACTTATCGATTGAATATTTTAATAATTTTTGAAATTTATAAACTGTTAAACTTATTTTGATTTTTAAAAAGAATTTTTGGATTTTTTTGTTTTCATAGTCTTCATGGTTTTTTTTGAAAAATAATTTTTGAATTCTATAATTTTTTAATAATTGTATAATTTTTGAAATTTTAAAATTTTAAACTTATAATTTTATAATGTTGTGTAGATATATGATCTAATATGAATAAATCTCACTTGTATGTTTAGTTGTTAGAATTAAATCTTTTAATTTTTAATGCTATTGATAAATTGAATTTTGGGCATTTTATTATAATCTATAGAGTCATTAGTTAATAACAGAAATAATTTTAATTAGATTCCTCTTGGTTGTCAAGAAGGCAAGAAAATATTTGTTGTTATGCACAATCTCAACAACTATAACTAATTTATTGAAGAGTATTGAATTTATATTTGAATTGATGATTAAATCCATAAATCAAAACTTAGATTTTGTATTTGTCTAGATTGTCATTCTATTGATTTCTTAAATATTTATTTGTGATATTTCTTTTGATATTTTAGTTTTAATTTTAATTTAAAATTTCATTGTTTATATTTTACTTTTTTATAAAGAAGTAATATTATCGCAAGTCCATGTGGATTTGACATGCTCCCTACTATATACAAAATTTATAGTTTTTAGTAAAATTTTATTTTATTAGTTTTAACACTCGGTTTCAAAATATTAACTATATTAAATAGTAAATGATATCTTTTAGATAATAAATTTTAACAAAGTCAAATTTTATCTTTATTTTATTCTTAATTGAAGTTCGAAAATAAAAATAAATTAATTGGTTATTGTGAATCAATTTAATGTAGAAATTAAATATATTTTCTCGTAAATTATTTTACAAGAATGTCGTCATGAATTTAATGAATTAGAATTAGGTTTATAAAATTATTTAATGGTAAAATTAGTTTAATTAATTTAATTTAATAAATAATATCTATTTTTGAAAATAGAAAAAAATGTATTGGGTTGGATTAAATTATAAAGTGTTGGGTTAAAAATCCAAGAAGCATAGATAATTGACCCGATACAAGAGAGGCCCAAAACCTCTCTTTCTCCTAGTACAATTAAGGGATTGTTTTTCTATTAAATAGACATTAATTGCATTCTACTAATTCAACTAATGTTTCACTTCCTCTTCCTATAAATAGATGGTATCGGTAAGGCTAAACGTACAACTTTGAGATATCTTATTTTGTCCGAAATAATGAGAATTTATTTTTAAGTATAAATACTATTTTCCAGAAATAACAATTCTATCGGTTTTTACAAGAGAGAGAGAGAGAGATTTAAAGAAAAATATTTTTGATTTTATGTTTGATTTAAAATTGTTCGAGCCCACACTCGAAGCAGTTCGTGGTACAAGAATAACGGAGAAGGTCGTTTGGTTAAAAGTCGGGAACATTAAGGATCCGTCTGGCACAAAGCATATGTACTTTTCGAAAAAAAGTTTATTATTATAAATATCACAAATCGGCTCTGTTTTCAAATTTTATTTTTCTGTTGTGCAAGAAACTATTTTCAAACCTTGTTTTCCAACAACAAGGTCATTAGACAAGCACTTATTAAGTAGCTTTCATAATTGTATATAATAAGGGAGAGCTCAGTTTTGATATTTTAGTAGAATGACTTGTGACTAAATAAGTTTATAATTAATAAGCGAAAAGTCAAAACTTAATTATAAATTATTTGAGTTCAAATTATATATGTTCAATCAGTCCCTCCATTAGCTCAAAATAACCATAAATAAATTGCATGTAGAACCAATAAATAGAAATGAATAGAAAGAATGAAGTAAGAAAAATAGATCGCGTGAATCACTGTCCGCAGTGAATGTGTTTTCTTGCTAAGTACAAAAATGACTTGAGAATTAATTTAAGGTTCTTCATATTATTATTTAATTAAATAATTAAAGTTTGAAAATAGAATTAAATTAATTAGTCATTATGAGATTTGTTGACTAAGAAAATTAAATATATTTCCTCATAGATTCTATTACGGTAAAGTTATTATGATTTTAATGTAAGTAGAATTCGGTTGAAAAAATATTTAATTAAGAAATTAATTTAGTTAATTTAATTAATTAGATTAGTTGATTCAATAATATTTATTTTGGTAAATAAAAATAAATATTGAGTTGGATTAAATTATAAAGTATTGAGTTCAAAATCTAAGAAGCACATATAATTGGACTCAATACATGAGAGATCCAACTTAGTCATTGTGTGAACAAAAGGGGCATCAACCCTAGTAAAATTAAAGGGGGTATGTCACCCCTCACTCCTCTACTTCTAGTAAGAGTTGTATTTTCTATTTAATTAATATAAGTTATTAAGGACTTATTCAACCATAACTTTTGTACATCTCCTTATAAATGAAGAGCATTAAGTTGACCATAAATCATACTACACAATGCATTGTTATTCTGTCAAAAAGTTGTGGAAATTTATTTACTACGAATAAATTTTATTTTATGGAAATTACTAGTTTTACAAGTTTATAAAGAAAACTTACATTCCTACTGAAAGTAAGTATATTATTTTCCTTTTTGTGATTTGGTTCGTCTTACTCGAGCCCATATTCAAAGCGATTCATGGTTCAAGAATAGTGAAAAGATAGTTCAGTTGAAAACCAGGATCGACTTAAGTCCGCATTGCACAAAACACAAATATAATTTTAGTTAGGGTTTATTACTAAAAATATCACAAAATGGCTTAGGTTTAGAAAAATTTTTAAACTTCCGTTGGTACCTATAATAACCATTTTCTAAACCAATTTTCAAACATTTTACTCTCACGTTTGACTTATATACTCTTCAATAACATCTTTCCCGATGGCTCAATTTAAGGAATGCAATTTTAAGTCCAATTTCTTTTACATTAACGAGAATCAGATCATTACATAATCCTTGTAGATCACTCATCTAAAGAAATTATCTTGTACAAGACCACTCTTATTACACTATAAAAAAGGCACCTTCATTTCATTCAATACAAGTTCATAATTCCAAAAGTTCATAAGTACATAATTTCAAAAGTTTAAAAATTGAAGCTTAAACGGAAGATTTTAAAGGTTTGAAGCTTCCTAAACAAAATATTAAAAATATCAAAAAGTATTTAAAAACTCAAATAAATTTTAAAGAATGTTGTATCAATATTTAAGAACTTTCAGTAAGTTTCTACTCATCTTATTCGACCAACAAAAAAGAGGTAAATCTCATTTTTAAGATTAAGACTCTACTAAATTTAAAATGAGTTATCTAAGATCAATTCTAGATGAACTTTGGGTCAAAACTTTATTAAAGAGAATAATTAAATAATTTATTCAGATATTGTAACTCAAAATTTTCAAATAAATTTTTTCGTCTCAAATTTTAGGTTATTATTCAACTCGAAATTTGTGCGTATAAATTTTTAGCACACTCGGACAATATTTTCATCTGTTTTCTTTAAAGACCAAGCTCAGAAGTTGCATTTACTCCTAAAAAGGCATCGTCAATACAGTCCATTCAACCTCATCATCAAGTGTTGTTATGCTTATTGATCCATATGGACTAGACAAATGACAAAAGCTCTTTTAGCATTATATGATCATACTTTTCTGGTGCTTATTTAAAATAAACTTTATGATGTTGCTTTACCAACTTAAAGACTTAGAAGAAACTTTGCTTCTAAATGAATTTTCATGGATCTAGTATAGCCAATTGGTTATCATTTAAAGCACAAGATAGCTAATCAAGTGACAATTCCATTTTGGCATCTCTTCTAAAATTAAATTCTGAAGTGATAAATGCCACAAGAACTAACATTACATTCTTGGAGAAACAAATAAATATCGTAGCAAAGATTGTAGAGAGTCTTGCAACAAGCCTAAAAAGGAAATATTATTGATTGCTTTCATGATGGGAAAGATTGTTGATCTCATTGACAATAGATTTACAATAGATTTACAAATGAAAAAAACTCCACCATAGGAACCTTCAAGAAAAGGCTGTATATAAGCTATACAGCAGGGGTGAAGCCATAAATTGTGTGATAGGGATAAATTAAATTAACAAATTTTGGAGGGCTAAAGTTAAAAATTTTGTATTAAAATGATTTAAATGGATAATTTTTACTTTTGAAAGAGACAAAAAAAAAAACTTTCCATTTGAAAAATATGATAAAAGGGGATTAAATCGAATAATTAACATTTGGGAGAGATTAAAGTTGCAATTATACTGTATAACCAAGGGGGCCAAGGCCCTTAACTATGCTCCTTCTGTTAAGGATTGTCAATCAAAATCAGTATAGTTGTCATTATTAATTAGATTAAGGAGATCATTAAATAAACTATTAAGGATCAAGTTGATTGTGTAACCCAACCTTCATATGCACCCGTCAAGCCATATTCTCACAAGACCAATAGTCTTATAATGCTTTCAAGTTATTGAATTCCAAAATTCCAATAGTTAGATGGTAAAGGAAATCCACACTAGTATGTTTCTTATATACTAGATATATAAATAATTCTAAAACTAATGAAAATCTTACGGTGAAGAAATTTGTTTAGAAACTAAAAGGAAATGCCTTTGACTAGAACCTTAACCTTAAGTTTGGAAAAATTGATAGCTAGGCACATCTGCAATGCAATTTCGAAACAAATTCTATAGCACTTATCACATTATTAGCATGATCAAGCTCAAAACGTCACAGATATGAAATGACCAACCAACCATCGATTAGATCCACCATTGGAGGAGTATAAGTTTGAAATTCAAGGAAAGATTGTTGGAGTTTTTTACCCTTGACATTTGTATTCAAGGAATGAACTTGGGTCTACATTTTTTTCTTCAAGGCATCAAGCTTAAAACCTTTAAGGAGCTAACTACTTGTGTGCATAATCTGGAGTTAAGTATGGCAGCTTTTGAAAATAAAGATTTTCCAATCAAAGAGAGGTAAGAAAAAACAAGAAACTTGCAAATAAAGCAAGACAATTCCCCACTAGAGAGAAAGCAAACAATCTATGACTGTGAGTTCCAAGCCTTTGAAGGTGTCTCCGAGGTCCAAGTAACCTCAATAAGCAAAACCTTTAACTACCAAAGACAAAAGGACTCAAATAGCTTTGAAAAAATAAGCTAATTTTGTTTCTAGAAATGAAAGGCCTAAAAAAGCTAATAAAGTGGATGACTCTAACTACTTCAAGTATCATCATTTGATTAATCACCTTCCCAAGAAATGTTTTGTGTCAAAGGATAAAATCTTACAACTATATGAGGATGGAAAGATTGAATTTGAAGAAGAAACAATGTGATCAAACTTGGCATCAATTAAGGATGGTAAAAATATCCTAAATTGGCGAGTTTCGACTTGACTTGATCCAATAGGATCGATTTTTTTTTGTGAAATTGGGTTCAAGGCAAATGTTATGGCATAACTAGTAAGGTTCAGGTTTATGGAAAACCAAGCACACCCCATCCTAGGTACACAAATACCTTTCTATATATAAAATATATGAAGATTTTAACTATTTTAACATTCTCTTCTATCTTATTGCCCCTTTTGTCCTTCTAAGTTTGTTTCTTTCTTTCTTTTTTTCATAACATTTTATGTGTAACACCCTTTACCCGTATCTGACGTCGAGATAGGGTACGAGGTATTACCAAACTTGTACTCATACATTCATGCAAAAAGTTGGGCTATAAATTTTTTTTCTTTAAAACAACTTTATTCATACATACACAAATTGTACTTAATATGGGCCTACGAGGCCCAAAATAACCATCGAAAAAGAATCGGGACTAAATCGGGAACTTTTAGAAAAGTTTGAAAAATTTTCCCTAGTATAGAGCCACACGCCCATGTGAGACAGGGGACACGCCCGTGTGCTCTCTACACGTCCATGTCCTCCGGTCGTGTAACTCTCTGACTATGACGTCAGCACCAATCTAGGGTCACACGGCCACATCACACGCTCGTGTGGCCAGACCGTGTGGTTAATTAAAATAAATGAATTTTTCATAAAAAGTTGTAGACTTCACATGGCCAGAGTACATGCCTATGTCCTCCGACCGTGTAACTCTTCGACTATGACGTCAGCACCAATTTAGAGTCACACGGCCACATCACACACCCGTGTGGCCAGACCGTGTGGTTAATTAAAATTAAATGATTTTTTCATAAAAAGGTGTAGACTTCACATAGCCAGAGTACACGCCCATGTGGGTAGGTCGTGTCCTTCGCACGGCCAAGACACATGCCCATGTCTTAGCCCGTGTGTTTATTACTGAGCATACTAACTTGAAAAAATAGGGTGTAGGGGACACACGGCCATTCCACACGCCTGCGGGACAGACCGTGTGTCACACAAGGCCTAGACACATACCCGTGTGGACAATTTGTAGGTTATTTTCCAAGCCAATTGCCACCCTTAATCACTCATGCACTTAAGCAACTTTCATAACATGCAACATGTCATACTTAGACACTCAATACTCAACACCATAGCACTTTCACATTTTTGTAATTTCATCCTATTGCACCTTCCCTTAATCACACCATTTGGAAGCATTTTATACAAACTTCATGCAAATCAACTTAATTATCAAAATTTCAAGTTTCACATTTATAACTATTGTCATCTTAGGTTATTAAACCATTCATTATCTCCTAGTATTTAATCTATACATCTTCATACATCCATCAAGTAATCGTATTACACATCATCAAGACAATATCTCATCATATATCTATCACATAACCACATAGAACATCATCAATGCATCAACACATGCATGTATGAACAATTAGATATTGCAACCCAAGAATCAATCATAAGCCATATCACATGGCTATTACAAAATGAATCATCAACATCATAGGCCTTCACAATTTGGCCAAATAGCATGACACATACCACAAAATAACCAAGTCCCCTATACATACCATACTCAAAATAACAAATTCACTATACCTAATGTTCTTTTGATAGTGTCATCGAATGTTCCGACAACTTCCGATCTCCGAGCTAGCTTGGCGGAACTACAAAGGATGGAAAAGAGAGGGGAATAAGTATTTAAGCTTAGTAAGTCCACATGCAAATAATATGCAATATTAATAAACCATAATCATACAAGACATAATAACATAACCACCAAGATTATTCATCATTCAAGGATTCTAGCTTATTTATCAAGTGTTCATATATATATATATATATATGAATATACTTTCTTGTTACATACCATCCTTTAACAAGGTATCCCTCATTAGTATAACGTACGTACCTGTACATATCCGTAGTATATCAAATAACTTTACCTTTATTACCATGACATCTTGGGACTTTCATCGCATCATTTATTATAATACCAGTTGAACATTCGGAATACTATTGGATACATGGAAACTTGCACATAAGTGCCACATAAACATACGTAGACAAAGCTACCTCGTATCATGCAACGCTCACCATAGAGCTACTCACGAGCTTGCTCATATAAGCTATCGATCAAGGTGTAACTACACGGGCTGCTCACAAAAGCTGTTAGGTATTCGACCACTCGAGGATTACCTAGCCACCGGTAGGACACACAAGACCATTGCCCAGAACTCAATCATATGTATCACATCCATTATAAACTCGGACCACTCAACGAGCTCAGATGATTGCATCTATAATGAACTCGGACCACTCAACGAGCTCAGATGCCACATATATTGATACGATCGCATCCCAAAATGTACCTAGCTCGAGTAAGGACTCAATGGTGCTGGCCTAAGGACCAATTACGCGGGCTCGAGCTAAGCAATTCAAGGAGGCCATTTCGGCCTTAGTCAAACAAGTGTGGGGCGAGGCCTTGGCTGGTGAAATAGAACGAGCTTGGACTAGCTCAACAAAGTTCCCTTGCAACCTACTGCAAGCTGATTTTAGCTCACTTTCAGCTCTACGAGCTTAGGCCAGCTCGTTCTAGCTCAATTGAGCTTCTTCTTATTTTTCCAACTTTGCATTTAATTGATTAAATAAATTAAGTGTTATTTCTAGCTAGTTAATATCAAAGTCAGCTCAAATAATTATTAAATATTTAATTTGTCAAAATCTGGACATTTTAATTAAGTTTAAATGTGCCTTAGTTTAATGCATATTTAATTAGCTAATTATGTTGCCTAAGCTTAGGATGAATTTATTTCTTGTTAAATTGTGCAGTCAAATTTTAATATGTCTTAGTTCATACATGTATTCAATTTGTCTTAGCTTATTACATGATTTAAATGTGTCTTTTGAGTCGAAGTAATGTGCAAGTTTATTGTATCCTAGTGCAGCCGAATTTATTATGTCTCAAATTAATTTAATGTGTTCATTTGATTTACGCAACAGGTGCATGGACGGCTTGAAAGACTTGATGTGCTGATGATTGGTTTCTCCCAAGCACCTATTCAGCCAAAGAGCAGCTACCTCTTTATGTCCCCAAGCTGGCCGATTAGCCCCCTAAAGCAGCTTGAATGTTTTCACACCAGCTGAACATTCCATTCACACTTCAAGGCTGTTCAGTTTTGTGTTTTCACACACGCAAGGGTTGTTTGAATTTGATTCACACTTTTCAGCCTTTTGCAATCTCCAAGCTCCTCATTAATTCTCTAAGACCATCCAGCTGATCAAGGCAACTTAATTCCAGCCCATTAAAACTTATGGCCAAACCTAGACAAGCCATTTAGCTCCCAAATGTTCCAAGCTCATTTCAACTGAACATACTTCATCTAGAAGCTGTCCAATGACGTTCAAAATGGTTGGAGAAGCTTCCTGGAATTTCTTGAAGTTTTCTGGAATTTTCAGCTCTTTAAAAACTAAAACTAAGTGACCATCTAGCTATCCTTGTGACTATTTGGCTAGCTTAAATCCAACACTATAAATATGTAGCTCATTTCTTTGTTTTAAGACTTTTGACAATTTGAATGAAACTATATTATTTTTGTGAGATTATCATCTCTCAAATTTCGTTCATAGACTTTGTTGGCTTATTTATTGTCAGTGGCGTCAACCTTAGTATTTTTCCGAACTTATCACTCCTATTCGAGTGCAGCATTCAACCCAACCATACCTTCGATTTTTACCTTTGTTAGGTAACGGGTCAAGGTCCATTTTTTTCCTTCATCGTACCACCTTATGCCATATAAGTCCCGGGTCAACACTCTCCTTAGTGTTGGTTCATTCTTGCCGCTTAATTTTGAATTCCATTTCACCTATCTATCAATTTATCTATCTTAATGTCTTTGTTAGCCGAACCAAATCAACTCATACTTAGCCAATTTTGAACCTAATTCCATCTCCTATCTTCATATTTAACAAATACCTTCAAAACTTGCAAATTGGAACGATGCTTCTACGTTCTACGATCGAGCAATTAAATGACTCAACTTATTATACCGAGGTGAGTTCGTATCATTTTGTATTAGAGCTTGCAAAAATGAGAAGTACGGACGTTTTAGCCATCCCAGAATAGGTTTGTAAAAAAAATTCAAAAAAATTATTATTATTTCATGTATTACAAGTGCATTGTAATTATATATATTGAAAAAAAAAGAAGATTCAAATTTTTTTTTAAAAAATAAAGTGATTGAAAGTTTGTGTTCATCTTGTCGTAATCTCGATCAAGTAAGTTTCCTTCCTACTATCATCATCTACCCTATACACCACATTCAAAGCCAAATTTTATTTTTCTTTCAGCCTACCATACACCTTCATAATCAATCCCTTGCAAACCATTTGAAGTCGACCCCAAGACTTCGATAAACCCTCACAAGTCTTTTAACGAAATCATGAGAGAAGTGATAAACCATAAATTATACATATTTTTACCCCATGTTTAATGCATTTTATGGATGATTTCCCATTAGAATTGGTGAATTCGATGCTCCTAATGCTTTAATTTCATGTTTTATACTTAGGAGAGCATAGGAGAGCGAAAGGAAAGAGAAACGGGCCAAAAACAGAGAAAATGGGCCAAAGTATGAAATCAACACGGCCTGGACCTCCTCACACGGGCAGACCACATGGCCGTGTCAATTTGGCAGGCTCGAGCACGACCTGAAGTAATCAAACACGGGCGTGTGCCACGAGCTTGTCCCTGCTAGGACCAAGTTGAGTCCAATTCGAAAAAGGCTAATTTTGAGGGCTTCTAGGCATTCCAAAGCCTATAAATACACCCTAGAGAAGGAAGAAAAGGGAGATGGAGAATAGGGAGTAAGGAATTACTCCTAGGAAGCCAATTGATCCATCTTAGAAGCTAGATTCACCATCAAGACTGAAGGTTTCTCCTCAATTTCCCTTCAAGAGTTTTGGGTTTTCTTTATGTTTTGTATTCTTTATTCTTCTGAGATGTTCTCTTATTTAGTTATGAACTAAAACCCCTAAATACCTAAGGGGAATGAAACCTAAGATGAATCTTGTTATTATTTTCTAAATCGTATGATAAATATTTAACTTGTTCTTAATTATGTGTTCTTAATTCTTGTTTTGATATCTCAGGATATTGATTCAAGACAAGCTCTCATTCAGAGGAGGAATAGACTCTATCTAAGAGTACATTTGTCATAATTAAGCGGAGTTGATTGCGCGCCTAGACATAGGGTGACAAGATTTTGCTAGATTAGGGTGAAACCTAATAAGGGAATCCATAGATCGAGTTAATGCAACCCTAGAGTGTTAATTAGAGAAAAGTCTCGGTTATTCAATCTAGGCATTAGACGTTATTAGTCTTGAATAGGGATAATAACATAACTTAGGGATCTCTACTGAACAAGTTGAATTAATAAATCGTCCGATTTAGAGCCAGAATAACAAGTAAAGTCTAGGTGGATTTTTCCTTAGGTATTATCTTAAGTCAATCGATTTTTCCCAAAAGTAATTCCTCGATTTTTTTCTCTGTGCATTCTTAGTTTAGATAATTAGTTAACTAAAAAAAAACCTCTTTATTCTTAGGCTAGATAATAAAAAGACAATCATTACTAGTACTTTTAGTTCCTTTGGGTTCGACAATCCGGTCTTGCTAAAACTATACTACTGTTCGATAGGTACACTTGCCTACATCGCAATAATAGTTAGTTTAAGAACGAGTAATTATAAATATTTAAAACCTATCATGAAATCACGCGATCAAGAATAATGAGTGGAAAAAGGCACGTGTGTGAGCACATTAGAGAGGAGGTAAAAGCTGAAAAGAGTGCAAACATGAGTGTGAGTGACATCTGTTCTTTCTTTCTGAGTGAAGCGCGAGGTTTGTGTTGAGGTTTATTAATTTTCGAACCGAAAGGCAACCTATTCGAAACATACCAGACTTAAATTTTCAAGTCTTGTTGCGCGAAGTGGAACGGTTACTTGATTGAAAGCTTGAGCCCATCCAAGAGCGATTAGATCAAGTCGAGGAGTGAGGCCTACGAGAGAGGACGCCCCAAAGTCCACAAAGAAACCGAGGATGACAATGAATCTAAGAAGATGATTTATACGATCCTAGTGAAGCCAAAAGTGATCAAGAGTCCTGTAACAGTCCGGTTTAGACCCTAGTCTGAATAGTGGTTTTAGGACCACAAATCTGAGTCAGAAAAATATTTAAATATTATTTTCCATGTTTACAATATGTGTTTAAGCATGTGTGAAAGTTTCGTATGGAAATTCGATCGTCTGTGTGCTTAATTTGTAAAAATGATTAAACCGCAGAAAATGAAAAATTGGCTTTCTATTTGATTAAGTGTTGAATTAATGTGTCTTTCTAAATATGAGGTCCTTATGTTGTAAATGGACCGTTGAATTTATTAAATGACATGGATGGACATTAGTTAGTGGAATTTTAATGTTTATAATAAGGTTAAAATAATAAAATGTATATTAATGTTATTAATAATAAAAAAAGCATGAAATTGGTTCATTATTTTCTCCATGTTGGCCGAATATACTAAAGAAAAAGAAAGAAAAACTTAAGCTAGGGTTTCAGCACTTTGAGCTTGAATTGAGGTATGATTTTTGATCGGTTTTTGATACTTTCTACATTTTTGTGATCGTTGTTTAGTATACTATCAAGCCCATGTCTTAATTTCTAATTTTGTTGATGATTTTGAGTTGATAAATTGATGAAACTATGAGCTTTAAGAATTTTGATGTTAGTAAATTAAAGATATGTTTTGGGTTAGTATATTTTGTCTTTGAATTTTTGATGAATTTGAGTAAAATGGATTAAATTATGAAAATGAGTTTTTAAGGGACTAAAATGTGAAATAAAAGAAATATTTAGGCTTGTATGAGCTATAGGAATATTCTGCCAAGCACATGTTTAAAGAAATTTGGTGTATTTTGTGATTTTTGTGAAATAGGGACTAAAGTGTCAAAATGTGAAAATGTGAGGGCTAGTTTGTAAAGTGCCTTAAATATGTGTTTTTGGATTGATTTGAATGAATGTGAAAGTGAATAAGTTAAATTTGAATTTATATAGATCAAGAATTAAAGAAAACAGAATTAGATCGGGGAAATTCGAAAGTGGTCGTATAGCCAATTCCGTTTATCCGAATCCGTACGAGGTAAGTCGATATACAAATAAATGTGTTTGAATTGATTTATTCATGTATATATGTCAGTTTATTTTGATGAATGATAATATGAGAGTTGAATATAAGATATCCAAGAAAGTATCGACAAAGTTCCGACATCTGAAAAGCCCCATACGAACCTTAGGAATAGTTAGGATACATATGTCATGACATAGGATCCGATATGTGTTTTCGTGTAAGACCACATTTGGGACATTGGCATCGACTTATGATTTACATGTAAGACCACGTCTGGGACGTTGGCATTGTACTTGATTTCATGTAAGACCCTGTCTGGGATAGTTGCATCGATATTTGATTACATGTAAGACCACATCTGGGACGTTGGCATTGTACGAGCTTTTTGAGTTATCCGCATATCCTTATGATTTCAAACGGTTCAATGGGCATTTCAAGAAATGAATGATAATATGAAATGTGTATCCGATTCAGGTACGTTTGAAGTTGTATATCATATTTGATGTTGAAAGGTAAGTATATGTAACTTTATGATCAAGTGATTATATATGACAAAAGTATAAGAAAATATTAATTATGTGCAAATGAATGAAGAATATGTGAAATGTATTTGAGCTATGTGTTTTGTGATAGCATGTGGTTAAAGATTATCGTGCTTATATGTTTATATTGTTAAATTTATTTGTATATGGCTTATTAAGCTTTTGAAAGCTTACTTTGTATGTGTTTGCATTGTTCTATAGATATTGTAGCTACTGGGAGCTTGGGGATCATCGAGGATCATCACCACACTATCGAACCTTATTTTGGTACCTTTTGAAAATGTGTATATTAAAGTATGGCATGTATAGGCTAGAAGTGCTTTGAATATGTTTTGTAATGTGCATATATCTAGCCATGTGATATGGCTTGGTTTTGGTTACGTTTACGTATGGTTTTTGAGTAATAAATATGTGATGCAATATTGCCAAAGTGATGTGTTTTTGGATGGCTAATGGTAATGGTCACTTTGGTAAGTTTATCAGATATGCTTATTTGAGGATTTGGTAAGTTAATGGTATGAAATTGAATGAAGTGTTTTGAGATTATGAAATATATGTTTTGTTATGTTTATATCTTATGAAATGATATGATTTGGTATATGATATGTATAGAATTGGTTGGAAATGATATAGCATGATTGGTCTATGTTTTGGTTGTGAATTGGTTGATAATTTGGTATGCAATTGATGCCTATTTGTTGATTGTAGGGAGGACCCTTTATGGGTGGCAAATTGGCCTTGTAAATGGCTTATTTTTGCCCACACGGGTAGGGACAAAAGCTTGTGTCTCAGCTGTGTTGCTTGAGGGTCATTTCAAAATGAACTTAGGCAGACCACACGGTTGCACACGCGGGCATGTGCTAGGCCTTGTGGCCAAGTTAGTTTCGACCACGGGCTAGACACACGGGTGTGTGACTGGTCATGTGACCCAAGTCAGTAGCCTCCCTAATTTTCACATGGCCTGGCACACGGGTGTGTCATGTGGCTGTGTGGACAAGTCAGTATGTATGCCCTATTTTGACACGGCCTAGACACACGGGAATGTCTAAAGCCATGTGAGGCACATGACCTGTTCACACGGGAGTGTGACCTGTGAAACTTTGAAAAATTGTTTAAGTTTCGAAAAATTTTGTATGAGCTAAGTTTAGTCCCGACCCCTTTCTAATGCATGTTTAAGGTCTTAATGACCTATATAAGGGACTGTATAAGGATGTTTGACTATGTTTATGGATGATGTTATTGAATTGTTTGTAAAATGTTTTCGATTGTCTGGTAACACCTTTAACCCTATTCCGGCGACTGATACGAGTTAGGGGTGTTACAACTCTAGCTTAAGTGACCAGTGAAGGGGGTGACGAGACTGTGGTCAAAGAGAACGAGGCCACGTAGATGACGATCTTAAAAACATCAAGCTTTCAATTCCACCCTTTCAAGGCCGATACTATCCAGAAGCCTATCTCGAGTGGGAAAAAAAGATCGAACTAGTGTTCGAGTGCCATAACTACTCCGAGACTAAAAAGGTGAAGTTGGCAGCGATTGAATTCTCCAACTATACGTTAATATGGTGGGACCAATTAACTACGAGCCGACGAAGAAACGGAGAACCCCCAATACGTACATGGGCCGAAATGAAATCGGTGAGCTTTATCAAAAGCTCCAAAACCTTACCAAGTGATCGCGTGATCCGTAACAAGTAATAAATATTTATAATGAAGATCAAACCTAGACTAACTATTATCACGACGAAAAGGCAAGCGCCCCTATCGAACAATAGTATAGCAATGGCAAGACTGGGATATCGTACCCAAGGGAACCAAAAGTACTAGTAATAACTATCTTTTTATTATTTAACCTAAGAATAAAAGGGGTTTTATTTGTTTTAATTAACTAAGAATGCACAGAGAAAGGAATTGGGGAATTGCTTTTGGGAAAATCGATTGACTTGAGACAATACTTAAGAAAAAATCCACCTAGACTTTACTTGTTATTCTAGCTCCGAATCGGACGATTTATTAATTCAACTTGTTCCGTAGAGATCCCTAAGTTATGTTATTATCCCTATTCAAGATTAATAATGTCTAATCCCTGTATTGAATGACCGAGACTTTTCTCTAATTAACACTCTAGGGTTGCATTAACTCGATCTATGGATCCTCTTATTAGGTTTCACCCTAATTCGGCAAAATCTTGTCACCCTATTTCTAGGCGCGCAAACAACTCCGCTTAATTATGACAAAAGTACTCTTAGACAGAGTCTATTCCTCCTCTGAATAAGAGCATGTCTTGAATCAGTATCCTGGGATATCAAAACAAGAATTAAGAACACATAATTAAGAACAAGTTAAACATTTATCATATGATTCAGAAAATAATAACAAGATTCATCTTAGGTTTCATTCCCCTTAGGTATTTAGGGGATTTAGTTCATAACTAAATAAGAAAACATCTCAGAAGAATAAAGAATACAAAACATAAAGAAAACCCAAAACTCCTGAAGGGAAATTGAGGAGAGATCTTCAGTCTTGATGATGAATCCGGCTTCTGAGATGGATCAATCAGCTTCCTTGGGGTAATTCCTTACCCCATTTCTCCCTACCCCTTTTCTCCTCTTTGAGGGTGTATTTATAGGCTTTGGAATGCCTAGAAGCCCTCAAAAGTGGCCTTTTTCGAATTGGACTTAACTTGGGCTCTACAGGGACACGTCCGTGTGACACGGTCATGTAACGTGATTGCCAGGCCATGTTCAATCCGTTAAATTGTACATGACCGTGTGGGTCAATGGTCAGGCTATGTGAATCATGAAAGCCTTGGTCGACACCCTCGAAAGACATGGGCGTGTGAGCTGCCCGTGTGTCAAGGCTTAGGCCATGTCATCTTCTCGATTTGGTCTATTTTTGTCCTTTTGTTTTCCTCGTTTTTGGCTCCTTTTGCTCTCCTATGCTCTCCTAAGTATAAAACATGAAATTAAAGCATTAGGACCATCGAATTCACCAATTCTAATGAGAAATCATCCATAAAATGCATTAAACATAGGGTAAAAAATGTGTATAATTTACGGTTTATCAAATACCCCCACACTTACGCATTTGCTTGTCCTCAAGCAAAATTCTCAACTCATAATCAAAATAAATCCTTCTCAACTTATAATTTCTATCAATAATATCTCAAATTAATCCATAGGTAATCATACATTGAGAATTTAACTAAAATAACATAAAAGTTTTAATCATTCCAAGTTGAGCATTTTATTCCGAAAACATAGGTGTCTTCCCTCATCTAAGTAATTACCTTTAATTCAGAATATCACAGATTTTTACATCCTCACTAAAGATTCACTCAAATCACTCGAGGTGTTTTAAGGACAATAAAGGAAGCACTCAATAGTCAATAATGGAAAGTCATTACCATAGGCTTGCATGAAAATCAAATCTCCACCACTTTAATTTAAGATGATACATCAATTAAAAGGTCTTTAGAGGGTTGTAATGAGGCTTGGTTAGGGGGTGTAGTCACAAGCTGAAAGAAAGGGTTAGAATCGAGATTGAATTGAAAAGTTGCCTAACTAGAAAAAGAGTTAATCTTACAATAGAGCGTCTCTCAGAATATGAAATTACAGATATGCATACATAGTTATTTTTTTTTTAAGAACAAGTTAAATAATATAGACTAAATATCAAGAACAAAACATAGCTAGGCAATCCATTCAACTCAAATATCGACAAAAATAAGGATTAATTTAGGGGATTTCAATAATAATGGGTTAAAGGTTAATATTAAGGGTAATACAAGAAATGGTTTGTTAGGCTCAAGGGGGTTTACTCGGGGTTAATCGTGGAGGTAGGCTTTTCATGGCATGAGTGGGTTAATCCTAAGTGCCTTAATCATTTTGATATATCAAATCAAATGGTGTGGTCTCGACATGCATAATCAAGCAAGTTCTAGATTAACAGTTCAATATTGATGCACCCAAGGCAATAATAAAAGTGAACATGAAAGGATGAATAGATGCTCAAAAGGCTCAAAAATCTCACAAAAATTATGGCTTTTTGATGTTTAGACTCGTGAATTCCAATTCAAAGTAATACTTACTTGGGGAAACAACCTAAGATTTTGAATTCTTATAAATCAACTCATCATGCTTGATTCTCTATTGTCTTAAAGTTTAAATAATCAATGCATAAATCCCTATGTTTTAATTCAAGATATATCAATCAAAATCATAAATGAATTAAAATTATCCTAAATATGATATGAGAGTTTTTTCAAGAGAACAAGATGATTATTCAGGGATTTTTTTGATAATGAAATAAATACCCCCCACACTTAAGATGTACATTGCCCTCAATGTACAAAGATAGATATTAAAGTATTAAAATAAGATAGGGAGAGAAGTGAAACTTCTTGTATGATGAATTCCTCGAACTAGATTTTTGGAGAGTGATCGGTTCGAGAGTGGAAGAGGATACTCCGGCGGTCGTAGAGGTTCATTAAGCCATAAGTCTAGTGCCAAAAGAATATTGTATCTAGTGGTAGCTATGGTCGTGGTCGAGCAGGACATGGCAGTCTTGGAGAACCTTTCCCGGTGGAGTTTTAGTTCCTATGTGAGGATGAGCTTAAGAGCTCTATATAAATTTTCATCACTGGATGGTTCGCGATGAGATGTGGACCCGCAGAAGATGACGCTCCCTTCCTCTTTTTCGAGGCTAGTACGGCGGTTTTCTTTCCTCTTGAAGATGACATTGAAGGTGCTAAGGGAGAGCGATTGAGCTTTAAAAATGAAGTTGGAGACTGCGCACAGGCGTGGCAGGGGGTACAGCCGTGTGGAAGGAAAATAGAGGGAAAAGAGATAGGAAAGTGAGGATTAATGCAGGGGAAGTGGATTTTAGGATGGTTTGGGGGTTAGAGAAATAAGAATCTAGGGAATGGTGGCCGGAGTAGGGATTAGGGAGTGGAGAATGGTAGATTTCGGTTAGGGTTTTGAAAGGAAGAAGAAAATAAACAGTGATTATGCCCGTGTACTGTGAAGGTGAGCCCGTGTTTTTTGAATTTTGCAATTTAGGTCTTGCCCGGCTACTATCCCACGCTCGTGTGTCTGGGGCGTGTGTGGTACACGGCCATGTCGCACGTTCGTGCCTAGCTTTGTTCGCTTCTCCCATGCCCGTGTGTTAGGGTTCGTGTATTGTTGTCCACGGCTTCACGGCACGGGCGTGTCTTACGCCCGTGTCGAAGAAATAGAATCGAGCCTTACCCTTGGCACGCCCGTGTTTTTCCATTCCCATGCTCGTGTTCACCTATCAAATTCACCCACGGCCATGTCGTACGACCATGGAGATTTATCGCATCCCGTGTTTTGGGGAAATCATTTGCCCTATTTTCGCACGGCCGTATTGTACGGCCATGTTTCCCTCCGTGTTGGTCACACGGCCTTAAGCACGACTGTGTTATAGGCCGTGTGGAGCTGGGAACCTGTGCTTCAAATACCCTATTAGTGACCTAAATGTTTAAAACTTGAATTTAAAATCATTTAAAATAATTTAAAATTATTAGTACTCGGGTTGCCTCCTGAGAAACGCTTGTTTATAGTCTAAGCTCGACTGTTACCTTGTTGGTATATTCAGGGCGGTTTGTGGAGTCGTAGCTCCTCTCCATCGACTTTAAAATCCTTACCATTATAAAGTTTGAGATGGTGTCCATTTACTTTAAAAGTACCGTATGATGGGTGACTTACCTCTATTGTGCCATATGGATGAACAGATTGAATTATGAAGGGTCCTGACCATCGTGATTTTAGTTTCTTGGGAAAAATTTTGAGTCTTGAGTTGTATAGTAAGACGAGATCTCCAACTTCAAATTGTTTCCGTTGCTTTAAATGAACGTTATGGCGCCGCTTTGTTGCTTCCTTGTATAGGCGTGAATTTTCGTATGCATTGGCTCGCTAATCATCTAGCTTGTTCAGCTGCATCAACCTGTTTTTTCCTGCAAGTTCAGGATCAAGGTTTAGAAATTTAATAGCCCAAAAAGCTTTATGCTCTAGTTCAAATGGTAGATGACAACTTTTTCTATAAGCAAGTCTGTAAGGTGATAACCCTATAGGAGTCTTAAAAGCAGTTCTGTAAGCCCATAAAGCATCTTCTACTTTTGTTGCCCAGTCTTTTCTGTTTGATTCTATTGTTTTTTCAAGGATCTGTTTAAGTTTTCAGTTTGCTACGTCAACTTGTCCATTAGTTTGAGGATGGTATGGCATGGCTGTTCTATGATGAACTCCATATTTCTTAAGGGTTTTTTTCAAATTGGGTATTACAAAAATGAGTGTCCCTATCACTGATAATTGCTCTAGGTGTTCCAAATCTCAAAAAGAGTTTTTTAAGGAAATGTACTACTACTCTAGCATCATTAGTAGGTAGAGCTTGGGCTTCTACCCATTTGGATATGTAGTCAACTGCTACTAAGATGTATTTATTTCCGAATGAATTGGGGAATGGGCCCATGAAATCGATACCCCAAACGTCAAATATTTCACAAGAAAGCATATAGTTTTGAGGCATTTCATCACGTTTAGATATGTTACCTATCTGTTGGCATTTGTCACATAAAGTAACATACCTGATAGCGTCTTTGAATAACGAAGACCAAGAAAAACCTGATTCAAGTATTTTGTGTGCGGTCTTAGTTCCACTATAGTGTCCTCCGGTTGGCCTTGAGTGGCAGTGTTCCAATATTTTTGATATTTCTGATCCTGTAACTCATCTTCTGATGACTTGATCGCACATCGTGAAAGCAATGGATCGTCCCAAAAGTAGTTTTCACATCATTAAAGAAGCGCTTTTTTCTTTGGTGTGTTAACCCTTTTGGGATAATGTTAGCGACTAAAAATTTGCGATGTCTGCAAACCAAGGTACCTCGTAGTTAGATATAGTGAAAAATTGTTCTTCAGGGAACGAATCATTTATTTCCACGTCATCTAGTTCTCTGGTATTGGATTTCTCGAGCCTGGACAGATGATCAGCCGCGAGATTTTCAGCTCCTTTCTTGTCCTGAATTTCCAAGTCAAATTCTTGTAATAGGAGAATCCATCGAATGATTCGAGGTTTTGCATCGATTTTAGTTAAAAGGTAGAAAGGGTAGAATGGTCAGTGTAAACAATAACTTTAGATAATATGAGATATGATCGAAATTTATCAAATGCAAAAACCACATCTAGCAACTCTTTTTCCATAGTAGTATAGTTTTCTTGTGCAGCCGTTAAGGTTTTGCTGGCGTAATAGATAGGTTGAAAATGCTTGTCTCTTATTTGTCCCAATCTGTACCTCTTGCAAAATCACTCGCATCACACATTAGTTCAAATGGCAAGTTCAATCAGGTGCAATTATGATTGGAGCATTAATTAATTATCCTTTAAAGTATTAAATGCTTCTAAAATTCTCGATCGAAGTTAAAAGGTATATCTTTTTCTAGCAATTTAGTCAAAGGCTTAGCTATTTTAGAAAAATCCTTAATAAATCTTCTATAAAAACCAGCATGTCCTAAAAAGCTTCTAATAGCCTTAACTGAACTAGGGTGGTAATTTTTCCATTTTTTCTATTTTAGATTTATCCATCTCAATCCCTTTACTAGAAATTTTATGCCCTAGTACAGTACCTTCTTGAACCATGAAGTGACATTTCTCTCAGTTAAGCACAAGGTTTGTTTCCTCACATCTTATTAATACTCATTTTAAATTTTTAAGGTAGAGATAGAAAGAGTTACCAAATACCGAAAAATCATCCATGAAGACTTCCGTGATATCTTCCACGAGTTCGTCGAATATGGCTATCATACAGCACTGAAAAGTGGCAGGGGCATTACATAATCCAAAAGGTATTCTACGATAAGTGAACATACCATATGGGCATGTGAATGTCATCTTTTCTTGATCTTCAGGAGCTCTTGGGATTTGGAAGTAACCAGAGAGTCCGTCTAGGAAGCAGTAATACATGTGTCCGGATAATCTTTCTAACATTTGGTCAATGAATGGCAAGAGGAAGTGATCTTTCCTTGTGGCGTCATTTAGTTTCCTGTAGTCTATGCAAACTCTCCACCCTGTAACCGCTCTTGTTGGGATTAATTTATTCTTCTTGTTGGTCACAACCGTCATGCCTCCTTTCTTAGGGACAACCTGCACTGGACTTCCCCAAGAACTGTCAAAAATAGGATAAATAATTTCAGCATCTAAAAGTTTAATTACCTCAGCTTTTACAACTTCCTTCCTGTTAGGGTTTAGACGTCTTTTAGCTTGCACATACGGTTTGTATTCATCTTCCATCAAAATTTTGTGGGTGCAAAAAGAAGGACTGGTTCCTTTAATGTCAGAAATTTTCCATGCTATGGCCTTTTTATGCTCTTTTAATACTTGGATTAATTCCTCTTTCTCTTTGGGTTGCAAATTAGAAGCAATAATAATGGTAATGTAGAATTATTTCCAAGGAATACATATTCTAAATGGTTTGGTAATTGTTTAAGTTCCAGTTTTGGAGGCTCCTCAATAGAGGGTTTTTGCTTAAGTTCATCGTTTATCTTAATACCCTCATATTCTACTTGTCCTGACGGATGGTCATTAGGTTCCTCACCTATCTCCTCGTCTTGAGCTGGATACGGTTCTGTAGTCTCCTCTTATATAATTTTCTAAAAAGAGTCTTGAGTAATATAATCAATAGGGTCAATGAAATAACATGAATCATCCTGTTCCCTAGAGAATCTCATAGCATTGTAAATTTTAAAGATCATCTCCTCGTCACCTACTTTAATTACCAATTTACGGTCACCCATGTCAATCACAACTCTAGCAGTGGCTAGGAATGGGCGTCCTAAAATTAAGGGTACTTCCACATCTTCATCCATGTCAAGCACAACAAAATCAACAGGGAATATAAATTTATCTACTTTTAAGAGTACGTCTTCTATAATACCCCTAGGATATTTAACGGCTCTATCGGCTAATTGAATACTTATTCTAGTAGGTTTAGGTTCCCCAAGACCAAGTTGTTTGAACATTTTATATGGCATCAAATTAATACTAGAGCCTAAATCAGCTAGTGCTTTTTCAATATTCAGATTACCAATTAAGCAAGGGATAGTAAAACTTCCTGGATCTTTTAGTTTGGTTGGCAGCTTATTTTGGAGATGGCGGAGCACTCCTCGTTGAGTTCTACTGTAGATAAGTCCTCGAGCTTCCTTTTATTTGTTAGAAGCTCCTTAAAAAATTTTGCGTATGTAGCCATCTGCGAGGTAGCTTCAATAAAAGGTAAGTTGATATGTAATTACTTAAAAAGTTCAAGAAACTTACTGAATTGTGCATCAATGTGATCTTTTTTTAATTTTGCTGAATATGGAACCGGTGGTGTATATTTGTCCGGCACTAGTTTGTCACTATTTCTGGGTTTTTCTTCCCACCTTTCGTTTTCCACGGCTTCTTGTGCTAACTTCTTTTCAGATTCCGCTAACACTTTCCCACTCCTTAGTGTAACTACTTTGACATGCTCTTTTGATTTGGTATTACTAAGTAAATTTCCTGGTGGTCTTTCCGAGATTAGTTTGGAAAGCTGGCTTATCTGAGTTTCAAGTCCTTGGATCGATGCTTGTTGATTTTTAAGTGTTGTCTCGGTATTTTGGAAACGGGTTTCTAACATTGATATGAATTTTGAGAGCATCTCCTCAAGGTTCGGTTTCTTCTCTTGTTGATAGTGTGGCTGTTGAAAACCCAGAAGATGTTGTGGTCTTTGATTTCCTGGACTGCCCCATGAAAAATTTGGGTGGTTCCTCCAACTTGCATTATAAGTATTACTGTATGGGTTATTTTGAGATCTAAAGTTATTGTTACCCATATAGTTGACTTGTTCCTCTTCGGTTGTGGGATTGAAGGATTGATATTCTGTATGCACACCTCCTCTACTTGAGTCACACCTCATTACAGGATGTACCTGCATAGAACCAAGTAAACCATCAATTTTTTTATTGAGAAGTTCTACCTGATTTGACAGCATAGTAAATGAGTCGACGTTATAAACGCCGGCTATTTTTGTTGGCTTAGTCCTCATGACTAGCCACTGATAGTTATTTAGTGACATTTCTTCAATGAATTCATAAGCCTCTTCAGGTGTTTTGTTGTTGATGGTTCCGCCAGCAGCTGCGTCAACCATTTACCGAGTCGAGGGATTCAAATCATTGTGGAATGTTTGTACTTGCAGCCAAAGCGGTAATCTATGGTGAGGGCACCTTCTCAGTAAGTCCTTGTATCTCTCCCATGCATCGTAAAGTGTTTCTAAATCCATCTGCACAAAAGAAGAAATATCATTACGTAACTTAGCCGTTTTAGCCGGCGAAAAGTATTTTAGTAAAAAAAATTTCGGTCATTTTTTCCCAAGTAGTAATTGACCCTCGTGGTAACAAGTTCAACTACTGTTTAGCTTTATTCCTCAATGAAAAGGGAAATAACCGAAAGCGAATGGCATCATCAGAAACTCCATTGATTTTAAATGTATCGCAAAATTCCAGAAAATTTGCTAAGTGAGCGTTGGGATCTTCATCCTGCAAACCATCAAACTGAACAAACTGCTGTATCATTTGAATAGTGTTAGGCTTTAATTCAAAAGTATTTGCTGCTACAACAGGTCTAACTATGCTAAATTCAGTTCCTGTTAAAGAAGGTTTACCATAATCATACATAGTGCGTCGAACAGGATTTTGATTAACCGCAATTGCAGGAGGTAGCTGATTGCCTTGGTTTTCAGCCATTTCTTCGGTTAGGGGTTGAGTATCGTCTTCTTGCTCGTTCTCTGTGTATCTTAAGCTGCGGCTTATTTCTCATTGGTTTCTACGAACTATGCGATTGATTTCTTCGTCAAAAAGTAATGGTCCCGAGGGGTTTCTTCTAGTCATAAACTATAAAAACCTGCCAAGAGAGGGAAAAAATTAATAAAAATAATAAAAAATTAAATTGCAAGGAAAATAAATGGATAAAGTAATAAAAATTTAGCATTCCTAAATTTTAATTCCCCCGCAACGGCGCAAAAAACTTGATCGCGTGATTCGTAACAAGTAATAAATACTTATAATAAAGATCAAATCTAGACTAACTATTATCACGACGAAAAGGCAAGCGCACCTATCGAACAATAGTATAGCAATGGCAAGACCGGGATATCGTACCCAAAGGAACCAAAAGTACTAGTAATAACTATCTTTTTATTATCTAACCTAAGAATAAAAGGGGTTTTATTTGTTTTAATTAACTAAGAACGCACAGAGAAAAGAATTGGGGAATTGCTTTTGGGAAAATCGATTGACTTGAGACAATACTGAAGAAAAAATCCACCTAGACTTTACTTGTTATTCTGGCTCCGAAACGGACGATTTATTTATTCAACTTGTTCCGTAGAGATCCCTAAGTTATGTTATTATCCCTATTCAAGACTAATAATGTCTAATCCCTATATTGAATAACCGAGACTTTTCTCTAATTAACACTCTAGGGTTGCATTAACTCGATCTATGGATCCCCTTATTAGGTTTCACCCTAATCCGGCAAAATCTTGTCACCCTATTTCTAGGCGCGCAAACAACTCCGCTTAATTATGACAAAAGTACTCTTAGACAGGGTCTATTCCTCCTCTGAATAAGAGCATGTCTTGAATCAGTATCCTGGGATATCAAAATAAGAATTAAGAACAAGTTAAATATTTATCATACAATTCAGAAAACAATAACAAGATTCGTCTTAGGTTTCATTCCCCTTAGGTATTTACGGGATTCAGTTCATAACTAAATAAGAAAACATCTCAGAAGAATAAAGAATACAAAATATAAAGAAAACCCAAAACTCCTGAAGGGAAATTGAGGAGAGATCTTCAGTCTTGATGATGAATCCGGCTTCTGAAATGGATCAATCAGCTTCCTTGGGGTAATTCCTTATCCCCTTTCTCCCTCCCCTTTTTCTTCTCTTCTAGGGTGTATTTATAGGCTTTGGAATGCTTAGAAGCCCTCAAAAGCAGCCTTTTTCTGAATTGGACTACACTTGGGCTCGGCAGGGACACGCCCGTGTGACACGGCTGTGTGACGTGATTGCCAGGCCGTGTTCAATCCGTTAATTTGCACAGGGTCGTGTGGGTCAATGGCCAGGCTGTGTGAATCGTGAAAGCCTTGGTCGACACCTTCGAAAGACACGGGCGTGTGAGCTGCTCGTCTGGCAAGGCTTAGGCCGTGTCATCTTCTCGATTTGGTCCGTTTTGTCCCCTTTTTTTGCTCGTTTTTGGCTCATTTTGCTCTCCTATGCTCTCTTAAGTATAAAACATGAAATTAAAGCATTAGGAGCATCGAATTCACCAATTCTAATGAGAAATCATCCATAAAGTGCATTAAACATGGGGTAAAAAAGGTGTATAATTTACGGTTTATCACCAAGGCTCGAGAAGAATGGAGGATTACTATAAAGAAATGGAGATCGCGATGATAAGAGCGGATGTACAAGAAGACGATGAAGTAACCATGGCGCGTTTCTTGGCTGGACTCAACCGAGACATTGCCAATATTGTGGAGTTGCAACACTGCGTCGAGGTGGTGGACATGGTGCACATGGCCTTCAAATTAGAAAAGTAATTAAAGTGAAAAGGAGTTGTCCGAGGCTACTCCACCGCGAATACTCCAAAGTAGAGCTAAGGCGTTGGTAAAAGCACTCCAATGAACCGCGCTAAAAAGACGACAGTGCCATTAAAATCAACCAAGCCTTTGGCCGAATCTAGTAATGGTAATGCGGTCGAGATTTCCTTTAACCGTTCGAGGGACATCAAGTGCTTCAAATGCCTCGGGAGGGGCCATATCGCAAGTCAGTGTCCAAATTGAAGCACTATGGTGGTGCGCACGAATAGCGATATCAAGTCAGAAGATGAGGTTGAAAATGAGTCCAAACTAACATCTGACAAGGAGGAAGAAGCAAAACATGTTGTAGATGGTGAGCTTCTTGTTGTTAAATAGAGTCTTAGTCTCCAAAGTGTGGAAGACGAGCAACAAAGGAAAAACATCTTTCATACCTGGTGCCAAGTCCAAGGGAAGATCTGTAGCGTCATTATCGACGGTAGGAGTTGCACAAACGTGGTGAGCAATCTCATGGTGGAAAAACTTGGCTTGCTGACCACCAAGCACTCGAGCCCGTATAAACTCTAATGGCTCAATGACAGCGGTGAATTAAAAGTAACAAAGCAAGTACTTGTATCCTTTACCATTGGAAAATATGCGGATGAATTACTTTGCGATGTTGTTGCCATGCACGCGGGTTATTTGTTGCTTGAACTCCCGTGGCAGTTTGATAGACGAGTTCTCCACGATGGTTATACCAATAAGTATACGTTCAAGCATATAGGAAAGAATGTGATGTTAGCACCATTAAAACCGAAGCAAGTCTATAAGGATCAAAAGAAATTGAAAAGTTCTGTAGATCAAATGAGAGAAAAAGAAAAGAGTGAAAATGTAAAAGAAAAAAATGAGAAAAAGAGAGGAAAAACAATAAAAAAGAGCGAAAAGAAAAATGAGAAAAGAAAAAGATGAAAAAGAAAAAGAAAATGAGTGTGTTTGCAAAAGCGAGTGATGTGCGGAATGCTTTGGCATTGAGACAATCACTCCTTGTGCTCATGTACAAGGAAAGCTTGTTTTCTACTAACAAATTCCCGAAAACCTGCCCTCTTCTATTGTGTCTCTTTTGCAGGATTTTTAAGATGTATTCTCGGAAAAAAACTCCGAGTAGGATGCCACCACTTTGCGAAATCAAGTACCAAACGATTTTATGCCCGAAGCTATTATTCCGAACTGACCAGCGTGTAGGTCGAATCTCGAAGAGACTAAGGAACTCCAACGGCAAATCAACAAGTTGATGGAGAAAGGCTACATTCGCGAAAGCCTTGGTCCTTGTACTGTACTCGTCTTGTTAGTGCCAAAGAAAGATGGAACATGGAGAATGTGCGTGGATTGTCGAGCCGTGAACAAGATTACTATTAAGTACCGGTATCTGATACCTCACTTAGACGACATGCTTGATGAATTGATTAGTGCCAAATTATTTTCGAAAATTGATTTTAAAAGTGGCTACCATCAGATTCGTATGCAAGAAGGCAATGAATGGAAAACTGCTTTCAAGACAAAACACAGTTTGTACGAGTGGTTGGTCATGCCGTTTGGCCTAACCAACGCTCCTAGCACTTTCATGAGACTTATGAATTACGTGTTAAGGTCTTTCATTGGTAAGTTCTGTGTCGTATATTTTGATGACATTCTCATATATAGCAAGATGTTGGAAGACCATGTGATTCACCTTAAATCTGTGTTAGAAGTTCTACGAAAAGAAACCCTTTATGCTAACATTAAGAAATGCACTTTCTGTTCTGACAAAGTTATTTTTCTAGGTTTTGTAGTTAGCTCGAAGGGCTTGGAAGTGGACCAAGAAAAGAAAAAGGTTATTCAAGAGTGGTCGAGACTTACGAGTGTTAGCCAAGTTCAAAGCTTTCATGGTTTGGCAAGCTTTTATCAGTGTTTCATGCTCGACTTCAGCACTATAGCTGCACCTTTAACAAGCATGATTAAGAAGAATTCAGCCTTCTACTGGAAGACGAGCAAGATAAGTATTTTAATGAAATTAAGAGTTGTCTTACTAAAGCCCCTTTATTAGCATTACCCAATTTTTGTAAACCCTTTGAGATTGAATGTCATGCATCAAGTGTCGGAATTGGGGCCGTGCTAACCTAATATGGAAAGCCTGTGGCGTATTTCATCGAGAAGTTAAATGGGGCTATGCTTAACTACCCCATTTACAACAAAGAAATTTATGCAGTCATCCGAGCTTTCGAGACGTGGCAGCACTACTTATGGCCAAAAGAGTTCGTGATTCACTCTAGTCACGAAACGTTGAAACACATCAAGGGCCAACATAAGCTAAATAAATGCCATGCGAAGTGGGTTGAGTATCTCAAGTCATTTCCATACGTCATCAAGTATAAGAAAGGTAAAGATAATATTGTGGCTGATGCGCTTTCGAGAAGGTATGCTTTATTATTTTCTCTTGAATCTAAATTGCTTGGATTTTCTTACTTGAAAGATTTGTATACCAATGACGAAGATTTTGGTGAAATATATGCTGCTTGCGAGAATTATTCTGTTGAGAAATTTTATAGGTACGAAGGTTTCCTTTTCAAGGAAGGAAAGATATGTATTCCTCAAGGTTCCATTCGGAACTTACTCGTGCATGAAGTGCACAACAGTGGCCTCATGGGTCATTTTGGAATAGGTAAGACTCTATCAACGCTCCAAGAACACTTCTATTGGCCTAAAATGAGGAGGGATCTTGAACGAGTCTGCAACCGTTGCGTGACGTGCAAGAAGGCCAAATCCAAGATTCAGTCGCACGGCCTTTACATTCCATTGCCCATTCCCGAAGGCCCTTGGATGGATATATCCATGGACTTTGTCCTTGGATTGCCTAAAACAAAAATGGGGAAGGATTCCATCTTTGTTGTTGTTGACCAATTCTCGAAAATGTCTCATTTCATTGCTTGTACTTAAACTGATGATGCTCTTCATGTTGCTAATCTTTTCTTTAGGGACATTGTTAGGTTCATGGCATCCCACGAACCATAGTATCTGATCGAGATACGTAGTTTTTAAGCCATTTTTAGAGATCGTTGTGGGCTAAACTTGGAACCAAGTTGCTGTTCTGCGTTCCATCTACACTATTTCTAGCCATTATCCAAAAGAACTTGAAGTTGTGGGAGGATTGCTTACCTCATATCGAGTTCACTTACAATCGACCCATTCATTCAGTGACTAAATATTCACCCTTTGAAATAGTTTATGATTTTAATCTGTAACTCTATTGGATTTGATACCCTTGCCTAATGATCAGTTAATTCATTCTAATGCTAGGAAAAAGGCCTATTTTGTCAAGGAGTTGCATCAAAAGGTTCTGGCCAACATAGAAGTAAGGATCGAGAGCTATGTTCAACGGGCGAACAAAGGTCGAAAGTGAGTGACTTTTGAACCCAGAGACTGGGTTTGGGTTCATATGCGCAAAGAACGATTCCTAGCCCAACGTAGTTCCAAGTTGATGCCTAGACGAGACGAACCTTTTCAAGTCCTTGAACGAATTAACGAAAATTCCTACCGACATGACTTACCGGGCGAGTATAACATAGGTGCGAGCTTTAATGTTTCTAATTTATCTCCCTTTGATGCAAATTGTGTCTTGAGGATAACTCGCTTTGAAGAGGGGCGATGATACGATCGCTCCCTGGAATGTACCTAGCTTGAGTAAGGATTCAATGGTGCTACCCCAAGGACCAATTACACGGGCTCGAGCTAAGCAATTCAAGAAGGCCATTTTGACCTTAGTCAAAAAAGTGTGGAGCGAAGCCTTGGCTGGTGAAATAGAACGAGCTTGGACCAACCCAACAAAGTTCCCTTGCAACCTACTGCAAGCTGGTTTCAGCTCACTTTCAGCTCCACGAGCTTAGCCCAACTCATTCCAGCTCAATTGAGCTACTTATTATTTTTCCAGCTTTACATTTAATTGATTAAATAAATTAAGTGTTATTTCTCGCTAGTTAATACAAAAGTCAGCTCAAATAATTATTAAATATTTAATTTGTTAAAATCTGGACATTTTAATTAAGTTTAAATGTGTCTTAGTTTAATGCATATTTAATTAGCTAATTATGTTGCCTAAGCTTAGGATGAATTTATTTCTTGTTAAATTGTGCAGTCAAATTTTAATATGTCTTAGTTCATACATGTCTTCAATTTGTATTAGCTTATTACATGATTTAAATGTGTCTTTTGAGTCGAATTAATGTGCAGGTTTATTGTGTCCTAGTGCAGCCGAATTTATTATGTCTCAAATTAATTTAATGTGTTCATTTGATTTACGCAACAGGTGCATGGACGGCTTGAAAGACTTGATGTGTTAATGATTGGTTTCTCCCAAGCACCTATTTAGCCAAAGAGCAGCTGCCTTTTTATGTCCCTAAGTTGGTTGATTAGCTCTGCAAAGTAGCTTGAATGTTTTCACACCAGCTGAACATTCCATTCACACTTCAAGGCTGTTCAGTTTTGTGTTTTCACACACGCAAGGGCTGTTTGAATTCGGTTCACACTTTCCAACCTTTTACAATCTCCAAGCTCCTCATTAATTCTCCAAGACCATCTAGCTAATCAAGGCAACTAATTCCAGCCCATTAAAGCTTATGGCCGAACCTAGACTAGCCATTCAGCTCCCAAATGTTCCAAGGTCATTTCAACTGAACATACTTCATCTAGAAGCTGGCCAATGACGTTCCAAATGGTTGGAGAAGCTTCTTGGAATTTCTTAAAGTTTTCTGGAATTTTCAGCTCCTTAAAAGCTGAAACTAATTGACCATTCAGCTATCCTTGTGACTATTCAGCTAGCTTAAATCCAGCACTATAAATATGTAGCTCATTTCTTTGTTTTAAGACTTTTAACAATTTGAATGAATCTATATTATATTTGTGAGATTATCTTCTCTCAGATTTCGTTCATAGACTTTGTTGGCTTATCTGTTGTCAGTAGCGTCAACCTTAGTCTTTTTCCAGACTTATAACTCCTATTCGAGTGTGGCGTTCAACCCAACCATACTTTCGGCTCTTACCTTTGTTAGGTAACGGGTCAAGGTCCATTTTCTTCCTTCATTGAACCACCTTAAGCCACATATGTCCCGGGTCAACACTCTCCTTAGTGTTGGTTCATTCTTGCCACTTAAGTCCGAATTCCATTTCACCTATCTATTAATTTATCTATCTTAATTTCTTTGTTAGCCGAACCAAATCAACTTATACTTATCCAATTTTGAACATAATTCCATCTCCTATCTTCATATTTAACAAATTCCTTCAAAGCTTGCAAATTGGAACGATACTTCTAGTTCGACGATCGGACAATTAAACGACTCAACTCATCATACCTAGGCGAGTTCGTATCATTTGGTATCAGAGCTTGACAATGTTGAACAAAACCCTAGCTATGGCTATTGAGAAATTTGGCTAGTACATGGAGAAGATGGACAAATTTTTGCATTGATTTTCCCTTTTTATTCTTTTAATTACCAAATAACCAAAATGCCTTTAGGGTTTTTCTTTCAAATTTTTCCTATGCATGTCCATTTTTGTCCAAAATTATAGAAATTGTTCAAATTGCTAATTAGGACCCTCTAATTCATAATCTAAAGCAATTTCATGCTTAAGGCTTCTAGAATGAAAGTTTTGCATCTTACTCAATTTGGTCCCTAAAGTTCAATTAGACATTTTATGCATAGAATTTCTTCATGAAACTTTCACATAAGCATGCATTCATACCATAGACCTCATAAGAATCATATAATAATTATTTCTATCTTAGATTTGTGTTCTCAAAACCACTGTTCTGACTAGGCCCTAATTCAAGATGTTACAACTCTCCCCCTTTAGGGATTTTCGTCCCCGAAAATCTTACCGGTAAAAAGTTTTGGGTACTGTTTCCTCATAGCCTCTTGGGGCTCCCATGTAGCCTCTTCAACCCTATGTCTTTTCCATAAAACTTTCACAAGAGCAGCACTTTTGTTTCTTAATTGTTTAACTTCCTGAGCCAAGATCTTAATAGGTTCCTCACCATAAGTCATATTCAGTCTGATTTCAACCTCTTTCGGTGCAATCACATGTGAAGAATCCTATCTATATCGGCGCAACATGGACACATGAAACATATCATGAATCTTTTCAACTCAGTCGGCAAAGCCAATCGATAAGCAACAGGCCTTATCCTTTCGTTAATCTCATACGGTTCTATAAAACGAGGACTCAATTTGCCTTTTCTATCGAATCTCAAAACCTTCTTCCATGGAGATTCTTTCAAGAATACCTTATCACCGACTTGATACTCAATTTCTTTCTTTTTTAAATCTGCATACGACTTTTGTCTATCCAATGCCACTTTCAAATAATCGCGAATTACTTTCACCTTTTCCTCGGTTTCCTTAATAAATCTATTCCATGAATCTTATTCTCCTTAAGCTTAGTCCAATACAATGGTGTACGACATTTACATCCATACAATGCTTCATAAGGTGCCATTTTCAAACTCATCTGATAATTTTCGTTATAGGCAAATTCAACCAAAGGTAAGTACTTTTTCCAACTACCTTGGAATTCAAGAACACAACATCTGAGCATATCTTCAAATATCTGAATTACTCTCTCGGATTGTCCATTAGTCTGTGGATGAAAAGCAGTACTAAAATTCAACTTTGTACCCAAAGCTTTTAGTAACTTCTGCCAAAATCGCAAAGTAAACCTCGAATTTCTATCAGAAATAATCGATAAAGGTACTCCATGAAATCTCACAATCTCCGAAATATACAATTCGACTAACTTATCAAGTGAATAATCAATGCGTACCGATATAAAATGAGCCAATTTAGTAAATCTATCAACCACAACCCATATTACATCTTTCTTTATTGGCGTCAATGGCAAGCCTGTCACAAAGTCCATAGTGATTCGGTCACATTTCCATTCGAGAACTAAAATAGGCTGGAGTAAACCTGAAGTTATCTGGTGTTTGACCTTTACTTGTTGACAAATTAAGCACCTCGATACAAACTCAGATATATCTCTTTTCATACCATTCCACCAATACATTTTCTTTAAATCATTGTACATTTTTGTGCTACCTGGGTGAACTAACATTCCTCCGTTATGAACCTCGTGCAAAATATTCTGAATCAACTCAGCATTCTTCGAAACACAAATCCTTCCACGAAACCTCAGATAACCATCAGAATCTCTCTAAAAATCTGATTCACTGCCCAACTCACACTGAGCTTTCTTAGCTTGTAACTCTTTATCAACTTCCTGAGCATCACAAATCTATTGAAGAAAATTCGGTCTAGCTCTTAACTCCGCTAGAATTGCACCTTTATGAGATAGGGTCAGCCATGCGATCATAGCTCTCGAAGCAAATAGAGACTTTCTGCTCAAGGCATCAACAAAACCACGTTAGCCCTACCGAGGTGATAATCGATCACAAGTTTTGTAACGCCCCGTACCCGATACCGTTACCGGAGTCAAACACGAGGTGTTAACAGACTTAATTCACTACTTAAACAGCTCAAACAATTTAGTTTTAAAATTTTCAGTCAAGCTAGCAATCTGCGTCACAGTCGCTTAAAAATTCATATCTCGAGTTCCAAAACTTGAAATCCAATCCGTAAATTTTCCCTAAAACTATACTCATATATCTATTTACTAATTTTTTTCTAAAATTTTTGGTCGAGCTAATTAGTACAGTTTATTAGTTAAATTCTCCCCTGTTTCAGGGTTCGACTGCTCTGACCTCTGTGTATTACGAATCAGATATCTCCTGTCATGAGTTTCAATGACTATGCCGTTTGTTTCTAATAAAACTAGACTCAATAAGGAATATGTACATATAAATCATGACTTCTAATTATCTTTGAACAATTTATGGTGAATTTCCAAAGTCAGAATAGGGGATCCAGAAATCGCGCTGGCCCTGTTTCACAAAAATTTAAACATCTCATAAAATATAACTCATATACCTGTTTTGTTCTATCCTATGAAAGTAGACTCATAATTCTTCAATTCCATATTTTATTCACCATATAATTGTATCTTTACTATTTTTAATGATTTTTCAAACTCACGTCACTTCTTCTTTATGCGAATCTATTTTATGGTAAATTTTACCTATTTCATGTTTTCCATGGATTAGCTAGTAATTTAGCATACATAACACCAAATATGATCATGATTAGCCATTCCAATGGCTAATCATTACCAAGCATTTCCATACCACTCAATAACCATATCATAAGACCATATATACAAAATGATTATAATGCTATACATGCCATACTCAAAATATGCAAGCCATTATGCCAAGATGGTATACGGATATAGTGTGATCGTGCCTCCGACCGTTCCCGATTTTCGAGCTGGCTTGTCAACACTACAAGGAATGAAAAGGAGGAAGTAAGCATAAATGCTTAGTAAGCTCGCATGCAAATAGCAAGTAACACAACTATATAAGCAAACATAAAACATCATTTGCATAATCATCACCGAGACATTCATATCACATTTTCATTTATCATCTTACCATATTGTTGTTATATCGAGTTTTCAACCCGAGGGTTAAGTACATACCTGTTCAAAGTATTCATTTCACAACACTTACCAATACGTCCCTTTCATCTCGAGTATTCCTCCATTTGAGTAGAATTTTACCCGTTGAACACATCGGAATATAATTCGGATACATGGAAAGTTTGCACATAAGTGCCACATATGTAGCCAAGCTACCATGTAACTCGCCCATAAGTGAACTCGGACTCAACTCAATGAGCTCGGATGCCTAGTTACATCTCTCAAACTCGAACTCAACTCAACGAGTTCGGACATTCGCATCCATAAGTGAACTCGGACTCAACTCAACGAGTTCGGATGCCCAAATATCCTAGTGACATGTCACTTGTATCCTAATCTATTCCTAAGGTTCAAACGGGCGTTTTCCTCGATCACACATCTTTTCCATCTTCCACGGAATATCGAAATTGATACTTCGGTGATAGTTCATACTCATCAAGTAATTCACATAATTACATATTATTCAACAATAACCACAAAGCATAATATTTCATGATAATAATCAGCATCATATCATATAAACAACATTAAATTGCTTAAAATGACAATTATGTTACTACATTTACACATGAACTTACCTCATATGCGAAAATGGCTACTTTTACCATTTCGTCCACAACTTGGTATTTTTCCCATTTTAGCCTGAATTTTAGTTTTCCTTGCTCTATCATTTAAAATATAGTCTAATTAGGACTCACATTATACAAATTGACCCAAAATCATATTTTGGAAAAATTACAGTTTTGCCCCTAAACTTTTGCATATTTACACTTTTACCCCAAAGCTCGTAAATTAAACTTCAGCCTATTTTCTTATGTTTTATGACATGCTGATCATTTTTCCCTTCTATAGCAACATCAAATTCTCACTCTAACATGTACTTATGACTATTAGGTATTTTTACCGATTAAGCCCTTTTGCTCGTTTTCACTTAAAACCGAGTAGTACAAGTTGTCTAACATAATTTAAAACCTCATATTCTATCATAAAACACCAAAATACACAAATTTCACCTATGGGTATTTTTCCAAATATGAACCCTAGGTTGAATTATTGCTAGCATAAGCTTAATCGAGCTCTAGGGACTCCAAAATGTAAAAATCATTAAAAGCGAGGCTAGAAACGGACTTACAATCGAGCTTGGAAGCTTGAAAACCCTAGCCATGGTTTCTCCTTGCTATATTCGGCCATGGGGTTGAAGATGAGCAAAATTGGCTTTTAATTTTGTATTTTAATTCATTTTACCCTAAATGACCAAAATGCCCTTACTACTAAACTTTCCAAAAATTCCATCCATGTCCAATTTTGTCCATAGACTTAGAAATTGGTAAAATTGCTATTTAAGACCTCCTAATTAATATTTGAAACAATTTCATACTAGAAACTTCTAGAATGCAAATTTTACAAATTATTCGATTTAGTCCCTAATTTCAATTTAAGCACTTTATGCATAAAATTTCTTCACGAAATTTTCACACAATCATGCAATCATATCATAGACCTAAAAATAATCATAAAATAATTATTTCTATATTGAATTTTGTGGTCACGAAACCACTATTCTGACTAGGCCCAAAATCAGTATATTACAAGTTCATAGTCTTTTAACAATTCCAACCATCTTTGTTGCCTCAAATTCAAGTCCTTTTGGGTCATCAGATACTTAAGACTTTTATGGTCTGTATAGACATGGAATTTCTCCCCGAATACAACGGTGGCTAATTCTAGATCGTACGTAGGATAGTTTTTCTCATGGGCTTCAGTTGCCTCGAAGCATAAGCTACTACCTTGCCTTCTTACATAAACACACAACCTAGTCCACTCAAGGACACATCACTTTAAATCACAAACTCTTTCCCTGATTCCGGTTGCACTAACACTGGTGCCTCATTTAGTAACATTTTTAACTTCTCAAAACTCTGTTGGCACTTCTCTGTCCATTCGAACTTAACATCCTTTTGTAACAACCTTTTCATTAGAGTGGCAATCATCGAAAATTCCTTCACAAACCGCCTGTAGTATCCGGCCAAACCCAAAAAGCTCCTAAATTTAGTTACATTCCTTGGCGGCTTTTATTTGAAAATAGCAGAAATATTACTGGGATTAACTCATATACCATCTCCTAAAATAATACGGCCTAAGAACCTGACCTCTCGAAGCCAAAACTCGCTTTTACTAATCTTGGCATATAACTGTTTATCCCTCAAAGTCTATAACACTGTTCTTAAGTGCTCAGTACGGTCTACCTCATCTCTAGAATAAATCAGAATATCATCGATGAACATCACAACAAACTTATCCAAATATGGCCGAAAAATTAGGTTCAATAAATACATAAACACGACAGAAGCATTCGTTAATCCAAATGGCATAACAGGAAACTCGTAGTGGTCATACCTTGTTCTAAAAGCAGTCTTAGGAACATTTGACTCCTTAACTCGTAACTGGTAATATCCGAACCTCAAGTTTATCTTAGATAACTATGTCGCTCCTTTCAGCTGGTCAAACAAGTCATCAATCCTTGGAAGAGGATACTTATTTTTTATTGTCACCTTATTGAGTTACTGGTAGTCAATGCATAATCTCATAGAACCGTCCTTCTTTTCAAGAATAATACGGGAGCACCCCACAGTGAAAAGCTCGGTCTCGCAAAACCTTTGTCAGTGAACTCATGAAATTGTGACTTCAATTCTTTCAGCTCAGTCAGGGCCATCCTATACGGAGCAATAAAGATAGGTGCTGTCCCTGGAATTAGCTCAATACCAAATTCAACTTCTCTAATTGGAGGAAAACATTGCAATTCCTCCCGGAATACATCTGCATACTCACATACAACTGACACTAATTTGATTTTCGATTTGGATTTCTTTGTATTCAATATGTATGCCAAATAAGCTTCATACCCTTTCCTCATACATCTTTGAGCAGTCATTGAAGAAATTGCCATTGGCGACTTATTTGCATCATCTGATTCAACTCGAAGAATCTCGCCATTTTCACATTTCAATTCCATAACTTTCTATCTACAATTCACTATAGTATCATGTAGTGTCAACCAATCCATACCTAGTATGACATCAAATTCATCAAAAGGCAGCAACATCAAGTCAACCGAAAAAAAATGACCTTCAACTATCAAAGGGCATTTCTTACATACTTTATCAACTATCACATGCTTTCCTAACGGGCTTGATACCTTAATTATAAATTCTGTAGACTTGATAGGTATATTCATACTAGATGCCAATTTCATACACACATACAAATGAGTAGAGACAGTGTCTATCAAAGCAATAACATTAGTATCATAGAGAGAAAAATTACCAGTGATCACATTAGGAGAAGTTGCGTCTTCGCGTGCACGTATGGCATAGGCCCTAACCGGAGCCCTAACTTCAGATCTCACTGCTTTATCTCGTGTCACATTCTTACTATTGGACCCATTCTTAGCATTTCTCAAGGGTCTTCCCCTAGAAGCTACGCCACTCGGCCTTGGACTATGAAATCTTTCTTTCTCCATCATCTTGGGACAATCATTAATAAAGTGGTCTAGAGAACCACATCTAAAACAAGATCCTTCACCCACTCTACAGTTGCCAGAATAACGTCTACCACGTTGCTGGCATTCGGTCTTGAAAGGTTTATTGTTACCCACACTTGCCACGGACGTAGCCTAAGAACTAAAACCCGACTTCTGCTTTCTACGATTCCCGTATGAGTGTCCAACCGACACATGTGAACAGGAGTACATCTCTCTAGGTTTCTTAGACTGAGATGGCAACGACTTACTCTGTTATCTCTTTCTTGTTTCTCTAGCCTCAGACTCGGCTTTTTTCTTTCTTTGACCAATTCTTTAGCTTTACAAGCCCGCTTAACGAGTACCACAAATTCTTTCAACTCAAGAATACCTACTAATGTCTTAATATCCTCATTAAGTCCATCTTCAAATCTTCTTCACATATTTGTTTCGGAGGATACACACTCCCAAACATATTTACTGAGTCTGACGACTTCTCTCACATATTCAGTTACTGTCATACGACCCTGGTTCAAATCCAAAAATTCCTTATGCTTTTGATCGATGAACCTTTCACTAATGTATTTCTTTCAGTATTCCTCTTGAAATAATTCCCAAGTAACCCTATCCGGTGGTACAACAAATATCAGTGTTCTCCATCAGTGATACGCCGCATCTCTCAACAAAGATATGGCACATTTTAGGCACTCCTCAGGTGTATAGGATAATTCATCAAATACCCACATTGAGTTTTCTAATCAGAACTCTGCTTTCTCAAGATCATCATTAGCATTTTCCCTAAATTCCTCAGCACCTTGCTTTCGAATTTTATCAATAGGTGTTCTAGAGAATCTTATAAAATCTATACCTTGAGGCATCACGGGTGCGGGTTGAAGATTTTGGGGAGGTGGGGGAGGTTGAGTGTTCGGGTTCATTCGAACAAACTCCGTATACCATGCATTCATCATGTGGAGAAAGGCATCTCTGCGTCCTTCTCCTCTATTGACAGTTTTGGGTCCACTCTCAGATTGCACCGCTCCTTCAGCTGGAGTAGGGGCGTTACTTTCTACATCATCCGCCACTGCTCTGCCTATATCCATTTGCTATATGAAAACATATTTTAATATTGTCAGGAGTCGTCACACTATCATTAAATATATACGTATGGCATGTATAGTTAGACTTAACTACGCTAGGTTAGTCTGAGAATCGACTAAACCATAGCTCTGATACCACTAAATATAACACCCCTTACCCGTATCCGACACCGAGAAAAGGTATGAGGCATTACCAAACTTGTAGTCATACATTCATGCAAAAAGTCGGGCTATAAATTTTTTTCTTTAAAACAATTTCATTCATACATACACAAATTGTACTTAATATGGGCCTAAGAGGCCAAAACAGCCATCGGAAAAGAATCGGGACTAAATTGGAAACTTTTAGAAAAGTTTGAGAAACTTTCTATAGTACAGAGGCACACGCCCGTCTGAGATAGGGGACGCGCCCGTGTGTTCTCTACACGCCCGTGTCCTCCGGCCGTGTAACTCTTTGACTATGACGTCAACACCAATTTCGGGTCACACGGCCACATCACAAGCCCATGTGGCCAGACAGTGGGGTCAATTAAAATGAAATGAATTTTTCATAAAAAGGTGCAGACTTCACACGACTAGAGTACACGTCCATGTGGGTAGGCCGTGTCCCTCACACGACCAAGACACATGCCCTTGTCTTAGCACATGTATTTACTACTGAGCATACTGACTTGCAAAAATAGGGTGCAGGGGACACACAGCCATTCCACACGCCCGTGGGACAGACTTGTGTCACACACGGCTTAGACACATGCCTGTATGTCTACCCGTGTGGATAATTTGTAGGCTATTTTCCAAGCCAATTGCCACCCTTAATCACTCATGCACTTAAGCAAATTTCATAACATGCAACATGTCATACTTAGACACTCAATACTCAATACCATAGCACTTTCACATCTTTGTAATTTCATCCTATTGCACCTTCCCTTAATCATATCATTTGGAAGCATTTTATACAAACTTCATGCAAATCAACTTAATTATCAAAATTTCAAGTTGCACATTTATAACTATTGTCATCTTAGGTTATTAAACCATTCTTTATCTCCTAGTATTTAATCTATACATCCATCAAGTAATCGTATTACACATCATCAAGACAATATCTCATCATATATCCATCATATAACCACATAGAACATCATCAATGCATCAACACATACATGCATGAACAATTAGATATTACAACCTAAGAATCAATCATGAGCCATATCACATGGCTATTACAAAATGAATCATCAACATCATAGGCCTTCACAATTTGGTCAAATAGCATGACACATACCACAAAATGACCAAGGCCCCTATATATGCCATACTCAAAATAACAAATTCACTATACCCAATGTTCTTTTAATTGTGTGATTGAATGCTTCGACGACTTTCGATCCCCGAGCTAGCTTGGCAGAACTACAAAGGATGGAAAAGAGAGGGGAGCAAGCATTTAAGCTTAGTAAGTCCACATGCAAATAATATGCAATATTAATAAACCATAATCATGCAAGATATAATAGCATAACCACTAAGATTACTCATCATTCAAGCATTCTAGCTCATTTATCAAGTGTTCATATATATATATGAATATACTTTCTCGTCACATACCTTCCTTTAACAAGGCATCCCTCATGATTATAATGTACGTACATGTACATATCCGTAGCATATCAAATAACTTTACCTTTATTACCATGCCATCTTGGGACTTTCATCGCATCATTTATTATAATACCCGTTGAACACTAAGAAAACTATTGGATACACAGAAACTTGCACATTAGTGCCACATAAACATACGTAGCCAAAGCTATCTCGTATCATGCAACGCTCACCATGGAGCTACTCACAGGCTTGCTCATATAAGCTATCGATCAAGGTGTAACTACACGGGCTGCTCACAAAAGCAGTCAGGTATCCAACCACTCAAGGATTACCTAGCCACTGGTAGGACACACAAGACCATTTCCCGAAAGTCAATCATATGTATCACATCCATTATGAACTTGGACCACTCAACGAGCTCGGATGCTCGCATCCATAATAAACCCAGACCACTCAAAGAGCTCGGATGCCACATATATCACGAACCTGGACCACTCAACGAGTTACCACTCAACGAGTTCGGACTTCTTAATTCCTAATGACATGTCACTTGTATCCTAAACTATTTCTAAGGTTCAAACGGGGTTTTTCTCACTTTCACATTGCACCTCATTGCACTTGCTCGTGACATCGTGGATAGTGACCATAATATCATTCATGCTTTCAATAGCACCATTAAACATAGCATACATAATAGCAATAAAATAATTATCACATAATGTTAACACAACACAACATACCACATTGTCACATTATTTACACATGTACTTACCTCGGTACAAAAATGATGGTAATCGAGCCTAACGTCGTATACTTTATTCTTCCTTTGATCAAAACTTGGTTCACATTTTTCTTGATCTATAATGCCAAATTTAACTTGTTTATTAATCACATTACGCAAATCGATCCATAATTCATACTTTGGTAAAATTACCTTTTTACCCCGATTTTTTTATTTATTTATAATTTAGTCCCTAGGCTCGTAAAATGAAATGCATGCATTTTCTTGGTTACCCAAGCCTACCCAAAACTTTACTATGTTCATATCAGCCATATTTTCCTTTATTTCACATTGTTACTACTCACTTTTACACTTTTACAAACAAGTCCCTTTTTTAGGTTTTTCACTAAAAATCACCTAGTAAAAGATGTTTATCATGCACCAAACATTCATATTCTTCCATTAATCAACAAAATACATACATGTTACACATGGGTCAAATTTCATACATGAACCCCAGCTCAAAATATAGCTAGAAATAGGTAGATCATGCTTCAAAGACTTCAAAGATACAAAGAACATTAAAAACGGGGCTAGGGAGCACTTACAATCAAGCTTGGAAATGTTGAAAAAAACCCTAGCTATGGCTATTGAGAAATTCGGCTAGCACATGGAGAAGATGGACACTTTTTTGCATTGATTTTCCCTTTTTATTCTTTTAATTACCAAATGACCAAAATGCCCTTAGGGTTTTTCTTTTAGATTTTTCCTATACATGTCCATTTTTATCCAAAATTATAAAAATTGGTCAAATTTATAATTAGGACCCTATAATTTATAATCTAAAGCAATTTCATGCTTAAAGCTTCTAGAATGCAAGTTTTACATCTTATTCAATTTGGACCTTAAAGTTCAATTAGATATTTTATGCATAGAATTTCTTCACGAAACTTTCACATAAGCATGCATTCATATCATAGACCTCATATCATATAATAATTATTTTTATCTTAGATTTATGGTCTCGAAACCACTTTATTCGACTAGGCTCTAATTTAGGATGTTACATTATGTTTATAATTGTGCAGTTTTTCTTACATATATATATGGCATAATTTATTTATTTTAATTTAAAATGTATATTCTTTTTTTCCATTTGTATGTTGAAAGAAAACATGGGAAAATGAAAAAAATATATATTCATACATGTGTCTTGAACATTAATTGTTATTTTGATAACTCAAATTGTATACATAGTAATTTAATAGAATTTTTAGATATTATTTAAGTTAATCTTTACTTAGATAGTTGTTTAATTGATAAGAAAATTGTAACACCCTATAACCGACCTAATCACCAGATCCGAGTACTAGATGCTACAACAAACCGGATAACTTAAACAATACTCCTGTTTCAAATTTAAATTGCATACTTTAATAACTCAAAATTTTTGGGAGTCTAACTAATACAAATCTTGTTCAAAACTGGTGTGTAATCCTTACAATCATAATTACAACATTTAGTTACAATATTTAGAGTTATACTCGAATATAGAAATAATTGACTTAAACCGTGAGGCAAGACCTTTATGGGTTCCTGGTACGTGATATTCGTGACAGATTTTAAAAATTTATAATTAAGCGTTCTTGAAACTAACTATTATCACGATGAAGGCAAGTGTACCTATCGAACAGTAGTATAGTTTTAGCAAGACCGGATTGTCGAACCCAAAGGAACCAAGAGTACTAGTAATTACTTTCTTTTTATTATCTAGCCTAAAAATTGAGGGATTTATTTGTCTAAATTAATTAATTAAACTAAGAGTGCACAGTGAGAAATTGAGGAAAAGCTTTTGGGAAAATTCGATTGATTAAGACAATACCCAAGGAAAAATCCACCTAGACTTCACTTGTTATTTGACTCTGAATCAGACGATTTATTCATTTGACTTGATCCGTAGAGATCCCTAAGATATATTATTATCTCTCTCGAGACTAATAACATCTAACCCTAGGTTGATTAATTGAAATCTCTTTCTAACTAACACCTAGTGTTGCATTAACTCGATCTATGGATCCCCTTATTAGGTTTCACCCTAATCCGACAAAATCTTATCACCCTATCTCTAGGCGTGCACTCAACTCTGCTTAATTATGACAAATTTACTCTTAGACAGGGTCTATTCCTCCTCTGAATAAGAGCATTAACTCAAGTCAATATCTTGGAATATTAAAACAAGAAGTAAGAACACATAATTAAGAACAAGTCAAATATTTATCATACAATTCAGATAATAATAACAAGATCCGTCTTAGGTTTCATTCCTCGTAGGTATTTACGGGGTTTAGTTCATGATTATAGAAGAAAAAATCTTATAAAAATAATGAATACAAAACATAAAGAAAACCCAAAATCTCTGAATGGAAATTGAAGGGAGATATTCAGTCTTGATGATGAATCCGACTTCTGAGTTGGACCAATCGGCTTCCCTTGAGTAATTCCTTGCCTCCTTCTCTACGTCTCCCTTCCTAAGTGCCTCATTAGGTGTTTAAATAGGCTTTAGAATGCCTAAGAGCCCTCAAAATTGGCCTTTTTCGGATAAGGTTATACTTGGGCTCTGCAGGTACATGCCTATGTGACACGCCTGTGTGCCCGTTATCAAGGCTATTAAATAGGCACGGCCGTGTAGTCTACCCGTGTAAGTCGTGCTTCGATCCTGCCAAAGAGACACGACCGTGTGAGGAAGTCCAGGCCGTGTTGATTTCCCATGTGGGTCCATTTTCTCCTTTTTCGGTCTGTTTCTCACTCTTTTTACTCTCCAATGCTCACCTAAGTATAAAAAATGAAATTAAAGAATTAGGAACATCGAATTCACCAAATCTAAGGAGAAATCATCCATAAATGTGTTAAACATGGGATAAAAATATGTATAAATTACGGTTTATCAAATACCCCCACACTTAAGCGTTTGCTTGTCCTCAAGCAAAATCCTCAACTCACAATCAAAACAAATTCTTCTCAATTTATAATCCCTATCAATAATATCTCAAAATAATCCTTAAGTATTTATACATTGAAAATTCAACTAAAAGTACATCAAAGTTTCAAACATTCCAAGTTGAGCATTTTATCACGAAAACATAGGTGTCTCCCCTTATCTAAGTGATTACCTTTGATCAAAATATCACAGAGTTTAACATCCTCACTAAAGATTCACTCAAATCACTCTAAGTGTTTAAAGACATCAATTAAAGCACTCATTAGTCAATATGAAAAGTTATTACCATAGGCTTGCTTGAAAATCAAATCTCCACCACTATATATTGAGCTAATACATCAATCAAAAAGGTCTTTTAGAGGGTTGTAATATGGCTTTGGTTAGGGGGTGTGGTCACAAGCTGAAAGAAAAAGTTAGAATCGAGATTGAATTGAAAAATTATCTAGCTAGAAAAAATAACCAGTCATCAGGTGAATACAAGTGAGCTTCTTCTCAGAATATGAAATTAACACTCAAGCTCAAAAATGATGAATTACTACTAATATGTGTTGAAGTATATATATATATATTTTTTAAGAACAAGTCAAATACATAGAAGAGCAAAACATAGCTAAGCAATTAGTTCAAATCAAATCTCGACAAAAATAGGGATCAAATTAGAGGATTTCAACAATAATGGGTTATGTGTTAATATTGAGGGTAAATCAATTAATGGTTTGTTAGGCTCAAAGGGGTTCACTAAGGGTTAATTATGAAGGTAGGCTTTTGTGGAGTGAGTGGGTTAAACCTAAGTGCCTTTATTATCTTGACATATCAAATCAAATGGTTTGGTCTTGACATGCATAATCAAGTAAGTTCTAGAATAAAAAATCAATACTGACGCACTAATAATAAAAGTGAGCATAAAAGAAATAAAATATGCTCTAAAGGCTCAAGGTCTCACAAAAATTATGGCTTTATGATGTTTAAACTTGTGAATTTCAACTCATGATAATACCTAAACTTAGGGAAACAACCTAAAAGTTTATAATTCTTTAAAAATCAACTTATCATACTTGATTCCCTAATGTCTTAAAGTTTAAACAATCAATGCATAAATGCCTATGTTTTAATCCAAGACATATCAATAAAAATCATAAATTAATTAAAATTCATTCTAATAGTGATATGAGTGATTCACATGACAATAAGATAAAATTCAGGGATTTCTAATGATGATATGAAAGAGCCCCCTACACTTAAGATGTACATTGCCCTCAATGTACAAAGATAGATATATTGAAAAGTATAGATAAATAATCATAAAATAGGGAGAGAAGTGAAACTTTCTGAATGATGAATGAACTCCTTGATTTGGAGTTATGGAGAATAATCAGCCAAGGCAATGATGAGAGTGGAGGAGGATACTCTGGTGGTGGTAGAGGTTCATTACTCCATAAGTCCTGCACCAAAAGAATATTATATCTGGTGGTAGCTATGGTCGTGGTCGAGCAGGACATGAAAGTCGTGGAGAACCTTTGCCAGTGGAGTTTTTAGTTCCTATGCGATGATGAGCTTTGGAGCTCTTTATAACTGTGATAGAATTAGGAAATTTTTAGCAAATATAAGGAAGCACAATTACTCGTAATGAAATAGCCAAAACTATAAATTATTCAATAAAAATTATAAAAACTAAAATTAAAATAATAATAAAGGAAAATGAAATAAAAATACTTAAATAAATAAATAAAGATAAAAGTGAAAATAAAATTAATAAATAAAAATTTTTTAAACATCATCATCGTCTGATGGTTCGCAAGGTGGTGGTGATGAGATATGAAGGTGCTGACAAATCTGATGAAGTGTAGCATCAATGTGATCAAAAGCTGAAAACACTACTGCTCAAATCGAGTAAGGCGCTCAGAGATGTCAGAGTATGAAGCCGCCGCATGAACTGGACGATGGATGGGTGGTGGCTGAGACGATGGGTCCTCATGATGTGGAGGGACATCATCAATAATGTCCTCTAGGTCCTTCTACTCGGTGGACTAGACGAGGTGGTACTAAAGAGGGTAGGCGCCACGTCGTTTCTTGATCATCCTCATATTTAGCATGCTCAAGATGCCCTGTGGGGACATCTGGTCGATAAGAGTGAGGGAGGATGATTGTGCTACTATGTTGAGGAGCCCAAAGTGCCGAGCCAATCAAGTCACACAGGGCTCGATAGAGATGACCCCTCTACTATGTCGCTCCGTCTAATGGCAGATGGCGAGGGCGATGAAGTAGGCAAGGTCGAAGATGTGCCCGTTTGCCATGCTCTATAGGAAATAGGCGTCGTGAGTGTTGACGATGCCAATGCTCTCTAGGCGTTCCATCAGAGTGTGGGCCAAGATGGCGTGTAGGTATCGCAGGGATGGGGCGATGGTCGATGCCTTAGAGCGGCTAGGATCATAGGAGGCCGAAACAGGGACGAGGTCCTTCCAACACTTTGAGGGAGAGTAGTGGATGTGGCGGTGGAGGGTGTTAAGTTCATTGTCATCGATGAACTCCTTCGTGAACAGCCCTAGTGCAATCCCGAACTCGGGTACGCTCAACTGGCGCACTAGACCACCAAGGCAGAACTGGACCGTTCCAGGATCGTCGAAGTTTGTCATGACGACTTGGAGATGGAAGGTCCAGCATAGTTCCATTGTGAGCTCGAGGTATGTCAGCTCGATGATCTCAAAGAAGAGCCCCCACGATTCAGTCATCAGGAGGGATCGGATCGCGTCAGCCATCTGACTTTGTTCAAGTGCGGCTCAGTCAATGCAGTGGGCCACACCTAAGGGTCGGGTCTGTAATATCTAAAATAGCTCCTCCTAGGGTCCCAAGGGGAACTCGAGGAAAGGGTGCCTAATCTCTGCGGTAGGACCCGAGGATAACACTGCTCCTTTCCTTTTCTTCGAGGCGAGGACAGCAGTTTTCTTACCACGTGAGGATGACATTGTATACCTGTATTAAAAAGTCGAAGTTCAACCAATACGTCCCAAAAATAGCATGGAAACACAAACCTAAATAGGAATATTTCATGATACTCCCGTATTAGATGAAGAGAACAAAACTAAAACAACTAAAGAAAATATATCAAGTTATTAAAATAGGACTATGAGAATAATACGATGGGAATATCTAATGTATGAATACATGTGGGTAAGCATAAAATCCATGGAAACAAGAAAGATGGATGAATGTAACATGAAAAATGGCAAAATTCTTTGATAATAAGCATGAGTATTTCTATTATTCTACTATGAATGTTCACTTAAAATAGTCAAATGGATCAGAGAAAACATGAAATAGGCAAAATATTTAAAGAAAATAGAGAGAAAAGAGTAAACAAATGCAAAAGGGAGAAGCTTGAGTCGTCAGAAATAGTGTTATAAGCGGAACACGGGCATGGCAGGTAGGGCGTGTGGAGTTGTAACGGCTAGGGTTAGGGATTTTTCGGGAGGGAAATGATGAATAGTGAGGGGTTTATATAGATTTTGGGTACACGGCCATGGGGTATGCCCGTGTGCCCTAATTTTTGCCCGTGTGCTTCGTGATTTTTAAATTTAAGTGCTCTGACATTCGCCCCATGCCCGTGTTTCTTGGGTGTGTGAGTGCATACAACCATGTCACACAGTCGTGTCTTGCTTCGTTCGTTTCTCCCACACCCGTGTATGATAACCCACACCCGTGTTAGTTTGACAATGTCGACCACAGGGGCTGGGCACGGGCGTGTCGAGCGCCCGTGCTAAATTGACAGGTTCACCCACAGTTTCCAAACACGGGGTGTGTCGCACGCCCGTGTTAGTTTGGCAGTGTCGCCCACGGTCTTATCGCATGGCCGTGGCGACTTATCGCATCTCGTGTTGGGGAAAAATTTTTGACCTGTTTTCACACGACTATATCGTACGGTCGTGTCTCCTCTTGTGGTGTGTGCACGGCCTAAGGCACGCCTGTGTGCCTGGCCGTGTGGATGGGAAAACCCTGTGTTTCGAGACTCAATTAGTAGGTTAGATGTGAAAAGCTAGAATTTAAATAAATCATTACTGTTAGTTCTCGGGTTGCCTCTTGTGAAGCGCTTATTTATAGTCTAAGCTTGACTTACCTCTCTGGTGTATGATCATGGTGGCTCGAGGAGTTTACACTCCTCATCCCTGCTATCAGCTTTATCAGTATAAGGTTTAAGACAAGTATTGTTTACCTTAAAAGTTTCGAATTTGGGGTGAATTACCTCGACTGTACCATATGGGAAAATACTAAGTACCGTGAGAGGAATTTCTTCATTAGGTTCAGAAGTGGTAATGCGAGGATCTGCTGCATCTAATAGTACTTTGTCTCCAAACTTAAGTTGATTTGGTGATGTATTGAGCTTGTCCTGGCTCAATTTTAGTTTATCAGATGTTCTCGATTTCTGTGTCTGCCATTCATCTAGTTTCTCGATTTATAGCTTTCGTTCTTCATAGATAGGTCTTTTGTTGTTGCTTGAACATGGCTCGTGTAGGTTCTTCAAACTTATTTCCTGCAAAGTAGGTTACACCACATGGTCAGTTTTAGTAGAATGATTTATACAACCACCTTCAATTTTTTATGTGTTACTCGAATTACAAGCTTGAAGGGTGATTGTTTCGTCTCCCACAAGAAGTGTGAGTTCACTTGTGCCAACATTAATTATTTGTTCTAGCGGTTGCTAACAAGGGCCTCCCTAAAATTAAAAGAATGTTACTATCCTCTTCTATGTCTAGAACAACGAAATCAATTGGGAATATAAATTTGTCAATCTTAACGAGTACATCTTCAATAATCCCCCTAGGAAATTTGATTGTTTTATCGGCTAATTGAATACTCATCCTAGTTTATTTGGGTTTCCCAAGATCTAGTTGTTTAAATATTTTGTAAGGCATGACATTGATACTAGCCCCTAAATCAGCCAAAGCATTATTAACATCTAGGCTACCAATTAAACAAGGAATCGTAAAACTCCCTGGATCTTTTAATTTGTTGGCCAGTTTATTCTATAGTATGGCTGAGCAAACCGCATTTAGTTCCACATACGACGCCTCATCCAACTTTCGCTTATTTGTTAAAAGCTCCTTTAAGAATTTGACTGCATTTGTCATCTGCGAAAGAGCTTCAATAAACGGTAAGTTAATATGTAACTTCTTTAATAATTTAAGGAATTTACCGAATTGATCTTCTGTGTCGTCTTTCCTTGTCGTGTTTGGGTATGGTACATGAGGTTTGTATTCTTTACTTACCGATTTTTGGTTATTGTGGTCCACATCACCCTTACCTTGACTTACCACAGTTTCTTATCTCGGTTCTGGTTCAGGTGTAACTAACCCTTCCTCATCTTGAATGGTAATTGCATTGATTTGCTCCTTTGGGTTAGATTCAGTGTTACTCGACAGGCTACCTTGTGGTCGTTCAGATATCAATTTAGCAAGCTAACCTATCTGAGTTTTGAGCCCTTGGATCGACGCTTGTTGATTTTGAAGTGCTGTCTTGGTATTCTAAAAACAAGTTTCTAACAATGAGATGAATTTTGTTAGCATCTCCTGAAGGTTCGACTTTTTCTCTTGTTGGTACGGTGGTTGTTGGAAGCCTGGAGGTGGTGGTGGTCGCTGATTCCCTTGGCCTCCCCATGAGAAATTTGGGTGGTTCCTCCAACCTGCATTGTAAGTATTACTATAAGGATTATTTTGAGATCGAGGATTATTACCCATGTAATTTAACTGCTCATTCTCCATGTTGTAGCCATAGGGTGGGTAATCTGAATTGCTTGATCCACCTCTACTTGCTTCGCACTGCATTACTGGGTGAACCTGTGAAGAACCAAGAAAGTTGTCAATTTTTCAGTTCAAAAGTTCTACCTGATTAGAGAGCATGGTGATCGACATTAAAAACAGCTTTGTCCTCATGACTTGCCACTGATAATTATTCAGTGACATCTCTTCTATAAATTGATAAGCATCTTCAGGTGTCTTATTATTGATAGTTCCGCCAGTGGCTGCATCGATCATCTGTCGAGTTGAAAGATTCAGGCCATTCTGAAACGTTTGAACCTGTAGCCAAAGTGGTAACCCATGGTGAGGGCACCTTCTCAAAAGGTCCTTGTATCTCTCCCACGCATCGTAGAGCGTTTCTAAATCCATCTATACAAAAGAAGAGATATCATTACGTAATTTGGCTGTTTTAGCCAGCGAAAAATATTTTAATAAAAACTTTTCTGTCATTTGTTCCCAAGTAGTGATTGGCCATCATGATAACGAGTTCAACCATTGTTTAGTCTTATTCCTCAACAAAAAAGGAAAGAACCAAAGGCGAATGGTAGCATCAGAAATGCCATTGATTTTAAAAGTGTCGTAAAACTCTAGGAAATTTTCTACGTGAGTGTTGGGATCCTCATCCTGCAAACCATGAAACTAAACAAACTGTTAATCATTTGAATGTTGTTAGGTTTCAGTTCAAAATTATTTGCAGTAACAGCAGGCCTAACTATGCTCGATTCAATTCCTGTTAAAGAAGGTTTAGCATAATCATATATAGTACGTAGAGCAGGATTCTAATTAGCAGCAATCGCAGGAGGTAGCGGATTTTCTTGGTTTTCAGCCATCTCCTCGGTTGTGGTTGAAATATCGTCCTCTTGCTCATCCTCTTTGTATCTTAAGCTTCGCCTTATTTCTCTTCGATTTCTAAGAATTGTGCGATCAATCTCACTATCAAACAGTAATGGCCTTGACAGGTTTCTTTTGGTCATAAACTAGAAAAAACTGTCAGAAGAAAATAAAATTTTAAATTGCAATAAAAGTAAAATGGCTAAAGTAATAAAAATCGAGTGTTCCTAATATCCTAGTTCCCCGACAACGGTGCCAAAAACTTGGCGCGTGATATTCGTGATAGGTTTTAAAAATTTATAATTAAGCGTTCTTGGAACTAACTATTATCACGATAAAGGCAAGTGTACCTATCAAACAGTAGTATAGCTTTAGCAAGACCGGATTGTTGAACCCAAAGGAACCAAGAGTACTAGTAATTACTTTTTTTTATTATCTAGGCTAAAAATTGAGGGATTTGTTTGTCTAAATTAATTAACTAAACTAAGAGTGCACAGAGAGAAATTGAGGAAAAGCTTTTAGGAAAATTTGATTGATTAAGACAATACCCAAGGAAAAATCCACCTAGACTTCACTTGTTATTTGACTCTAAATCAGACGATTTATTCATTTGACTTGATCCGTAGAGATCCCTAAGTTATATTATTATCTCTCTCGAGACTAATAACGTCTAACCCTAGGTTGATTAATTGAAATCTCTTTCTAACTAACATCTAGTGTTGCATTAACTTGATCTATGGATCCCCTTATCAGGTTTCACACTAATCCGTCAAAATCTTATCACTCTATCTCTAGGCGTGCAATCAACTCCGCTTAATTATGATAAATTTACTCTTAGACAGGGTCTATTCCTCCTCTGAATAAGAGCATTAACTCGAATCAATATCCTGGAATATTAAAACAAGAATTAAGAACACATAATTAAGAACAAGTCAAATATTTATCATACAATTCAGATAATAATAACAAGATCCGTCTTAGGTTTCATTCCCCTTAGGTATTTAGGGGGTTTAGTTCATGACTATAGAAGAAAAAATCTTAGAAAAATAATGAATACAAATCATAAAGAAAACCCAAAATCTCTGAATGAAAATTGAAGGGAGAACTTCAGTCTTGATGATGAATTCGGCTTCTGAGATGGACCAATCGGCCTCCCTTGAGTAATTCCTTGCCTCCTCCTCTGTGTCTCCCTTCATAAGTGCCTCCTCGGGTGTTTAAATAGGCTTTAGAATGCCTAAGAGCCCTCAAAATTGGCCTTTTTCGAATAGGGTTATACTTGGGCTCGGCAGGGACACGTCCGTGTGACACTCCCGTGTGCGATTACTCCAGCCCGTGGTCAAGGCTGTCAAATAGGCACGGCCGTGTAGTCTACCCGTGTAAGTCATGCTTCGATCCTACCAAAGAGACACGGCTGTGTGACACGCCCGTGTAAGGAAGTTCAGGTCGTGTTGATTTCCCATGTGGGTTCATTTTCTCCATTTTCAACCCGTTTCTCGCTCTTTTTACTCTCCGATGCTCACCTAAGTATAAAACATGAAATTAAAGAATTAGGAGCATCGAATTCACCAAATCTAAAGAGAAATCGTCCATAAATGTGTTCAGAATGTGATAAAAATATGTATAAATTATGGTTTATCAGTGCCCCTCTATATACGTGAATAGCTATAGCGCACCACCTATTCCAATTGACAACAGCTTCGTCCCTTGTGATGCCCATATCTTTACCTAATCCTACATTTAAAAAACATAAAGCATCTGGCTTAAAATCCTACTTTCATAAGTTCAAATGAACCTAGTGAGATATGCATAGGGCTTATATATTTATATTGGCATAGATTTGAAGAAAATAAAACATCTAGCTTAAAATCAAACTCCCTAGTTTTCGTAGAAGAAATTTTCCAACTCAATTGGCAAGACTAGTGCCTTCATCACCTTGAGTCATTCATTAGCGAACAGGATCCTTCATACTCATACTTAATATTCTGGATTAACGAAGCTTAGCGTTTATTTTTTATTACTGCTGAAGTGCAGGTATTTTCCAAAACACTATCTGTAAATAACATCCCCTTCTCCCCAAGACACTGATGCTCGTAGTGTAACTTCTATGGTACTCACCTTTTCAGCCCCTTTCTCAAAGAGGTTTCATTAGGCTTGTGGCCTCCGCTTAAGGTATATCATCAAGATTATTATCACTTTTCATGGTCTTAATGGACTCCCGCCCATCACTAACCTTGGTGAACTCTACTAGACATTTAGCCTTGGGCAGGTACTTTCTTCCTTGAAGAGTCTAGTAGGTTTTCCCAAACTCACATTAGTTTGATGGCTAACCTACTTCTGCATCCTTCTAAAAAATGTGAGATCCACACCTCCCTCTATAGTCTCAAACTAAACCCAATATGTATACCTTCTTATCTGAGGACTCACTTCCTCTTTTCACTCTTGTTAGTTTGAGACGTTCTCTGATCCACTATTATAATCACATTTGGTTGATTCTTCACTAGTATACTAATCTACTGTCTTTCCCAGTATAACCTCGTGTTATTATCCTGGTGGACTACCTCGTGTTTACTATCACGATGAAATTTATTGGTTCCTATAACTAAGCTATGGTCTTACACCTTAAACCTCTAAAAGTTGTCGCTCCGAAGGACTTTACCGCCATCATGGTGTGACCTCGTAGAGTCTGTTGATCATCATCGTGGTGTTGCTCTATGGAACCTAATAATCGTCGTTACGATTTCATCCTGAAGGACCTATCTCTCTATAATTTTGCAGAGCTAACTTTAGCTAAATACTCCCCGGTGCTACGGGAAGGAAAATGTGTGAGCAGAATTGAGAAATTCTATCTCCACACTTACACATATATATATACTCATTTGGCATGATCATCATCATTCACCACATGTATTCATCCTTAATCATTTTGTCTCCAACTATGGAAGCAGTCAGTTCCATTCTAACCAAACCAAAGTTGAGATCCAACTATTCAAAATTCAACCCTCAAATGTTCTAAAGTTCCTAATAGAGTCCGAAATCTTGCTAATTTAACCCTAACTTCCTTAAATTCTGGGTCAGTAATAATAGTCGAGTGTTACAACTCCCACTCCCTTAAAGTAAATTTCATCCTCAAAATATCCTCTTTTGCCTAAGTTTTAAGATGGGACCCAACTTAACTTCCCTTTTCTCTTAAATAATTTATTGCATACCTAGAGGTAGACATCTCCGCCATTCTTAGTGGGTTTGGAATTAACTTGAGTTGAGTTTTCCTAACAATTATAGAGCCATTTAGGGCTGCTTTAAATCAATTATAAGGTTTATCCTTTCTCCCTATATGACAGGTAATCATTCCAGAATTTTTCCACAACTATTCTGGCGAATTTTTGGTTTGACATACACAATATTGACAAACATTCCTATTTCTGGTCACCAAAGGGCCTAAGAGAACCTTTCCCAGTAACTAACGGGTGTCCACCCCCCGATTGAGAGACCTGAACCATTTTCTGGAAATTTTTAAACTTAACTTCCCACGAATGTTTGGTCATTTAAAATCGTGGCATATAAAGAAAGGGAACTTTTCTCCACTGTATTTCATGTTTCCTCTTTCAAATATTCTTATTACTTTAGTTCTTCTTTAAAACCCTTAACTAAATTTTTTCCCTCCTAAAGTTTCCTTGTTCTATCTTTCCACTCTAAGCCATTACCCACCTTTCAAGTGACTCTTCCTCAATCTTTTTCGTCTTCTACAACCTATGACAACCTCATCATGTCCCGGTTTAGGCCATCATCAAGAGGAAGACGAGGGGATTACCATGATTGGAGTCGGAGGGGTCAAGGTGGCATTAGGCCCTCTCTCGTGTATGTGCATGGGCCACCCAACCACAAAGCTAGCACACCCACTGAATCGTCATTTTACAAAGGTATGGCTTCTTATGATGACATGTTCAAATATTCGTCATCCAGAGGAATCAGACTACCCAATTTCACCTCCAATTTTGAAATCGAGGAAAGAGATTGCCAGCAAAGTGACTCCCTCAACTGGTTTATCCTCTCGCTATACCTATTGGAGGCATGCTTCCATCTCCCTTTACATCATTTTTTTGTAGGGCGTTAAATATCCTTGGATTTGTGCTCGGTTAGCTTAGTGATCTCTCTTAAAAGACTCTGATAGCTTATTTCATTGAGTGTAGTAAACATTATGAGCCTCTATTCTTGGGCATGTTTCAACATTTTTACCAACTAGAGGTTATTACTCAGGGGATTTCAGTTAGGACAGTCTACTTCCACACTAGTAAGGACTACGAGTTTATCATTTAAAGTTCCTCATTAATTTTCCACTCAAACTGCTATGAATTCATACAGGTGAAAAGTAACTTGAGGGTAGCTTTGGCTTCCCTACAAGGTGATCTATCCCTCATGAGTTTTTTTGTCTTCAACGATAACCAATTGTCTCAGACCTTACCAGGTCATAGTATGACCGCTTAAGGCTAGGGCGTCCTCTGAGGTTGGATAAACTCCTAACCGTAAGGAATGTTCTCTGTTACTGTTTAGAAGATAAAAGCCCTAATAGCTTTAAATTAATGGATTTAGCATTGTGAGCAAACCTCAAAGAATGAAGTTTGCTAAAGAAGCATGGCCTTATAGGGCTTCTGACAAGTTGGACCAATCATTAGTGAGGAAAAGAATAAAGCATTCTATCTCCTAAGGTGTTCCTCTTTCATACTTATCCCCTTCAATGCTTGAACTTGAGGGTGTCCATTCTCACCAAATCCATATCAATCCTACTATTGACTCTTAGTTTTTAATTACAAGCTCCCCCTCTCCCCTTACCTTTCTCCAGCATCCTCCTCACATAGATGTGGATGCATTTATGAAAATTGTGCAAGAAGTTACAGCGGCAGCTGATAACTGGGTACAGGCAGTTAGTAGTCACCATAAGGCGTAAAGGCTAGAAAGAGAGTCCTCTAACTCTGAGGAAAAGAGCAAAGCTAGTTAAGGTTGCCAAAGACCTAGAGAAGAACATTCAATCTCAGAGAGGGAATCCCTCGTCTCTCCCCCAATCGCCTCTGTCTTTCCCACTAGGCTAGATACTTATGTAGCCCCCTCTTCACACTCATCGATGTCTGAACTTGGGGTTCTAGTCGAGGTTACTACTGATTCCACTTCACGCACTTTCTCGATCAATGCTATCAATTTTACCCTTTCCTCAGGTGAGGTACAAACCTTCTTCCTTTGAAGAAGACACATTGGTAAAGATCAATATCCCTTTTTCCCAACCCTGATTCATTAAAATAAGATAAAGTCTTGTCTCTAAAATTAAATGGGTTCACCTACCCCTCTTCTTTTTCCGAGGGCATTCACAAGCCCACCCATGATGAGCTGGCGAGCTCTTACACAAAATAGTCGTGGAGTGGGAACTTATGAGTTAGGCTATTCAATAGGCCTGTAATGAGGTTGAGGCCAATCAGGCTGAGTCTGAGCAAACCCTCCTTTTGATAAAACAATCACCCACCCAACTTCACCAATCTTATGATGCCCTTGTTATTCAAAACCATGAATTTGTTCAATCCGTCTCTACATGGGAAGCTAAATACCAAGCCTCCACGGCTCGAGAAAAAGATTTAGAGGAAAAGGTCCATTATCTGGAGACCCTAGAGAGACATCACCTCACCAATAAGGTGCAAGTACAAAAAGATAATAACACAGCTTTGGAAATATTTGTAGCGAATACGAACAAAGTTATTAAGGCACATTTTCCAGTTTTAAGATCCAGTTTGGTACTACTTATACAAGTGACTATGGGTCCCTTTGACCTACGCCACATGAACTTCAAATGCTTATAGCCTCTTGTGTAACATCCCTAACCCGTATCTACGTTAGAACAGGGTTACGAAGTATTACCAAAATTTATAGATCAATTACTAGACATTTCATTTCATTTAGGGTTCATATCAGAAATTAATCAAGATCAAGCTTAAAGTCCCTTTTACGTGCTCTCAAAGCCCAAAATATACGTTAGAAACAAGTCAAGACATAATCAGGTACTCAAAAGATTTTTCGAAAAATATTCAAAATTTTTTCAAAGGTGCAGGGGACACAAGCCTATATTTCCAAGCCGTGTGTCTCACACGGTCAAAAGACACGCCCGTGTCTAAAGTGGTGTGGACATTCGAAATAGGGACACACGGCTGTGTCTCAACCCGTGTCCAAACATGTGAGCTCACTGACTTAGGTCACACGGCCAAGCCACACGCTCGTGTGCCAGGCCGTGTGAGCATACTAACTTGTATTATTAAGGTGCAGGGGTCATACAACCAAGCCACACGCCCGTGTGCTAGGCCGTGTGAACATTCTGTTTTACTCTATTTTAAAAATATAGGGGACACACGGCCATGCCACCTGGCTGTGTGACATACACGGCTAAGACACACACCCATGTCTCTCCCCGTGGGGACGAGAATAGGCCATTTTACAAGCCATTTTTCTCACTCAATTTGACATCAACCTTTAATCATCATTATGAATATCTACAAGCCATAATTAAGCATCCAAAACAAGTCAAAATCAAGCCTTAAATATATAATATCTTCACATACAACCAATATTCCTCTAGGTACATCAGATGATAGAATATAACATGTGTGTTCATGTATTCAATATATTCATATGTGTAACTAACTTATATGCATAATTGTAGCCAAGGTTTACCAAGCTAATTTGCATTATTTCAAACCAAGTCACTTACCTACCAAAACATACATATGGTGTCAAAATGTATTTTAAATACTAATGTATTTAAATATATTAATACCTTATATATTAAGGTATCGATTCCTGATTAATTCATCACATTCCAAATCACATGTATATAACTGCACTTTTAGCTAATATTTTACCTTTTTACCACACAATCATAAACTAAATCACACATCAATCATAAAAGCCAAATAAGTGACTAATTTTAACAAAACACGTATTGGCCAACATTAAACAAAATACCTATACATTCCATTATAACCAAAATCAAAACATCCGAAAGTACCAATAAAATTATCGGATAATGTGATATATTCCGACAAGCTTCCAACCCGATCAAGCTTTCAATAATCTGGAAAGTAAAAGAAAAGAACTATATAAGCAATAAATGTTGAGTAAGCTCGTATAAACTTTAATCATATCAATTCATTTCAAATATGAAATTTCTTCATATTTTTAATAATCTAATAATGATACTGCGATACTCATGGAGCTATATTCATCGACTCACAAGATGAATAAATCCATAGTATCACTTTTACATGTTATCCTAACATGGTAGGATGTTAAACAACTTTAAACTCTTCTAAATTTCTTTATCTTCATTTGCATTTCTTTACTTCACACACTCATTTCATGTGCATAACACATAAGTCATAAGCATAATATTGAACCATAGCCACAAGTTAGTGCATTTAACGTAGCCTTTCTCGAATTAATCCCATGATAAGTTGTTTCATAAATAATTGCACAATTTAAACCTTACCACTCTTTCATGAGCACTTGCATATTTTCTCTCGAGTACTTACCATTTCAATGCATCATGTAAATAAATATATTACCATTCAATTAATATCTTGGCACTTGTCTAAGCATCAACAGCAACACTTGTTAGTGTAGTTTCATATATTTCATATAAATCAACATTGATAAACTTATTTTCTCTACGTGTCACACTTGAGGTTATTACTCGTCTTAATTTACATAATTTCCTTGTATCAACATCTAAAAGATATTCACATATAAACATACCATGATGCATTCTCTTACTATTTCTTTATAAATATATATATCATTCTTTTTTTATTTCAATATACCATGTACCATCATTTCCATGTACTTTGTATACATATATATTAGATAATAGTTCATAATTACTAATGTACTTAGCCATCAGGAAAGTTTCATACACATGTATCTTCTATATCATATTTCAACATGTTATGTAATATCAGTTTCATGTATTTCAACCATATACGGGTAATAATTCATTTTGTATTCATATTTTCTCATGTCAAGATTTTTCCCATTGAATCATTTAAAATATCGATGGATACACGGGTAGTACACGCAAAGTGTACAAATCTGTGATTCGTCAATTCATATTCGGGAATGCTCATACGAGCACATAAACGAGAAGCTCTTTCTCAAGCCATATAATAGGAAGCTCATGTGAGCCATGTAACGGGAAGCTTATCTGGGTTGTATAACGAGAAGCTCATAAGAGCCATAATCAGGAAGCTCATGTGAGCCATGTAACGGGAAGCTTATCCGGGCTGTATAATAAGAAGCTCATAAGAGTCATAATCAGGAAGCTCATACGAGCCAATAACGGGTAGCTCCGAAGAGCCAGTAATTAGGAAGCTCCGAATAGCCATATATCAGGAAGTTCAAGTGAGCCAATATTGGGAAGCTCCAAAGTGCTGTTAATCAAGAAGCTCACAAAGAGCCATATATCAGAATGCTCATAAGAGCTGTGGTGTGTCTACAATACATGCAGAATCACAACCAATCGGGATGCTCCGAAGAGTTATTAACGAGAAGCTCACAAAAACTATATAATGTGAAGCTCGAGAGGGCCATATATTGTGATGCTCATGAGAGCTAATAACGGGATGCTCTTTTGAGCTATGGTATGTCCGCAACACATGCAAGACTACAACCAATTCGGGAACCCTATATCCATTGAATTTCATTTATTCAAATGAGACTTAATACTTGGTGGATATATTTAGATATGTGTTCAATACTTATACATAGCAATTATACATTTCACACACAACAATATTCAATTTAAAACATTTAAATACACAATTTAGTTACACGAACTTACCTAGTTAAATTGCAGAAATACCAAAGTTCAATGGCATTTTAGAAATTTTCTATTTTCCTCTATTTTCCACCTGATATTGATCTAAATTAATAATTTCATTCAATATATTATTTTAGACGATTAAACAATTTATTTCATGCAATTTTTTTATTTTGACATTTTTACAAAATTACCCCTCAAGTTTTACTTTTTATTCAATTTAGTCCTTAAACCCAAAACATGCAAATTAACCATATTTAATGCAAACCCAGGCTAGCTGAATATTCATGGCATTCAATACAGCCCATTTTTGAAATGATTTCACAACAAACCCTTGTATTTTTACTAACTTAACAAATCCTTAATCAAAAAATTCATCAAAATCACTTAACAAAATACTTTTAATTAACAACTAATATCTCAAATTCATCATTTAACATAAAAATCATATAGATTCATCAATGGAAACATCCCAAATCTTTAACAAACTAGAAAACAAAGGTAATGTGTAGTTGGACCTAATAGTAACAATCTTAAAAACATAAAAATTACAAGAAAAATGGACTAAATTGACTAACTAATTGAACTTGGAACTTTGAAACCCCTAATGTCTTCGTCTCCTTCTTTCTCCCTTTTTTTTTTCTTTCTTTCTTTCTCATTCTGTTTCCTTTTTCTTTTTTGCTTTGTTTCTTTTTAATTCTTTTTTATTATTATTTTGTTTTATTATACATTAGTATATTATTATATAATATAATATATATACATTTAACACTTAAGGTTTATTTTATAATAAATATAATAAATTCACAAAAAATCTTCCTTATGCCACCTCATAAAGAAATAATGGCATAATTGCTTCTTTGGTCCCTTTAATTTTTCTTTAAGCTATAACTCAACTTTCACCCTTTATGTAATTTAGTCCTTATACCTAATTACTCTTGATTCAATGTCAAAACGTTAAAATTTTTCAACAAAACTTTAATACCACCTTAATGACACTCTGTAAATATTTTTATAAATATTTACAGCTCAGTTTATAGAAACGAGGTCTTGTTACCTCATTTTCTAAAATCATTTGAACTAGAGTTTTATCACTCAAACATAATAATTCATTATAACACAAAATTTATTAATTCAAAAATCTTTTTAAAACCATATTTGACTCGTAAATATTAAATAGTAAAATTTATGAGCTTACTCGCCGGATTTGGAGGTCTCGAACCACTGTTTCTGACACAACTAAAAATCGAGCTATTACATCTTTTTAAGATCGGCCTTGGCTTTGACGTCCTAAATCCCAAAAGGGGTTATATGGAGAAAAATTCAAAAAAAATGGAAAGAGTTCGGTGAACTCTTTTACGACCATGATTCAAACACATTCGACTTGGATTCCTCAAGTGGTACCGCCTTCTAGGATGAAACCTCCAACGATGCATCCATCTCTTCAACCCAAAGGGAAGCCAATGTTGAGATGGAAGAAAACACAAAGGAAATGGCTAGTCTACCAATCAAGGATTTTACTTAATTCTTTCTTGTACTTGGACTAATCTTTCTAAAATAATGGAAACTCCCATCTTTTCCTTACTATTCGGTATTACAATTGTCGCAAACCTGACTATAATTCGCCAATCCTGCACTTATTCATGTCACAGTTACTTTTTAAAAACAACTCTCGAGAAACTAAGCCAAATCTACTGTAACACATATATAAGGGCTATTCCTTAACTTTCCATTTCCAGAGGATTGACTAAATCAGAGCTTTGATACCAATCAATTTGTAATACTCTATACCCGACCTAATTGCTAGAATCAGATACTAGATGCTACACCAAACCAAATAACTTAAATGGTACTCACGTTTTGGATTTAAATACATACTTTAATAACTCAAAGTTTTTAGGAGTCTAACTAATACAAATCTCGCTCACAACTGGTGTATAATCTTTACACATTTAATTATAATATGTGGATTTATACTTGAATATGAAAATAATCGACTTAAACCCTAAGGCAAGGCCTTTATGGTTTCCCCTCTATATATGTGAACAGCTATAGCAAGCCAACTATTCCAGTTGACAAAGGCTTGGTCCTTCGTAATGCCCATATCTTTACCTAATCCTGCATTCAAGTAATCATTTCATAGGTTCAAACTAGTGAGATCTACACAAGGCTTATATATTTATATTGACATAGATTTGGTGAAAATAAAGCATCTAGCTTAAAATCAAACTCCTTGGTTTTCATAGAAGAAATTTGTCAACTCAGTTGGCAAGCCCAGTGCCTTCACCACCCTGAGCCATTCATTAGCGTACAGGATCTTTGATACTAATACTTGATATTCTAGATTAGCGAAGCTCAGTATTCTTTTTCAATTACTTCTAAAGTGGAGGTCTTTGTCAAAACTCTATCTTTATATAACATCCCTTTCTCCCCAAGTCACTGATGCTTATAGTGTAACCTTTAAGGTAGTCGCCCTTTCAACCTCTTTCTCAAAGCGATTTTATTGAGCTTGCGGCCCCCGCCTAGAGTAGCCATCAATATTATTATCACTTTTCTTGGTCTTGACAAACTCCCTCCCATCACTAGCCTTGACAAACTCTACTAGAAATTTAGCCTTAGGCTGACACTTTCTTCCCTTAAAACTCCAGTAGGTTTTCCCAAACTCACATCTACTTGATGGCTGACCTACTGTCTAGCCCAATTCTATATCCCCCACAAAAATGTGGGATCTGCACCTCTCTCGGCGATCATAAACTAAACACAATACGTATACCTTCTTATTTGATGAGTCACTTCCTCTTTTTACCCCTATTAGTTTAAGACATTCTTTGATCCACTGTTATCATCACCTTTGTTATATTCTTCACTAGTATACTGATCTGTGGTTTTTCCCAGAATAATATCGTGTTTATTTTTCTAATAGACTACTATATGTTTATTGTCCTGGAGGACTATCACGTACTTATTGTGCCGTTAGACTTCATTGGTTTCCATAGTCAAGCTATGATCTTACACCTTAAACCTTTAAGAGGTATCGCCTTGAAGGACCTTATTGTCGTCATGGTGTCGCCCATAGAGCCTACTGGTCGTCATCACGGTGTTACATGTAACCTACTAAACGTCATCATAGTGTCGTCCCAAATGACCTGTTTCACATTTCACATTGATGCTCAAACACTAAAGTGCCCCCAGACAAGGTCCGGAGCTTTGCACATCACAATTTGCTCATAGCAATCCTAGATGGTGAAATCTTAACAGAATTCCACTTTTCTTTATCCTTATTCCTCTGTTGATTCATCCATTCATCATCCTAACCTTGATACTCGAACACCACAAGGTCCCATCCGCAAGGCCCGAAACTTTGCACATCAAGGGTGCACTTAGCAACACCGTAATGGCGGTATCTAACAGAATCACCTTTTTTTCCCATTTCTAACTTCATCTTATCCATTGATATTCCCCAGCTATATAATCATACAATACATGTATTTCACTTAAAACATGATACATACATCAACTACTTGGGCAAATACCCATTCATTAAGCAAATTTTATACAAGCTTATCATTTATCATCACAGCACTTATCACAGAGTTAAACCAGCTACTGAGCATTTTAGAAATGGAGTGCAGAAACTCACATTGCTTCATTATTCTTAATAGCTTAGTTTTTTTCCAATCGCCAAAACCTCATTTGTCTTGGTAACTAAACATAATAACCACTTATCGATTATCTTGAAGGCATTCAAACCTTAAAAACCTAAAATTTGTCATTCTAGAAAGCGTTTAAGAGTTCTTACGCTATTTCTTTCTTTAATCCATAAGTATAGAGAGGTAAGAAAACTTACTAGTTCCCCATTTTTTCTAATACCAAACTTCAATTCACACGACTGTTGTGGCATGCAAAGTTGCCTTTAGCTAAATCCTCTCATTCTTCAAAGCAACTAGAGAAGGTGGTGTTACGGGAAGAAAAATGTATGAGTAGAATTGAGAAGTTCTATCTCCACACTCACACACATCTATATATATACTCCTTTGGCACAATTATCACCGTTTGCCACATCCATTCATCATTAATCATTTGGTCTCCTACTATGGAACCAGCCAGTTCCATTCTAATCGAACTAAAATTGAGATCCAACTATTCAAAATTTAGCCCACAAATGTTCTGAAGTTCCCAATGGAGTTCAGAATTTTGCTAACCCTTCCAATTTAATCCTAACTTCATTAAATTTTGAGTCAGTAGTAATAGTCGTGTGTTACTCAACTTAAGTTTGATATTTTACTTGTTCAAAATAAAAAGTTTGATATTTGATATTGGGTTGGGTCTAGTTGGGAGTAGATATATCATTTATTTTAAGGTTAAGTTTAGGGTGAATCATGTTATATTAATGGTTGGGCTAGGATCGGAGTAAGTTTTAACTATATTGGGTGGGGGTGGAAAAAAAACTACCCCATTGCTATCTTTAGCATCAATCAGTATCCTTAAACCAACATGTTGAACTTTGGGGCTTTTTTATCCTATCATTTTTGCCCCAAACACAAGTACAACAATAACACTTTAAGGAGACTAAGACAATCATTTACTTCAAAAAAATAATCAAGAGGACAATGGTTAGACATTAGTCACACAATGAAGGAACCAAAAGAATTATCTTTCAAGACCTATCAAAGTCCCAATAATAGGCAAGGTAGTCATGCATATAGCTAATATTGCAAATCTCAAAATGCCTTGAAAGAGCACAAGGTCAACTAAATGTGTAAAGCCAAGATAGTCAATAACACTAAAAGAATACATGGTAGTTCAATTTAGAGATAAAGATTTAGTTCCTAAAACTGGTTACCATGTTAATGATAGTGATGAATTTGATAATGAAGATGAGGAAAAAAGTCACTTGAATCTATTGATTAGCACTCTAAAAATCAACCTTTTTTTTATCAAGATTTGTTATTAGGATCCACTCTTTACAAATAAGTCATTGCTTGTTTTAGGAAATGCTTAGGAATAAAAAAATAATTGGATCTTGGTTGACAATGTTTCAACGATCAACATACTTCTTTTAAAGATAATGAAGGAATTGGGAATCCCTCTAGATGACTTAATGCAAAGGTGTTTGATGATCTAAGGGAACAATGGGCTTTATGTAAATTGAGACATCAACTTTTCATCGGAGATATAGACTCAAACCTATTTTTTCATATATAATACTCGGATGACATAATATGATGCTAAAACTACGATAGATACATCAAAATGGTGTAAGTTCTTCTACTCTTCATTAGTACTTCACATATTGTAAAAAAAAAACCAAGTGAAAACTATTTTTACAGATGCCAAACCATTTAGTTCAACAAAGCTCATTTTGCTAATGCTAAGTTTTATCTCAAAAGTACTGTTGCAGAAGAGATGATGGACAAAATGGTCAAAGACTCAAAGCAAAAAGGGAAAAAAAGTATAGTTCCCTCTCCCATTGAAGATGGTGAGATAACACAAGGTTTGAAGACTCTAACTCTTCTTTTCACTAACTTGGAAGAATTGAAAGTTCTTAAACCACTTCTAAAAGTATATGCTAGGCCAATTGGAGCTTATTGTGAACATAAAAGTATTCCCTCTCATCAAGAAGATGGTTTCGGTCCTAATGCATATAGACCGATGTGGTCGATTTCAAGTTGGTTTCGGTTGACCCAGTCGGTGTGCACTATTCCAATGCTAAAGTGAAACAAGCAACACCTTTTTTCTGCACCAGTGAAAACTTTAATCCATATCAGTACCTGTTTCGAGCAATTCCAGTCACACCAGCTAGAACATGGTGCATCGCACAATGGATGAATAATATTAAAAATATATAATTTTTAACTATTTACTATTATGATAAATACTTAATTAGTATGTACTAACTAATAAAAAAACTTTTAAACTTTAAAGTTTTTTGGGACATACTTTCACGTTTAAAATATAAAAATTAAAATATAATATAAAAAACTTATTCACCGATTATCAAAGAAAAATCCCCACTAACCCTTGGTTGAATGATATATTTTTATTTGTGGATTTTATTTATGAGTATTTTAGATGATTAATGGATATTCTATATCTGAAATTTATTCAATATCATTTATTTGATATATGTAATATTTTTATATAAATATATTAAATATATATATTTTTAAAAATCAATAAATCTGAAATGGTACACCAAAATAGATGAGTATCATTATGTACTATTTTCAATACAAAAACGGTGCGTCCACCGATGCAATATTGACTACCATAATATAGACTCTTCGCTAATGATAGATATAAACAACAAGATATTTTGAAGGAACCGAAGATCAAAGATAAGATGTTGAATAGTAAAATAGCTCTCTCTAAAATCTCAAAAGTATCAAAAAAAAAATAAAGAACTCAAAGAAAATTTGAATAACGATGCATCAATCTAGAAGGGCTTTCAAAAGTCATCATTTGATATTGTTTAACCAGTAAAAAAGAGACAAATTTTATTTTTAAGAACACGTCTCTACGACATATGAAGCAAATCTTATCATCAACTCTAGATAAATTTTGAAAAAAGAATTAAAGAATTTATTCAAAAATTATAACTCATTTTTAAATAAAATTGTTTATTTGTCTCAAATTTTAAATTCTTATTCAACACAAAATTTGTATGTGAAATAATTATTAAAACCGAAGAACATAGAAACTTAATAAACCATTGTACAAGTTATCTTACCGGTAGAATTCAAGAGAGGGAAAAGCAAATTAAAGGAAGGGAGGGAAAATCCTCTTCTTATTTATTATTGACTTTAGAAAGTGGAAGGGTTGAAGGATGTGAAAGCCGTGTGAAATCGGGAGATATTTTGTTACCTCAGAAGTCGTGCTAATCTTTAACGCTGCTGATGCATTCTATTTTTCTAGAGCAATCTCATTTCTTTTGCTGGGTTAGGGCTGGCCTGTTGATTTTGACCAATCTGTATTTTGGGCTCTCTGTTATGAAGTTTGTTTTTAATAATAAAAATCTGACAATTTCTAAAAAAAAAAAGAAAAAAAACACAAGTTGCACAAATAAAAAAACAAATCCCCCAATAAAAAATTTATTAAAAAGAAAAACAGTTGCACACTAATTTTCAAGTGGTGTGCTTGTTAGAGATTTAAAAAAGAAAAAACGAAAAACAAAATTAAAAAAAAAAACTAGCTTATTTTCAAAAAAAAATATTATTAATTTTGTATTATACTTAAGTTGTATATTTAGTCAGTGTATTTTAATTTGATTAATTTTAGTTTTTATTTTTTTATTGGATTGATTTTAAGCCCTTACACTTTTTAATTTTAAAATTTAAGTCTTAATAGGTAGCAATTAATTTTTTTGTTAATTTTTGTTATTAGTCTTATATCGCGTATAAAATTGTAGATTTAATTGACGTTCTTTAATTTAGTCATTCTTAGTCCTGTGCTTTTTAATTTTGAAATTTTAATCTTGATGCAAACGACAACCATTAAATCTATTAACTTGCTTTTTTTTTTAGTAATATATGAAAATAGCAAGTTGACATGGCATTAAACATGTACTAATATTTTATTACATAAAATTTTGAAAATAAAAATACTTAATAAATTTAAGGATAAATCTCAAAAAGTATACATGAACTTTGATTTAATGTGTAATTGTATACATGAACTTTATTTGATGCAATTATTTATGTGAAACTCTAATTGTAGTTCAAATGTATACTTGAAACTTTAATTTTGATTTAATCATACACATTTAAAGAAATAAATACATCAATTTATTTTTATATTGGATAAATATAATTGTAATATATAAACATAAAATGATGTTATGTCAATAATTGTGTTAATAATTTACAAGAATTGGATCAAATTAAAATTACATAAAATCAAAGTTCATGTATACAATTGCATTAAATCATAGTTCATGTATACTTTTGGTATTTATTCCTAAATTTAACAACCATCTTGAGGATATAAATTTTAAAATTTGATAAATACAATAATTAAATTAAAATATAAAAACTAAATTCATAAGTTATAGGGAATTAAACAAAAAAATTGAATAAATAAAATAATCTGATTGAAGTGGAGGGGAGGGTTGAAATGTAAGCCGGAAGGGCATGATCTCAATGTCTAATTGTCTTAACCTCTTTCTTATTTAAAGATTGCATCATTCCAATGTGCTTTTGAAGGGACAACTAACTACAAAAAGTGATCCATACCGAACGGAATTCGGCAAAAACTTTAGAGTTTTAATGGCCCAAAAACTCACCTCCATCAAACCCAAACAATGGCCCAAACAATTGGTTCATTTAACCAAACCCATTAACATCCCTTGAGAGTTATCGTCTTTTCATTTGTGCCTCCCACTGCGACAGTGATTGACTTCGATTCAATTTCCATAGCTTATTTTCATCAACCCTTTGTCGTCTCCGTACAAGACCTTGCTTAGAAGAAAAATGTCAACCTTCCCTGACTCTTTCACTCAACTCGCCGACGACTCCTTAGACTCTTTTGACTCTGTTCCACACCAGGATGAAGACGGTGCCGGCTACGCCGGATACGACCCTTCTCAGCAATTCGACTCTTTCGCCGACCACTCGGATCATGGCAAGGGCTCCACTGATGATGTGTTTGCATCAGATTCATACACAAATGGGGTAGGTTTTGGCCAAGATTTTGGCGGATCGGACGGCCCGGTTTTGCCTCCGCCGGCGGAGATAGAGCCTGAGGAAGGTGTTGCTCTCAGGGAATGGAGAAGGTTAAGATCCATTAAAAAATTTTCATTTTTTTTTAATAATTTTGTCTTATATTTAAGTATAGAGTTTGGGGAAGTTAAAAAGTTAGGAATTGAACTTATGAATACGGCACTTAGGTATTTTGGAAATGTGCGAAGGAGCTAGATTTAGTTAATTTTTTTTATCTTTATGAAGATTTTGAATATGTTTGGTTAAGTCATATTAGGGTGTTAAAGAACTGAATTTTTTGAAAAGTTTTAAATAAGTTTGGTTAAGCCATATTAGGGTTTAAGTAGGGAAATCTAAGAATTTAGTGCTAATTTCTGGGATTAGAAGTAGAGTTGTAGGATTTTACTTATCTTTGAATTTATTCTTTTTAGAGATTGAATCAAAGAGAAGGAGTGAGGTACTAGCATGGGTGCACCATATAAGAAATTCGGATAGAAGAATTGGGTCAACATATGAAGGTAGATTTCAGCATGAAAATGGAGTTGCGAGGAAATTTTTAATGTTACGATTAGCGCTAGTAATTTCACTCCAAGCTGGCATTTTTAAACCTAAAGATAAGCTAATTGGTGGTATCATTGGAAAAAAGCATTTTTCGGTCAATTGGACACTCAAGCCATTATTGGACAGTATCTGCATCATAAGAGCACAAATCTAGAGTATACTCTGGCTAGTTTGGAAAAAACGGAGAGCTAAAATATTTTAGGACAGGAGTGGTTATGCGTTTAATTTTTTATCACTTGTGAACTTTGGTCATCTTATAAAAGAAAAAAGATTGAATCAAGAGAATATCTGGATTTTTTTGTTCTTTTTTTTTTTTTGTATTTCCTTTAATAATTTATATTTTTTTTTGAGTAAATTTTGTAGTGGCTTAGCTTAGTTGGTTGATGTACCCACCCAAAGCGGTGCTCCAAACCATTTCGGAGTCCGAATGCCATGTAAGTGTTGGGTACATATATGTATCCAACATATATATCTTAATTTTTTTTCCATGTGTTATGAGACCCTTGGAGGGTCTACCTCTATTCCTCCAGATATACCTCAGGCATGGGTGTCAAACACGGATAGCAACATAGAGCAAGCCTTTCCCTTATCACAGGCTACAGTCTCATTTATACCAAAAAGATAAATAAGTAAATAATGAAAATGTGAAAGCTGTTGCTAATTTTATAGGTTTCAATGGTACTAAACGTGGGAAATATGACTGTTGTTATTGCATAGGGAGAATGCAATTCGGTTGGAGGAGAAGGACAAGAGGGAGAAGGAGTTATTGAGCCAAATAATTGAGGAAGCTGATCAATACAAAGTTGAGTTTTATAAGAAAAGGGAGGTGACCTGTGAAAACAACAAGGCCAATAACAGAGACAAAGAGAAGGTATCCCTTTTTTTGTTGTTGTTGAAGCTGTATGCTAATACTTTTACATTTTTAGATAAGTTTGTAACTTGCCCAAAACAAAACAGAACTGAAAAAAGAATTTTTTTTTTTTTCTTATTCCAGCTTCTAGTCGTGCATGAACTGTTAGGTGCTAAATGTCACATGCATTCTTTTGTCGGTATTTAACTGCTGATGTTGATATTATCAAGATGTTCATTGTCTATGATTGAACATTGATATTATGCTCTGGAATGGAAACATTTTCTTATCTCTTCAGTGACTGAAAACTCAATACTCCTACCGGACGGAGGATTGGTGTCACTTTACTTATCGCCTTATAAAGCAGGGATCAGGATGTCATTTGTAGATGTAAAGTGATTGAAACTACGACATTCTCTGGAAGTTCATTTTACTGACTTAACTTGGTTTGTTGAGTTATAGAATAACATTCTCATAAAATTTGCTTATGTTTCGTTTTCTAACATCTTAGATGCAGAGCAATGTGCCAATGCCATATATAATGCACTATAACTTGTATTCTGTGTCAGATATTTGTAGCCAATCATGAGAAATTCCATGCCGAAGCTGATAAGAATTACTGGAAAGCAATCGCGGAGCTCATTCCTAATGAAGTGCCAACCATAGAGAAAAGAAGAAAAAAGGAGGAGAAGAAGCCTTCCATTGTTGTTGTCCAAGGTCCTAAGCCTGGGAAACCTACTGACCGTTCGAGGATGAGACAGATACTAGTGAAACTAAAGCACAACACACCTTCTCACCTGAAGCACTCTCCGCCACCACCACCAGCAGCTGCTGCTGCAAAAGATCAAGATGCAAAAACTGGTAATACTTCTTCTGTCCCAGCTGCTCTTCCAGTCACAAGCACCCCTGAAGCTGTAGTAGCTGCTTAGATAGTTTTCATTTTAACTTATCAGCTTCTGTAATAAAAAAAAAAAAAAAGTATCTATAAGACTATATCTTGTGAGTAGACTGATGTTTAGCTGGTCGTCATCCTCAGCAGTAGTAGGGTACATAGTTGGTTTTATGAGGTTATAAATTAAGAGTTTGTCTATGCACGAAACTTTGTCGTTTAGATGGAATGTAGTAATAATGTACGCCGCTATTTTACTCAAATTCGGATATATCTGATGCGAGTATATGTTTGGAACGAACGTGCTTAATTGTTTTCTTAGTTTTTCTTTTTTAGTGTATTTGGAAGTTCATATTCTATTTTTTTATCTATATATATATGAAAATTTGTCAGATTCAGTCCATGTGTCTGGTCAATTAACTCTTCTTTTGTACTTTTTACAGAATGATCTGACTTGGAATCTTGGACCAGTTCCTTGATTGCCAGGAAACTGTAACAATAAACTGTCTCTGCCTGAAATAAGGTCCCAATTTTGAATCATAGAATTTGTTTGTTGTGCCAGATTTTTTCGGGACTGACAATTTCAAAGAGAGAATAAAAATAAAAATACAACGAAAAATGAACATGTTAAAAATATGTCAAAAATTATATAAATATTTTTCTTTTGGTAAAGAAGAATATTTAGTAATTAGAAACACAATTGACTAAAAATAAAAGGGTAAACTACACTGCATATTATTCTAAAATAGTCATTTTCATTTTGGAGATTTTAAATTTCTTTTGTTAATTTAGTCAATTCTAATTAAGATTATTGTTCGAATTGGTCATTACATAAAGCTTTTTATTAATTTATTAATGGATTGTTAATGCGACACATTAGTTCATTAAGTGTTTGACAAATAACAGTGTTTTGCATTTTACTAAAGTTAAGGACCTCCATATAATTAGTCCAAAATATTTTTTTTTGGTTTATTTGTAAATTAGAACCACCAATTCTCGTGCTAATCAATTCCAGACATCCAATTCAGTTTCGGTCCTCGAAAGCAGCAGCTCTTGCTCCATGGAGAAACTGTTGCCGCGCACGAAAAGTGTGGACGTGCGCATAGCAAACGTAGTACCCGAAAGAGCAAACCGCTTGTCAATGGGACTATTGTTGCAAAAACCCCCAAAGAAGGATATGAGTTTTATGTGAAAGATGGTAACTTTAATTGAATGTTGGACTTTCATGGCAGATGGGAAGAGAGATTAAACTTCTTATAAATGGAAGTTTTCGACATGTTTTCTGTTCTTTGCAGGTCATCCTTTTCCAGCATTGACAAAAGCAATCGTAATAATGAAAAGAAAGAGAAGGTTAAGCTAATTGTTGAACTTAAGTGCGTATTGTCATATGATAATTGGTATACTGCAATTCTAATCTTGATTGACTTTTATTCCTAGAAACCAATATTGCAAGTTTTACGGTATCGAGTTCAAAGCAGATGGTTTTGGAGATAAAAGGGAAGGATGCTAATGATGGGATCCCAAGTATCCCACCAAAAGTGGGATAGCTGATGCACCAGAAATGATCCCAAATAAATGAGTACAACGTTTGCTACATGCACGTCCACACTTTCCGGGGGGCGGCAACCGGTTCCAGCAACAGTTTCTCTCTGGAGCAAGAGTCTGGGATTTATGATGATCATGAGGACTTTCTTAATTTACCAATAAACAAACAAAAAAACAAATGTTTTGGATTAATTATATAGAGATACCTAACTTTAGTAAAAGAAAAAAAAAGTCACATATCAATCACTCAATAGGCTAACATACCACATCTGCAATATGTTTGTGGATTAATAGATTTTTTACGGCAGTAATTAATTTGAACAATTATCTTAATTAGAGTGACTAAATTTAACAAAAGAAAAAACATATAGTTTACCCAAAATAAAAACATAATTAATTAGCAACAAATCATGAATAGTTGCTATACTATAAATCATCTATTACTAGTCTGCTACCCTAGCACGCTTTTGTCTGCCCTTTTGGCACGCTTTTTTCTAGGTTTTCTTTGTTATTTCGTTTCGTTCTCTTATGTTGGTAGTGTTAATTGGTGCAGTTTTCTTAAAGTTACTAGCAAAAGGCATCAAGGCATAGATAGTTCATTCGTATCAATGGAAATGGAGTTTGCTGGATTATCCCTTGAGGAAGAGGAAGAAGCAGTTTTGCAATTACAGGCAGATTTAGGTTTGAGAAGGGAAGAAGAAGATCTTTGTTTGGTAGGGTGCTTTTTACCAACCAGTATCATACAGTTTCCAGCAATGACGAACACCATGGCTAATATATGGCACCCTGTTTGAGGGATTCAGATTCGTGATCTGGGGGAAAAAAGGTATTTATTCCAATTTTATCACATCATGGAAATGGAAAGGGTCTTAAAGGGATCTCCATGGTCTTTTAATAATCATTTATTGATTTTGCACTAGTTGCAATGGGGGAAGGATCCATTAACAGTCCCTTTAATTGTTACTCCTTTTTGGGTACAAGTTTATGACGTCCCTATAGGCTTTTATTCTGAAAATTTGGCTGTGCAATTAGGAAATTTCATAGGAAACTTCATGGAATATGACTGTTCAAGTCTAGGTAAGGAAAATAGAAATTTTATGAGGATACGTGTTAGAGTTGATGTTCGAAAGACTCTTAAAAGAAAGAAACAAATCATGGTCCGTGATAAATGTTCTTATGTCAGATTTAAATATGAAAGACTGTCTTTGTTTTGTTTTTATTGTGTTAAATTAGGGCATAGTGATTCCTTTTGTGAAGCAAATATGATGTTAGGGGTGGAAGTTGCTGAGATGGGCTGGGACCTAACTCTACGTGCCCAATCTAGGAGAGCCCAAGCAATGAATAGTGTTTGGCTACGAGAGGAAGGGAAAGTGTTTGGTAGGGGATATTGTGGAGGACAAAAACCAAGTACTTACAGTGGGGGGAATTAATAAAGTAGAAGAAAGCACAAAGACGATTGATCCTATACTGGGATTCAGTTTAGAAAGAAGAATGCCATCTGCACAGATAGGGGGGAAGATTCGTATCTGGTCAATTCCTAAATGTTATGGATCATGACTTAGAAGATAATGTGTTATTGGGGGGAGAATGAAAAAAAAGGGCTAGAGGTAAGACTGAAGAGAATAGCATTATCGCAAACAGAAGTAGGAGGATATCTGAAATCAACAACTTAACATCGACGGCTACCAAAAGGCATGCCGACCGGACGCAATGAAAATATTGAGCTGGAATGTTCGTGGACTGGAGAACCCACGGACAGTTACAAGACTTCGGCATATGCTGAGGTTACAAAATCCCCATATGGTCTTCTTTATGGAGACAAAGTTAGAAAGTTTGACGTAATTGTGGTTATCACTATGGAGTGAAAATGGCAGCGGTTGGTTCAAAAGGAGGATTATGTTTAGCATGGCGTGGGACAATTGATATAACACTTCAAACTTATTCAATTCGACATATTGATGTTTTAATTGAAAATACAGATGATGGGAAAAAATAGAGATTTATAGGGTTCTATGGTTTTCCTTATTCACATTATAGGGATGAATCTTGGCATCTTTTAAAACGTTTAAGGAATAATGGTGATTACCCTTGACTGGTTTGTGGGGATTTTAATGAGATTCTATATGGGTTTGAAAAGAAAGGTGGATTACCTAGAAATGAAAGAAGGATGGAAGCTTTTCGAAAAGTGTTAGAAGAGTGTAACTTGATTGATGTAGGTTACTCAGGAAGATGGTTTACTTGGGAGAGGGGTAATTTTCCAGAAACAAATATTCAGGAGAGATTAGATCGGGGTGTAGCGACTAAAAAATGGATGTCTTTGTTTCCTGAATCGTCAATTCAATACATTACTTATTCCTTTTCAAATCATTGCCCTTTACTCATTGCTACAGATAGGGGTAAAAGAAGACAGATTGCTAAGAGCTTTAAGTTTGAAGCCTGGTGGATTTTAGAAGAAACGTTTTTTGAGGAGGTTCGAAGTATTTGGGGAAGCTCCACCGGAGATCTTTTACACAAGTTGAAAAATATGGGGAAAAATCTAGAGGGGTGGGCAAAGTAGATTGGAAGAAGAAGAAAGTTCAAAAAAGAGGTATTGTCCTATAAATTGGCAACTTTATTGGAAGCTGATAGAAAAGACGAAACTCTGGCAGAAATAATAGATACTAAAATTCAGTTGAATTTTGAAATTGAGAAGGATGAATGTTATTGAGAACATAGGGCTCGGATTAATTGGTTGAAACTTGGGGACAAAAATACATCATTTTTTCATAAGCAAGCAACTCAGAGGAAAAGGAGAAATCTGATTCAGAAAATTCAATTTGAAGACGGCAGGATAACAGAAGAAGATAAGGAGATAGGGGATATCGCGAGAGCGTTTTTTTCAGAAATTATTCTCGTTAGATGTATCAGGAAATTTAGATCAAATTCTGTTTAGCATTGATTGTTGTGTTTCTGAAGAAGACAATCGAAGATTAACATCAAGGTATACAAAGGAGGAGATTTGGGAAGCTGTATCAGAATTAGGTCCCACGAAAGCATCAGAGGAAGATGGATTTCCAGCCTTATTTTATCAAAAGTGTTGGCCCATTATTGGTGAGGATGTTTCAAAATATTGCCTTCAGAAATTGAGCGGAGATATGGACTTAGGCTTGATCAATAAAACAAACATTGTGCTTATACCAAAAACTTCTAACCCTACCAGTATTACTCAATTTAGATCTATAAGTCTATGCAACATGTTGTATAAATTGATAGCTAAGGTGATTGCCAATCGGCTTCGGAGAGTGATTGAAAAATGCATTGATTTAACACAGAGTACTTTTGTACCAGGGAGGCTGATTTTTGACAATGTATTACTTTCATATGAAACACTGCATACTTTAAAGAAAAAGAAGCTTGGAAGGAAGGGTCTAATGGAAGTAAAGTTAGATATGAGCAAGGCATATGACAGAGTTGAATGGAATTTTGCGGAAGAGATTATGAAGAAAATGGGATTTGATGTAGGATGGTTAAAGTCTCTAATAAAGTGTGTGTCCATAGTCTCATATTTTGTTGTCATTAATGGAAATATAGGGGAGATCTTTTATCCCACTCGAGGATTACGACAAGGGGATCTCTTAAGTCCGTTTTTGTTTCTATTCTATGGGGAGGGTCTTTCTAGTCTGATGAGGATAGCGTTTAAGAGGAAAATTCTTAACGAAGTGAAAGCAAGTCGAAATGGGCCATCTATTTCTTACTTACTCTTTGCGAACGATTGCATTTTGATTACAGAAGCTACATAACAAGGGGCACAATCTCTCAAGTTGATTCTAAAAGAATATGAAATATGCTCAAGACAGCATGTTAATTATGAAAAGTCAATAGTGTTCTTCAGTTTAAATACACAAGATGTCTCAAACATCTTAAGGGTATAAAGATCAACAAATCCAGAACGGTATTTAGGGCTTCCGAATTTGGTGGGGAGGAAGAAAAGATCGTCTTTCCGAGCTTTGAAAGATAGATCTAAACAAAAGATCAATAATTGGAGTATAAGACATCTTTCACAAGGAGGAAAAAATCTTCATTAAAGCCATTCTACAATCTATCCTGACCTAGAGGGAATTATAGCTAAATTCTGGTGGCAAAGAGGTCGAAATAAAAAAGGCATTCATTGGTGAGTTTGGAAAGAATTATGTTCGCTAAAAGAAGACGGTGGACTTGGTTTTCATGATCTTGCAAAATTTAACATTGCGTTGTTAGCAAAATAAGGTTGGCGTCTTGTTAATTTTCCAGATTCATTATTAGCGCATGTTTTAAAAGAAAAATATTATCCTAATTTAGACTTTTATAAAGCTCGATTAGGGAATTTACCTTTACTTACCTGGAAAAGCGTTTGGGCAGCACAAGGTCTCTTGGAGAAAGGCTTATGCTGGAGGGTTGGAACAGGTGATAAAATTTTAGTATTGGGAGATTTGTGTGTTAGAATTTATAAAATAAATCTACAATATAACTTAATAAACCAGGATCTATCATGTCAAATCATTAAGAATAAATCAAGAACAAAACTAGACGCGGAAGCGTACCTGAATTCATGGATTCCTTGAAACTTTTTGGAACTTGGGGATTTGATCTTCCAAATTAGTACACAAGAAATTCAGAGAATATCTGCTCTCTATTTCCTAATGATGGGATATTAGAAAAGATATATTGTGTATAATTTGAGGACCATAACCCTAATATTTATAACCTTAGCGTATTAGTTCTAATCAAATTCTAATTAGCCCATCATTAATTAGAATTTGATTAGAAGAGTATCTACACATATTTGACCCATACTTTATTTAATAATTAAAAGCCCAATAAAATTCTAACCAAATTAGATCACTTTTAATTTGGGCTAACCTATCATGATAGTAAATAATAACATATAATTATCCTTATTATATATGGGATGTCCAAATTTTCCAACAATCTCCTACTTGGACCACATATATATACTAATTACTTTATAATTACATGTCATTATATAACCTTATGAGCTCACAATTTTACTACCATAACCAAAAGGCATTCCGTGCAATCTCGTCCATTAATTATGTTAACATAGAACCAAGACAACTTTCGTTACAAATATCGTAACTAAATCCATCCATGATCACATATATTAACACAACCAAATGACATAGATCAAGTATAGATGTGTAGCATGGAAATTACATGCAATATGATCTAAACATGTCTATTTCCAACTGGTCCTCCTTAAACTTAAGTGAGGTCAATTTCAAAATAATAAACAGAGTGAATAAACTGAATGCTTCATTTCTGATAAAAAAATAACCAAATACATAAATGTCTGAAATATAAACTCCCACTAAATCATGATATCCTCAAAAATGTAACATCCATGTGAGCAGTGTGCTCATGAAAGACCTTGGGTGGTAAACCTTTTGTGAGCCGATCCGCTATCATGGAGTTTGTCCCAATGCGCTCTATGGATATTTGACCATTTTGCACTCTTTCTTTTACAACTAGGAATTTTATGTCAATATGCTTTGACTTAGATGAACTCCTGTTGTTATTGGAATACAACACTGTTGACTTATGGTTACAAAATAATTTGAGTGGTCTTTCTACATTCTCCAAAATGCGCAGCCCTGTGACAAATTTCCGCAACCATATTCCATGGTTTGATGCCTCATAGCATGCTACAAACTCTGCTGCTATAGTGGATGAAGCTACAAGTATCTGTTTGACACTTTTCCAAGATATAGCTCCTCCGGCTAACAGGTAAATATAGCCTGATGTAGATTTCCTACTATCTTGGCATCCAGCGAAATCAGAATCAGAATACCTTATGACCTCCAAAAGATCTGATCTCTTATAAGTAAGCATGTAATATTTTGTTCTCTGAAGATATCTCATAACCCTTTTGGCTACTATCCAATGTTCTATACCGGAGTTGCTTAAATATCTGCCTAACATTCCAACAATGTACGCAATATCCGGACGCGTACATACTTGAGCATACATTAAACTCCCAACAACTGATGCATAGGGAATCTTTTGCATTTCCTGAATTTCAAGGTTACTTTTAGGGCATTGAGTAAGACTAAATTTGTCTCCTTTAGCGACAAGGGTGTCACCTGGTCTACAATTCTGCATGCCAAACCTTTTGAGTACTTTATCGATATAGCTCTTTTGTGATAATCCAAGAACACCTCGAAATCGATCTTGATGTATCTAAATTCCTAAAACAAAAGAGGCGTCCCCAAGATCTTTCATCTCAAAATGCTTGGATAAAAATCTCTTGGTTTCGTGCAATAAGCCTATATCATTAGTGGCAAGCAAAATGTCATCAACATATAGAACCAGAAATATGTACTTACTCCCATTGAATTTGTGATACACACAATCATCAACAATATTTATCTCAAAACTAAACGAAACAATTATTTGATGAAACTTGTGGTACCATTGAGAGGAAGCTTGTTTGAGTCCATAGATGGATTTGTCAATTTGCAAACCATATTCTTTAAGTCTTTCGACTTAAAATTTTCTGATTAAACCATATAAATTGTTTCTTCAATGTCGCCATTAAGAAACGCAATCTTAACATCCATCTGATGTAACTCAAAATCAAAATAAGCAACAAGTGCCATGATTATCCTGAAGGAGTCTTTCGATGAAACTGGAGAGAAGGTTTCTGTAAAATCAATGCCTTCTTTCTGAGTATATCCTTTAGCTACAAGACGTACCTTATACCTTTCCACATTACCATTTGCATTTCTATTGGTTTTAAATATTCATTTACAACTAATTGGTTTTGCACCTTCAAGTAATGGGACAAGTTCCCAAACTTTATTGTCTTGCATAGATTTATACTCATCTTTCATGGCATCAATCCACTTTTGAGAATTAGAACTTTTCATGGACTGATGAAAGTTGATTAGATCATCTTCCATCATTCCATTATCATCCTCATGTTCTTGGAGAAATACAATATAATCATCTGGAATAGCATTTCTCCTTTCTCTTGTGGACCTCCTTAATGGCACTTGTTCTTGAGGTTGTTGAGTTTGTTCTTCTGGAACAGTTACCTCATTTTGAATAAGAAGTTGTTCAACACTGTCTTGTAGAGGTTCTGGATTCACTTCTTGATCAATGATAGGTATAAGAACCTGAACATCATCAAAAGTGATAGTAGGAATAGAGTTAGAATCCAATTCCTCCTCAAAAGCAATGTCTTTAACCTTATTTCTCCCTCCAAACTCAACATCCTCAAAAAATGTTGCAGTTCCTATCTCAAAAATATTCCTTATTATGGGATCATAAAATTTATAGCCCCTAGATCACTCAAAAGAGCCAATAAAGTAGCTGCTTACTGTTTTAGAGTCTAATTTCTTTTCATGTGGCCTATAAGGCCTTGCTTCAGCTGGACATCCCCAAATGTGAAAGTGTTTTAGACTAGGCTTTTGACTTGTCCAAAGCTTATAAGGTGTTTTTGCAACTATTTTATTGGGTACTCTATTCAGAATGTAAGCTACTGTCTTTAATGCTTCTCCCCAAAGGGACTCAGGTAAGGTAGAATAAGCAATCATGCTCCTTACCATATCCTTAAGAGTTTTGTTTCATCTTTCAGCTACACCATTCATACTTGGTGATCTTAGCATGGTGTACTGTGGGACAATACCACATTCCTCTAGGAATTTCGCAAATATTCCTGGACATTGTTCACCTGAGCCATCATATCTACCGTAGTACTCACCACTACAATCAGATCTGACGTTTTTAATCCTTTTGTTGAGTTGATTCTCAACTTCAGCTTTATAAGTTTTGAACACATCTAAAGACTGAGATTTCTCATTAATGAGATATAGGTACCCATAACGTGAGTAGTCGTCTATGAATGTTATGAAATATTGTTGACCATTCCATGATGCCATAGGAAATGGCCCACAAATATCTGTATGAATTAATTCTAAGACGTCTGAAGATCTGTTGGCACCCAATTTCTTGGTTTTGGCCTGTTTTCCCTTGATGCAATCGATACAAACATCAAAGTTTGTGAAGTCAAGGGACTTTAAAATACAATCAGACACAAGGCGTTCAATTTTAACTTTTGAGATATGACCTAAGCGCCTATGCCATAATGATGCTGAATTTTCTTTATTTAATTTGCGTTTAATACACGTGATTCCACATGAAAGGTTTCATTATAGGATGCAACTATTTCTAGCAAATAAAGGTTGTCATAAGTATTTAAATAACCAGTTCCAATAACATTTGAATTTAAAAACAAATTAAATTGATTGTTTCCGAATGAACAATAATATCCAAATTTGTCCAACGAAGAAACAGAAACTAAATTTCGTCTAAATGACTGTACAACAAAAGTTTCTTTTAAATCCAAATAAAAACTAGTTCCTAAAACAACCTAAAATGCCCAATTGCTTCCACTTCTACCGATTTTTCATCACCCACAAAGATGTGTCTTTCACCATCACATGGCTTTCGATAACTCAGGCAACCCTGCATAGAAACACTTATGTGAGTAGTAGCACCAGAATCTATCCACCAAGTGTTTCTAGGTACTGAAGCTAAATTAATCTCAGAATAGACCAAATTAGGAATTATACATTTCTTTACACGCCAAACATGATATTTGGTAAATCTTTCTTTACGTGTCCAGACTTATTACAAAAGAAATAACTTTCTGTAGCTTGTTGTTGTTTCTTTTGAGCTGGACCCTTAGCAGCTTCATTCTGATATTTTTTTTTCTTGCCCTTGTCCTTAGGGGCATTGGCCAAATGAGTACTTTCAAACTTATCACGCTTCAACCTTTCTTCCTCTTGCACATAATGAGAAATGAGCTCATTTAGGGTCCATTTCTCCTTTTGACAGTTATAACTAATTTTAAATTGGTTAAACTGTGTAGGAAGCGATACCAAAACCATAAGAATAAGCAATTCCTCAGAAAGCTCTATCTTAAGTGCCTTAAGTCTTGAAGCAGTATGAAACATCTCCATAATGTACTCCCTTACGTTTCCTTGACCCTTATACTTCATAGACATCAAAGAAGTCAAAAGTGATGTCATCTCAACCTTATCGTTTTTAGCAAAACGTTTCTCAATTTCATCAAGGAAACCTTTGGCTTGAGTAATCTCTTCAGATTCTGTGCCCCTAAAGGCTTCTGGAATGTTGTGTTTCATGATCATTAGACTCATGCGATTTGAACGATCCCACCTCTCAAAGTCCCTCTTAATATCAGGGGTGCTTTCCGCAGTGAGAGGTGTAGGTTGTTCTTCCCTTAGTGCAAGGTCTATGTCCATACAGCCAAGCATTATAAGTAAGTGCCTTTTCCATTCTTTAAAATTAGTTTTATTAAGCATGGGTATAGAATTTATATTAGCAGATATTGTGGCAGCAGAAGATGAATTGAATAGAGAACAAAAACAAGCTTCATAAGTAAACAATAAATTCAAAATAATGGCTAATCCCATCTCAAGATACCAAACACTACATTAATATCAAGTTTTTGGACAATAATATTAATAATAAGCGGTACTCTTGTTATAGCAATCAAACATTGACAATAAACTATGCCAAGCAATGAATTAATCTTTGGACTAAGCAATGAATTAATCTTTGGACTAACTTATTACTCACATAAAATACCTTATAATTGTCACACATTTATCACCACAGATGTCGTAATTCTGCCAAATATTAACTTACCTTTGGGTCAATTAATAAACGCATGAATTAAAAAAATATATAACCATCTTAATATTTCAAATAAACTAATCTACACAAAAGAGGTCACTTTGGCGGCTTTTTGTTTCAACTAATTTATTTAAAATATTAGATATCCTTAATTAAAAGCCAAAATCTAAATTTATTTGTTCCAAAATATTTACCTTAATTTCATCTTTCAATCAAATTAAAAGATAAAACATATATATTTATATAATTTTCCAAAACATTAAACCAATCAAAGCATGCATATATTATATATTTATATAAACAAACAAAACATATATATGAATCAATTTCAATATATATATTTAAATGTCATATGGATTAAAATAATAATAATCACATGCCTTACAAATACACAGGCTGAATCGCAATATTTTCAAATAAAGCTTAAAAACGTAGGTGTCAAATAATATTACACAAATATTTTAAACTTTATAATTGAATCTATTAATTTGAAAATCACCGAATTTTTTTATATGAATTCAAGATAATAAAAACTTTAATATAAATCTTCAAAAATAACATATATATCCGAAATATAAAACCCATGAAATTTCATGAATCAATTATTCAAATGAAGAACCTGAATCAATTCCCAATGATTCGATATGACGAGGCTCGAATGCCACTTGTTAGAATTTATAAAATAAATCTACAATATAACTTAATAAACCAGGATCTGTCATGTCAAATCATTAAGAATAAATCAAGAACAAAACTAGATGTAGAAGCATACCTGAATCCATGGATTCCTTAAAACTTTTTGGAACTTGGAGATTTAATCTTTCAAATTACACACAAGAAATTCGGAGAATATCTGCTCTCTCTTTCCTAATGATGGGATATTAAAAAAGATATTTTATGTATAATTTAGGGACCATAACCCTAATATTTATAACCTTAGCATATTAGTTTTAATTAAATTCTAATTAACCCATTATTAATTAGAATTTGATTAGAAGAGTATCTACACATATTTGACCCATACTTTATTTAATAATTAAAAGCCCAATAAAATTCTAACCAAATTAGATCACTTTTAATTTAAGCTAACCTATCATGATAATAAATAATATGTAATTATCCTTATTATATATGTGATGTCCAAATTTTCTAACATTGTGGATATCAAGAAACGAAACAGATCGTTTGCAACATCATGGAAATCAAGAAAATATCAAGTTAGTATCAAATTTAATAGAAACTAACAATAGAAGTTGGAATACAGATGTTGCAATTGCTACCTTTCAACCAGAAATTGCGAGAAAAATTTTGCAAATTCCACTCGCAGAGCTAGCACACGAGGACTTCCAAGTTTGGAGGGGGGATGTCAAGGGAATTATCGGTAAGGAGTGCCTATAAACTATTACAAGAGACTAGCAAAGATCCTAGAAATATTAATTTACAGACCGAGACTAATAACTTTTACAGAAAATTGTGGAAGCTACACATCCCTTCAAAAGTTACATTAACAGTATGGAGAATATCTTGAAATTTCATTCCTTCATTAGTCAACCTCAAGTAGAAGAAAGCAGTAGCTAACGCCCTTTGCCCTCAATGCCGACAAAATGAGGAAGATAGTTATCATATTTTTCAGCAGTGTCCTATGACAAGAGAGGTTTGGAATCATTTAAAGCTCTCATAGGTACTTAATCGTAATCACCAGAATATATGGGAATGGCTTACCTGGGTCTTTAGCCAAGGAACGACTGAACAGATTCGTTATTTTTGCTGCGGCCTTTGGCTAGTTTGGTTCAATAGAAATCGGTTAATATATGATAAAATAAATGTATCAAGGAGGGCCATTGCGAAACAAACTTACAGTTATATTTCTGAGTTGAACGAGATTAAAGAAAAGAGACTTATCGTTCAGTCTAATGGAAGCGCTGTACAGGAAAGAAGAAGATCAGGAGTCACAATTTACTTTGACGCGGCCATTGACCAACAAGCCTTCAGATCGGCATCAGGACTGTTTGTACGAGACGAGGAAGGACAAATTCTTGCATCAAAAACGACCATCCACTCCGAAATCGCAAATCCATTTATAGCAGAAGTGCATGCAGGGTTACAAGCAGTCAAGTTAGGGTTATTAATGGGTCTAAACAAACTGGAAATTGTGGGAGATTCAAAGACAGTAATTAAAAAATGCCAGAACATAGAGATAGACAAATTGAACATCGGTGCAATCATCAGAGATATTCAGCATAAGAAAGGCAGATTTCAAGAGATAAAGTTCCATTTCATACCCAACAAAGAAAATTTTTATGCTCATGCTCTGGCAAAAGAAGCGTTGAAGAGAGAAGTTAACCATTACCTGGTAGGAGGGCTTCCAGATTTTGATCGTCAAGCATCGGAGGAGAGGAGCCCAAGAGAACCGGATTGAAAGAAAATAAAGGTGAAGGACCGTTTGGAAAGGTAGTAGGAAATAAATTGCTTCCCTTAGAAATTGCTACCGTCATAATGCTAGAGAGGATGTGAAACGACAACATACTGAAGACCCAACTGGTGATTTGACTGGATAAGATACTATTAGGTTTCCTGTTTTGATTTTATATTTAAGATTCATGGACTAGTTTTTTATTAGGTCGGCTTTGCTATCTGTGCAGGCTTGGAATTTTAGTAGGGCTTCTATTATGGACTTAGCCCAGTTCTGTTTGATAGTTTATTTATTAATAAAACTCCAGTCAAATCTTTTAGTCAAAAAAAAACATAATTAATTAATACACGTAATATAAGGTTTTGAAACTAGGCACATATTGGTCTAAATCTAAGGGTATCCACTCTGCATCATCATACGAATTCGTTTGTTTACATAGGAAGGAATCCACCAAACAATTCTGTTGTAGATTTCAGCTGAAGACGCCTTCATCTTATGAAGAATTATGCAAGTTATGATGGATGCCCCGGTTCAAAGTTTTAACATTATTCTTTTTTGCAACCCTCTCTGAGGAGGTAAAAGACCTACAAACCCATTGGAATCTTATCCACTCCGATTTTATAAAGACGGATTTTTGAAAAAAAAATGAAGTTTTGAGTGAGATAAATTAGGGTTGTTATTAGAATTTTCGAAGTTGGGTAGACAAGTTTAAATAAAATCCTTTGATCCCTCTATATTTACTAAAATGCTAGCAAGATGAGATCAAAGTCGGAGTATAAACTAATACTGGGGGCAGGGAAAAGTTAAAATATATTAACATAAAAGTGGGGTGGGGATAAAAACTGCAAAAACAAAAGATGGGTGGTTAGATGTGGTCCAGCTGTTAAGAGTCTAGCATACTCAGAAATATTCTCTTACATGATAGTTTTGAGTGAAAGTCACTTTCCAGACCAAGTTGGGATGCTTCTTTCTGAATGCTGAATAGTCTTGCAATTCAATAATACAGCTGAGAAAGCCTTTGAAATATCTTGTAAATTGGGGAATCTGAAAGGGCCTCCTCACATGCTACAAGTTCTCAATCAGCTTTCAACCTTTTGTTGACACAACAACAGCTTCTCAAACAACTTTCTAATTAAGGATTTGGTTATGTGATTGTGATTCTATTACTTGAATCAAAATCAAAATCCAAGTTACTGTTGTGATACATTAATGGAGGACAGTGTTCTAAATTAGGTCCTTCTGAATTCCACTCCACGAAAACAATGAACTAATATTATGAATCAAATATTTAATATATACACTCACACCCTTAAGATTATACGGGGGCAACGTTAAATAATCTGGATCAAAACTTCGTTTTTTTTTTCTTTTTTCATTTTATCTTTTAACGTACAAAGTTAGTATTGAAATAAATGCATTTGGTATAATGGTATTGCTTGCTCTATGAGATAGTTCATTAATTACAAATATATACATAAAATAAAATAAAATAAAATAAAAAACCTATCCTTTCTCGAGAAACCAATTTTTAACCTATTCAAAATTTTTTAGTTATTTTATACTCACCTGATTGGACAGATTACTTTGCCGGTTCGACCTGTCATATTCCATGACTTCGGGAAAGAAAATTCCAAATCCAGATTATTGAAAGAAAAGACAAAGATTGAGCAGATTTTATGTCATAAACAAATTCATTCCAATTGGGAAAAAAGAATTAAGGTAAATACGCTGAACTCTAGTTTTCAATTGACAAAGCTTTTTCACCATTTCAAAGCAGCTAGTTTCACAACAACAACTCACCGTGTAGAATTTGGGGAAGAAACATGTTTTACCATCCACCTGGCTTTACCTAATAATACAAAAGATGGTGAATTACACAGCAGTAAACAAATCTAATTAGCTTTACATGGATATTAGAATAATGATCTCGATACGTCCTTCGTCCTCCAAATGTTAAATCTTGTAGAATTTTAAACAATATGTATGGGTATTTCTCATGGTTGTACACACTGACCATCACCTGGCATGGACACGGCTAGGGGATCGACCAACTCTCTCGCTGCCAATATCATCTTCTACTTCGCTCCCATCAAAACAATGGCCATTATTATTCACACTAAGCTCTGAACTACCATTACTGCTTGTAGCAAGAGGGGAATCCAAGACACTAATTGTTCTGCTTCGTGTATGACCTGATCGCACACTGTACATAGATGATGCTGGAATATTTGTCATCAACGGCCGTAAATTTCCAGGAATGCTTCGCCTTATATCCTGCTCAAGACAATATTCAAATCAGAGAGAATACCCATGGCATCCTCCTATAAATGACTTTTTGGGATACCTTGACAATAACATATTTAGATTGTTCCACTCTCATTTATTGGATCCTATTTCGATAAGTATAAAATATAATGCCACAAAATTTTAGGAGATAGTTACCATATGCCTTATAGCCATATCCAGTGATTTCTTTGAAAGTGTTCTTCCAAAGCCTGAACTGTCTGGTGAAGCAGACTTCCCAGAGGAGTTACCCTGAGGAGAATTTTTATCATCTTGCTTGGGTGGTGCCAATTTCCGCATGTTTATCACTCTCTCAACCATTTTTGTTCCAATAACAACAGGACTCACATTGTCACTAGCTTTGGAATAGCCACGACTTACTGCAGGAACAGAGCCACCACTTAAATGCAGCATCGCACCATTAGGGAGGCGTCCTCTTGAAGGAGAGCATGACTGTCGTCTCGGTCTACCAATGGCACCTGGTTCAACAGAAGAAGATCGAGCACTTGGCGCTCCAGGCCTACCTCTGGTGGCCGAAAGTGGTCTATCAGGGAGTGTTGTTCTTAAATTTGGTGGAGCATCAAGTGAGAAACCAGGCATTTCAGAAGGCTTCCATGGTCTAGATGCTACAGTCGGTGAGGCACCACGTGATGGTACAGAATTTCTGGATGCTGCAGGAGTTGGCTTTGTAACTGAAGAAGATGATTTAATTGGAGGGGCAGATATACTAGGAGTATTTGATGGAGTTGATGGTCGACGAGTTGGTGTAGCTGCTCTTGATGCAGGTTTGGATGAAGGTATAGAAGATCTTGCAGTTGGTGTAGAAGACCTAGCTGTGGACCTTGTTGGTGTGGAGGATCTTGCAGAAACTGTGGGCTTAGTTGCAGGAGATGGAGCCTTGGCTGCAGAAACTGTGGGCTTAGTTGACGAAGTTAAAGGTTTTGCTACAGGCTTGGATGCAGAAATAGAGGGTTTAGTCGACTGTAACGTGGCCCGAGATGTTGGTGTTGATGATCTCGTAGGTTTAGATCCAGTCAATGTAGGTCGTCCAGTGGGTGTTGCAGGTCTTGAACCTGGACCCCCTGATGATGATGGCCTCCGAATCCCTGTAGAATTCAATCCAGGTGATAGAGCCGGTTGATTCAGTGCTAAGTTGCCTCTAGCAGCAGACTCAGGCTGGGGATTTGCTAGCTATAAACACAATGAACAAAAATCAATACCCAAATAAGTTCATGAACCCAATCATCAGAACACCTAAAGGTCAGAAAAACATAACAAAACTATGGAAATAGCCTTTTAAGGATTTAATACAAAAATCTTTCTGGAAACTTGGGTCATCCATAATATCTTAACAGGTACACAGATTTTAAAACTTCAAAATACTTTTTGAATTTGGGCAATAATGATAGTTACTCCAACTAAGGTGCAAAAAAGTAGTAATTCATGTAATGGCGAGTCAGTAATAAGCAAAGCAAAATATATTCAGTTCCAAGATATCAGGCAGTCATCTTTGTTGGTTCAAAGTTTAAAAGAAGGTTTTTAACGTAGATGCAAAAGTGAGCCTTTACAGCTTTGCTGATTTTTTACCATAGACTAATCTAAAATCATGGCAGGAAATAATCAAATTTCACGGTGGAATGGTTACAACAGAGCTAAGATTTGATCAAAACAAGGTGAAAAAGGAGATCAGATTCATTTAATAGATGAGTGACGGGATACCTTTCTACTTCCAGAAACAGCAATATCATGTAATTGAAAAATCCAAATTTCTCAAAAGGCATGCAATCCATATCATAGCATTAAGAAAAATTTTCATACTCTAGATTTCAGGGCAGTTGGACGAGCCTTGGGAGTACCAATCTGACTCATTACAGTCTTCTGTGACTCCATCTCCAAGGAAGGAAAAAGAGGAGTACCAGGAGGTGTTAAAAGCCTGACATGGAAGAGATTTCCTGTTAATACTGTCATATTAAAAGAAAATAATTTAACTTAGTTACATTCATGTAGGAAAAAGAAAGGATTAGTGCAAAGCTGAAGCAAGTGAAAGACCTTAACACATCTTTCGTCCCCAATTAGAGAAGAAGTTCCGAATTCAGTCCTTGTCTTGGGACCCTTTCTCTATTTATATCAAAGCATTGGAACCTAATTACAAGCATAATCTACAAATTTGTCATCTAAACATTTTCTCTTGAGTTTGAACATTTGGCTTCTTTGAAAATCTGAAACTTAAATATTTTAAGGCAACTAACCTAGATTTGTCCACAAGTAGCAGTTAAAATCTACAAAATTTCAAAGTTCTAACTTCTTTTAGAGAAGGCAACGTATAAAACGAACTTAATAGGATTCGCAAAACATGACATCTGAATCTGATCAGACTGGACCAGAAAAGAACATAGAACCATGAGAAACAAATGGAATCAAGTTTCTAAAAATGAAAAATAATTCAACTCAACTAAAAAGTAGAAAACTGAAGTTTGAATCCCCAAAACATGACTGCAATCGATTCATCAAAAGAAACCATAACAAATCATCACTAATATTATATTTCAAAATGGCCAACTGATGTTTAGAAAAAATAAATGCTCTAGTTGCCACTAGCGACCCCAGGGCACATTTTAAAAGTTCCCATCACAACCATCAAATTATTAACTTAATCAATTAAACATGCCACCAATAATTATAACCCTTCTTACTTGTTTTTTGCCTTTTTCTTCCTATTGCCTTAAAAATACATTGGACAAGATTAAGTAAATTATACGAAAACCTGCCAATAACTGATAACAAAACTAAGCTAAGCATGAATATGATTTATAAAATCAAGGCTCTGTTTGGTTGTTGCCAATGCTTCTGCCTTTTGGTAATTATTCTTTATACTTCTTATTTCCTAAAAGCTAAAATAAATCAATATCAATATTAAAAGTAAAGATAAAGAAATATCTAAACTGAAAGCTAATTCTAATATAATGCTCCGCATCTAAAAAATAGTAAAGATATTACAATTTTAATCCTTCAGAATTTTTATTCACTTCTAGATCGAAAGGCGCCTTTTTGCAGTTTGGTTTCAGCCAAACAATACCTTAAATTAAATTAAATTAAATTAAATTAAAGGAATAAACAAACAAATTACCAGTCATAATCATTTTTATCACCATCAGAATTAAGAAAATCATCGGCAGCGGCAGCCGCTTTTCTCGGCGGAGTCGTTGTTGATGCTGAAAGATTAAATATCGGTGAAGTTCCAGGTTTAGATCCTACAGTTTCAAGAAATTACCAAATTACCAAAAATTAAAATTAAAAAGAAAAATGCCCTAGAAAAGTTGAAGAAATTTTAGAAACTTCACCTAATGGAGCGTCGAAGTCCTCATAGGAGTGATTAAGAAGAAGATCACTCTGTTCTTTCTCACGTTTTCGCATCTCGAGAAACAATGCAAGCTCTTCTTCTTTCTCTTTCATCATCGAAGCTCTTAATTGTTGCCGTTGTTTCAACACCGCCGCTTGCATTGCCGTTTCTTGCTGAGCCCTAAAGCTCCGATTCATCTTTCACCTCCTCAAATTTTACTCCTCGCGGATCAAAATAAGCCTTATCTTGTTCTTCTTCTTTCTCAGCTCTAAACGCAGCGCGTCCAAAAAGTGTTCGGTGAAGCTTGGGAGCTGGGAATGGCGAAACGACAATGGCGGAGAGTGGTGAGGAGTGCAAATAAGAGGAAGGAGGGAAGGGTGAAATAGGAAGAGCAAAAGAAATCTTAAATGACGAAACAACTGTAATCTTCTGCTCTCCTCCTTCTCTTTCTCTCACTTAAAGCCTACGTTTTTTGAGATTTTTGCTTTTAGGTGGATGGAATAATCACAATAATGCCCTCTGTTTTTAATTATATTTTCCTTTTATTTATTTTTTGTATTTATGTCCGTATTGTTTTATTCACCATCTTCGGTCTTATCTTATGCCCATATTGATAGATTCCTTGGGCCTCAGGCGATCAATTTTACCTACCATTATAGGATTAACATAATTTTGATTCGGATTTTGTTGCCATTTTTTATTTTTAAGTTAAAAAGTCACAGTTGAAAAAACAAAATAAACAAAATAAAATAAAATGAAAGCTACTTGTTTGTTTCAGTTTGCTAGCCCTTAAGACTTGTTTAAATAGTTGAGTGAAATAATGAGGAAGCCATTCATCTATTTTGGTTCACGTGCCATTGGAGCCACTTGTAGCTTAGTTTTGAAGTTGTTTTGATTTGGTTGGAAACCATTCTCACCGTCTATTTTTGGAGGTTTGAGTATGGGTTAGTTGGACCTGATTTTTGAGTGTTGAATCTATACACTAAATCTTGCGATTCCAATTTTGGGAATAAAAAGAATACATATATATTTTTAAAATTAAACTATAGCTCGTTTCAACTTTAGCTGAATGATAAACAGCATCACTAGCAATGTTTATGTTGTTTATGTTTGGTCTATTGATCTGTTAATTGTTTTCTGTTGATTTATTAATTGAGTCTTTAATCAATGTTTAATTTAATTAGTTGGTTTTGTTTTCTAGCATAGTGGTTTGTCATGGGATATCTTTAGTTTTAAGGATAGTGGCTTGTTATGGGATACGTCTCTAGTTTTAAAGATAATAGTTTGTCATAGGATGTAAGCCTATATAAGGTATTCAGTTGGTTTCAGAAATTATCGATCAGTTTAGTTTAGCTTCCCTTATTTTTATTGTTTTCTTATGTTATCTGTTGCGTGTTCTACATCATGATATCCGAGCTAGGTTTCTGTATCGTTTGATGTGTTTCCTCTTGGCAAAATGAGTGACCTTCATGTCATAGGTGGAGTTAAGAAACTCAATAATCAAAACTACAAATCTTGGTCAACATGTATGACGTCATGCTTGCAAGGCCAAAACCTGTGGGAAGTGGTGAACGGAAGCAAAATCACGTAACTAGTGGCAGAGCCTACAAGTGATATGATGCGGAAGTGGAAGATTAAAGAGGGCAAAGTAATGTATGCTTTGCATATGACAGTTGAAAAAGACGTGCTAGAGCACATCCGAGATGCCAAAACTCCTAAAGAAGCGTGGGATACATTGGCAAGTTTGTTCTCCAAGAGAAACGACACGAAGCTTCAACTTCTTAAGAGCTAATTTTTGTTGATGGTGTAACATAACATGACAATCTTACAGTATTTTCACAAGGTGAAGCCGTTATGCCGAGATGGTTCGTGACGAAATGTGCAATTGTACACAATCATTATCAAGTAATACGTAAGTATTAGATTTATTGTCTCCACAAGGACTGCGTTTAAATCAATAATTGTAAAATTATTATTCATAAATTGGTTAAGGAAAACACATAATTTTGAGTGATAGGTGTCAAATTAAGTTAATTAACTAAATGAAAGTTAACCTAAATGCAAATAAAATGAAATACAAGGTGATGGTTTAGCAACAATTTTCACTAGTTAACAACAATAACATAACTAAACTAGAATAATTACAACATTTGACTTAATTCATTTTTCATCATGCCTAACAATGTTCCAAAAAAATTCCATGGCAACTTGATTGTTCATTAACTTGGAATCTAATATAAGTTCTTTCAAAATCTTATACTTAGAAAAACATGTATATTTTTATGTCCACATTTAACTAAGGATTCCTTAGAACTTATGTGAAGTAACAAGGACGGATCAGGTTTGAAATAATTTAATCACACAAACTTAAAGCTATGCAAGGTAATAGAGCTCTTCCGAGTTATTACGAACCTTTAATTTAATCAGATTAGGATCTAAATTAAGCAAGCACCTTCCAATTATCGTGTCCATTAATTGCCATCTAGTCAGGATTAATCAACTAATTCTAATGCATTCAAACATGTTCTAATGCATTCAAACATGTGCTAATACATATAATACATAAATGATTTTAATTGGAAGCATGAGCAACTGAGGCATATAACATCATAAACATGAATCAAATGAACTCCATCAAATTAATGCAATCATTCTAGCCAAAACAAAATTAAGCCATCATTGTCAATGAAAAAACATCAAAACAATTTGTGAACATGTTGAATAACTAAGAACAAAATTAGAGAATGGGAAAAAAGAAACTCTTGATGATTTTAGCGGTTCTTGAAAGACCAATCGTGGTGGCTTCCTCTAGTTCTCGTGTTTACTCCTTTGTAAAATACTCCTCAATGTGGCTGGCCAATAGTGGTTTTCCTTAAGGGAAAATTCTAGCTAAAAAAAATGGGGAAATGGGAAGGCCTATGCGTGGAAAAGAGAAGAGAAATGTAATGAATGAAAAGTGAGTGATGATTGAGAAGTTAAATGAATGTAGTATTTATAGTAGAGGAATAGCATGGGAGTTAGATAAAAATAGCTTGGAAATCCTTTGAATTGCTCCCTTGCTTGGCCGACCATTAATTATGGAGAGTGGGTTGATTTTTTCTTGATTGTCTTGCTTGATTTGTGGCATGGGTTGGACGACAATCAAAGTGAAAGTTAAAGGCTGATTTGTGATTGCACATGTAGGGACTTCAAATTAATTCCCCCAAAGCTGATGTGTGTCTCTTTCATGCATTTACCGAATTTGGGTTATTCTCCCCCTTACTGGACGGTTTTGACAACCCAATTAAGAGCAGACTTCATTTTTTTCAGCAACCATCTTTCTAGTTGGGTTTAATTGAATTTATAAGTCCAATTTGTGAGCAGGCATCCACATGAAGTAGCAATTAACTTGTGTTCATGTGTGGTATTTTTGACTCCTACATGAATTAATTTAGTGGTCCAACTGCAAAAAATTGAGTAAAAATTAACATGTAGCCTAAAATAGTAAAATTATGTAAAATTAATACTAAATTGTATAAAATTACAAACTTCACTCAAATTATGTCTAATATCTTAATATGAATTAAAATGACTCAATTGGATATCCACATGCTCAGAATTTGCATAAATTATGAGTAAAAAGGTGCTAATAAAACCTATATAATTTAAATGTATCACGAGAGATTGGTGATTTGGATTTATAAGCTCCGATCAAGGACAACGGGATGAAGAGGATAATCATCCATAGTTTGAGACCAAAATTTAGACGCATTATTGCTGCAGTACAAAGATGGAAAACCCATTCATCGCTTGTTGAGTTCAAGAATTTGCTTGCTGGTCAAGAAGCATTAGTGAAAAATATGGGTAAAGTTCCATTGAAAGGGAAGGAGCAAACGTTCTATGCCAACAAGAGTAGGTGGATAAAAAAGGAGCTAGGATAAGATGAAAAGTTTTTAGGATAAAGGGAGTTCTTGTGTAGGGGGAGTTGCGAAGCCCTATGATAGTGGCAGAAAGTTTTAAAAGGAGCTGCTATAATTGCAGCAAAATGGATCACAAGACGCGTGCTTGCTGGTCAAAGAAAAAGCCCATGGAAAGTAATTTTGCTACTGCCAACAGTGAAGAAGAATGGGTTGTCGAGGCACTATTTGTTAGGGAAGAGGAGATACCTCTTACAATCGAATTGATTATGAGAACGATTAGATTGTTGATTTGGGCTACTCAAATCATATGACAAGTGATAAGAAGAAGTTGCAGAATTTTTCAAATACAAAAGAAGTGTAATAGTGACTACAAACAACTCGAAGTTATCAATAGCTTATATTGGTAATACTGTAGTCCCTCATCAGCATATTGCTACTGAGGTGTCGTTAGAAAATGTTTACCATGTTTCGGGATGAAAAAAAAAACATTCTTTGAATAGCACAATTAACATCTTCAAGACATTATGTTTTGTTTGGTCCTAAAGATGTAAAGGTTTATCGCAACCTAGAGAATTCTGGGGAGCCAGTGATGCAAAGATAAAGACTATGTAACGCCCCAAAAATTTAGAGTTTTTAATTTTTTATTATTTGACACAAATGGCATGTTTGCTTTACTGGCTTGGTGATTTGACTAGGTTTGGGAGTGTTTGAGAAGCCTGGGTTCAAGTCTTGGCTTTTGAAAAATTTTTCAAATAGTAGTGCTTGTTTTATGACACAAAGAGAGCATGTGGTCTAGTGGCAATGTGGCATGTTGCTTCTGCTGGGGGACTTGAGTTCGAGTCCTGGGTTGCGCAATGGAGTAATTATTTTACTGTTGAGCTGGATGGGTAGTGGAGTTAGATTGAGACTCTGAGGTTGAATTGGTCATGAGAGTTTGAATAGAGTTTGAATGGGATGTTGGAGTGTTTTGTGGAGAGAATCAGGGAGAGATATTAGGAGAAAATCAAAGAGTTTGAGGGTATGGATGTGGTAGTGCCGAATTGGGTTTCTAGCTACTCAGAATTTTGGCTATAACTCTTTTAGGGGAGTATTCCTTGTTTCGGTTTCTCATTTTGGCACTTTTCTTTTGCATTTTTCTCTCTGGCTAAATATTTTTGGTTCATAAAAACGTAAATCGCACTTTGGTCAATTGCTGGTAAGCTAAATGCTTCTTTTTACCTTTCAGGATTGTGGTTTCTATCCTTCAGTTGTCTCTCCTAGCCGAACCTCTCTTTTCTCTCTTCTCTATGTTTCTTTTCCTTCTTCCCTCTTTGCTCCCTTTTTGTTGGTGAACCGGTTGCTCACTGTCCTTTCTTTTCGTCTTTTTCATCCATTTTGGTTGGTGTCTTTGGTTCATGACCGATTCTCTCCTCCTCATCTCTTCATCTTGTTACGGTTTGACGACTGTGGTGTGCTATTCTTTTGATTCTCAGAAGTTTCCTCGAGAAGTGAAGGAGTTTTGGTGATATTTAGCCGTCAAAACTGTTTTCTTATCATTTGATTTAAGTTTTTCAGCAAAAGAGGGTGTGGCCAACCTTCGATTAACATTATTGACGGGTTAAACTTCATTCATAGATTAAGGTTCATGTTCGAAGGCATTTTGCAAGTATTCGCAACTAGGTGTGTAACTACACCTCCTTTCAACTACAAATCGGCAAAAGCCGAAAAGTCGAAAATACAACGTTTGAGGTCACACGAGCGTGCAATCGCTCGAGTGGTAAACCAAGCCCATGAATCATAGTCGTAAGACTGTAGAGGCCACCATGGATGTCCTCATGGGCTTAAGCTATTTTGGGCCATGTTGGGCCGAAATGGGTCGTGTGGGCCTAATGGGCTCGTGGGCTCTACACGGATAAGACCCACAATACGTGGAAAATACTAGGTTCGGCTGTGTGGTTAGCATAGCTATGGCTAAACTTGGGCTAAATGGGCCACTTGAGCGTGTGGGCCCATTTGGGTCGAATAATGAGCCTCGGGCCCATCTACACTATTATGGCCGCTAAACCGCTAGTGATATAATGACTAATATGTCTAAGATAAGTATATGACTATACTGAGCTTGACATTCTGCATACAAGTATGATTTATGACATGACATTCTGCATGGGGTTGGAATTTCGTTAAGGAGGAAGTGTACTGTTAATGGTGGCTTTGCCACATATACTGATACTGGCAGCTTTGCTGCGATATTATTACTTGCAGCTTTGTTGCGATATTGATGTGTTGGCTAGGTGGGTTGACTTTGTCCCCACATGGTGCGATGGAGGTATGGAGTGGTGTGTTGGCTGGATTGGGTTGGGTTGAAACTACTGTACTATTTTGTTACTGTATTGGGCTAAGGCCCACTCTGTACTACTTCTAAATAGGGCTCAGGCCCAGTTTGTTACTGCATGTTGTACATTGATCGATTGATAGGGGGTTGCACACTGAGTTTTCGTAAACTCACTGTTTCTTTTCGACTGTACAGGTAATCCTCAGCTATAAGCGATTTGGTGCTGCGATGGACTCGTAGGCGGCCACACGAATGCAATTAATTTACATTTGGTTTTATTTATACTTAAAATTTCATTTTGGGTTTATGTTTTTGTAATAAGGCCATTTATGAGATATAATTTTTAATTGGGTTTTTATTTAATTACTTAAAAACTGCTAGTTTTAAGAAGTCGTGTTTCCAAAATAATAAATGTTTTTTAAAAATATGTGTTTCAACTTCAAGGTTTTAAAAGCTTCAGCAAATCTTAAACAGGTTAACATATCAAAAGTAATTAATTTGGTAAAATGTTTTGACAAGATGATTTGGTAATAGCAAAGAACTTGACTCACTAAAGTTTTCGCAAAGACACTTCGGTGTGACACACCAGATTCGTCCATAATGTCTGGGCCGGGTTCGGGGTGTTACAGACTACAATAAGTTTACGTGATGTCTGGTGAAGTTGCATACGTGGACAAGATGAGGAAAAATGAGATAGTTAATTTATGGAACATGAAGCTGAGTCATGTTAGCTATTCCCGACTAGGCGTAATGATGAAGAAGTCGAGGCTAAAGGGTTTTCTGCAACTTGAAGTGAGAAAAATACGGTGTGTGTCAATATGGGAAAACACACTAACTTGCTTATGAAGTGTCTAAATTTAAAGAAAATGAACAATTAGATTTAATCAAAATTGATGTGTTCGAACCAGTTAAGCAAGCTTCTATTGGTTGGATGAAGTATATTGTCATGTTTATCGATGATTTTTCTAAATTTATGTGGGTTTATTTTATGAAGGAAAAATTGAAAACTCTCACAAAGTTTAAAGATTTTATGAAGGTGGCTGAAGTAGAGGTTGGTAAAGGGATTCGTTGTTCACGTACTGACAACAAAGGAGAGTATTCCTTAATTAGGTGAGTTCTCAAATTTTCTTCAAAAGTGTTGAATACATTCTCAACTCACATGTCCGAGGATGCCATGACAGAACAGTCTGGCTGAGAGGAAACATAGGCACTCAAAGATATGTCATAGTATACTTCACGCCAAAAATATCCCAAGACAGTTTTGGGTGAAAATGATGAAGACAACCACTTTTGTAATCAATAGGCTTCTTCGACAAAGTTTATCTTTTCTTTCTCCTTTTGAGAAATTATGGAGCATGACACCTATAGTTAGTTATTTTCTAGTGTTTGGATGTGTATGCTATGTATTTTTTCCTAATAATTTACGTATCAAGATGGACAAGAAAGTTGTTAGATGTATTTTTATAGGATGTGACAACTAAAGAAAATGGTGGAGATGTTGTAATCCTATAACTGGAAAGTGTTATACGTCTCGAAATCTGGTGTTTGATGAATCATCTTTATGGTGGCCATCAGAGAATGAGATATCACCACAATCAAATGCTTGTAGGCATAAGTTGCAGGATTCTCAAATCTATTTGAGTTTGGGAAAAGCCAAGGTTGCTAATAATGAAGCCGAAACTCAAAGTCTTTGGGAAACTAGCATGCACCAATGTCTAGTTAAAACTGATGTACTTTAGCATCCAAACAAAATTTATGTGCATCAACCACTAAATGAAGAAGATGATCCGAATAAACTAGAAGCACCAGGTCCACTTAAGAAATTGAGAAAAGTTAGAAAGTCAAATCCCAAGAATGCCAAGTCCAACGCTATTGTAGTCGAAGAAGATAAGAGATAACTGGAGACATTTGAGAAAGCATTTAAAAGTTTGGAGTGGCTTAAAGCAATGGAAGAAGAGATTGTTGCACTAGAAAAAAGTGAGACTTAGGACTTGTGTCAAAGCCAAGTGATGTGAAACTTATTTCTTGCAAGTGGATCTATAAGATAAAGTGTCGCACAGATGGATCAATTGAGAGGCATAAGGACCATTTGGTGGCTCGAGGATTTTTTCAATAGTATGGACTAAAATATGATGAAATGTTTAACCCAATGGTGAAATTTATAACTGTGCAAGTTTTACTTGTACTTACAGCTAGTAAAGGCTGAAACTTGTGGCAAATAGATGCGAAGAATGTGTTTCTTCACGAAGAGTTAGACCGGGAGATTTACATGAATCAACTGATGGGTTTTGAGAGTCAAGATTATCTGAAGTATGTGTGCAAGCTTCAAAAGGTACTCTATGGATTAAAACAAGCGCCGAGGGTGTGGTATGGCAAGATCACTGAATTCTTGACTCATAGCGGTTATTTAATGACATCTTTATATTTGAGCTTGTTCGTTAAAGTCAATAGAGGAAGACGAACTCTGGTTCTGGTATATGTAGATGATTTAATTGTGACAGGAGATTTGGGTGAAAAAATTCTTCAAACAAAGGGGAATTTATTTGTGCGTTTTCATATAAAATAACTTAGAAAGCTCAAGCATTTTCTTAGTCTGAAGGTTTATCGTAGTTGAGAGGTATTTTCCTTCATCAGCAAAAGTATTCTAAAGACTTGTTGAAGAAGTTTGGAATGTTAAACTACAAGCCAATTTCATCACCCACGGAACCAAATATCAAGATGTGTGCTCATGAAGGGAAGGATTTGAAAGATGCAACAATGTATCGGCAACTAGTTGGTAGTTTAATCTACTTAACTTTGATAGAACCTGATGTCTCTTATGTAGTTAGGGTGATGAGTCAATATATGCAAAGTCCAAATAAGCCTCATTTGGAAACTATTCAATGGATTTTGAGGTATGTAAAGAATACTCCCAGTTATGGTTTTTTGTACAAGAAAGAATTTGGTTGCAAGCTAGTTGGTTTTTGTGATGTTGATTATGTGGGTGATCATGATACCCAACACTTAACGACTGGGTATGTGTTTTTGCTTGGGTCTGGGATAGTTTTTTGGTGCTATAAGAAGAGATTGACTTGTAACATGTTAAGATAGAATAGTAGATTGACTTATTCATGAAGTGTAACACCCCTCACCTGTATTCAACGCCGAAATAGGGTTACGAAGCATTACCAGAATTACAAAACAATTAAACATCCATTTAGCATACATTTTCTCAATTCAAACATTCATCATTCAATCTCAATCAATTTGTCCCTTATATGAGCCTACGAGGCCTTAAACATGCTTTGGGAGTGATTTGGGACTAAATTGGTAACTCCAGAAACTTTCACGAAACTTGAAAATTTTTTCCCTAAAATAGAGGACACACGTCCGTGTGACCAAGCCGTGAGTCTCACACAGCCACCAGACACGCCCGTGTCACAGGCCATATGGACATTCGAAATGGGAGCACATGGCCATGTCTCAGCCCATGTCTGACCCCGTGTAACTCTCTGACTTGGGTCACACGGCCAACACACACGCCCTTGTGGCTAGCCCGTGTGCCCTAAAAATGGCCATACATGCCCGTGTGTCAGGTCGTGTAATAGGCCGTGTCAAACCTGTAGGGTATACTGACTTATACCACACGACCAAGTCACATGCCCGTGTGTGAGACCATGTGGAGCATACTAACTTGTTTTCAAATTCAACACCAGGGGACACATGGCTACGTAACATGACCGTCTGTCACACACGGCTGAGACACACGCCTGTGTCTCTGCCCGTGTAGACAAAAATAGGCTATTTACCAAGCCATTTTGCCACCCATTTTGCAAATACCTATTCAAGCTCAAATGGTACCATTCCAAGATACTAATATGCATTAAAATACCATCAACTAATGTTCAAATCATACCATTTCTTTACCATCAATACCAATAAAAAATATGCTACAATTTGCCATCTAATTTCATACCCAAATTCATATATATAATTCAACTAATTATACCATTCCAATCATGCATTATCATGTACCAATTTACAAGCATAAAGATTCCCAAATATCAATCCTTTACCATTCAAATTACCTAATATCATTAAGCATCATAAATCTAACTTCAAACACACAATACAAGTCAATTACCAAACTCAAAACAAAACCATTTACACATTTATAAACATCATTAAATTCATCATCACAAGCCAACTTAAGTGGCCAAAATATATTTTCATCACATACCAAAATGAATCAAGCCTATACATGCCATATACCATATATAACACTTCAAAAGTACCAAAACAGATGTTCGATAGTGCGGTAAAGTCCTTGACAATCCCCAGATCTGAGCTAGCTTCGTAGAACTATAAAACATTGAAAATTAAACAAAGTAAGCTACAAAGCTTAGTAAGTTCGTATGTAAATATGAAATAATCTCAACAATCATTAGCACTTCAAAATGGTAACATAATTAACATTTAAAACATCAATCAATGAGCTAACATAAAGTTTAACCATATCAAACTCATAAGTCCTCAACTTCTTCTAACTCGTTACTTGAATAGTTTTCAATACATACCTGTACCGATACATATCTATTTATCACCAACTCTCTTACCAAATCACTTCGAGCTTATAAATTTTTATAATACAAATACTTCGATTTTTCCGATGCCATAGTCCAACTATGGTCTTACACATACGTTGCCAAGGTTCTGCCATAGTGTTACATTCACATGCCATAGCCCGGTTATGGTCTTATTATTCGATTTGCCATAGCCCAACTATGGTCATATTCAACAATTCGTCTACTGAAGTAGTATATTTCAATTAAGTTCTACACATTTAACCATAGGATAAATATAATCTCAATACTGATAAACCGTAATTTATACATATTTTTACCCCATGTTTAACGCATTTATGGATGGTTTCTCCTTAGAATTGGTGAATTCGATGCTCTCAATCCTTTAATTTCATGTTTTATACTTAGGTGAGTATAGGAGAATAAAAAGAGCGAGAAACGAGCCAAAAACAGAGAGAATTGACCCACATGGGAAAACAACATGGCCTGGACTTCCTCACACGGTCGTGTCCCTTTGGCAAGGTCAAAGCACGATTTACACAGGTAGATCACATGCCCGTGCCCATTTAACAGCCTTGACCACGGCCTTAAGTAATTGCACACCGGGCATGTCCCTGCCGAGCCCAAGTTTAGTCCAATTCGGAAAAGGCCAATTTTGAGGGCTCTTAGGCATTCCAAAGCCTATTTAAACACCTGAGGAGGCACTTAGATGGGGGACGCAGAGTAGGAAGCAATGAATTACTCAAGGGAAGCCGATTGATCCATCTTAGAAGCCGGATTCATCATCAAGACTAAAGATCTCCCTTCAAGTTCCTTCAGGAGTTTTTTGGTTTTCTTATGTTTTGTTATCTTTATGCTTTTGAGATGTTTTCTTTCATAAGTATGAACTAAACCCCCTTAAATACCTAAGAGGAATGAACCTTAAGACGAATCTTGTTATTATTATCTGAATCGTATGATAAATATTTGACTTGTTCTTAATTATATGTTCTTAATTATTGTTTTGATATTCCAGGATATTGATCCAAGTTAAGCTCTTATTCAGAGGAGGAATAGACCCTGTCTAAGAGTAAATTTGTCATAATTAAGCGGAGTTGATTGCACGCTTAGAGATAGGGTGATAAGATTTTGCCGGATTAGGGTGAAACCTAATAAGGGAATCCATAGATCGAGTTAATGCAATTCTAGGGTGTTAATTAGAAAGAGATTTCAACTATTCAACCTAGGGTTAGAAGTTATTAGTCTCGAGAGAGATAATAATATAATTCAAGGATTTCTACGGATCAAGTCAAATGAATTAATCGTCTGATTCAGAGTCAAATAACAAGTGAAGTCTAAGTAGATTTTTCCTTAGGTATTGTCTCAATCAATCGAATTTTCCCCAAAAGTATTTTCCCAAGTTTTCTTTCCGTGCATTCTTAGTTAGTAATTAGTTTAGATAACCAAACCTCTTAATTTTTAGGCTTGATAATAAAGAGGAAGTAAATACTAGTACTCGTAGTTCTTTTGGGTTCAACAATCCGGTCTTGTTGAACTATACTACTGTTCGATAGGTACACTTGCCTTAATCGTGATAATAAGTTAGTCTCAAGAACGATTCTTTTATAAATCTTTAAAACCTGTTACGAATATCACGCATCAAACACCATCCATTCATTGAATAAATACACATTTAAGTTCAAATATACGAACTTACCTCGTGTACAGAAATAACGGAACAAACCAACAACTCAATTACTTTGCTTTTTCCCCGATCTAAGTCCGAATTCCTCTTTTCTTGATCTATAAGTAACCAAAATCAACTTATTTATTCTTTTATTTATTCAATTCAATCCAAAACACACATTAGGGCTATTTTACACGTTTGCCCCTAAACTTTCACATTTTTTTACAATTTAGTCCTTATTTCACAAAATCACAAATTCATGAAATTCAAGACTAACCCATGCTAGCCAAATTACCATTATACCCCTAGCAGTCCATATTTTTCATTTATTTCACAATTCTACCACACAATTTACACATTTCTCATTGCATTTTTCTCAAAAGTCATTTAACAAAACTTGTATATCTATTAACAAGCATTCATAATCTATCAAGAAACTTCAAAACACATGCTTGTTCATCAATGGAAACTTTCAAAATCTATAACAGTTTTACAAATTAATCCCTGGGCTAGGTACTAGCTCTAACAATCACAAAAATATAAAAATCTTTAAAAATGGAACAAAAATCGTACCTTAATGAGCAATTTAACCAAAGCCGAATGGAAAACCTAAAGAATGGCTTTCTTTCTCTTTAGAATTGGTTGAAGATGATAATATTAGGTGATGGTTTCATTTTGTTTTATTTATTTTAACTTAATTTACCAAATTACAATTATATCCTTAATAATAAACCATTTACATCATCCATTTAATATCCAGTATTGTCCACTTACCATCAAAATGGTCTAATTACCATTTAAGACCACCATATTTAAAAACCAAAGCTATTTGACACCTTAAACTAATAGAATATGCATTTTACATTTTATGTGATTTTGTCCTTTTTATTAAATTAAGTATTCAAATGCTAAAACTTCTTAAAAAAAATTTCACACCATCATATATTCATGCTGCAAACAATAAAATAATAATAAAATAAATGTTTTGACCTCAAATTTGTGGTCTTGAAACCACTATTCTGATTTGACCAAAAATAGGCTGTTACAACTCTCCCCCCTTAGGGATTTTCATCCTTGAAAATCTTACCAGTGAATAGGTTAGGGTACTGGTTTCTCATAGCTTCCTCGGGCTCCCACGTAGCCTCTTCGACACCGTGACGCTGCCATAAAACTTTCACTAAAGCTATGCATTTATTTCTCAATTCTTTAACCTTTTGAGCTAGAATTATGACTGGTTCTTCATTGTACGTCATATTAGGTTGAATTTCAATCTCAGACGGAGAAATCACATGTGGTGAATCAGATCTATATCAATATAGCATCGATACATGAAACACGTTGTGGATATTTTCTAAATTTGATGGTAGAGTTAACCGATATGCTACTAGCCCTATTCTTTCAATGATTTCATACGGCCTAATGAATCTTGGACTCAATTTGCCTTTACGACCAAATCTAAGTATTTTCTTCCTCGGAGATACTTTCAAAAACACTTTTTCACCGATATGAAATTCAATGTTTTTTCATTTTAAATCCGCTTACGATTTTTGTCAATCAGAAGCTGCTTTCAAACTGTCGTGAATCACTTTCACTTTTTCTTCAGTTTCTCTAACCAAATCAACCCCGTGAATCTGTTTCTCGCTAAGCTCAGTCCAATACAATGGAGTTCGGCATTTGTGACCATACAAAGTTTCGTACGGTGCTATCTTTATGCTCGATTAAAAGCTGTTATTATACACAAATTCAACTAGCGGCAAAAATTTCTCCTAGTTGCCTTCGAACTCTAAAACACAACACCGTAGCATATCTTCAAGAATCTGAATTACTCTTTCAGACTGGTCGTTAGTTTACGGATGAAATGTTGTACTAAAATTCAACTTCGTACCTAGAGTTTCTTGCAATTTCTTCCAAAACCTCGACGTAAATCTCGGATCTCTATCCAAAATAATCGAAACTAGCACCCTGTGCAATCTAACGATTTCAAAAATATACAATTTAGCCAATTTAGGAAGTAAAAAATCAATACGTACAGGAATGAAATGTGCAAATTTCGTTAATCTATCAACGACAACCCAAATTGCATATTTCTTTTTCAGAGATAGGGGCAACCCCGATACGAAATCCATCATAACTCTATCTCATTTCCACTTAGGTATCATCATTGGCTAAAGTAGTCCCAACGGTACTTAATGTTCTGCTTTAACTTGTTGACAAACTAAACATCTCGATACAAACTCTGAAATGTCTCATTTCATACCCATCCACCAATATAATCTTTTCAAATCATTATACATTTTGGTACTCCCTGGGTGAACAGATAAGCATCTGTTATGTGCTTCGTGCAGAATTTTCTGAATAAGCTTATAATTTCTTGGTACACAGATTCTATTTTGGAATATTAAACAATCATCAGCTCTGATTTGGTACTCTGAATCACTAGTCGACTCACTTTGTACTCTTTTAGCTTGCAATTCACTATCACATTTTTGAGCTTTACAAATTTGCTAAAGAAATAACGGTCTCGCTTTCAACTCAGCTACAATCAAACTGTCATCAGATAAAACTAACTGTGTGTTCATCGCATGCAAGCAAATAATGAATTTCTGCTCAAAGCGTCAGTAACTACTTTTGCTTTTTCGGAATGATAATCAATTACTAGCTCATAGTCTTTCAGTAATTCAAGCCATCTTTTTTGTCGAAAATTCAAGTCTTTCTGAGTTATTAAATATTTTAAGCTCTTATGATCTGTATAGATGTGACATTTCTCACCAAACAAGTGATGTCACCAAATCTCTAATGCGAACACAATCGCAGCTAACTCTAAATCCTGCGTCGGATAATTATTTTCATGCGGCTTCAACTGTCTAGAAGCATAAGTTATTACTTTGCCTTCTTACATCAATACATAACCCAAACCATTCAACAACGCATCACTAAAAATTACGAATTTTTTACCTGATTCAGGCTGTATTAACATTAGTGCCTCTGTTAATAATGCTTTCAATTGTTCGCAACTCTACTGACACTTCTCAGACCATTCGAATTTTATGTCTTTCTGAAGTAATTAAGTCAGAGGTGTTGCAATCATAGAAAATCCTTTCACAAAATGTCAATAATATCCAGCTAGTCCCAGAAAACTTCGAACTTCAGATACATTTCTCGGATGTTTCCAATCTACAATTGCAGAAATCTTGTTTGGGTTAACTCTAATACCTTCGGCTGAAATGATATACCCCAGAAATCCAACCTCTCAAAGCCAAAACTCACATTTACTGAACTTTACAAACAATTGTTTATCTCTCAAGGTCTGTAACACTATTTTCAAATGTTCGACATGCTCAGACTCATCTCATGAATAGATCAAAATATCATCAATAAATATAACAACGAATCTGTCTAAATATGGTCTGAAAATCTGATTCATCAAATCCATAAAGATAGCAGGAGCGTTAGTTAATCTAAAAGGCATAACAAGGAATTCATAATGTTCGTACCTCGTCCTGAACGCTGTCTTCGGTACATCAGCATCTTTAACTCGCAACTGATAATAGCCAAACCTTAAATCAATCTTAGAAAACACTGTAGCTCCTTTTAACTGATCAAACAACTTATCAATTCTCGGTAGAGGATATTTATTCTTGATTGTCACTTTGTTGAGCTGTCAATAGTCTATACACATTGTTATAGAACCATCCTTTTTCTTTACAAACAACACTAGTGCACCCCAGGGAGAGAAACTCGGTCTTGCAAATTCTCTATCAGTTAATTCTTACAACTGAGTTTTCAACGCTTTTAACTCTGTCGGAGCCATTTTGTACGGAGCTATCGATATCGATGAGATTTCCGGTACTAAATCAATAGCAAATTCGACCTTTCTGATTGGTGGCAAACTCAGTAACTCTTCTGAAAACACATCTGAATACTAGCAAACAACTGGTACTGATTCAAGTACATATGTAAGATATGCATTGCATCTCTTTTTCACATATTTCTGAGCTAACATCGACGGAATTTCAGTTGATAAACCCTTCAAATAATTTGATTCAATTTAGAGTGTTTCATTTTTTTGACATTTCAACTATCTTTCGTCTACAATTTACTACGGAATCATGTAACGTCAACCAGTCCATACCTAGAATAACATCAAACTCTTCAAACGGCAACAACATCAAATTAGCCATAAAACAATAACCCCAAGTCATTAACGAACAATTCTTACAAACTTTGTCAACCAGGACATATTTGCCTAAAGGGTTCGACACTTTTATAACAAACTCAGTAGAATCAACAAGTAAATTCTTACTAGACACTAAGTTCACACATATGTATGAATGAGTTGATCTGGGGTCTATCAATGCAATTACATCAATGTCATTAAGAGAGAATGTGCTAGTAATAACATCTAGAGATGACGCTTCTTCGAGACCGCGAATAGCATAAGTTCTGGCAGGTGCTCTAGCCTCTGATTTCATAGTAGCATCTCGTGTTATACCTCTACCACCACTCATATTTCCAGCACTACAGAATAGTCTTCCCCTCCCAGTCATGTTGTTTTGTCTTGCACTCTGAGATTTATCTTTCGCATCTAACTCAGGACAATCTCGAATAAAGTGTTCGTGCAAACCACATCTAAAACAGGCTTTATCATTCATTCTACACTCTCTAAAATGTCATTTCCCACATATTCCATATTTAGGTTTATTTGATGTAGCATTACCCACACTTGCCATTGATGTAGTTGGAGTTTTTGAACTTGTAATTTTTTTCCCACTATCTCTATTAGAGTACTTCACTAATGCATTTGATCGACTATACGAATCTCAGGATTTCTTTGATGAAGAGTGATATGGTTTATTCACTAATCTCTTTCTCGAATCTCTAGCTTCAGAATCAGCCTTTCTCTATTCTTTGCCCAGTTTTTCAGCTTTGCAAGCATGCTTAACTAACACAACGAATTCCTTTAAATCCAATATCCCAGCCAGAATTTTAATATCTTCGTTCAACCCGTCAACAAACCGCTTGCACATAATCTCTTCGATAGAAACATACTCCCGAGCATACTTACTCAACCGTACAAATTATCTTTCGTATTCGGTTACAGTCATGAGGCCTCGTTTCAATTCTAAAAACTCTTTATGCTTTTGATCCAAAAATTGTTGACTTATGTACTTTTTTCAGAACTTGGTCTGAAAGAACTCCTAGGTGACTCTCTCTCTCTCGGCACCACAGATATTAATGTATTCCACCACTGGTATGTAATGTCTTTCAAAAGGGATATAGCACACTTTAAACATTCAGCCGGTGTGCAGGAAATTTCATCAAACACTAGGATCATATTTTCAAGCCAAAACTCGGCTTTCTCAAGATCATCATCAACACTAGCCCTGAACTCTTCAGCCCCATACTTACAAATTTTATCTACTGGTAGCTTGTTCAATCATATTGGATCAATAACTTGAGGAACTACGGGGATTGGTTGAGGAATTGGAGGGGGTGGAGGTTGTTGAGTAGCCGGATTTGTCCGGACATACTGAGTGAACCACTCGCTCATCATTTGGAAAAAAAATTCTTTAGCCTCACCTCGTGACTACTCAACACAGGTCTAGATTCAGAAGGCGTTGTCCCTTAAGTGGGAGCTTGTGCATTACTCTCAACATCATTTGCTACAGCTCATCCAGGATCTATTACTATACGAAAAAATATTTTATAATGTCAGGATTCATCACACTATCGCAGGTTATATATATGGAATGTATAGCGAGACTCACATACACGCTACGTTATTTCTAGAATCGACTAAATTGTAGCTTTGATACCAATAAATGTAACACCTCTCACCCGTATTCAACGCTGGAATCAGGTTACGGAGCATTACTTGACTCACAAAACAATTAAACATCCATTTAGCATATATTTTCTCAATTCAAGCATTCATCATTCAATCTCAATCAATTTGTCCCTTATACAAGCCTACAAGGCCCTAAACATGCAATGGGAGTGATTCGGAACTAAACCAGTAACTCTAAAAACTTTTACGAAACTTGAAAAATTTTCCTCAAAACAAGAGACACGCGCCTGTGTGACCAAGCCGTGTGTCGCCACCAGACACGCCCGTATCACTAGCCGTATGGACATTCAAAATGGGAGCACATGGTCGTGTCACAACCTGTGTTTGACCCCATGTAACTCTCTGACTTGGGTCACACGGCCAACATACACGCCCGTGTGGCTAGCCCGTGTACCCTAAAAATGGCTATACACGCCCGTGTGTCGGGCCGTGTTAAACTTGTAAGGTACACTGACTTATACCACACGATCAAGTCACATGCCCGTGTCTGAGACTATGTGGAGCATACTGACTTGTTTTCAAATTCAACACCAGGAGACACACGGCCATGTAACATGACCATGTGTCACACACGGCTGAGACACACCCCCGTGTTTCTGCCTGTATGGACAAAAATAGGCTATTTACCAAGCCATTTTGCCACCCATTTTGCACATACCTATTCAAGCTCAAATGCCACCATTTCAAGACACTAATATGCATCAAAATACTATCAACCAATGTTCAAATCATACCATTTCTTTACCATCAATACCAATCACAAATATGCTACAATTTTCCATCTAATTTCGTACCTAAATTCACATATATAATTCAACTAATTATACCCTTCCAATCATGCATTATCATCTACCAATTCACAAGCATAAAGCTTCCCAAATATCAATCCTTTACCATTCAAATTACCTAATATCATTAAGCATCATAAATCTAACTTCAAACACACAATATAAGTCAATTACCAAACTCAAAACAAAACCATTTGCACATTTATAAACATCATTAAATTCATCATCACAAGCCAACTTAAGTGGTCAAAATACATTTTCATCACATACCAAAATGAGTCAAGCCTATACATGCCATATACCATATATACACACTTCAAAAGTACCAAAATAAATGTTCGATAGTGCGATGAAGTCCTTGGCGATCCCCAGATCCGAGCTAGCTTCGTAGAACTATAAAACATTGAAAATTAAACAAAGTAAGCTATAAAGCTTAGTAAGTTCGTATGTAAATATGAAATAATCTTAACAATCATTAGCACTTCAAAATGGATAACATAATTAACATTTAAAACATCAATCAATGAGTTAACATAAAGTTTAACCATATCGAACTCATAAGTACTCAACTTCTTCTAACTCGTTACCTGAATAGTTTTCAATACGTACCTGTACCGATACATATTTATATATCACCAATTCTCTTACCAAATCACTTTGAGCTTATAAAAGTTTACGATACAAATACTTCAATTTTTCCTATGCCATAGTCCAACTATGTTCTTAACATACGTTGCCAAGGCCCTGCCGTGGTCTTACATTCACATGCCATAACCCGGTTGTGGTTTTATTATCTGATTTGCCATAGCCCAACTATGGTCTTATTCAACAATTCGTTTACTAAAACAGTACATTTCAATTAAGTTCTACACATTTAACCATAGGATAAATACAATCTCAATACCATCCATTCATTGAATAAATACACATTTAAGTTCAAATATACGAACTTACCTCGTGTACGGAAATAACGGAATGGACCGACTACTCAATTACTTTGTTTTTCCCCTGATCTAAGTCTGAATTCCTCTTTTCTTAATCTATAAGTAATCAAAATCAACTTATTTATTCTTCTATTTATTCAATTCAATCCAAAACACACATTAGGGCTATTTTACACATTTGCCCCTGAACTTGTACATTTTTTACAATTTAGTCTTTATTTCACAAAATCACAAATTCATGAAATTCAAGACTAACCCATGCTATCCAAATTACCATTATACCCCTAGTAGTTATTTTTCATTTATTTCATAATTCTATCACATAATTTACACATTTCTCAATTTAATCCCTATTTTGTATTTTTCCCAAAAATCACTTAACAAACTTGTGTATCTATTAACAAGCATTCATAATCTATCAAGAAACTTCAAAACACATGCTTGTTCATCAATGGAAACTTTCAAAATCTTTAATAGTTTTGCAGATTAATCCTTGAAAATCGTTAAAAACGAAATAAAAATTGTACCTTAATGAGCAATTTAACCAAGGCTGAAAGGAAAACGTAAAGAATGGCTTTCTTTCTCTTTATAATCGATTGAAGATGATAATATTAGGTGATGGTTTCATTTTTTTATTTATTTTAACTTAATTTAACAAATTACAATTATACCCTTAATAATAAACCATTTACATCATCCATTTAATGTCCAATATTGTCCACTTACCATCAAAATGGTCTAATTACCATTTAAGGCCACCATATTTAAAAACAAAAGCTGGTTGACACCTTAAAATTATAGAACATGCATTTTACATTTTACACAATTTAGTCCTTTTTATTAAATTGAGCATTCAAATGCTAAAATTTCTTAACGAAAATTTCACACCATTATATATTCATGCTGCAAACAATAAAATAATAAAAATATAAATATTTTGACCTCAGATTTGTGGTCCCGAAACCACTATTCTGATTTTACCAAAAACTGGCTGCTATAGGAAAGGTTTGAGTGAGAACAAGATTGAAGGTTTTTGTTATCAACTCGATACGTTAGAAAGAAAGTATGCTGGCATTGAGGGGGAATGTTAAAATAGCAACACCAACAATTTTGGTGTTGTTTATGTTTGGTTTGTTGGTCTAATTAATTGATTTCTTCTTGTTTATTAATTGAGTCTTTAGTCAATGTTTAATTTAATCAGTTGTTCTTGTTTTCTAGCGTAGTGGTTTGTTATGGGATGTATCCCTAGTTCTAAGGGTAGCGACTTGTCCTGGAATGTTCCCCTAATTTTATGGATAATGCTTTGTCATGAGATGTAAGCTGATATAAGATATTCAGTTGGTTTCAGAAATTATCGATCAGTTTAGTTTAGTTTCCCTTATTTTTATTGTTTTCATCTGTTATTTACTACGTGTTGTACGCTAAAGTTGATAATTTTGTTTAATATTGCGTTAAAAATATTTAAATTAAATTACTTAATACTTCACTTTTTGAAGAGCCTAAATAAAAATTATACCATTTGGTTGGGAGGCTGAGGCCTCTACTTAACTTTTTGGTTACGCCATTGCTTAAAGCTTTACTCGGTAGAGTGAAAAAAATTACAAAGATATAAAATTGAAGAAATATAAAAATAACAAGATGAAATATATAATTATTATTTCCATGGATGTGCTTGGTAGGAGAGATGAAAAAATGAAAAGAAAAAGTAAATTTCTTTTCATCAATTTCTAGATAGAGAAAATAAAACATTTGAAAAAGTAAAATTATCTCCCATTTTCTTTCTTTTAATTAGTAAAAATTGAAAGTATTGGTTTTTATGCATTAGGATGGAAAAGGTAAATTTATTTTCGTCCCCCAATCCTTCATTCCCCCCTGTCACACCCCTTACCCATGTCCGATGCCAAAATAGGGTACGAGACATTACCGGACTTAAACATACACATTCATGCAAAAATCGGGCCATAAAATCTCTTTTAATTCAAAAGCTTTCAAACACATGTATGTCATCCCTTATTTGGGTCTACGAAGCCCAAAATATTTATCGGAATTTATTCGGGACTAAACCGAGAACTTTGAAAAGTTTCAGGAAAACTTAAGAAATTTTCCCATGAAATAGGGTCACACGCTCGTGTGGACATGGGGACATGCCCGTGTGCCTTTGGCACGCCCGTGTCCTCAGACCGTATAACTCTCTATTTATGACGTCAGAATGTACATCAAACCACACGGCCGGGCCATACACCCGTATCTCCAGGCCGTGTCCCTCACATGGTTGAGACACACGGCCATGTCTCAACCCGTGTGGCCAACACTTTGGCTATTTTCCAAGCCTTCATGTTACCCATAATCTCTTACACCTTATGCACATTAAAATCGCAAATCATGGCATCATTTTAGTGATTAAACACTCTTTATTAAGATATATCCTTAACATTAACATGTCCTCTTACAAGTAATGCATCTATCATGCAATACCAAGTTTAGATTCCTTATTTCACATTCATAAGACTGGTCATTTTGATGACCATTTTTACCATTATACTATGGTTACCAACTTATCCATCAAGCACTCATGTTCAATCATTATCACGTTCTATATAACGTGCACTTACTATATGGCTATGACCACCTCAATTGGTCATAGAGCATACATCCAACACACATGTCATATTACTAACCATGCATGGCAAACAAACATAATCACATTACAAACATTATACATGACATGAATAGCTAGGCTTACAAGCCATAATCAATATGAGCCACACCTCATGGCCATATACATATGACTCAATTTAAGCCAATACATTTGGCCAAAGGAAAATAATACATGTCAATCAACTAGATCTCTATACATGCCACTCACTTGAAATTTCTACTATATACTTCATTATTCCAAAGGTAGTGAATTGATAGTGTGATGCTGCCTCCGATGATCTCCAACTCCAAGCTAACCTGAAAACACTAAAGGAAAGGAAAGGAAGGGAATATGCTTTATAGTTTAGTAAGACCGTATGAAAATAAAAAGTAGTTTATCAACTTGCTTCTCATGGTAATACAACCATATTTGCATTTTACTCATGTTCCAGTCAAGTTGTTTTCTCAAGTCAGAGTCATTAAATTATTTATATCTAGAGCTACGAAACTCCAAATTAAGTTCCACAAATTTTCCCTGAAATAAGACTCACATATCTTCTTACCATAAAATTTTTAGAATTTTTGGTTTAGCCAATTAGTACATTTTATTCCTTAAATTTACCCTTTTTCGCTGTCTGACAGTTTTGACCCCTCTTCACTAAAAATTAATTATCTCATAATACAAGACTCGGATGATGTTCCCGTGAGACTCATTAAGAATTCTATTTTTGTACAATTTTCAATGATTTTCTCAAATCAGAACAGGGGATTTTGAAGTCATTCTGACTCTGTCTCACAACAATTTAAATATTTCATAATATGAAACTCTTTTGCTTACACCGTTTCTTCTATGTGAAATTAGACTCTTAGACTTTAATTTCATATTTTATTAAGCCTCTAACTTAATTTCTATAATTTTTGATGGATTTTCAAATTCAGACTATAGCTGCTGTCCAAAACTATTTTAATGTAAATTAATGATACTAAGTTTATCACACCATATTAATTCACTTTCAGCACATTGGCAAGGTTACATATTCATGCATCATAAGTATAGAACTATAATCACAAGGTCATTACAAAATCATTCTCATAAGCATGAATTACCTATTTACATCTTCACTAAAGGTGTATCATAAACTGAAATCATTTATCATGAGCTTGGCATACATACCTGTGTTTCTCAACATGCTCATTTTCATTTCTTACTAATCATATAACATGAATTGAATTCACATCTCATCAATTTCATGTAAGTACCTGTACCACTCACAATATGGTCATAACCTTTCTCATTTAGCTTAAACCATAACTCTCATCGTTGAACCATTCAGAAAGCTATCGGATATTCACTAAGCCTCAAACATAAAGTATAATGCCAATGCCATACCCCAGACATGGTCTTACACTGGTTCATCCATCAAGTCGATGCCATGTCCCAGACATGGTCTTACACTGACTATCAAAATCGAGGCCGACACCATGTCCTAGACATGGTTTTACACTAGCTCTCACATATCCGTGCCGATGCCATGTCCCAGGCATGGTCTTACATTGACATATCTCGTAGCCGATGCATGTCCCAGACATGTCTTACACTGGCTTACATCTCGAGGCCGATGCATGTCCCAGACATGTCTTACACTAGCTCTCGTCTCAATGCCATTGCGATGTCCCAGACATGGTCTTACCCTGGCTCACAAACAACCCGAATGTCATGGCATGAATATCTGAATTGTTTCTTATGGTTCAAACGGTAATTCTACTATCTCAATATTCATCAAACATAATCATTTCCACAACCAAGCAATTCATGCTATATCAATTTAAACACATATAATAATAATGTAGTTGTATTATTTACATACAACTTACTCGTTTCAATGGAATATCATATTCCATCAAATCTCCAAGCATTCAATCAACACATAAATGTTATTTACATTTGACATCACTTTCTCATATACAATATCATCAACCTAAACTTTAATACAATCAGTGCAAGATAGATTTTCAAGTATAATAACAATGGCATAAATATCATGCTCATTTAATCACACGGACTTACCTCAAATGTAATTTCGGCTAATTATTCTCTTTTTGTCTTTAACCACCCACTTTCTCGATTTAATCCCAAATCTCGATTTTCTTAATTTAAAATAACAAAAGTTCACAAATTTAATCACTTTATCGATCTAGGTATTCAATAACCTATATTTGGGCAAAATGACCATTTTTCCCCTAGACTTTTGCAAAATGACCATTTTACTCCTAGGTCCGAAAATCGATTTTTATCAAATTTATTCACATCTTAAGCTTAGCCGAACCCTTTTTACTCTTATAGCAACTCCAATTTCCCACTATTTCACATAGTTAACATCTATTTTACAACTTTCACAAAAGTTGTTTATAAGACACCCAAGACTCATTTTCTTCCATAAAAATTCAGTAAACAACATAAATCCTTTCATGGAAAATTCCTATACTATCAACCATTTCACAAAATAGTCCCCCATTAGCTAGTTCATGCTACAAGGGTTCTAAAAGTACAAAAATTATAAAAAAAATAGGCATCTAAATCACTTACTTGCAAAGAATATAAGTGGCTGATATTTTAAGCTTTCCAAACCCCCTCATTGCTACCATTTTTGGTGGAAGAAGAAAAAAAAGATGAAAGGATGACAATTTTTTCTTTTTATTTTATTTATTACCAAAAAAAGTCACCTAACTTTGACTTTTCAACTCCTATTTGTCTCTATGGCCGGCTAAGCTTGTGAAAGGGGTCTATTTGCACTTTAAACACCCCCAATTATGTTTCTCTAGCAATTTAACATATTTAGCAGTAAATCAAAACTTTTGCCCTTTATGCGATTTAGTCCTTTTTTCAAAATTAAGCTCACAAACGCTAAAATTAATTCACCAAAAATTTTCATGCACTCATATAATCATGCTATAACACATAAAATAATATTAAAAATAATTTCTATGGCCCCGAAATAGTGGTTTCGAAACCACTGTTCCAGCTAGGCCCAAAATCGGGTTGTTACACCCTTAGCCAAGCATACCTTAACAGTGTCAACTTAAATGATGAAAAATAGAAGAATGTAGGCTATAAGCCAAAGAGATAAGTAACAATGTAATTTTTATTTTTTTAATTTATAAAAATTAAAATTTTAATTTTAGAGTGTATATTTAATATTTTAATTTTAGAATGTCCATTTAATTTTATTTAACATATTTTTAATTTTTTGGGGTGATGTCAATTCTCATTCCCAACATCAATCCATTGTTTCAATTATACTCAATGTTTTTAGCATCGAATCAATAGTTGAATTTATTAGGTCATCGATTTGAATAGTTCGATTCAATAAATTATTAATAATTCATTGAAAAAAATATTTTAAAAAATTGATTCAGTCGGTTCAACTAATTTTTTAGCCTGGTTCAATTAGTCTGTAACAATCCATAGGTCAACCAATTTGATACCTCTTTGGACTAGCATGTCAATTGATTCTTGATCTAATAAGTCTGATCACCAATCCAATTCAAACAACTATGACTGCACCTTAAATCCAATTGATGTTGCTATTGATTTTTTGGAGCAATAAAAAGGCTAAATATATATTATAGCTCACATCAACTTATGAAGAGTTAAGAGATGGAAATAGAAAAATACAAGCTATAAATAGGGATAAATAACAATGTAATTTTAATTTTTCTTTAAAATTTATAAGCACAAAATTATATTATAAACAACAAATATAAATTTTAAAAAAAAGTATATTTAATCTTAGGGTGTCAATTTTAAAAACTGCACATTTAATTTTAATTAAAGGAACGAATTATCTAATCACTTCCATAATGGCTCACATTGGACATCTAAGTGGAAGTAGCCAAACATCTTCCAAAAAAACTAAACATCAATTGATTGGGGGCTCTCAAAACCCGATTACAATTGACTCTTCGGTCTGCGCAATTGATTGGAAAAATGGATTCGATCTAAGGAGAAATAATTCCTAGGACGGTCCAAAAGGATAATACCAGTTCTAGCTGTGACACCCTTAACCTGTACCTGTCATCGGAACAGGGTTTCGGAGCATTACCAGACTATTCAGAACATTTTTCAATTAACCTACGTAAATTAATATTCATTTATAGAGATCATCTATAACGTCCCTTGATCGGGCCCTTAAGGCCCAATACGAGCATTAGAATCGAACCGAAACTTAATCGAAACCTTTAAGAATTTTTCTCTAAATTACAATTTTTTTTCCAAGGTACAGGGCTCACACGCCCATGTGGTCCAAGGGACACGCCTGTGTTGAAGGCCGTGTTCGACCCCGTGTACCTCTCTGACATGCACACATGGCCATGCCACACGCCCGTGTGCTAGGCCGTGTGGTTAATTAATTCAATTCGAAATTAGGTGCAAGTTTCACATGACAAAGACACACACCTGTGTTCTAGGCCGTGTGGCACACACGGTTGAGACACATGCCCGTGTCTCTACCCGTGTGCCCAATTCTGAGCATTCTGTTTCTCAAAATTAAGGTGCAGGAGACACACGGCCTAACCACATGCCCATTTTACCAGGCCGTGTGTCACACACGGTCTAGACACACGCCCGTGTGTCTGCCCGTGTGGACAAAATGAAGCCATTTCTAGCTTCATTTCTCACCCAAAATTTCACCCAAGACCTGTACTTGAAACACACATACAATAACAACCAATTCAAGCATTCAAATTAGGCAATTTCATCATTCAACAAGGCATATCACTACATGAATATGTGTTTATAAACTCACCTCGGAATAACTTAGGCATTAGCATTATTTGATCACTTATACATAACATATCACATATGAATATAACATCATAACCTACTTGATCATGCTAAAATAAACCATTACTAGCCATTCCAATGGCTAGGTTACAAAATAACATTTCAAGCCACTATTAGCCAAGTTGTCCTATACATGCCATTATACCAAAATTATTTCACTATATATATACCCAAAATAGTCTAGTTGATAGTGTAACAATACTCCAATGATCTTCCAACCTTCACGAGCTTCTGGGCACTATAAAATAGGGAAAAATAAAACGAAGTAAGAATTACATGCTTAGTAAGTTCGTATAATGGAAACTAAACCTACCAATCTTGCTTATTAAATCTAGGCATACAATGTTATGTTTCCATCCATTCGGCTAAATTGCCTAATCATATACATTCAATCAAACATGTTAGTCACAAAGTTTCCATACACATCAAGTAAGAATAGATGAGCTCATCAAGCAATATTCTTTCAAGTTATTATTATATCAACTCAAGATTTTCATGTCATGTCAAGAGTTTTATGTCCGTTGAATGATTGAATTCCGATGGATGCTTAAGTAGTACACTAGAAGTGTACGAATCAATAATCCAGTAAATTTCTTATTCAAGGGTACCCATTAGGGCACTTAATCAAGAACCACTCTCTCAAGCCACTTATTGTATAACAGGATTACCAATTCAGGCTAAATCCTTTATATAACATATGCTCCGAGGAGCTCGATTAGGATTACCAGTCCAAGCTAAATCCAAATCATAACGTATGCTCGAGAGGTATTATACCGGGATTACTTGCCTAGGCTAAATCCTTTCTATAACAAGGTTATTAGAATTACTCGTCCGAGCTAAATCCCATCTGCAACAAATGCAGTACTTTATTAGTTTCGAGAAAGTGCATATAATAATCATCGTAATTCAACATTCAATCGGGACTCAACCCTTTTTCACCATTTTCAAGCATGTATCAAATTTCTCATGATAGTAGTCAAATAATGCACATCAATATAAATCACATTCCACACAACACAACATTCAATTAAAAATATTTACATGCCAGATTAAGTTACACAAACTTACCTCGACAGTTGATCGCGTTAGAAATCTACTAATCTGAAACCTTTTTCTTTTCATCGATCTAACCTCGAATTAGTGTTGTTCGGATCTATATATATGAATTTAACCATAAATTTCAAACATTTCATATTTAAATGGACTCGATTTATGTCTTAGGAAAAATTACCATTTTGCCCTTAACTTTTCCATAAATTCTAATTTTGTCCCTAGGCCCGAAAAATGAAACTTGTGCAAATTACTCCCTATTTCAAGCCTAAACAAAACCACATTACAAATTTTCCAACACATGTATTCATATAATTTCATAATTTTTCATCAAATTTTACAACTTTTCATTTTAGTCCCTAAATCATGTTTTCATCAAAAATCACTTTGTAAAAATTGTTTATCTATCAATAATCTTTCATTTTCTACCATAAATTTCTAATTTCAAACATAATACATCGATGACCCATTTTCATACCTTGATAACTTTTCAAATTAATCCCTCAAATAGAGAGATTAAGCTATCCAGGTTTCAAAAATACCAAAATTACTAAAAACGGGACTAGAGAACTTACCCAATTAGGCCTTGAAAGTTTCTTTTCTCTCCTAAGGTTTCCATGTGTTTTATGTTGAAGATGAAAACAATATGATGATATTTTCTTTTATCATCTTCTAATTAATTAAATATTTTGGTATTTTCAATTTAGTCCTTGCCCTTTTTCTATAATTCCATGGATGAGTCACCAATAAAAATATACATACTATTCTTAATGGTCCAATTACCATATAAGGACCTTAAGTTTTGAATTCCATAGCTTTTTGATCCTTATAGTACTAGAATTCAACTTTCGCATTTTATGCGATTTAGTCCTTCTCGTAATTAAGCACTTAATAGATAAAATTTTCATATAAAAATTTCCACAAGACATATCTACCATATTACAGACCTTATAATAAAATAAAAATAAATTATATTTTTGGGTCGAATTTATGGTCCTGAAACTACTGTTTCGATTTCACTAAAAAATGGGTTATTACACTAGTAGTAATTTTAATTCTGTTAATTTGCTTATTCATAAGTAGCAGGGATAGCCTTTGGACATTAATTCCCATTATAACCCTATGTTAGAAAGAAGAATGGAGCTTATGGTGCATCTTGTTAAATATTTTCTTGATCCTAGGAAACATTTAGTTCATTTCTTTTGAGGATAAAAAGGGCCCAAAAATACTAAATCTCTGGGAAAAGTTACTTCGATTGAGATTCTTAAAGGACTTCCGCCTCTTAAAGGGCGAGGTATAGAGGGTAAATGTGGAATTTTTCAAATTGGTACAATCATCAATAAGATTATCCGAGATCGTGGTGGTCGGTTTAAAAATTTAAGAAATATAAGGGTCTATTTATCGGATAGCATGAATTCTATGGCCAAACTTATCAGTTCACAAATTATGAATGAGGCTGAAAAGGAGAAAATGAGTCATGATGAAGATTATCACAGAGAAAGCTATTAAGTTGGCGTTAAGGTTAGTTATCGTTTTTCTTTTATTATTTTTATGAATCTATCCATAGTTTCATCGAATTGCTAAAGATGTAAAAATATCAAGTTTTCAAAAAATTTTCATGAGTACAATTGGGAATACAAGCCTGATATTATAGGTCTTTTAGAGACAAGAGTTAGTGGTGATAAAGCTGATTCTATTATTGCTAGTCTTGGATTCCAGTGCTCTTATCGAATGGAGGCAGTTGGTTTTTCTAGTGGCATTTGGGTTGGATGGAAGGAGTCGCTCTGTGTTGATATAATTTGGAGTCACCTTCAGTTTGTTTTGATCCGTATTTTTGAGAATTCTTTATTAAGTCCTATCTTTGTGGCTTTGGTTTATGGTGGTTCAAATAGTCGCAAAAGGAGATTTTTCTGGGATGATTTAAAATCAATGATTCCGAGGAATGGTTGCCATTGGTTAGCTATAGGGGACTTTAATGTTATTCTCTCTATCAATTAAAAGAGAGGTAGGCGTGATAAGAGAAAAATATGTTTTTTTTACTTTATGGATTTAACGGATCTTTACAATTTGGAGTTTCGGTGTTCTCCTTTTACATGACATAGGAGTGTTGTTTATGAGCATCTGGATAAAGCAATTAGTAACGATGAGTTGATGGTCTCTTTTCTAACTTGTTCTGTAACTTATCTTCTAAGGATCAAATCTGACCACAGCCACTGTTGTTGTCTCTTAGGCCATTGATTCATTATTCTAAAGGTAGACCTTTTCATTTTTATTTTTATTTGTGAAATGGGTGAAACACCCGAGTTTTGGTAAGTTTGTTTAGGAAAAGTGGAATTTTAACAGTTTTATGTCCTCTATGATTTCAACTTTTACAAGTTAACTTAGAGACTGGAATAAGAAGGTTTATGGACACATTGGGACAAGTAAAAAAAGGTTGATTTAGAGACTGACAAATATTCATAAAGGCCTTGATTACGCCCATTCAGATGTTCTTTTTCAGGAAAAATTAGAGGTTCGATAGGAGTTGGATAATGACTTATAACATGAAGAAACGCTTTGTAAATAGAAGACTCGGTGTGACTGGCTTTTTTTGGGAGACAGGAATACTAAGTTTTTTCATCGACACATACTCTAGAAAAGGAAGTAGAATCAGATCACAATTTTGAAAAAATGAGGTAGGGGAATGGACTTTTGATGAGAAAGATCTATGTCATGAGGCGACTAGTTTTTTTTTTTAGAAGTCGTATGGTGAAGATCCGAGCCCAATAAGAAGTCTCCCTCAAAATTTGTTTCCACAACTAAAGGATGGCGAGTTCCAGTTTTTGAGTAATCTAATTTCTGACGAAGAAATAAAAAAGTGCCATGTCCGATATATATCTTTTAAAAGCTCCCGGTAGTGATGGTTTTATGCTATTTTCTTTTAAAGCCAGTGGGATCATGTTGGGATTTTGGTTTGTGATTGGGTTAAAAAGGTATTTGCATAAAAGGAAATTGATCTGGATTTAAATAATTCTTTAATTTTACTTATCCCTAAATTGTAAAATCCTAAAAATTTCTCTCAGTTTTACGCTATCAACTTATATCTGGTTCTCTATAAGCTGGTTATGAAGATCATCGCTAATCGTTTCAAAGTGATTTTCCAAAGAATTTTTTGGACAAGAACAGACTGGGTTTATTGCGGGAAGGAGTACTATAGATAACATCATAATTGCGAAGGAAGTGATTCACTCTATGAAAATCAAATAGAAGAACAAAAATTGGTTGGCTGTTAAAATTGATCTTGAAAAGGCTTATGATCGAGTGCGATGGGACTTCATTGATGCATCAATTGAGAAATTATTGTTTGAATTCTTCATAACTGTCAATCATTTGAGACTCAAGACTAGTGTATCAATTAAAAGCATTTCCTTTCAATGATCAAATAAATTGTTTCACCATAAGATCCCTGTCAATATTGAAACATCTACAAGTTTCCACGTAGTGAGCACATGTTAATGTAGATTTCCTTTGCCATTGAATTGTTGGAATTTTAGAGGCTAATGATTTATTGGCATCTTCCAATGATTGATCCTTTGAGTTTATGGCTTTGAACATTATATAAGGTGGAGAAACATTTTCAACTTGGTCTTTGGTGACTTCTTTGATTAGCTACTTGAGTTGACATGAAAAAAAGTACTTTGAAGTCCTTCTTCGATAGCTTTGATTTCACCAACTTCTTGAAGAATTTGATGTTTAGTTTTTTTTTATAAAAAATAAAAACTAGTTATAATAACTTAAAATCCATCCTCAAATGGGGAATTCTCTAGAAGTTGCAGCCCAAGCCTTCTCGCGTGATTCATCTTTACCAAGTTATTCGCATCCTGATTGTCATATCTAGAAACATGCCAAATACTCCAAAGTCAAATTGTGACAGTAGCTGATGAATTCTCCTAACCAGTGCAGAGTTGGAGTCCTCCAAAGATCTTTCCTTAATTACTTTAACCGCTTTAAGACTATCAGAGTGAATTAACACTTTGTCATACCCCCCGGTCAATTAAAAGTGTCAACCTATCCAAGATGCCTCATAATTCTGTATCGAACACTGAACAGTTCCCCAAATATTTGTTGAACCCAAATAACCACATTCCATTACGATCTTGTACAATTCCTCCTACTGTGGCTAATCTAGCGTCATGATTTACTGAACCATCAGTGTTCAAATGAATCTAATTCCTAGTCAAATTTAAGCAAGGTATCTCAATACCTGTCTCTACCTACTATCGATAAATACTATTTTCTTTTAAAGCCAGTGAGATCATGTTGGGATTTTGGTTTGTGATTGGGTTAAAAAGGTATTTGCATAAAAGGAAATTGATCTGGATTTAAATAATTCTTTAATTTTACTTATCCCTAAATTGTAAAATCCTAAAAATTTCTCTCAGTTTTACGCTATCAACTTATATCTGGTTCTCTATAAGCTGGTTATGAAGATCATCGCTAATCGTTTCAAAGTGATTTTCCAAAGAATTTTTTGGACAAGAACAGACTGGGTTTATTACGGGAAGGAGTACTATAGATAACATCATAATTGCGAAGGAAGTGATTCACTCTATGAAAATCAAATAGAAGAACAAAAATTGGTTGGCTGTTAAAATTGATCTTGAAAAGGCTTATGATCGAGTGCGATGGGACTTCATTGATGCATCCTTTCAGGCCATAGGTATTCCTGACTTTCTTCATAATGTTATCATGTCTGTTATGACAAACTCTACTATGCAGATATTATGAAATGAAACTCAAACACAGAAATTTAGACCTGCACGAGGTGCCCGGCAGCGGTGTCCATTGTCCCCCTATCTTTTTGTCTTGTGTATAAAATGGTAGGGGCATATTATTCATTCAGCTATTAGCTCTAGTTGTTGGAATCTGATTCATCTATCTCGCTTCGATCCTTCTCTATCTCACATTTTCTTTGTAGATGATTTGATCATTTTTGGGCATGTAGAGGAAATCCAAGCTAGGATACTTAAAAGGTTGTTGGATAACTTATGTGATTACTCAGGGGATAAGATCAACGCCCATAAGACCAATATTTATTTTTCTGAAGGAGTCAATGACAACTTAAGGGAGAGCTTGTATTCTATTCTTGGTTTTCGCAGAGTACAGAATCTGGGGAGGTATTTGGAAGTCCTTCTCTTTCATGATAGAGTTACAAACAGTACCTTGCGGTTTGTTGTGGAAAAGGTTTGAAGTAAACTATAAAGTTGGGATGCTAAGTCTTTATCTTTAGCTGGTAAGGCAATTCTAGCTCAGTTCATTTTAGTGGTAATCCCAAGTTATTTCATGCAGTCAATAATGATTTCAAAGGGGCTTTGTGAGAAAATTGAACGGATGGTTAGGCAATTTGTTTGAGGGCCTTCAAATAGTGGGAAAAAGGTGGCTTTGGTCTGTTGGGATAATATTTTCCAACTGATGGGACATGGTGGTCTTGGATTCTGAAAATTGAAGGATCATAATATGTCATTTATAATAATATTAAGATTTAATCTTGTGTCAGATTCTAAGGCTCATTGGGTTTAGGTTCTTCGAGCCAATTATGGGGTTTCTAGGAGGTTTCTTGAGACAATATATTTTGGTAGGTGTTCTTTCTTATGGAGAACCCTGGCAAAAGCTTGGTCGCTTATACGGGAGAACTTGCTTTGGTCAATGGGAGATGGGAGATCTATCAAATATTGGCACAACCTTTGGCTGCTGAATATAGCTCATCTTGTTAACTGGATTCATGGTCATTCTTGTCTAGATTTGGACTGCTTGTGAAATGATATGGTTACAGATGATAGGAATTGGAACCTTGATCTTTTTTATCTTTGGCTACTAGAAAAGGTGATTAACAGGATAGTAGGGACTCCTCCACCCTATTCGGTAGCAAGGAATGATAGAATTATTTGGGGGCGCATTTCGGCGGGTCCTTTTTTGTTAAAAGTGCATATTGAAATATTCGAGGAAACTCTTGGAATCCGAATGAGGCAGTATGGCGATTACCTTTGAAATTTCAAGGACCTTAACAAGTTCATTTCTTTCTTTGGCTCGTTTTCAAGTAGCAACTGTTAACTAATATGGAGAGAGCTAAAAGGGGTTTTAGACATAGTACGACCTGTGGAGTTTGTGGGCATAGTTCTAAGGATGTGTTACATGCTATTAGAGACTGTCTAGCAACGCAAAGTGTTTATAACTATTTAATTCCTATTGAAAGACATGACAACTTTTACTATGGGAATTTGCAATAATGGCTTAATAAAAACATTCAGAATAGTGGGGATAATTATGCGGGCAACGTGGACTGGTAATGCTTCTTTGGGATTATCATTTGGCGTATTTGGAAAAATTGAAACATCTTCATTTTTCAAGGTAATTCCTGGAGTAGCAGTAGTATAATTAAGACTTCCTATAATTGGGAAAAATAGTATTTATCGATAGCAAGTAGAGACAGGTATTGAGATACCTTGCTTAAATTTGACTAGGAATTAGATTCATTTGAACACTGATAGTTCAGTAAATCATGACACTAGATTAGCCACAGTAAGAGGAATTGTACAAGATCGTAATAGAATGTGGTTATTTGGGTTCAACAAATATTTGGGGAACTGTTCAGTGTTCAATACAGAATTATAAGGCATCTTGGATAGGTTGACACTTTTAATTGACCGGGGGGTATGACAAAGTGTTAATTCACTCTGATAGTAAAGCGGTTAAAGTAATTAAGGAAAGATCTTTGGAGGACTCCAACTCTGCACTGGTTAGGAGAATTCATCAGCTACTGTCACAATTTGACTTTGGAGTATTTGGCATGTTTCTAGATATGACAATCAGGATGCGAATAACTTGGTAAAGATGAATCACGAGAGAAGGCTTGGGCTGCAACTTCTAGAGAATTCCCCATTTGAGGATGGATTTTAAGTTATTATAACTAGTTTTTATTTTTTTATAAAAAAAAACTAAACATCAAATTCTTCAAGAAGTTGGTGAAATCAAAGCTATCGAAGAAGGACTTCAAAGTACTTTTTTTCATGTCAACTCAAGTAGCTAATCAAAGAAGTCACCAAATACCAAGTTGAAAATGTTTCTCCACCTTATATAATGTTCAAAGCCATAAACTCAAAGGATCAATCATTGGAAGATGCCAATAAATCATTAGCCTCTAAAATTCCAACAATTCAATGGCAAAGGAAATCTACATCAACATGTGCTCACTACGTGGAAACTTGTAGATGTGTCAATATTGACAGGGATCTTATGATGAAACAATTTATTTGATCATTGAAAGGAAATTCTTTTAATTGATACACTAGCCTTGAGTCTCAAATGATTGACAGCTATGAAAAATTCAAACAATAATTTCTCAATTGATTCTATAGTACTCCTTCCCAATATGTGTGAAGAAATTTTAAAATCTAACTTGATTTGGTTATCGAAAATGAAGTGACATGAAGAAACTAATCGAGTAGATGATCTAAACTATTGCAAATACCACATATTGATTAGTCATCCTCTCGAGAAGTGCTTCGTGTTGAAAGATAAAATCATGCAACTCCATAAAGAAGAAAAAAATGAGTTTGAAGAAGAGGTAGCATCATCAAACTTTACATCACCCACTATGGCTTCTCAATTCAACATGATGGATAGAACCATAAAATTTGGTTTATTCAACCCTATTACGCTGGCTCTAAGCAAAAGTAGGATGGTGGATTTCCAAAGGATTGGGGGCACTCTTCTATTTCCAAAATATAGAAACAATCATGATTAAACTCCAATCACATGTCAAAGAAGCCAATAAAAAGCAACCCTCTTAGACATGAGCTTAAACTGTCACATTACTCCTAAGTACGAGCCTAAATTGTTCATCCAAAATGTTGATGCTCCTAAACAATAATGCTCCTAAGTACAAGCTTAAATTGTTCATCCAAAATAAATGATAATGCTCCTAAGCATGAGCTTAAACTGTTAGCACAAAATAATGATCATACTCCTCAGCACAAGTTTAAACTGTTCATCCAAAAACATATGCTCCTAAGCGTGAGCTTAAACTGCACATCCATAAAGAAAGTGAACTACATTATAACTTGATCCTTAAAAAATAAGGGTGCATAGGTAATTTGATTTTATTGCCAAGTTCAGTCTAAATGAAAAAAAAAAATCGATGCCATTCTTTGAAAAAGAATATTCCAAATTGGAAGAAAATAAAGTTTTAAGACTTTCCCACTTTCTAAACTCAGCAAAAGTCATGTACATAACAAAGTCTTAAGGGGGCATTTGTAGAGGGAGAAATTATGAACTAACCAGAATTCATCATTTTTCATTATTTTTTATCTTAAATTAAACTAATAAAGAAAGAAAGAAATTAAATCCTTTAGAAATCTTTTATAAAAAAACCTGTCTTTAAAAATTATTTTGTTATTTTATCTTTAATTAACTAAGTTTGTAACACCCCCTACCTGTGTCCGGCGTTGGGACAGGATATGAGGCATTAACAGACTTAAACACAAACAATCATGCAAACTGGGCCATAAAATTTCTTTCATATTTTAAAACATTCAATCACATGCACATAGTCCCTTATTTGGGTTTACGAAGCCCAAAACATACTTTAGAAAGAGTTCAGGACTAAACCGAGAACTTTGGAAAGCTCTAGGAAAAACTTAGAAATTTTTCTCATGAAACAGGGTTACATGCCCGTGTGCTATCAACATGCCCGTGTCTTCAGGCCGTGTAACTCTCTGTTTACAACATCAGCAAATAAATTGAACCACACGGCCAGGCCACACGCTCGTGTCACCAGGCCGTGTCCCTCACACGGTTGAGACACACGGCCATGTCTCATCCCGTGTAATTAACTCTTAAGCTATTTTCCAAGCCTTTTTGTTACCCTTACATGCACACACATATACATGGATACAATGGCCGTGTCAACATGCATGTGTTACACATTCCCACATTAAGCCAAGACTAGTCATACCATAGTTATCTTTGTGCCAACTTGTTTCAACTTATCTTCAAACTTCCATGTTTAAAGCATTATTATTTATCTCTATATTACACATTTAATTCATGGTCATAAAACATGCATTCAACACACATGACATATTGCCAACCATGCATGACAAACAAACATAATCATATCTTCACATCGTAAGCAATAAATCATAACTTGACTAGCTATACTTACAAGCCATAATCAATATGAGCCACATCTCATGGCCATATACAATAGCTCAAAATAGGCCAATACATTTGGCCAAATCATAATAACATATGTCATAGAACTAGGTCTTTATACATGCCACTCACTTGATAATTCTAACATATGTAACAATATTCCAAAGGTATTGGCTTGATAGTGTGATGCTGCCTCCGACGATCTCCAACCCCGAGCCGACCTGACAACACTAAAAGAAATAGAAAGGAGGGAGTAAGCTTAAAGCTTAGTAAGTCCATATGAAAATAATAAGCAAATTATCAACATGATTCCATGGAAATATAATCATAATTACACTTTTACTTATTTTCTGGTCATGTTGTTTTCTCGAGTCATAATTACTAAATTATTTATATCTGGAGCTACAGAACTCCAAATTAAGATCCGTAAATTTTTCCTGAAACTAAACTCATATATCTTTTTACCATAAAATTTCTAGAATTTTTGGTCTATCCAATAAGAACAGTTTATTCTTTAAAGTTATCCCTGTTCTGCTGCTTGACAACTTCGACCTTTCTTTACTAAAAATCGATTATCTCATAGTACAGGTTTTGATTAATGTTGATTTTAATCATATAAATTATAACCCATAATTATTTTTTTTTTATAATTTTTAATGATATTTCCAAGTCAAAATAGGGGATTCCAAAATCATTCTGACTCTATCTCACAAAAATACAAATATCTCATAATATGAAATTCTTTTGCTTACATTGTTTCCTTTATATGAAAATAGACTCATAAATCTTTAATTTAATATCTTATTCAACCTCTAATTCGATTTACACAATTTTTGGTGACTTTTCAAATTTACACAACTGCTGCTGTCCAAAACTGTTTCATTACAAATTTCACTCTTACATAATTTCACTTACTCCATTCCATCTTACCGAAAGTTCGCTCAACTATCAAGCACATTGCTCATAAATTTCCACAAACATATACCTGCACTTATTCATCACATGGTCATGTTCACATGTATTTTCACTTAGTCGATTTCCCGTTGAACTCATCGGAATAATAACAGATACACGGTTGCCTGCACATATTACCACCCTCCTAACTGAAGCTATGTGGTATGCATAGTAGCCTGCACTTAATACTACACATGCGACCAACAATTCAGTACACGTAGTAGCCTACACTTAGTACTACACACGTGACCTAACCATCTAATAAACGTAGTAGCCTGCACTTAGTACTACACATGTGATTGAAGTTGTCGGGTACGCATAGTAGCCTGCACTTAGTACTACACATGCGACCTAACTATCTGGTACACGTAGTAGCCTGCATTAGTACTACACATGTGACCTAAACCATCTTAAACACATAGTAGCCTGCACATAGTACTACACGTGTTCTCACAATGGATCATTCGTATCATTTCTATTCCGAAAGTTCAACCGAGAAATTCCTCACTTTTCAACATTTAACAAACTCATTCATAGTCTATTTCGATTCATAATTTACATCAAATGATCATTCTATAGGCAGCCACATCTCATATAATAACGAAATATAATAACATAAAAAGAATCGATATATTATTTACATACAAACTTACCTTGAATACGAGCACGACTATTTATTTCGATTTAGTCCATAATCTCATTCATTCCCAATCTATGTCCAAATCTCATTTTCCTTGATCTATAATATCACATTTAGCTTAATAATTAGTCACATTATTCATATGGATCCAAAAATCATATTTTTACAAATTTGCATTTTGACCTTTAAACTTTCACATATTTGCACTTTTTCTCCAAGGCTCGTAAAATGATTTTTATCCAATTTCCTTACATTTTAAGCCTAGTCAAATCATTTTCATAACTATATCAGCCCCTAATTTCCACTAAATCACACTTTTATGACAAATTTTGTAACTTTTACAAAACGGTCCTTTTTGACAATTTCACCGAAAATCACTTAGTAAAAGTCGTTTATTACACACCGAGTATTCATTTTCTACCATTAGACATCAAAAAACACGCATGTCATCCATGGGTAAATTTTTAAACATAAACCCTAGCTCAAAATATGGGTAGAAATGAATAGATCTTGTTATGAGGATTTCAAAAACGTAAAAATAATTAAAAACGGGGGCTAGAACGGACTTAAAATCGAGTTTGGAAGCTTGAAAAACCCTAGCTATGTCTTCTCCATGCAAGTTTCGGCCATGGAGTAGAAGCTGGACAAAAATTGGCTTTTAAATTTTGTTATTAATTCATTTTAATTACTAGATTACCAAAATGCCCCTAACTTAAAAATATTCTATTTCATTCATTTCATGTCCATTTTTGTCCAAAAAATTATCCAAAGGTATAATTACCATTTAAGAGTCTCCAATTTAAAATTTCATAACAATTAGACACCTCTAACATGTAGAACTCAACTTTTGTACTTTTTATAATTTAGTCCTTTTGACCAAATTGAGTGTCCAAACGTCAAAATTTTCGAATGAAATTTTCACAAAATCATCTCGTAAAATTGTAGACTATAAAAATATAATAAAAACAAATTTTACTGTGTCAAATTTGTGGTCTCGAAACCACTATTCTGACTAGGCCCTAATTCGAGATGTTACAAAGTTCATATGATAAACATAACAAATAAAAGAGTTTAATTCTTGTAGGACACTTAAATGAATAGGTTAAATACTACAATAACTTTTTTTTACTTAACTGACTGGCATTAAAAAGGGGTAACACATGTTCATAAGTTTAAAAAGTTTAGAAATTCTTTGCAAAAATCTCTGAAGAAATTAAAAACTTTTGATAAGAGTCATACTTGTTCTGAAGAAATATCACCTTCCAATCTAGTTCAATAGATGAGAGAAAGCCAAAAGCGTTTATAAAGAAAGCCAGATTTCGATCCAATTAAACTGAAGAAAAGAGGTAGAAACCAGTTTTCAAGATCAAGCCTCGACGACTATTGAAGCGAACATCATTGATTCAAGATCAAATCTCGATGACCCTTGAAGCAGACTAAATTGATTCAAGATCAAGTCTCGATGACCCTTGAAGCAAACTACATTATCCTAAGATCAAATCTTGATAAACCTTAGATTAAAGCTTTAAAAGAAAGAAGAATAAAAAAATTTTATTTGTAATCAAGAAATCCAGAGATTGTAAATTTTTCAAAGTTCATAATAAAATTTGATTCCAAAATATCAAGTCAATTTTCGACTTGAAAATGAGTCTTTAAAATTATCCTTACTTTTAATTATTATTATTATTTTTTATCTTTAAATGTTAAAGTAATTTCTTACATAGCTTTGCTTCCTTTTCATGTTAAAGATTTATTTGTTAAATATCATTAAAAATGCATATAAAATAACGATCAATACACTAGCATTTATGTAAATAAGTATTTAAATAAATAATAAATAATTACTTCAATAATAGAAAATCAAAATATTTTTATACACATTATTTTATTTTAAAAATGAATTTTGATATATTATTTAAAATTTATAAAAATAAAGTAATTTAAACATTTTATTATATATAATTTTTAATCTAGTATATTTAATAGTCATTTTCATTATCACTTTACATAATAATTATGTTTTAATCCAAAACATACTCATAGATGGTATTAATCATATACTACAGTAGCTAACTCCTTCTTTACAAGGTTACCCTGCTTTTAATATCTATGGAGCCAATTTCATTGAAAACAAATAAATTAATCAATTGAGAATTAATATTTTTGGTTGGTTTAATTTTTTAAGTATATTTGATAATTTATAATAAAAAGGTAAATGATAGATTTTTTTTAAATAAAAAATATAAAAATTGATAAGTAGATAAATAGCTACTTATCACTTAATGTAGATTTTTTCATTTCTTTTTATTTTATTTCTTTGAACATTATCCTTTAAATATTTTACCTTTAAGATTTAAAATTGCATTTATCAAACATTCTAATCATTTTTCATACTTAATTTTAGGAAATATATCAAACATATTTTATAACTTAAATTCAATACTTATTTTTTCAATAATTAGGCATTATCGGTAATCGCTGAAAAATTAAATCAATTGAAAATTAACATTTTAGTGATTTAATTTTTATACATATTTAATAATTCAAAATAAAACAATCCAATCCAATTTTCTTTTATAAAAGGTGCAAAAAATTGGTAATTATCACTTAATGGAGAATAAAATGTAAAATATATTTTTTATAATTTAAAATCTATGTTTATTAAACAATCTAATTACATTCCGTAATTAATTTTCAGTAATATATCAAATAAATTTTATAACTTAAATTTAATATTTATTTGTTTAGTACTTAATTTTTAATTTATCAAAGGATACTTAATTTTTAACTATCTAAATTATTGAGGATTTGAAATATACTTCATAAGGTTGTCGTTTAAGTTATTGAATTTGGTACATTCATTTTTTATTGTATTCCCTTTTCTGGCTTGCCATTTAAATATTTGAATTGCTATTGTGGGTTGTTTACCATTTGAGGGATATTATTTTGGGTTGATAGTTTGTTGTCTTTCTTGGGCTAATTATTTGAGGGATATTGGGCTGCCTTTAATTGATTGGGTGACTTACTAATGAGAAATTATTTGATAGAATTTTGAGTCTATAAATAGGGGTGTTAAATCGGTTAACCGATCCGAAATAACATTAATCGAATTAATCGACTCTTCAAAATTTTTAACCGTTAACCGAACTAAAATTTTTTCAAAAAAATTAACCGAACCGAAATTTTTTCAGTTAATTCAGTCGGTTAACCGAATTAAACGAAAATTATATGTTTTTTAATTTTTGGTTAAAATAAGTATAAAATTAACCGAATTACCCGAATTACCCGAATTAACCAAATTAACTGAATTATTTGTATAAAATTATATGTTTTTTATTTTTATTTTTAGTTTTTTATTTTTATTTATCAAATTATTTGTAATTTTTATGATTGGGTTGGGTTGGGTACTTGGGTTAATATATATTAAATTGGGTATTTGGGTTTATGTTAGATTGGGTTTGAGTGAATAGTGGGCTATTTATATATTATAATTTTATTTATTAATTTTTTCGGTTAAACTGAAAAAATTCGGTTAACTGGCCGGTTTCGAACCTAATTAACCGTTAATCGAAAACTCAAAAAATTATTAACCGACCCTGACCGATTAACGAATTCGGTCTGTTAACCAATTTTTTGATTTTATCAAAATTTTGCACACCTATCCATAAATAACGTTAAGTGGTTGATAAGTGTCTTATAGGAGTGTAATACAATATTAAAATATTAATTATTTTAAAATTACAAACGCATCAATTTTTGTTATTTATAAAATAAAAAAATATATTATTAATGTATCAAATATTAACCCTTTACTATTACATAAAGTTTTCTTTTGATTCAGTAAAAAATTAAAAAAATCAAATGTGACTATAATGCCCGTGAAAAAAGAGTAGCGATTATGAGATGGTTCTAATATGGTCTAAAACTACGGATACAAAATCTTGACTTAAATAAAGTAACAATTAAAATTTTTATTAGACATTCATTAAACGTAAATTCAAACTATATTATTCTATGTCCTACTTTTTATATTGTATAAAAAAAAATAAACCGCTCCAATTACTTACTTGAGAAGCATTAACAAGGACTATCACTTAACTAAAATCCCACCTTACGACGTACTAGACCAATTCAAATGAGAGAAGACGCAAATCAAATTTGAAACTCAATGGATTATCCACTCCGACAAAGAAAATGTTAGGCATATATGAGGTTTGCAAAATGTTGCGCCTATTACATTCACTTCAAGATAACTTACTAGGAATCAAATATGCTGTTTCCATTAAGTTTTGATGTAACGTACGATTTTAAAATTACATTTTTACTGCAAAAGTAATAAAGAATATTTGGCTTTCAAGGGTCAAAATAACAATGAAAAAGTGTTTTCCATTTAAATGTAAAAATTGAAATTTATGCAATTTTGACTTTTACGTTTGAAAATAAAAATATCAAAACACTCTTATTTATATTAGTTATTTAAAATATATATTAGATTAATTTATTTTTATATTTTATATATCGTTATATTAAATTATTTAAATATAATTTATTATTATATTTAAGTTTTAAAATATTTTATCAATAATCTTATAAATAATTTATGTTAATTACTTAAAAGGTATTTAAAATATATATTTTATCTACCACTATATTAAACTGTTTAAAATCTTATATTTTAACTAAATTTTAACTTTCCACTATCATGCTAAAAATGACATTTTAACCTTTAACCATAATTTTTGACAACAATGGAGAATTTTAAAATTAACAAATCATTTTTTACTTAGTATTTTTCTATCAAATTTTAGAAAAGCATTTTTTAAAAAAAAATTACTTTAATAGCAATGGAGAACTAACTCTTAAAGTGCAACGAGCTCTAAGGGAGCAAATGGCCATGATGAGTTTCTTGGTATGTTTTTCTTTTGTGTTTGAGGCAACCAAATCTCAAATTCTCTCCCCTTCCTAATGTTTTTCACTAAGATATTCTTAATGTTAAATTCTTCATCTCTTCAGTTAAATGCTTTTATTTTCAAAGGAGTTAGGAATAACAATTAACCAAAGGAGAGAAAAGCTCACTAAAAACCAAAGCAGTGGATCATAAATTTTGGTGCCACAAGTAATCTCAAACTCATCTCTACCTTTCAGACAAATGAATCACTTTCTTGCAACTATTGTTCATACATCTACCTATAATGCCATCAACCTTTTCTATTACTTTGCCTTTTCTTTTAAGTTTAGTTAAACTTGTTAGAAAAATTATTTATGAGAACAATCTTGTTACAAAATGAAATTTTAAAATCTTCATAAATTCAAATTTATATTGTGTTATCTATGGTAATAATTTTTATTAAATTTACTACTTGTGTTATTTTACTAGTGAAACTTGACAGTTCCTAACCTTTAACTAAACAATCTTTTTCATTATCCTCGAACTCTCTATTGCTAAAAGAGTGAGCTTTTATTCTAAACAAAACACATAATAAAAACTTATACTTCCCAGTGTAGAAAGTTTACAAACATGAGTACTCATGAAATATGTAATTTATTTGTATCTAAATAAGTTTTCCCAAATTTCAACAACGTATCCATGTACGTCAACTGCTTGTATTTGACTATCCCATAATTCTTATTTATAGGAAAAATTTAAAAGAGTTCTATTTGAACAAGAAGAGAGGAATAATATTTTAATAGAAACTTAAGAGTTCCCCCTTCAATTCAGATATGGTGGGTGGCACATGCACACCAAGGTATCCTAGTGTACCTCCCACCCTCTTACCAATAGACTCAATAGGCATTTTCATGTATTTGGTACAATTATATGTACATACTAATTTTAAGTAAAACAAGTTTATATAATTATTCAAACCAATAGCCAATTTTCTCCCAAAATAATATTTTTGTCATTAAAACTATTTTCTCGACCAAGTTCTAATTTCATTAAAATTATGATGATTTTACCGCATTAGAATCTATGAGTAAATAAATTGAATTGTCTTATTTAATAAGACTATGGTGATTAATTGATTTAACTTTTACTTTGAAACCAATTATTTAATTACAATTAATTAAATAATAATTTTTAAAAATAAAATAACTTATAATTCATCTATTGTTCCTTTCGAGAAAACGCATTTACTCTTGATAGTAATACATACAATTTATTTCTCTTTTGTTGTTTTCATTCATTTTAACATATCAATTATAATTGTGACCCATACATAATTATATTGAGTGGCGAAGGATCGATCAAACATATATAATTAAGGTTTAAATAACTTGTAATTAAGTTCTTAATTACAAATTATTTAATCATAGGGTAAATTCAATAAAAGTATCATTATTGAGCTCCCCATTATATATCATTATGAAAACAACTTAAATTTATGATTTGTCTAATAACCTTGACATGGGTGTGTTACCCTAATAAGATATCATTTATCTCTTTGGGTTAAATCCCTCCACCCAAAATAATCCTATTTTATTGATAAACCGTAATTTATACATATATTTATCCCATGCTTAGCCTATTTATGAATGGTTTCTCCTTAGATTTAGTGAATTCGATACTCCTAATCCTTTAATTTTATGTTTTACACTTAGGAGAGCATAGGAGAGTAAAAAGAGCGAGAAACGGGCCAAAAACGGAGAAAATAGACCCACGTGGGAAATCAACACGGCCTAGACTTTCTCACACGGGCATATCACACGGCCGTGTCCCTTTGGAAAGATTGAAGCACTACTTACACGGGTATACTACACGCACGTGCCTATTCAACAGCCTTGACCACGGGCTGGAGTAATCGCACACGGGCGTGTCACATGGGCGTGTCCCTGCCAAGCCCAAGTATAACCCTATTCGAAAAAGGCTAATTTTTGGGGCTCTTAGGCATTCTAAAGCCTATTTAAACACCTGATAAGGCACTTAGAAGGGGGATACAGAGTAAGAAGCAATGAATTACTCAAGGAAAGCCGATTGATCCATCTCAGAAGCCGGATTCATCATCAAGACTGAAGATCTCCCTTCAAGTTCCTTCAGGAGTTTTGGGTTTTCTTATGTTTTGTTATCTTTATGTTTTTGAGATGTTTTCTTTCATAAGTATGAACTAAACCCCCTAAATACATAAGGGGAATGAAACCTAAGACGGATCTTGTTATTATTATCTAAATTGTAGGATAAATATTTGACTTGTTCTTAATTATGTGTTCTTAATTCTTGTTTTGATATTCTAGGATATTGATTCAAGTTAAGCTCTTATTCAGACGAGGAATAGACCCTGTATAAGAGTAAATTTATCATAATTAAGCAGAGTTGATTGCACGCCTAGAGATAGGGTGATAAGATTTTGTCAGATTAGGGTGAAACCTAATAAAGGAATCCATAGGTCGAGTTAATGCAATTCTAGGGTGTTAATTAGAAAGAGATTTAAATTATTCAACCTAGGGTTAGACGTTATTAGTCTCGAGAGAGATAATAATATAACTTAGGGATTTCTTCAGATCAAGTTAAACGAATATATCGTCTGATTCAGAGTCAAATAACAAGTGAAGTCTAGGTGAATTTTTCCTTAGATATTGTCTTAATCAATCGAATTTTCCCAAAAGTATTTTCCCAAATTTTCTTTCTGTGCATTCTTAGTTATTATTTAATTTAGATAACCAAACCTCTTAATTTCTAGGCTAGATAATAGAAAGGAAATAAATACAAGTACTCGTAGTTCCTTTGGGTTCGACAATCTGGTCTTGTTGAACTATACTACTGTTTGATAGGTACACTTGCCTTAATCGTGATAAAAAGTTAGTCTCAAGAACGATTCTTTCATAAATCTTTAAAACCTGTCACGAATATCACGTACTAAGTTTTTGGCGCCATTGTCGGGGAACTAGGATATTAGGAACACTCGATTCTTATTACTTTAGCCATTTTACTTTTATTGCAATTTAAAATTTTATTTTCTTTTCTAATTCTTCATTTATTTTCTTCTAACAGGTTTTTCTAGTTTATGACCAGAAAAAACCCGTCAGGAATGTTACTGTTTGATAGTGAGCTCGATCGCACAGTTTGCAGAAACCGAAGAAAAATAAGGCAAAGCTCACGATACACAGAGTAAGATCAAGAGGATGATACTTCAACCACAACCGAGGAGATGGCTGAAAACCAAGAAAATCCACTACCTTCTGTGATTTCTATTAATCAGAATCCTCCTTTGCGCACTATATATGGTTATGCTAGACCTTCTTTAACAGGAACTGAATCGAGCATAGTTAGACCTGCTGTAGCTGCAAATACTTTTGAACTGAAACCTAACACAATTCAAATGATACAACAATTTGTTCAGTTTGATGGTTTGCAGGACAAGGATCCCAACGCTCACTTGGCAAATTTCTTAGAGTTTTGCGACACTTTTAAAATCAATGGCGTTTCTGATGACGCCATTCGCCTTCGGTTGTTTCCCTTTTCATTGAAGAATAAGGCTAAACAGTGGTTGAACTTGTTGCCATGAGGATCAATCACTACTTGGGAGCAAATGACTGAAAAGTTTTTATTAAAATATTTTTCGCCAGCCAAAATAGCCAAATTACGTAATAATATCTCTTCTTTTGTGCAGATGGATTTAGAAACACTCTACGATGCATAGGAGAGATACAATAACCTCTTAAGAAGATTCCCTCACCATGGGTTACCACTCTGGTTACAGGTTCAAACCTTTCATAATGGCCTGAATCCTTTGACTCGGCAGATGGTTGACGCAGCTGCTGGCGGAACTATCAATAATAAGTCACCTGAAGATGCATATGAATTTATAGAGAAGATGTCACTGAATAACCATCAGTGGCAAGTCATGAGGACAAAGCCAACGAAAATAGCCGGTATTTATAATGTCGATTCGATCACCATGCTCTCTAATCAGGTAGAATTCTTGAATAAGAAAATTGAGGGTTTTCTTAGTTCTTCACAGGTTCACTCAGTAATACAGTGCGAAGCAAGTGGAGATGGATCAAGCAGTTCAGAATATCCACCTTATGGCCACAACATGGAGAACAAGCAGTTAAATTACATGGGTAAAATCTTCGATCTCAAAACAATCCTTATAGCAGTACTTACAATGCAGGTTGGAGGAACCACCCAAATTTTTCATGGGGAGGCCAAGGGAATCAGAGACCACCACCCCCAGGCTTTCAACAACCACCCTACCAACAAGAGAAAAAGCCGAACCTTGAAGAGATGCTAACAAAATTCATCTCAGTGTCAGAAACTCCTTTTCAGAATACCGAGACAGCACTTAGAAATCAACAAGCGTCGATCCAAGGGCTCGAAACTCAATAGGTCAGGTCGCTAAATTGATATCTGAAAGACAACCAGGAAGTTTGCCAAGCAACACTGCATCTAACCCAAGGGAGCAACTCAATGCGATTGCCATTCAATATGGGGAAGGGTTAGTTGCAACACCAATGCCAGAAATGGTGGTAAGCAAAGGTAAGAATGAGGTAGGCTAAAATGACCCAAAGTCGATGAGTACAGAATATAAACCTCGTGTGCCATACCCCAATGTGACAAGGAAAGACAGATCAGACGAACAATTTGGTAAATTCCTTAAACTTTTAAAGAAACTACATATTAACTTACCGTTTATTGAAGCCCTTTCACAAATGCCAAACGCAGTCAAGTTTTTAAAAGAGCCTTTGACAAATAAACGAAAGTTGGATGAGGCGTCACATATGGAGTTGAATGCAGTTTGCTCAGCCATATTACAGAATAAACTACCCAAAAAATTGAAGGATCTAGGGAGTTTTACGATTCTTTGTTTAATTGATAGTTTAGATGTTCATCATGCATTGGCTGACTTAGGGGCAAGCATTAATGTTATGCCTTACAAAATGTTTAAACAGCTAGGTCTTGAGAAACCCAAACAAACTAGGATGAGCATTTAATTGGCTGATAAAACCATTAGATTTCCTAGGGGTATCATTGAAGATGTTCTTGTTAAGGTCGATAAATTTATATATCTAGTAGACTTTGTTGTTCTAGACATGGAAGAGGATAGTAACACACCTTTAATTTTAGGACGACCCTTTTTACCGACTGCTAGAACCATTATTGATGTCGGTATAGGTGAACTCACACTTCGTGTGGAAGATGAAACAATCACCCTTTAAACTCGTAATTCGAGTAACACATCAAAAATTGAAGGTGGTATTATAAATTATTCTACTAGTACTGTTCATGTGGTGACATCCTCTATGCAGGAAACAATTTCGAAGAATACATATAAGCCGTGTTCAAACAACAACAAAGGACCTATCTATGAAGAACAAAGGTTACAAATCGAGGTGCTTGATGAATGGCGGACACAAAAACCGAGAACACCTGATAAATCAAAACTGAGCTAGGACAAGCTCAATACAGCACCAAATCAACTTAAGGTTGGAGACAAAGTACTACTAGATGCAGTAGATCCTCGCATTACCACGCCTGAACCTAATGAAGAAATTCTTCTTACGGTACTCAATATTTTCCTATATGGTACAGTCGAGGTAATTCATCCTAAATTCGACACATTTAAGGTAAATAATACCCGTCTTAATCCTTATATTGATAAAGTTGATAGCAGGGATGAGGAGTGTAAACTCCTCGCACCACCTTGACCATGTAGAAGAGAGGTAAGTCGAGCTTAGACTATAAATAAGGGCTTCTCGGGAGGCAACTCGAGCACTAACAATGTTAATTTCTTTAAAATTTTAGTTTTTAACATCTAACATACTAACTGAATCATGGAACACAGATTTTCAAAATACCACACGGCCAGGCACACGGACGTGCATTAAGCCGTGTAAAAATAGGGCAAGATTTTTCCCCAACACGGGATGCGATAAGTTACCACGGTCATGTGACATGGCCGTGGGTGAAACTACCAAAACAACACGGGTGTGAGACACACCCGTACCTCGAAACTGTGGTTGAAACTGAGAATGTAACACGTACGTGCGACACGCCTGTGCCATCCACTCGTGGTCGACACTGTCAAAATGAACACGGGCGTAGACCTATGTACACGGGTGTGAGAAACGAACGAAGCAAGACACGGCCGTGCGACACTGGGGTATGCACCCACACGCCCAAAGAACACGGACGTGGGCCAAATGTTAGATGCGCCCAAATTCAAAATTCGCGAAACACACGGGCAAAAATTAGGCCACATGGGCGTGTCCCACGGCCGTGTGCCCTAAATCTATATAAACCCCTCACTATTCATCATCTTCCTCCCCAAAAAACCCTAACCCTAGCTGCTGCAACTTCACATGCCCTACCCCCTACGCCTATGCGACGCCTACAACACCGATTTCGATGCTCCAAGCTCCTTCCTTTTGCGTTTGTTTACTCTTTTCTCTCTATTTTCTTTAAATATGTTGTTTATTTCATGATTCCCTGCTATATTGAACTACTTTGAATGAATATTCATAGTTAGAATATTAAAATACTCATGCTTGTTTAATAAAAATTTTTGTCATTTTAGTTATTACATTATGCTATACTTTTTCATTTTTCCTTATTTTCATGAAATTTATGCTTACCCACATGCATTCATTCATTATTTCCATAATCCTCTGACTTGATATATTTAGGGGTTTTAGTTTGTGTTATCTCGTAAGTAAATCTCATAAAATATTCATATTTAGCCTTGATTTTCCATACTATTCTTAGGGCCTATTGGTTGAACTTCGACTTTTCAATGCAGGTACAATGTCATCCTCATGTGGTAAGAAGACGACTGTTCCTGCCTCGAAGAAGAGAAAAGGAGCAGCGTCATCCTTAGGTCCTACCACGGAGATTAGGCACCCGTTCCTCTAGGTTCCCTTGGGACCTCAGGAGGAATTATATCAGATATTACGGGCCCGACCCCTAGGTGTGGGCCACTGCATTGACTGGGCCGCACTCGAATAGATTCAATTGGCTGACACGGTTCAAGCCCTCCTAACGACTGACCCCTGGGGGCTCTTCTTTGAGATCGTCAAACCGACGTATCTCGAGTTTATATTGGAACTCTGCTCGACATTCCATCTTCAAATTGTCATGACAAACTTCAACGATCCTGGAACGGTCCAGTTCTGCCTTGGTGGTCTAGTACGCCAGTTGAGTGTACCTGAGTTCGGGATTGCATTAGGGCTATATACGGCGGAATACATGGATGATAATGAACTCAACACCCTCCACCGCCACATCCATTACTACCCCTCAAAATGCTGGAGGGACCTCGTCCCAGCCTCGGCCACCTACGACCCTAGCCGCTCCAAGGCATCGACTCTCCCTCCATCCTTGAGGTATCTACACGTCATCTTGGCTTACACTCTAACAGGGAGACGAGAGAGCACCAACGTCGTCACCACCTACGACACCTATTTCTTATGGAGTATGGCGAATGGGCACATTATCGACCTCCCCTATTTTATTGCCCTTGCCATTGGCCACCAGACGGAGCGGTACAGGAGAGGGGTCATCTTTATCGGGCCCTATGTCACTCGAATGGCTCGGTACTTCGGGCTTCTCAACACAGCAGCCCAATCATCCTCCCTCACTCTCATCGGCCAGATGTCCCCACAGGGCATCTCGAGCATGCTAAGTATGAGGATGATCGAGAAACGATAGGGCACCTACCCTCCTCAGTACTGCCTCGTCTAGTCCACCAAGAAGGGGGATCCAGAGGACATTACTAATAATGTCCCTCCACGTCATGAGGACCCACCATCTCAGCCATCACCCTCCTCTCATCCAGTTCATGCGGCGACTTCATACGCTGACATCTCTGAGCGCTTTACTCGATTCAAGAAGTAGTGTTTTCAGCACTTCGATAACATTGATGCTACTCTACAGTAATTTTTCAGCACTTCCACATCCCATCGTCACCCCTACCTCGTGAACCATCCAGCGATGAAGATGTTTAAAAACTTTTATTTATTATTTTATGTTGTTACTTTTATTCTATTTTAAGACTACTTTTGATTTTTCTTTAAGCTTATTTTTATTAGGTTTTTTAATTATTATTTTACAAATTTTAATTTCAGCTATTTCATTACGAGTAATTATTCTTCTTTATATATTTCCTAAAAAAGTTCCTGATTCTATCACAGTTATAAAGAGCTCCAAAGCTCACTATTACTTAGGAACTTGGAACTTCACTGGGAAAGGTTCTCCACGACTGCCATGCCTTGCTTGACCACGACCATAGCCAACATGAAATATAATATTCTTTTGGCGTAGCATTTATAGAACCCAACCTCTACCACCACCGAAGTATCCTCCTCCACCCTCATCATGGCTTTGGCCGTTTACTCTCCACGATTCCAATTCAATGAGTTCATTCATCATTCAGGAAGTTTCACTTCTCCCCTTATCTTATGATTATAAATCTATCTTTGTCAATATATCTTTCTTTGTACATTGAGGGCAATGTACATCTTAAGTGTGGGGGATCTTTTATATCATCATTAGAAATTCCTGATTTGTCTTATTCTCACGTGAATCACTCATATCACTATTAGAATGAATTTTGATTAATTTATGATTTTTATTGATATGTCTTGAATTAAAACATAGGTATTTATGCATTGATTGTTTAAACTTTAAGACATTAGGGAATCAAGCATGATAAATTGATTTTTGAAGAATTAAAAACTTTTAGGTTGTTTCCCTAAGTTTAGGTATTATTTTGAGTTGAAATTCACAAGCTTGAACATCAAAAAGCCATAATTTTTGTGAGATCTTGAGCCTTTAGAGCATATTTTATTCCTTTCATGCTCACTTTCACTATGAGTGCGTCAGTTTTGATTTGTTAGTCTAGAATTTGCTTGATTATGCATGTCAAGACCACACCATTTGATTTGATATGTCAAGATGATAAAGGCACTTAGGTTTAACCCACTCACTCCATAAAAGCCTACCTCCATAATTAACCTTTACTGAACCCCTTTTGAACCTACCAAAGCCATTAATTGATTTACCCTCAATATTAACCTATAACCCATTATTGTTGAAATCCCCTAATTTGATCCCTATTTTTGTCGAGATTTGATTTGAAAAAATTGCTTAGTTATGTTTTGTTCTTCTAAATATTTGACTTGCTCTTAAAAAAAATACTTAGATACATATTATTAGTAATTCGTCGTTTTTGAGCTTGAGTGTTAATTCCATATTCTGAGAAGAAGCTCACTTGCATTCAACTGATAACTAGTTATTTTTCTAGCTAGGTAATTTTTCAATTCAATCTCGATTCTAACATCTTCTTTCAGCTTGTGCCCACACCCCCTAACCAAAGCCACGTTACAACCATCTAAAAAGACCTTTTTGATTGATGTATCAGCTCAATATATAGTTGTGGAGATTTGATTTTCAAGCAAGCCTATGGTAATAACTTTTCATATTGACTAATAAGTGCTTTTATTAATGTCCTTAAACACCTTGAGTGATTTGAGTGAATCTTAAGTGAGGATGTTAAACTCTGTGATATTTTGATCAAAGGTAATCATTAAGATGAGGGGAAACACCTATATTTTCGTGATAAAATGCTCAACTTGGAATGTTTGAAACTTTGATGTACTTTTAGCTGAATTTTCAATGTATGAATACTTATGGATTATTTTGAGATATTATTGATAGGGATTATAAATTGAGAAGAATTTATTTTGATTATGAGTTGAGGATTTTTGCTTGAGGACAAGCAAATTCTTAAGTGTGGGGTATTTGATAAACCGTAATTTATACATATATTTATCCCATGCTTAGCCTATTTATGAATGGTTTCTCCTTAGATTTGGTGAATTCGATGCTCCTAATCCTTTAATTTCATGTTTTACACTTAGAAGAGTATAGGAGAGTAAAAAGAGCGAGAAACGGGCCAAAAACGGAGAAAATAGACCCACGTGGGAAATCAACACGGCCTGGACTTTCTCACACCGGAGTGTCACACGGCCGTGTCCCTTTGGCAGGATTGAAGCACGACTTACATGGGTATACTACACGCCCATGCCTGTTCAACAGCCTTGACCACGGGCTGGAGTAATCGTACATGGGCGTGTCACATGGGCGTGTCCTTGCCGAGCCCAAGTATAACCCTATTCGGAAAAGGCTAATTTTTGGGGCTCTTAGGCATTATAAAGCCTATTTAAACACCTGATGAGGCACTTAGAAGGGGGATACAGAGTAGGAAGCAATGAATTACTTAAGGAAAGCCGATTGATCCATCTCAGAAGCTGGATTCATCATCAAGACTGAAGATCTCCCTTCAAGTTCCTTCAGGATTTTTGGGTTTCTTATGTTTTGTTACCTTTATGCTTTTGAGATGTTTTATTTTATAAGTATAAACTAAACCCCCTAAATACCTAAGGGGAATGAAACCTAAGACGGATCTTGTTATTATTATCTGAATTGTATGATAAATATTTGACTTGTTCTTAATTATGTGTTCTTAATTCTTGTTTGATATTCCAGGATATTGATTCAAGTTAAGCTCTCATTTAGAGGAGGAATAGACCCTATCTAAGAGTAAATCTGTCATAATTAAGCAGAGTTGATTGCACGCCTAGAGATAGGGTGATAAGATTTTTACGGATTAGGGTGAAACCTAATAAGGGATCCATAGGTCGAATTAATGCAATTCTAGGGTGTTAATTAGAAAGAGATTTCAATTATTCAACCTAGGGTTAGACGTTATTAGTCTCGAGAGAGATAATAATATAACTTAGGGATTTCTACGGATCAAGTCAAATGAATAAATCGTCTGATTCAGAGTCAAATAACAAGTGAAGTCTAGGTGAATTTTTCCTTAGGTATTGTCTTAATCAATCGAATTTTCCCAAAAAAATTTTCTGTGTATTCTTAGTTAGTAATTAGTTTAGATAACCAAACCTCTTAATTTCTAGGCTAGATAATAGAAAGGAAGTAAATACTAGTACTCGTAGTTCCTTTGGGTTCGACAATCCGGTCTTGCTGAACTATACTACTGTTCGATAGGTACACTTACCTTAATCGTGATAAAAAGTTAATCTCAAGAACGATTCTTTCATAAATCTTTAAAACCTGTCACAAATATCACGTACCATTTATCTCATAACTATCATTGCATCTTTCACAGTGAAAAAAAACTATTACTAACAAATAGTAATAACATTCTTTCATCCTAGATAAATAATCGTGACCACATTTATATCCATACAATGCCAGTAAAAGGATACCATTTACTTTTTAATTGAGTTATGGATTCCACTATTTTAAGTGAAGTCATGTTATATACAAGTTATATATTGAACATACTAACTTTTGATTTTTATACCAATCGAGCACAAACTTTTAATATATCAAAACATACGAGTTACATACACATAATCAGTCACATACTTAAGATTGAGGTAAGCCACAATATGAATATCACAAGTGAATGAATCCATAAACAGTTCTAAAATAAATTTGACTTGGGTCTTGTTCAATGTATTATTGATCTGAACAATCACACATATCTTTATCTTTTTAGAGTCTTTCGCTTCAATACCCAAGACAAGGTATCTCCCCCATTGGACTTTGTCACACCTGAAAATGTTAAAGGTGTGCCAATAAAATTATGAGTATTAAATTAGAAAATCTTTCTATTTAAACAGGTTCTAGTGTAAATTATAGCATTTTAATTGATTGTTTGAAAAATAGTTAGATTTCAACTGTTAGTCTCGTTACATTAGAACTGAGTTTTCTTTAGTAGGAAATATTATGATAAGGAACATTAAATTTGATTGAAAAGAAAGGAAGGAAAATTGATGATTTCAATTTAATTCATTGAAATTGTATTGTGATGATTAATGTCATAGTTAACCTTTAAAGTTTCTATGCATGCAAATGAATCATGGTTTTCTTACACATGTTGTAACAGCCCGTTTTAAGGCCAAATCAGAATAGTGGTTTCGGGACCACGAATCTGACAAATAAAGATTTATTTTTATTATATTTTTATGGTCTATAGTATGATTGAATGATTGTGTGAAAATTTCATTAAGAAATTTTATCAATAAGATGTCCAATTTGACTAATAAGACTAAATTGCAATAGGTGCTAAATGTGTGTTCTAGAAGTAGAGATATCTAATTGTTATGAAATTTTAAATTGGAGGTTCTTAAATGGTAATTAGACCATTTTAATCTAATTTGGACAAAAATGGATAAGGTAGGGTGAAATTTTAAAGTCATGCATGAAGGGCATTTTGGTCATTTGTCTAATAAAGCCAAAATAACTAAATAAAAGTCTTCATTTTCATCAATTTAGTCCCCCTTGGCCAAAATTTAAGAGGAAGACATAGCTAGGGTTTTTCAAGCTTCCAAGCTCGATTGTAAGTCCATTCTAGCTTCGTTTTTAATGATTTTCATGTTTTTTGAGATCCTTGTAACCTAATCTAGCTATTTCAAGGACTAATTTGAAAGAAAGATGAAGTTTAAAAATTTACCCATGATAGATATTTGTGTATTTTGATGTCTAATGGTAGAAAATGCATGTTTGGTGTTAGATAAACAACTTTTGCTAAGTGATTTTTTATAAAAAATGTCAAAAAGGATTTATTTGTAAAAGTTATAAAATAAGTAGTACATGTGTGATTAAGTGGAAAATGTGGGCTGGTATAAGTATGAAATGGTTCAGCTCGGCTTGGGTTTTGAAGAAATTGAATACATTTCAATTTACTAGTTTAGGGACTAAATTGTAAAAATGTGAAACATTAGGGGTAAAAATGTAATTTTTTGTAATATGATTTTTGGGCTAAATTGAATAATGTGAGTATTAAATAAGTTAAATTTGTTATTATAGATCAAGAAAAATGAGGTTCAGACCTAGATCGGGGGAAAAACAAAGTGTTTGACGATTAGGTCCAATTCTACTATTTTTGTACTGAGGTAAGTTCATATGTAAATAATGCATCGTTATATTTATGTTTTAAATGCTTTAATATTGTATGAATTGTGATTAACTCTTTGGATGTATTCGACAAAGTTTTGACAAGCGAGAAATCTCGGTTGAACCTTAAGAATAGAATAGGATACGAGTGACATGTCACTAGGAACCCATGTGTATATGCGATTATGCAATTCGGGTGCTGGTTTCGTACGTCCTACCAGTGGCTAGGTAGTCCGGCATGTGTTGCAAATACTTGACAGCTTGTGTGAGCAGCATTGTGTAGCTACGTCCTGACTGACAGCTTGTATGAGCAGGCTCGTGAATAGCTCAAAAACGAGCCCATATGTATTATGAGATATGAGGTAGCTTCGGCTACATACATGGCACTTGTGTGCAAGATTTTCGAGTATCCGTTAATATTCCAAGTGTTCAACGGGAATGTCAAAGTTGTGAAAGGATAAGGTTATCTTACGAGTTGGTACAGGTATGTACGTAAAACTTATAAGTAATGAGCTCGATATGTGATGAACTCTTGGTAGGATTATGATTGAATTAGTAATGATTATGAGATTTTGATAACATCCATGCTAATCTGCATCATGTTAATTGTATGTTAAATGTGTGATTATGATGGTTATTATTTGTATAGGAACTTACTAAGCTATATAGCTCACTCCCCTTCCTTTCCTTTGTCTTATAGTGTCACCAAGCTAGCTCAGGGCTCAGAAACCGTCAGAGATCCACCCACTCTATCAACAATTATTTTGGTACCAATAAATTCAACATTTTGAGTTATGGCATGTATAGGGACTTGGTTATTTTGTTATGTGTCATAATTGTTTTGGCCGAATATGTTGGCTTATAGTGGTTAGAAGTTCATTTTGTATAAGGCCATTTGAAATGAGCCAATATTGATTATAAGTATATTTACATAATGATGCATTTCATGAATGATGTGTTGATGTCTTGTTGTGGATTTTAGTTGTATGTATATCCTTGGATTGGTGCTATGTTATATTGTGTAGGTGTGTGCATTAAAAGGTAGCAAAATAGCTTAGTAAATAGTCTTATTTTTGTCTACACAGGTAGACACACGGGCGTGTGTCTAGGCCGTGTCTGACACGCGGCTTGCCCCACGGGCATGTGTTTAGGCCGTGTGTCCCTTGCACCCTAATTTTTGTAAAACAGAATGCCCAATATTGAGTACACGGGTAGAGACACGGCCGTGTGAGGGTCACAGCCTTGGACATGGGCGTGTGTCCTGGGCGTGTAAAGTCTGCACCTATTTAATGAAAAATCATAAATTTTAAATTGACCACACGGCCTAGCACACGGGAGTGTGACTTGGCCGTGTGTCTTCAATTTATTCTTGGTTGACAAACAGAGAGTTACACGAGGTCGGGACACAGGCGTGTGTGACCACACGGCCTACCCACATGGGCGTGTCCTATATCCACACAAGCGTGTGACCCCTGTTTAGTGAAAAATTTTCTAAAGTTCTCAGTTTAGTCCCAAACCACTTCCAATGCATGCTTTGGGCCTCGTAGGCTTGTATTAGGGACTTTATGATTGAATGCAAAAAGTTTTAATTTGGATGCAAATGTATAACCTGAAATTGTATGTTTGATCGTGTGACAAGTCCGGTAATGCCTCGTACCCTGTTCCGACATTGAATAGGGGTAAGGGGTGTCACACATGTATGCCTTCGTTTTGATTCTGATGTGGTTGTTGTGCTTAGCTAACCGAGAAAGAGGAGACTCAAGTGATAAAGGAAAAATTAAGCATTTGTAGTTAATATCAGCTTTCAGGTATTTTACTAGTGAGTTTCTAAACTCAAATCTTCAATGTTTGTATTATATATCAGTATGGTGTTGTTGTGGGATATTGTTGTACTATTAAGAATGTAAAGTGTTGAGTCTTATACCAGTAAGTCAGTGGTTTTGATAGACTGTTACTGGTAAGGTAATTACTGAAGAGGTTATCATTGATATGGTTTGATAGGTGATATATCGAAGCATGTAAACCATATCAATGATAAGTCTGTGGTTTTGATAGACTGTTATTGGTAAGGTAATTGCTAAAGAGGTTATCATTGATATGGTTTGATAGGTGATATATTTGGTATGATCTGTTTTGTGTTATTAACAATATGTTTAGTTGATTGCTTGTTTTATCTCAGTCGTGAAAATGAATGGTATGAGGAGTATGGAGGGATGTAATGGCGGATGAAAGTTGAAGAAATGTCATATCATGCACCCTGTGCCATATGTTATTGGTTTTACGGAGATTCAGACGGATTGTACGGAGAATGTATAAGCATGATATTTAGTTTTAAGAAGGTTCAATTGGATTGTACAGAGATATATGTGCACATGTTTATGATAACCCTACGTGGGTTCTTTCAAGTATAATACTCTACGGAGTCTAAGGCTTAAATCCTTATGTATGTAAGCAAGTCTCACGATAGTGGGCACACGTAAGATAAGACAGTCCGTTAGATCTATTTCATAATTCAATTTACGATAGTCCTCTGGATCGATCTCATGATTCAAGTTACTATAGTTTGTTGGATTTGTTCTTTAAGCTTCATAGCAAAGTTATATGTGGAATTTCTCTATGTGAAAGTCTATAGAACAGTTCACGTATATGAATCCACATCTATACATAAATATTCGTTTATGGATTCACATGTTTAAGTCTGCCATATATGAGTTCACATCCATGATTCTTTTATATGAATTCGTATGTATGATAGTCCACTAGATTATATCTTTATGATTCAAGCTATGACAGTCTGCTGATCTTATATTCATGATTCAAATTTAAGAGTTTAAAAAGATTATCTTTCGTAAGACTCAGTATGAACTATTAACCAAACAAGAGATCACATGGGCTTGTCCTTATGTTCAAGCTACGAGAGTTCGTATAAATTATTTTCTCAAGCCAAAAGTCGCAGGTATCTTCTCTTATGCAGGAGTCGGCTAAGGACTATCTTTAAATCAAGAGTTCGTAGTGACTATCCGCCAAACATGAGTCTAGCGATAACTATCATTTAACAATGACTTCGCAAGTAAGAACCCGTATATATGAATCTGTAATTATGATTTCACATGTAAAGGTTCGCAAGTATGGTCTACAAGTATGTATTCGTGAAGCTCAAGTTCGCATATATAAGACTTTATGTGTAAATTCACATGTAAGGATTCTCCAAGTGTGTAATACCCCTACCCGTATTCATTGTCGGAATAGGGTACGAAGTATTACCGGAGTTTACGAATTAATTTTTTTTTTAACTCAATATAACCCCTTTATAGATATCTAACCTTCCCTGAAATTTTAAACCAAAAACAATCCACATCAACCAATCCAATTCAACATATTTTCAAGATAAATTAATGCATATTTATAAAATAACGTCATCACATACCCAAAACCAGGTTTGTTAACCAAACCAATGGCTAACTCTACATTCATTTCACAGAATCATTTACTTTATTAGCTTATACATGCCATTAATTTCCAAAATAAAGTTTATTTATATACCGAAATCCTGAGGTTGATAGTGTGATGTGTCTCCGACCAAATCTGACCTCCGAGCTCTTAACACTACAAAACAGGGAAAAAGGAAATGGGGTAAACACTTTGTGCTTAGTAAGCTCATGTAACAAGAATTATACTTACCTAATATTTTCAATACAATACAATAAACATTCATATATCCATTCAATGCATTATTACCCTAATATGCACAAACTCAAGATTCAAGTTAGTACAATAATTTCCATGTACCAATAATATATACCATGATTGATGAGCTCATCAATATCATAATTTCCATTTCCTTGTTATTTTTTCATATTTATCCCGTTGAATTTATCAGAATTTCGATGGATTTTCAAAGGTACACTCTTAGTGTACAATTCCGAGTCCATCAATTCATATTCATGTGTGCACATTTCCATTTCAGAGAGCACACTCCCTGAACCTCATCCTTACAATGGGATTACAGTCGAGCTAAATCCTCATAATATAAACTCATAGAGTATTGTCGGGATTACCGGTCTAGGCTAAATCCACAGCGACAATTACTCTAATGAGCTTGGATCTGAATTACCAGTCCAGGCTAAATTCAGACCCTAATTGGATTACCCGTCCGGCTAAATCCATTTTCCACATATTCTTCGAGAGGGCTATATCAGATAGGATCACCCGTCAAGGCTAGATCCTTTTACCGTCAATTCCTTTTCGAGATCCATCGAAATTTCCTTTCATTCAACTGGATTTCTTCCCTTTTATCAAATATATCAATGTTTCATCAATTTTCATACAATGAACTTTCAAATCATATTCACATCAATAACATGCATTTCAAGCATTTAAGAATATAATTCAAGTTACACGAACTTACCTTGATACTTGTTTGTAAACAAAAAAAAAATCTACTAATCCCGAACTTTTTCCTTTCCTCGATCTAGCTTCGTATTTGAATCTTTTGGATCTAAATAAATAAATTTAATTATCAATTTAATACATTTCATGTTCATATGCAACATTCTCTATAATTCAAATATTATTATTTATAGTTTATTCAAAGCTGTCTATTTGAGTCATAGTCACTAAATTATTTATAACTAGAAATACGGAACTCCAAATTAAGATCCGTTAATTTTAACTGAAACTAGACTCATATATATTCTTACCATAAAATTTTCAGAATTTTTGGTTTAGCCAATAAGTACAGTTTATTCTTTAAAGTCACCCCTGTTCTGCTGTCTGACAGTTCTGACCCTTCTTCACTAAAAATTAATTATCTCTTCATACAAGATTCAAATGATGTTCTCGTTTGTTTCTATTAAAAATAGACTAATTCAGGATTATATAAATATAAATTTAAGCCCATAATTATTTTTCTTAAATTTTTTATTATTTTTCAAAGTCAGAACAGGGGAACCCGAATTGATTCTGACCTTTTCTCAAAAAATTCATTATATCTAAAAATTTACAAATCCATTGCTTACACTATTTCTTCTATGAGAAACTAGACTCAATAATATTTAATTCCATATTTTTTTCATCTTCTAATTCGATTTCTACAATTTATGGTGATTTTTCAAAGTTAGTCTACTGCTGCTGTCCAAACTGTTTTTGTGCAAGCTGTTTATTACCATTTTTCACCTAAGCTTTTAATAAATGATAATTTCGTCCCTACTCAATTAGCCTCTCAATTGAGCTGATTTTTCTCAATTAACATTTTATTCTATCACCTTAAACTAGTTTACAACCTTTAGGAATCAGAATTTCAGCAATAGACTTTAATTCCAAGCATTTTCACAATTAGGTCCTAAAAATTAATTTCTATTGAAATTACCTAATAAAATCATCTCATAAACAAATTAAAGCTTTAATTTCATTCTATTTCATCATAAAATTACATCACTCAACCATGGTGACTTTCAATTTCATCCATGAAATCAAAAACTAATGAATTTAATAGTAGGACCTAGTTGTAAAAGTCTTAGAAACACAAAAATTACAAGAAAAAGGAAAGGATTAACTCACTTGGTGCAAAAATTATGAAATAACAGCTTAGAGAACCCTACTATGGCATTTTTAGCTGCTGGAATTGAAGAGAAATGAAGAGAAATGTAGATATTTCCTATTTAGTCCTAGCTTTATTTAGTTAATTTTGCAATATTCCAATTTTGCCCTTAATTTATCAATTTTCCTGCTGATTTCATGCCCTTGCCGTCCAGCCATAATAAATTTTGGGTCTAATTTCCTTTTAAATCCTTTCTCATTAGACTCTTAAGCTATTTAATCATTCTAGCAACTTTTACACCTATTACAATTTAGTCCTTTTCATTTAATTGACTACCCAAACATTAAAATTTCCTAACGAAATTTTAATACCATATTACTAACATTTCATAAATATTTATAAAATTATTTTCGACTCGGTTTTACAAGATAGAGGTCCCGATACCTTATTTTACCCAATTTCTTCAATAATTTCTTTTTCTAACTAACCACTAAATCGGTAAAATTTTTCTATTAATATTTTCATACGATTTTCCTATCATATCAATTTTCATGCAAAAATATTGAAATAAATTTCTGTTTAAATCGGATTTGTGGTTACAAAACCACTGTTCCGATAACTTTGAATTTAGGCCATTACAATGTGTGAATCTCCATGCATGAGTTTTCTAGAGTGAATCCGTTGTTCACTGATCCGAAATGGTAAAAATTGCTAAGCCTATAGCATGAACAATAGAAATGGAGGATTGTGGCAATGTAGAAAGTGTATAAATTTTCAAGTTGAGCCAATGCAATAGAGGACAAGAGTACGCCGGGAAGATATGCGGACTATACTTATGCAAGTGGTGTCAAACAAGAGATCAGACCCATGAAGTTCTAACTTATAAATTCATAAATGGTATGTTATATTAGTAACTCACAAATTTCATTCGAACTTACTTAGTTTTCATTGTATTTTCTAGGTATAATGGTTTATATAAATAGCCGAAAAGGGATCGGACCAGAATTCATTCAAGCTTAGGCGAACTTGTATTCTTAACTAAAACATGCATATAGTGGGGCGTCCTAGAGCTTAAGCTTCAAGGTTAGAAAATTTTATTGTAACTAAGTATAAACCATAGTATTCTATTTACAATAAAGAGAAATTGATTCAAAATATTAAAGTATTATTTGTTAATTTTTCATAAGTCAACCTATTAATATTTTTAAACTAGAAATTTATAGCTAATTGAACTTGTTAAGATGTTACTGACAATATACGAGCTAAGTTAAATATGATTAAGGATGGCATATTTGATTATTTTACTCATGTTAGTTGTACAATTTCGTTGTAAATTGTTCAAGTTAGTCATATTAGTATGATTTGACATCTTATAACCAAACCCGTTGATTGGGTCAGGTACAGGGTGTTACAGACTTGACAAACAAAATAATAGTTCCTTGAATTAATTACTCAATTTTGAATTCTAGAAATACGAACCATTTAGATTACCACCAATATAAGTTGTTTTCTTGCATTATAATCCATCCTTATGATGCAACTTAGTATTAGATAAACCTTAGGTAGTCATTGAGTTATTATTTGCTTTATTCATTTTTCATTTTTGTGCAAAAACCATTGAGAACTATGAGATTTTATTAACCAATTTGTACAAAAGATAATAATTTAACTATAAGATTTTATTAACCAATTTGTTCGAAAAATTACAAGCAAAAATAATGAAATAACTACACTAAGGGCATAAAATCCCAACAAAACTTTCCTTTAACCTCATTTCATGATTAAAATCATGACCTAAACTATTGCATGTCATTTTTCCCTTATCAACGTCTATTTCAAGATCTTATGAAAAATAAACTATTCGTAAATGACATCTGATGATATTTGTGTTTCGACACATGTACTTTAATCCATTATTTGTTCTGGTGCAATCTTTATAGTTGAAACATGTTGTCGATTTGGTCATCTTTCTTTACCCATATTAAATAACTTATATTCACAATTTCAAAATTTTTCTTCACTAAACAGTGAGTCATGTAGATTTGTCAAGTATTATTGAGCTTTAAATAATAATGTAAATTCGTTCTCCATACATAGATAAGGCCACTGATTACTCAAGTATATTCTAAAAGGAAGGAGATTAATAACCCTTGTCCTTTATCAGTGCCTTCATCAAATCCAACTCCAAGTTCTTTCAACCTTCCCTTTGCTTTGAAAAGGTGAATGTCATTGTATCTTTCTTCTTACTAATTATGTTTCATATGATCATTTCCCCTTCATCCTACTCTTTAATTGCATGCCTAGACTTTATTTCTATTCTTAAGTTTTTTTAAAAGGCTTTAAATCACTAGTTGGCACACTATAATGATAGAGAAAACACATGCCTCACTAAACTTGATAAATTTACCCAAAATAATGAAAGTTGCTAGTTACAAGTGGATGTTTTAGTTAAAATTAATTGAGATGGTTATGTTTCACTCCTTAAAGCAAGTCTTGTTGGCAAAAGGTGTATGCAAACTTATAGAGTCGATTACTCTGATATATTCTATCCAATGACTACTAAAGTGGCCTCCATTTGTTTGTTTATTTCCATAGTAGATACCTTACATCAATTAGATATCAAGAATGTTTTTTCTCCTTGGTGATCTCTAAAAATAAGTTTATATAAAGCAACCACTAGGGTTTGTTGCTCAATGAGAGTACACCAAATTCTGTCATTTAAAGAAGTCATTGTATGGACTAAAGTAAAGTCCTTGTGACTAATTTGGAAAATTCAGTGAAATGGTGCAAAAATTTAAGTTCAATAAAAGTGGGTGTAAACGTTCAGTATTTGTATAATTATCATTCTTCTTATGGTATATATTAGTTATAACATCCCCTTTTTTAGTGGTGTCGGAAACATTAGTTTCAGGACCACAATTTTAAGGTTTCAGCTCGTAAATATTAATTATTTAATAATTACGAGGTCATTAGTGTCATATTAAATTCTGGTTAAGAAATTTTATCATTTAGATAGTTAATCAAGTAAAAAGGATTGAATCATAAAAATTGTAAATGTTAGCTTCTATTATTTAAAGGAGTTAAATAGCTACGGAGTAAAGGAGTGGTGGATTAATAAGGTAACTAAACCATTATTAGTTGTAGTGGACAGTTTTGGGCTTGTAAATGATACAAGTTGAGAGTAAATAATAAAGGGTAAATTAGTAAATAGTAAACAAGTGATTTATATTAAAACAAGTTAGAAAAACATGGTCATTTTCTTTCTTTTGCTATTGTACAAACTGAAAACCTAGATAAACTAGAAGACCGTTCAGCCAAAGTAGATCCCTCAATAGGTAACTGAAATTTCACTCGTTTTTAATAATTTTTATGTTCTTTAGCTCGTATTAGCTTAATCTAAACTCAGGGACTAAATTGTAAAATTGCTAAAATTTATGGATTGCTCCATTGATGAGTTTAGTATGTTCTTGAAATTTTATGGTAGATTATTAAGCTTAGTTGTTAGATAAGACTATTTTGTAAAGTAGTTTTTGATGATTTTGATATTTAAGGACTAGATTGTTAAAGTGATAAAATTATAAGGACTTGATATGAAATAATTGCAATTATGGACTATAGTGAGGCCCTTGAATATTTGGCTAAGGTTGGATTTGAATAAAAATTGTTAAATTGCATGTTTTAGGCTTAGGGACTTCATTGCATAAAAGTAAAATGTTGAGGGTAATTTTATAAAAATGTAAAAAAGGACTTAATTGCATAAAATGAGTTGATTTGGTTGTTGTAATTAGTTAATTGAATGAAACTATTATTTTAGATCAAGAACAAGCTGAAAATCGCAGAAAAAAATTACAGAATAGTCATTGTACCTTGTCGTGTTGCAATTTAGTCAGGTAAGTTTGACCTGCTTAATTCTAATACATTTTTAAATGCTTATTAGATGAAATTCAATTGTTGAGTGTTTATTAATACAAATGTTGTCTTGTAAGTGAGAACTGATGGAATGAAACGATAGCACTGTTTTCCTGTTTATAAACCCTGAGTCATATGAACGTAGGATAGAGTACGATTAGCATGCCAATAGGTTATTCTGTGCGTGGCACGTGATTGGTATGAGATGTGATGATGATTTTTCTATATCTTCTGTTCATTGAATATGCCAAAGTCATGCATTTGTTGCAGATTATCATGTTATATTACATTGTTTTCTAGTGTGTTACGAGGTGGATGTTCGGTGTGTTATCGGTGGGTTTGGCTCATATGAGCACCTAATGTGTTCCAAATGGTTAACTGTGTACTCGCATCCGTATATCATTTATCGGGCATTGGTTATTGATCACTGAATGTTATTGAAATATGGAAAAATTAATTGTACTATTGTTTAAGCATTACTCACCAATTTTGAACTGTAATTGATAGGAACTTTATTCATTAATCTTATTATTTGAATTATTTTAATTCGGTAAGCTTTATCGTTTAAACGACGAACTTACTAAGCTTTATGAAAGCTTACTCGTGTTATTTGTTTTATTTCATGTAGATACATTTTGTGAAAATCGGGATATCGTATCAACTCAAAGAATCACACTATCCGAGGACCTCTTTGGTAGATTTTGAATTTAACTTGGTTTATATAGCATGTAATAGGACCATTTGATCATGATTGTATTGGTTCATAAGTATTTTGTAATATGTATGTGTTGTGCTTTTGATATTGTGGAATGAGTAACTAATGTAGCATGCATTTTAAGTTCCAAGTTTAAGCATGTGTGGTCAAGTATGGAAGGTAAGTTTGATCTAAATTAAACAAGGTGCAAGGCCCAAATTTTGCCCGGGGCCCAATAAAACTAAACCCAAATTAAACCTAACCCATTACCCAGTTACAAGCCCAAACCCAATTTTGGCCCAACCTAATCCCATTACACTAGCCCAACCCAAACACAAAAAATAAATAAATAAATAAATAAATAAAAACCTTGGCCACCTACTCCACCACCCTTGTTGGCCATCCACCTTGGCCACTTACTCCACCACCCTTGTTGGCCACCCACCTTGGCCACCTAAACCACCCCAACCAATCCACTTGTTTACAAAAAATTTATTTGTAAAATTTGGCTATAAAAGCCATTCAAGACTTTGTTTTTGGGGGGGTGTTTTTTTTGTTTTTTGGAGGAGGTTTGTTTTTTTTGTTTTTTGGAGGAGGGTTGTTTTTTGTTTTGGAAAGGCTAGTTTTTGGAGATTAATCAAAGATCAAAGCAAAAGAGGTTTCTTTTATCTATTCTCATATTAAGTTCTTTGTTTGTTTATTGTTTTCCTTTCAATTTTATTTTTTTTATACGAAAGTAAAGATAAAAGTAAGAAGCTTACCCATATTTTCATTACTGAAAAAGGTTTTTTTGAGGTCCGCCGCGTGTATGTCTGGCAGCGTCGATAATGACCCGTGGGGTCCATGATCAAGCAAAGCGGACCACCAATTTGGATTCGAAAAGAGGAGAAAGAGAGTGGAGAGCTTTGTTTTATTTTTTATTTTATTATTTTTACTATTATTTATATTATTATTATTATTTCTCATGTATATATTATTATTTATATTATTATATTATATATGCCCTCTCCATATTTATTTATATTATTACTATCATTATTGTTACTTCTATTATTTTTTATTTCGACTACTATTTTTATATATATATATATATGTATTATTGTTTGTATTATTATTATTATTATTATCACCCTATTGTTATTACTTTACTTTTGTATTCTAATATATTATTAATATTACTCATATTTTCATTATTTTTGCTATGACTATTATTATTATATATTAATGTATATTTTTATGTATATATATATATATTTATATATAGTATTGTTTTTTATTACTTTAATTTAATATTTTTATTATATTTGCTTTTTGTATTTCTATATTATTATTATTATTATTATTATTATTATTATTATTATTATTATTATTGTTATTATTATTTTTTTATCATTGTTTGTGTTATTTATTTATTTACGTATATATCATTTACTTAAGTTTTTATTTTACTTTTCATTATATTTGATCTGTGATTATTTCGCGTGTTAGCTAATTTTTGTTATTCTCGTCTCTTATTTTATTTTATATTAATGCATATATTATGCTCATGTATATTATCTCGTTTTTTTATTTTATTTCGATTTACAAATATCACTTTATGATTTCTAATTCTCTAAATCTAATTCAAGTTAAATGAGTATATTCCAAGCCGGTTTATAATTATTCGTTTAAAAATTCTTTAAAACGGAGACGATGTTCGATGTTTAGCAATTCAGGAAATCGTGCCCTATCGTGTTGGGTTGCAATTTCTTGTTTGCCCAAAATAATTGGATGTCTCTTTAGAATTTCGTTCATGTTTTCTAAAAACCTTTTAAAACGAAGGAAATGTTTGACGTTCGGCAATTCGGGGAATCGTGCCCTATCGTGCTGGGTTGCAATTTCTCGTTTGTGCAAAATAATCGAATATCCCTTTGGAATTTCATTCACGTTTTCCAAAGCGAGACAATGTTCAACGTTTAGAAATTCGAAGAACCGTGCCCTACCGTGTTGGGTTTCGATTCTCTCGTTGGACTAAATAATTGGGCATCCTTTACGGTTTTCAACATATAAATTTTGAAGTCAAAATTCATCATGTTTTCGAGGGCTTAAAGGATCATGTCCTATCGTCTTTGGATGTGATGTTATATTCCTCTTAGGCAAGAGAATTTTGATGACTAACTTGAGTTACTCAAATGTTATCAAAAAGGAATCACATTTCAAAAACATTTTTTAAAGCTTAGACATAAAGACAGTGTTTAATCGATTTGGTACCAATTTTGGGCGTAGTGAGGGTGCTAATCCTTCCTCATGCGTAACCGACTCCCGAGCCCGTTTTCTAAAATTTTTGTAGACCAAAATTGTTGTTTTAGTAAATCATAAATGTTTTATTAAAATAACCAAATTTTTAGGTGATCCGATCACACCAAAACAAAAGATCAGTGGCGACTCCATGCACTTGTTTTTCAAAAGTCGATTACCCCTTTTTTTTAAAATTTTAAAATTTTTAAATCGAGGAATGGTTTCGACACAAGGCATGTTAGAATTGAATGCAAGTTATTTTGAATGAGTTAAGGCTTGCGTAATGTAATTCTAGGTAGGTGAAATGTTAAGTGTTTGAAATGTGGTGTCATTGATGACACATTGGTTAGGCCTTAGATTAATTGTTTGGCATGCTTTGGGTGTCATTGAAATGTATTTTGAAGTCTTATAATCATGTGTTGAGAATTGGTTTAGGTACTCAAGTATTTGGACATGAAATGAGCACATTTTGGGTCATTTTTTTGCACACACGGCCTAGGACACGGACTATCACACACAGGGAACCCACACAGGCATGTGCCTTAAGCGTGTTGGGTGCAGGGTTCACACGGGCTGGCACATGACTTGCGACACGGCTGTATGACCCAAGTTAGAAAGTTACATAGCCCATGCACATAGGCGTGTGAGGTAGTCACA